>NC_138112.1:7728880-8416380 GCF_964146895.1 Miniopterus schreibersii | reverse complement strand
AAAGCTTTTCCTCTAAAATCAGGAACAAGACAAGGGTGCTCACTCTCATCACTCTTATTCAACATAGTTCTGGAAGTCCTAGGCAAAATAAATAAATAAAAGGCATCCAAATTGGGAAGTAAAAGTCACTTTTTGCAGATATGATTCTGTATATAGAAAACCCTAAAGGCTCCACCAAAATACTGCTAGAAACAATAAACAAATACAGTAAGGTTGCAGGATACAAAATCAATGAACAAAAATCTGATTTTCTGTATAGTTAGGATGAAACTTCAGAAAGAGATATATTTTTTTAAAAAAAGCACAATTCATTTTGTGATTGCAACCAAAAGAGTAAAATGCCTAGGAATAAACTTAACAATGGACATGAAAGACCTTTATACTGAAAACTACAGAGCATTATTAAAGGAGATTGAAAAAGACACAATGGAATGGAAAGATATTCCATGTTCATGGATTGAAAGAATCAACATAGTTAAAATGACCATATTGCCTGAAGCAATATACAGACTTAATGTAATCCACATCAAAATCCCAATGCCATCTTAAAAAGAAATAGAACAAAAAATAATCAGATTTGTATGGAACCACAAAAGACCCTGAATGGACAAAGCAATCCTGAGAAAAGAAGAACAAAACTGGAGGTATCACACTACCTGACTTCAAATTATACTACAGAGCTATGACAATCAAAACAGCATGATCTTGGCAGAAAAGCAGACACACAGACCAATGGAATACATTTGAGAGCCCAGAAATAAAACCACATGTATATGGGCAAATAATTTTTGACTAAAGAGCCAAAAACACACAGTGGAGAAAAAAAGAAGCCTCTTCAATAGATGGTGCTGGGAAAGTTGAAAAGCCACATGCAAAAAAAATGAAACTAGATTACAGTTTATCCCCATGTACACAAATTAATTCAAAATGGATCAAAGACCTAACTATAAGACCTGAAACAATAAATTACACGGAAGAAAACATAGATACTAAACTTATGGACCTTGATCTTAGATAAGATTTTATGAATTTGACCCCAAAGACAAGGGAGGTAAAGGCAAAAATAAATGAATGGGACTATATCAAACTAAAATGCTTCTATACAGCAGAAGAAACCAACAGCAAAACAAAAGGCAACCAACTGAATGGGAAAAGATATTTGCAAGCAATAGCTCCGACAAAGGGTTAATATCCAAAATATATAAAAAACTTACACAACTCAACAGCTAATAAATAATTCAATTAATAAATGGGCAGAGGACCTGAATAGATGACTCTCCTATGAATACATACAAATGACCAGCAGATATATGAAATATGTTCAGGTTCACTAGCTATTAGAGAAATGCCAATCAAAGCTGTAATGAGATGCCACCTCACACCTGTTAGAATGGCTGTTATCAACAAAACAAGTAACAACAAGTGCTCTAGAGGTTGTGCAGAAAAGGGACCCTCATTCACTGCTGGTGGGAATGTAGACTAGCACAGCCACTATGGAAAACAGTCTAGAGGTTTTCTCAAAAAATTAAGAATACAGTTACCATATAACCCAGCAATCCCCCTCCTGGGCATCTACCCAAAAAACTAGAAGACATTTATTCACAAAGATATATGAACCCCTATGTTCATTGCAGCATTATTCATGGTGGCTAAGACACAGAGACAACCAAAGTGTCCTTCAGTAGAGGATTGGATATAGGAGATGTGGTATATATACACAATGGAATACTACTAAACCATAAAAAAGATGAAATACTGCTATTTGTAACATAGATGGTCCTTGAGAATATTATACTATTCTCACTTCTATATTTGTTCTGACTGAAATAAGTCAGTCAGAAAAAGCTAAGAACCATATGGTTTCACTCATATGTGGGATATAAAGCTGAAACTCATAGACACAGACAATAGTATGGTGATTACTAATAGTATGAAAGGTGGGGTGGGGTGTTAAAAAGGGCCAAATATTTGGTGATGGAAGATGGCTTGACTTTGGGTGGTGGACACCCAATGCAATCTACAGATCATGTATCATAGAAATGTACACTTGAAATCTATATGGTCTTGTTAATCAATGTTACCCCAATAAACTCAATTTAAAAAGGGGAAACTTTAATCTGAAAATCTCTTTCTACTGGTGTGTTCATAGTTAATATAATTATTGATATGCTTAGATTTAGGTCTACCATTTTATTAATTTTATTTTTTCTTTCTATTTTTGGGTTTCTTGTTACCTTTTTACTTATTTTGGATTATTTAATTTTATTTGTTAGAACTTCATTTTAATTTATCAGCTTTTTGGCTATTTCTCTTTGCATTATTTTTTAGTTGCTCTAAGGACTACAATATACATACCTAATTAGGTATATTCACAGTCTAGTTAATATTTTACCACTTCAAGTACAATGGAGAAACATTAGAACCACATAGGTTTTATTATCCTTCCCCTTTAGGTTACAGTTATTACATAGATCACCTCTACATACACTGAAAAGCCCACCAAACAATGTTATAATTTCTGCATTCAACGGGAAAACATATTTCAAAGGCTTTAGGAGGAGAAAAATAGTCTTTTATCCATTTCTGTTGCTTTTCCTTCTTTCCTGAAGATCCAAGTTTCCCTCCAGTGTCATTTCCCTTTAAGACTTCCTTTAAACTTTCATTTGTAGCAAGTCTGCTGGTTATGAACTCTTGGTTTTTTTTCATTTGAGAATGTCTTTATTTCACTTTCACTCGTAAGGAATTGTTTTGCTGGATATAGAATGGTGAATTGACATTTTCTTTTCTGTGTTTTAAAAAGATTCTCCTGTCTATTTTACATGGCTTCCATAGCTTCCAATAGAAATACACAGTATTTCAAATCACTGTTTACCTATGTATTACATGCTCTTTTTGTATAGCTATATTCAGTATTTCCTCTTTATTTTTGGTTTTCAGTGGTTTGGTTATTATGTGTCTGGGAATGGTTTTCTTTGAGTTTATTCTGTTTAGGACTTGCTGAGTTTCCTGCATCTGTACATGTATGTCTTTAACCAAACTTAGAAAGTTTTCAGTAATGATTTCTTGAAATTTTCTTTCTCTGCCCCTCTTGGGACACTGATGACCTTTTCATATTGTTCCACATGTTCCTCACACTCTGTTATTTTGTTTGTTTGTTTTATTTTTTTTTCTCTCTCTTCCTCAGGTTGGAAAATTTCTATTGCTCTACCTTCAAGTTCTATTGAGGCCATCCAGTAAAAAAAAAATACTAAAAATTTCGGATGTTTTATCTTTTCAATTCTGAAATTCCCACTTGGTTCTTTTTTATGATTTCTATTTTTCTGCTGAGAATTTTTGTTCCATCATTTTAAGTGTGTTTCCCTTTATCTCATGCATGGTAGTTATAATAGTGGCTTTAAACTCTTTAAAGCCCCTGTCTGATCATTCTAACATCTGAATCAGCTCTAGGTTAGTGTCTGATGATTGTCTTTTCCCTTGAGATTTGGTCACATGTTCTTGCTTCTTTGTCTGTAGAGTAATCTTGGGTTGCATCCTGGATGCTGTGCTATGTTGTGCATACTCTGCATCCTGCTGAAGTCCTCTAGAGAATGTTGATTTTTGTTTAGTCTGAATCAGTTGGGCTCAGATTGTAAATTTTGTCTTACCTTCTGAGTGTGGTAGCTCATATTTTGGCTCAATTCTCAAAATGCTTGCTATACTGCTTTTGTTCTTTCCTGTGCATGTGCAGCTTAGGGGGGACCCCAGGATTTGTGTGGCTTCATATTCTGAATTAGAAGTTTTTCTTCTCCATCTCTCTCTTCTCCAATATTTCCCTTGCATTTTACAGCCTACAGGACCCCATTTCCTAGGTCCACTGCCCAGAAAAATGGTGTTTCAATCAGAGTTTTAGCTGCAAGTGCCACCAATGGGGTACACCTCCATGTGGGGGGCCACATTCAGACAATGCTGTGAGAGAAAAGGGAAAGAAAAGCACCACGAACTCATGGTTATATTGTTTAAGCCTCCAGCTGTTAATTCCCTTTAGCAATCTGCTTGCTCTTGTTTAGAGTCCTCAGAGAGTTTCTTTGGGTATTTTGTCCAAAGTCTTTAGCTGGAATCAGAGAAGAAAAAGAAATTGCTGGGCTTGCTCCATCTGGGAAAGTCCTTATGGTAAAGTAGGGTTTGAATCCAAGGCTGTTTGATCGTAAAGCTTCCATTTTCCCTATGTATCACACTGCCTCTGGTTCCTATGTTCTTAAATACACGATTACCACATTGGCCAGAAAATTATCCATAAAGCTTCGTGTGCTTTCTCCACCTTTGTACATGAGGATTCTGATTCAGTTAAGGAAGTAGAACCAGCAGAAGCCTGCAGCTAGTTTATCTTTACAATAGAGGCAAATTAAGTACATGATGATTTGCTCACTTACTCAACAATTGGCTTCTCTTATGGATGACAACCTGCCCCCTCCACACACACACACACTCATCCAAGCTGCACAAAATTATCCTGAGAATCCTTGATTTGTTTGTATTTTGTGGCTATGGCCAGAGGCTGGAAGAACCTGAGAAAAAAAGAAAGAAAGAAGAGAGAGTGGAGCAATTGCAAACAAAACCTTCCTTTTACAATTCATTCTGTAAAAGGAGCACAAGAAATGCAAACAAGTGATGTAAATTCCCCCAGGATAATGGATTTAATTATAGAACAACACTTCCAAAAGGGAAAATCTAAAAAATAATTAATACCAGTACATCGAGCTTCAAACACACACACTCGTGCACACACACACACACACTCACACTCAAGGGCTGTGGAAGACAGGTGAGCATGCAAGAAAAAGAAGACAGAGTCCTGCATATTTATAATTTATAATTCACGGTGCTCTTTTTTGTGGGAGTATGTACTTTTGTGTGTGCATACAGGGTTTTTTTTCTCTTAAAATTCTACACAGAATAGTTTTGAACTGCACATATTTTACTATTTCAATTAGTAAAGATGACTCTTTGTTTTTCTTTCTTTCTTAGCACTGAGGCAGTAATTACACCCTCAGTGACAGAGTTCTGCAGGCCACTTTCTCATTCTGAGGCACTCCCTGGACAAAACACAATAATAAACCATAATGAAATAAAGTTGGTTCATCGGAGAGGACTGGCCTTTCCTAGTAGACAGGCCATTAAAGGTGGATTTGGGGAAAGGAACAGCAAGCAACCATCATAAATGTATCATCGGGCAAATTAGCAAAGCGTTTACTACTCAATGGTGGGAGAAAGTTCTTTCCAATAACTTTCCCTAATGCCACCATAATTGGGGAAAATATCTGTTGCTGCACAGCTGTGAAGCTTATTATCTGGGTGGGCTCTCAGCACTGCTGTCTGGGACCAAGCGCGTTCTGCTGAGAGGACTTGCGTGAAGTCTCAAGGCCTGACTGGGTAAGAGCATACCAGGGAGCTGTGCAGGCCTCTGGGAACTACTGGAGCTTGTAATAGCAACACGGCAAAGGGTGTGGTTAGGAGTATCTCTCCCAGGGCTATTGTTACAGAGCTTTCAGAAACCAGAATATTTGGCTTTGAGATCTGGATAATGCGGGGAACATTTACGCCGCTATAGCTTATCTTTCAGAAGAGGTTTGGGGGCACACTTTTTCTTAACTTGCAGATAATCATCATCGCCTCTCTTTACAGTTTATAAAACACTTCCACAGACACCAGTTCACTGGATCTTCACCACAACTTCGAGGCACATGATTATTATTCTCATTTAACAGCTTGATGAGCTGAAGCTCCCAGAGGAATGAGAAACCCCTCCAAGATCAAACAGTGACTTAAGTGGAAGAGTCTGAGATTTTAACTCTGCTTTTCCCGTGGTTGAAAACACACCTCCTAGTGGTGTTCCATCCATTGCTTAGCTGTCTTGCAGAGTAAAGGTGTGCAGGTAATGTCTTCTCCACAGACTGGAAGCTCCAGCCAGTCAGAGATTGAACTGAGCATGGCTTCCTCCTATAACACCACCCTGGTCCTTGTGTTCATGTCGGGGATCCTTTATGAATCTGGGTTGATTGAAGGCTGTTATACAGAAGGGAAATCCAGGGCTGCCAACATCTTGTACATACCTGTACATGGTAGGTTCTCTATATTTGAGGAATGAATGGATAAACATATTAAAACGCAGCCATGTGAGGTAAGTATGAAGTACAGGGTGAGGTAGGGAAGGGAAGTAAGAATAAAGGTCAGTACTAGCAAGGGGTCATTAACAGTGACAGGAAGAACCTTTGGGAGAAAGGTGCAGAGGCATGGGAAGAGTTTAAGCTTCAGGGCCCTCATATGGTTGAAATGGGGAATTTAAGCAATGACTGATTCCTCTGGTTAAGAGAGATGTTTGGGGGCAACCTGTCCATGGCCTGGTGTGACCACATGTAGCTCCTTGGGTTTTGAACCTAGCAGTCTTAGAAGTGATCTCGGATCAACTGCCTCTTATGTCCACTTCCTCAGCCTCCTCTAGATATCCTGAATATTCTCCTTGTCTGTTTCCTATTTCCTGTGTTCCTGAGAAGTATGTGCGACAGGGACTCCATTAGAAGGTACCAGGGATTCAGCTCATCCTTTCCTGTTTCTCTGGGGAAAAGTCAAGGGAGTTCCCCCCAATACTGTGGTTGTTTCCTTTCACACAGGGAAAGCCCTAAAACTATGAGCCACCCTGAGCTATAGTAATTCAGAGGCTAACAAATCCTTTCTAGAGCTGCCTGTGCTGAGTTCTTATAAAAGAAAATTCAGGAACTTAGCCACAAATTTTCAAACTAATGAGCATTGATTACAGATTGCAGCTTAATCAGGCTTCCTGAACTACTTAGGGACCTCAGCCATGGCCTAAGGCAGTCAATCCCCCCATGACACCTACGCCTCATTTTCTCAGCCTATGCCCTGCTCGCCCATTGTCTCATGCCTTCTCTCCAACCACTGTGTTCTGTGTTCCAGTCCCGATCTCTTTCTATTGTTCTCCCTGGAGCCATCACTGTCCTGTCTCCCTACTTTTCTGGATTCCTCCCTCTCTCCTTAGGTTTTAACCAAAACTTGGTTCTTTCCTATGGGTGCTGCTTCCTTTCTGCTATAAGGCCCCCAGAGGAGGTGCTGGCCTTTCCTAGCTCCATCATTGCCATTTTCACACTCTTACCTCAGGGGAAAGTCCTTTGTGTCTTGAGTTATGGGACTAAACCACCTTTTATTCCTCCAATTGCCTTCCCCTAAGAGCTCACCATTGCACTGTATTTATAGTTTCCTGTTTCCTGTATTCTTGAGGATCTGGCAGCTAGGAACTTGACCCTGGATATGCTATGCTTCTCAGGCTAGCTAATTTCTAGAGAGAGCCAATGACTCCCCTGAGAGCGCACCTTTAATATACAAGAAACTAACCCAGAGTCCTCTCCCCCAACCATCTCATTTATCAAACTTTCACACACTAAGCCAATATTCCCCTCCCCTGAGTCACCCAGGGCCAGGTACTGGACAGCTGGGGACTACCTTGAAGTTTCAAACAAGCGTGTCTTAGGCTTACTCAGGTCAGCATACCTACCCCGCCTCACCCATTCCTTCCTGTTAGAACCTCAATAAAGGCTCTCAGCCATGCTCTGCCTTCTCCTTCTACCTTCTGGCTGACCTTGATGAGCCCCATATTGCCGTGCATTGCAAATCTCCCATTTCTAAGGATCTGTGAGTATAAATTTCTTCCTTTGTGACAGTCATTTTTGTGTCTGCTGTCTTACCATACCCGATTCAAACAAACCCTAGGTACATGTTTAACACACACACTCAACGGAGCTTCAAATCTCTCATATTCCTTTTTCTACCTCAACCCCTGCCATCGTCATGAGGAACTTTAAATCCTGCAAGAAGATGAATAAATGAATGTAATCTGACTTGGCTCCAGTTCCGGCTTCGACCATCACTAGGCAAGGAGTTGCTTCATCTGTCGAGACTATTTTGTCACCTGGGAAACGGGGACAACAATGCCATGCATTGTGACAATGAGTAGGTGAAAAACTGTGAAGCACCCAGAACCTGGAGCTGGGCGCGGGGTGTGTGTGTGTTTGCTCCATTTTCCTTCCCCCCTCCTTGCCTGAGGACATTTAGATGACGGTACGTCATGTGCGGGAATCACATGGATCTGAGAATATTTTCTTGGCTTCAAATCCCCATCGTCAGTCACTATCTCCTCTCTCATTGTAAAGACTACTGGGAAGAAAAGAGGCAGAGAAAAGAGACACCAGTCTGGTGGCCCAGAGGCGCAAGCCAGCCTGCTCAGAGACTGTCACGAGTTCCCACTGTCGCCCCTCTCCCTCTGTGCAGCACCTCTGGGATGGAGCGGGGGGCCTGGAAGTACTTGCAGGCTGTGACTTCCAGGAGGCAGCCTGCTGGAAGGATGGGTCCCAGGTCACCTGGGCCAAAGGCAGGAGGTGCCATAGCTGGTGGCAAGTGCTTCTCAACAGATCTCAGGAGATCAGCAAGATGAGAAATGAAGTCTTCCCAGCACTCCCTTTCTTTGGAACTTTGCTGGCCAGAATATAGAAGTTAAAATTCAGTTCTCTCACCTGACTGGGCTAAGTCATCACTCCCAAAGTGACTCGGGGAGATGAGGGCTGCCTCCCTGCTCCTCTGTGCTGTATGGTCCAGGTTCAGGTTCTTGGACCCCGAGGTACTTATTAAATTTTCCTCTTCCAGAAGCAGAGCCGACCCTGAGAACATGATTGGGTGTGAAAGCTTTTGCGGGTGCCAGTGACTCTGGCCATATCTGAGAACATCTGAATCCAGCAGCCACCTATTAATCAGCAAATGGTGCAGTGCGCACAGTCCTACGCTGCTTTTGGTAAAAGATAGAGAGGAAAAGGAAGCCTGGGCTATAGCCACTTCCTTCTGGCCTCACAGAGGAGACAGGCTTAATAGATTGAAGAGCAGTAGGTGGTATATCGGAGGCTGAATCAGTGCCTGATCCATGTGCAGTTGCATCTGGAGTAGAGGGGGCATCTGAAGGAGTCATAGAGAAAAGCTCCAGGGAGGGTGAGACTGAGGGTCCTAGAGAAGCAAGAGGGCATTGCAGGGCAGAGAACAGTCACAGGCAAGGAGCAAGGCGATCGCTGAGAATTTGCCGTGAGCAGGCACTGTGGAAGAGCTTTACACACGTTCCATCAACCTGCACGGCAACTTGAGAGGTAGATGCTTTGTTGCTCTCACTCTTATTTTCAAATGAAGAAATGGAGGCACAGAGAGGACTGTCCAGAGTTTCATGGCTAGGAAGTGGTTGTAGGCAACTGGCTGCAGAATCTGCACTCATGACCTGTGCAGTGTGCTTCTAGATCAGGGTTCTCAATCTCAGCTACACGTTGAAATCACCAGAGTGCTTTCTCTAAAAACCAAGGCCAGATCCCAATTCCAGAGGCAGATTAAATTGGTCTAGGGTGAGGGTAAGGCATGAGTAGTTCAATGGAGTGCTTGGTGTTTCCAATGTGAAGCCAGCTTGAGAATCGCTGTTCCTGATCCCAGGAGCATCTGGCGTGAGGTAGACTAATGGGAGGTAAGTCAGGTGGGCTGGATAAGGACAGGGGTTAGAAACACGCTAATGTCATTCTAGCCCTGGCCGATGTGACTCAGATGGTTGAGTGTGGTCCCGCGCACCAAAGGGTCGCTGGTTTGATTCCTAGTCAGGGCACATGCTCAGGTTGGGAGTTCCATCCCAGGTCAGGGTACATACAGGAGGCAACCAATCGATATTTCTCTCTTTCTCTCCCTCCTCCTTCTTCTCTAAAATCAAGAAAAACTTTTTTTTTTTTTAAAGTCAGCCTAAAGAAGAGGCAAAGGAAAAGGAATTTACCCATATTGGGTGTATTTGACAAATGGCTGCTATAGGCTAGGTGCTGTACTGTGTTATTTTATTTCATCAACCCAGAGTAAGTATTATTATTCCAATTTGACAAATGAAGAGACTTAGGAGGTTATGTAGCTTGTCCTTAACCTATGGTAAGTAGCAAAACTAGGATTTACATGCAGGTCTGTTTAACCACAGACTGTGTACTATGTCACACACAATAATGTGTAATAAGAAATGTTGTAGGTTCTTGTGTGGGTGGTGTGCATTAGTCAAGAGAGGCTATGTTATGCTGCAGTAACAAACATTCCCCAGTTATCAAGGCCACAAACAACAAATGCTACTTTTTTGCCCCATGTCCATTTGTGGGTTAGCAGGGTGTCTGCCAATCCTGGCCACTCAGGGACCTAGGCTAATCTCAAATGCCGATGGCCACTGTGTTGGAGAGAAAGAACTCTGACGGGTCTCACATTAGCAGTGAAATGCTCAGGTCCAGAAGTAACATTCATCACCCCTGCTTCGAATTCACTGAACAAAACTAGTCACATGTTTATCATATGCCTATAAAGGAAGAAATATTGATAAGCAGTCCTGATGACTACCACAGGTGAGTAAGATAAAGTGGTATTTTTGTAAGTTGGCCTGGAAGTGATGTGCATGGCTAATACGGGAGACTAGAGGTACAGAGTGGTTAGGTGATCTTTGAGGTCAGGGGAGGGGTGATGAGGTTTTGCACTGCAGTATCAATGGTGAGAATGGAGATGAAAGAGTCACTCCACCAGAGCCGACACTGGGTTTAACAGGGGCTAGTATTGGATTGGGGGAGGCCAGAGTGTCACATGTGGCTCCTAAGCAGGACCAACAGGCAAAGTAATCAAGAGGCCACGTTTCAGGCTTTACTCACTGTCTCATCCCTGTTTCTCACCCTCCTATTTTAGTTCCTCCTCACCTGCAGGCTTTCTTGTTGAGCGTCATTCTATAAAGTATCTATGCTTCATAATGTCATGGCAGTTTCCTATCCTCAAAATGTATTAGCCAAGAACTATTATTTAGACCTAAAGTACTATTCTAGATATGTTTGCGTTTTAATAACGTTGAAGTCTTTGAAAACCAAGTTGATAAATCTCCAAGAATAGCACTTCAGGCCACAAGTGAAGCAGCAGTTATTCAGCGAGAAGCACGGATGTGCCAGTCACTGTTTTATGCGCTGGGGCCGCAGAACACACCAGAGTTCTGGCCTCATGGAGCCAACATTCTCCATGGGGGAGACTGACAGTGTAGAAATCAATGGTTCAAAAAATGTTAAGCGCTACGGAAGAAAATAAAGCAAGATAAGGGGTATAGAAAGTGTGTGTAAGTGTGTGTATGTGTGTGTAAATGTGTGTGTGTGTGATTTTCCAGTGATACCACCATTGCCAAAAACAGGAAATTCCTCTTAGGGAATTCCTTTCAAAGCCCGATCGTTCATGGGTGAAAGCCTAGAGATTTTTCTATATTCTTTCTCTGGTGTTTCTAGAAGCAAATCACATAAATCACCTGATGGATCAAGGCAGAGAATTTCAAACCAGCCTGGGAGGTGGCTTAGGGGTGCCTCTAGGGCCCCCGGCCATGGAGCATACCCAGGCCACAGTGCAGCTCTCTGCTCAGGCTTCCACCCTTCCCTGTGTTCTCCCTACCCTGACTTCACCCCTGAGGACTCAGCGCGCTACTCACTCTGGGGGATAACCATGAAGCAGGAGCCTCATGCTCTCAGCAGCCCTGTCAGCCTGTCAGAGTGATTCACTCAAAGGAATAAAAGATGACTACAGAACCACCAGCATCCCAAGTGGCCCAACATTTGCAAAGTCCTGGCCTTAGACCTGCCTACTGGTTGCTACTTCAACCTCAAATAAAGCCAAATAAATAAGCCAAAGCACACATTTATTGGTCTCCCAAAGAAGGCAATTTCCCCATCGAGCTAATGCTCTTAGCACAGGCTTCCAAATCCCTATTATTTTATTTTTAAAAAGCAGCCTCACTATCCGAACTAGGTCATGCATCTTCCCTCCCAGCTAACAAAGGCCGGGAGCCTCTTTCCTTCTCTGCCTGCGCTGTCATTCTCAGGTCTGTGGCAAGGCCCACTGCTCAAACAGTTAATATTTTTCTGACAGCAGTGCCTTGTTTGGAATTCCAAATGTAAAAGATGCGGGGGTTCTGCATTTCAGAGAGAAACTTGGGAGATCAGCCAGGTCATTCAACTGCCAGACTCTGTGCTTGCAAATCCTGAGCAGGGAGGAGGGGAGGAGGCAGAGAGGAGAGAAACTTCCCAGGACAAAAACCACCAAAGGAGAAAGCTAAATGCTTTACGGTCTATTGGCAAGAACAGAAAATGGGTGTTGGGGGACCTGAGTTCCACCCAGCCCTGCTGTGAACCATCTGGGGAGCTCCAGGGGAGTCTCCCATGTGGTCCTATTGCTGCATCTCATCTATTTAGACACGGTCTTACGTGTAGGTTAGAAGCGAGGCTCAGATGTTCTAACAGATGTAAAAGTTCTTCCAGCAGATCAGTGAGTTACTGATGTAAGGCATTGCCATTATTGCTTTTGTGGAGTCTTCCCATTCAAACATTAGGGGCTGGGGCTCCGGAGTTCAGTTCCAAAGAAAGTCTGTGGATTAGATGAGCAAATTCTTTGCAGACAGAGATTATGACTTATCTAGACTCACAGAATCACAGGAGCCAAGAGACCTCCAAGGGCATGTCATCCCACCTCCCACCCAAATGGGAATCCTCCTACAAAACCCTCTGTTCCCACAGCAGCTGTAGCATAAAGCACAGGCTCGTCGGCTTTTGTGAGAGCCTTAGACCAGGGGCTGGCTTTTTCCCTTTTTAATCCAAGGTTCTCTAGAACAAGAAGAGAGCATGTAGCAGGCACTCAATAAATATTCCGTTGACTAAGTGACTGTATGAGCCCCCTGGCAGATGTTCCCCCAGACTCCGCTTTAAAAGTCCTAGTGAGGGGGCGCCTCGCCTGACGCACCTGCCCACTGTGTTCTCGGGGGGCCCTATGGGATAAGGCCACTTCCTTTCACCAAGGAGAGCCCTTAAACTGCCTCCCCCTCCTTCACCCCTCGATCTCTGCTTTCTAAACCTCTCTTCATTTTGGTCTCTTCCCTGAACAGACTGTAACTTGTAAATGCCCTTCCTAAAATGTGGTGCCCAGAATACTCCAAATAGGACCTCACTGTCACATGAGTCAGGGGGACATGAATACTACAGTTTATTCTTATTAGGTCCCAGGTACTCTTTACGTCTGCTAGCCCATTCCTTTTCACTAAGTCTGTGAAGCCACCCCGGAGATGAGGTTCAGGGAGTTTATTCATCTTGCTGGCAAGTGGCAGAGCTGGGACTTGCCCTCAGATCTGCAGACCGTCTACCCTCTCACCCCTCCATTCATCAGCTATTAAAGACCTACTATATGCCAGGTTCTGTGCTTGGCCCTGAGGATGAAATGACCTCGACGCTGATTCCCTTTAAAATACCAACCTGCCTTCTGTGCCCAGGAATATACTCCCTGCCTGGGAAACTCAGTGTTAACAGGGCACTTTGTACACACCCTCATTTCAGCACTTTCACGTTGTAATGTGTGCCTGTGCATTTTCCCCACTACTGGGGCCCTTAGTATTTACCTTGGTTCCCACCCCACCCCCAGCATTAGAACAGGTGTTATGTACATAGGTGCTAAATAAGTATTTGCTGAATACAGGAAATGTTTATTTGCTAAATCAAAAGTTATGCCCCTATGCCTCAAGGTGGAACTCCAGGAAGGAAAGTCCGAGAGAAAGGAGAGGAAGATGTCTTTCTAGCTGACCCGAAAATCAAATGAACCTTGGTCATTTCTGCAGTGACAGAAGCGCCTGGACCAACCTTGTGCCCACTGGGACTGGGACTTTCTCTGAGCTGGAACATAATTGCTGTGAATGTAGCTTCTAAGGTCTTATCAGCCCTCTGGGTAGCTGTCTTACCCTCTGATTCATTCTGAGCTAGAAAGGTCTCTGAAATCCCAGGCTGTTTTCTAACCTCAGCTGTTGTCAGGGCAGAGGGCTTTCACCACCTGCTTGGCCACCTACGTGTGGGTTTGTGATCGTCTTTGCTAAACGTGCTCTATCGTGTCCAGCCGTTACTCTGAGTGCGGGTTTGCATGTGTTTTATTTTGTGTGTTTTTAATATATTTTTATTGATTTCAGAGAGAGGAAGGGAGAGGGAGAGAGAGATAGAAACATCAATGATGAGAGAGTCACTGATCAGCTGCCCCTCACACGCCCCCCGCTGGGGATTGAGCCCCCAACCTGGGCATGTGCCCTGATGGGGAGTTGAACTGCCATTTCTGGGATCATAGGTCGATGATGAACTGCTGAGCCATGCCGGCTGGGCTGCATGTGTTTTAAGTGACCCTCCCAGAATTGTGTCACCCATTATCTTGATTAGCATGCTTTCTGTTTTGTTTTTTTTCATTTAAGTAATTGGTAAAACTGTCAGATAAGGAAATGCTAAGGTCAGAGTCCCCAGGTACCTTGCCAGAGGCAGGCCTTTGGAGGGAACTTAATCAGCATTTTCTAAGTAGCACTCTAAATAACAAAGGTTTGATCTAACTGTATTATTATTATATTGCTCATAGCTCTAGCTTAACTACAAGAGTATCATAGGAGTCGTTGACAAATTCTTACTGAAATCTACAGACTTCCCAACAGGAAAGCAGTAAATTGGGCTTGGATGCATTGCGATGTATTGAATGGAACCACAAAAATGGGATCACCACTTTATTTTATAAGGATTCAGGAACTGTCTCCTTAGTGCCTTAGTGATCTAGTCTGGGCTCTTACCTTACTGTGAGCCATCTTGAGCTTCTGTTTCTGGAGTTCCCTTTTATGCTTTCTGTGGAGGCTGAAAGCATCCCCTGTCCCAAGCACTGGGCTGTTGACTACCTGATGAAACTATGGACCCTGCATACAACATTTTGCTTATACTTTTGGGAACCCCAGGCCAAAAACCCTTGATTAAGTTCAGCAAAGAGGTGCTTGAAAACTTATAGCCGTAACTTGAATATTGCTGATGAGATACTTTTAAAGGCCCAGAAAGTGAATCGGAACACCAGCTCTGAGTACTAGTCTTGCTTCTTCCTTGATCTGCTTGCCCGGCAATGTAATTAATGTAAGCAACAACAGCAACATAAAAATCACAATCACGTTGCACAATCAACACTCCTTTTGGTAACACCTGAACTCACTCTAGGTGTGGATGAAACCCTCTTTTATTGCAACTACGGCAAGCTGTAAATGAAATTACTGTGCAGAAATACTCATCTCTGCCAGATCTCATTGGCAATGGTATATTCCTACTCCACAGGTTTTAGGCTTGGCTGTGTACCTGCTTTGGTCTATACTAGGTGGAGAATACTTTCTTGTCCCCTAATTTGGAGCTTGGCCATGTGACTGCTTTGGCCAATGGAATATTACTAGATATGACAAAACAGAGGCTTATATGGTTGGGCTTGGGCTTTTCCCCTCTGCCAAGGTCATGAGAAGAACATTACTGGAGTAGCTGATGGATCTACAGAGGATGAGAATCATGTAAGCCACAGTCCCCAGATGACCCACAGACCTGCAGCCAAGCTCACCTTAGCTCAACTGACCCCAGATCACCCAGGTGCATGAGAAAGAAATCTCAGGTGTTGTGCTGTTGTTGTTGTTATGCAGCATTATTGTAACAACACAGGTTTATTCACCAGACTGTCTGCACACTGAGTAGATGCTGAATAAAAATCTGTTGAACTGAACGGAATTGAAAATGTGTCTATTGTCTCTATGGTTTCTTCAGAGCAAGGGAACCTTGCTAAAGAGACCCAACTTGTAACATAATCTTTCAAGCACATGTCCATAGTTCTGCATATTCTCATATACACATACCCACACACATCTATCAACTGTCCATCAGGCCCTACTCTATAGCTTCCTATGCCTGGAAGGGCTGAGCTATTTTGAAACCAAACTAATTAAAAGCAGCAAGGCCATGAGGCTGAAGGAATACCAGAAACTACAGATCTTAAAATGTACAAGGCTGGACTCAACCAACACACATGGGCAAGAGCCTGGCTCATGGTTTAGACAAAGCAGTTCCTGGGTCGTATGTGTAAAGACATGCCTGACATAACTTTCTCTTAGAAAGCATTTGAGTATCTGCTGATGGTGATTGTGGTTGGAAGATAGGGATGGACCTAACACCATCCTGTGCATGATGGCAACTTCCAGCTCTGCTGGGGAGAGTACAGCCCTGGTCAGTAATCATTCCAATAATAATAATGATAATAATACCTAGTAACGCACTGATAATCACATCTCTCAAACCCGTATACACCAAGCCTTTTGTGTGTGCATCCAGTCCTCACAATGGAATGGAGGGGTCATTGGACTCTCTGAAATAGTCATGATTATTACCTCTAATTTATGGATGAGGAAACTGAGGCTCAGAAAAGTTAAGCAATTGCCCAGAGTCACACAGCCAGTATGCGAAGGAGCTGGAGTTTGAATCTAAGTCAGACAGAGTAGACAAAGACAAATGATGCACAATCTACACCCTCATGGAACTCATATTTTAATGGACAGATTAATGCATAAATTATAACAAATGGGCATTATTAAAACTTGTAGTTATAGTCTAGGGTGAGCATGGGAGGAAATGGTAAAAGGGGGAAAGGCGCATCCTGGCAGCTGGGGCTTGTTTGCTGAGCTGTGATGGAAGAGAGCTTACATGTTCGAGGTAGGAGGTGGAGTGGTCTCCCATCATAAGGTGGGTGTCGGGAGGAGGAAGGTATGGGACAGGACCCAGGGGTGCTGCTGCACGGGGCTGGCCAGGAAGAAGAGGCCTGGCTGTGCTCTTAGCAGGAACGAACCATCTGGGGGGAGAACACAGACGGGCCAGGTGGACTAAAGAGTGTGTGCTACAATATAGAAGATGTAGAACTCTCCATCTGCACTTAGAAATTTGCAGCGGAAGTCTACAAAAAAGCCATAAAATGCTAAATGTGATTATGACAACAGTGAAGGAGCTGAGGTCATGCCCAAGGGTCATGGCAATAAAATCATGCCCACAGAACCAGCATGGGCTGCTGTGAGCGCATCAGTATCTCCTGGCAGGAAACAGTGCAGCCCCAGCGGGCTCAGCCAAGACCAGGCGCCGGGGCGAAGGCAGCCTTCGTAGGAAGGAAAGGTTCTTTCACGCAGGCAGGGAATGAGGGCTGGGCTTCAGCCCCCGCTCGCCCCCTCTGCTGGCTGTCTCTGGGCAGGTACAAGCTGCACGAAGGTCTGCAGGGGCCCAGGCATTTGTCTGGCACAGAAGTGGGACAGCAGACACCTGGGCTACAAGGCTGTGATGTTCTGCGCCATGTGCACTGTGTAGAGATGTGGCCAGGTGGCCTCTGAGCCTGAAGGAAGGAGGTGCCGTCTGCCTGGCCAGAAGGGCACCCAGGTTGTAATGAGAGTCTCATCAAACAGATGACAGAGCAAAGGACCTTCCTGCTCCTGGGAAAGGCACAGAAGGATGGACTTTGGACACTCTCCATGGACTGCAAACATAAGCTCCCCATGACAATCTTCCATGAGGCCTCTTCAACCAACTTAAATAAACAAATACTCCAAGGGAAACCTCCGGGCCTGCCAGGCATTCCAGCTTCAAAGCCAGGCCTCTAGTTCTCCCTTTCAAATAGCCTGAAGCTCCTGCACAAAAAATGTCACTGGATCAATAGGTGACTCAATTATAGGACATCTGTGACTGGTGTGTGAGGGGCTGGGCAGGAGGCAGGGCTGGGCAGGAGGGGTGCTGCCTGGAGAGAGGCTGGGAAGGAGGTTTGGCAATGTGTAGGGGTCAGGAGGAGCGGGGTTCAAGTTCCTGTGACAGGGCCCTGGGGAGAGTCGGCTACCTCAGCGTTAGCTATCCAACCAAGCAGTACATCTGACCAACTCCTGTCTCCCAGCGAGGCACTGACAGAGCAGGACCCGGGACAGATGAGGGTGTGAGGCCAGCGGGTCAGAGAGGCTTCTCCCCCCGAGGAGCACAGGGCTGGGCGGGTGGCAGAGCCGAGTCCGCCACAGGCAACGGCAGCCAGGGGGCTGAGACAGCAAAGGGGCACGAAGAGGGAAGAGAAACTTCATTCCTGCACCGTCCCTCCCTGCGGCCGCTCAGTGGAGGGCTGCCCCGCGCACTGACCAGCAGCGGTTTGTCTCCTCCGCAGACTTCAGCGTCCTCTCCGAGCCTGGCCCTGGTGTACTCACTCGTCACCTTGCGCGTGGAATTCGGGATTCAGAATCCCAAGCTGACACGCTGGCACCTCTCTTACCTCTGGTACATTGGGGGTCTGGAATAGGAGAGCTCCCCAAGAAGGCACGAGCAGTCCGTGGGCAAGGAGAAAGGGCAGGCTGCGTGGGGATTGTGTCCAGTCAACTGGGCAGAACAGTGCAAGCTGGTAATTGATGGCTCTGCATTAGCTCCAAATTCCTGGGGAAAATGTGGCCGAGCTATAACAGCATAGATCATCTTTTCTCGGGGAAGGAGAAATGGTTGCACCTTCTTACCTATTAATCACGTCTTCCATTAATCAGGATAACTCACCATAATTGTGATTACAGTTGGGAATCAATTAATGTTCACCTTAAAATAAAGTGTAGAGAGGAAAGCAATTAACGTAATAGAGTTAGAGCATCAAAATGACACAAATGTTATTGACAATTATGAATCACATCTCGCAGCTTTCTGGTCCTTTGCTCTGTCATGGAGAGCTTTACAGTGGAGGTGGAGAAGCAGTGATCAAATCTTCCAGGTGAAAATGCAAGCTCCAGCTCTCCTCATTACCATCCACAGACAGCAACGTGCCCGTGGGTCCAGGCAACCTCCTACCTCCACCTCCCAGCTTCAGTTCCAGGCAACAAGGCTGCAAGGACTAGAAGGACTTGGCTTAAGGAAGGGACAGGTTCCCTGTTGGGCATGGCCTAGCTTTTGTTTGAAGAGTGGATTCTGTGATCTTCCAGGCATGGATTATTCAACAGTTTGGTTAGGTTTCATCTGGGGGATATTTATAACATTAAATAGATTTAACCTAACCTGAACAGAAAGATGTCATTTTAAATTCATGTTGAGCTTTTTAAGGAAGTATGTCTTGTATCTGTTTATGTCTCTTTCTCTCTGCCTCTCTCTCTCACCAATCCTGAGAGTGAGATAGGATAGGCGGTTGTTATTTTCACTTTTTAGGTGTGGAAAGCAAAGTCTAAGTGAACGAATGACTTGCCAAGGTCGCAAGGTCACACATGAATGAGAGGCAGGCTGGAACCCAGGTAAGCTGTGTTATCAATAGGTCCTCTCTACAAAAATTGTTTTCACACACCTTATCTGTGGTCCCTCCAGTTTGTATTCCAGCCCCATCAGCCTCCTGCTGTGTTTGTTTGTTTGTTTGTTTTAATCTTCACTGGAGGATATTTTTTCCATTGCTTTTCAGAGAGAATGGAAGGGGGAGAGAGAGAGAGAGAAAAACATCGATGTGAGAGACACATCAGTTGGTGGCCTCCGGTATGTGCCCTTGCCAGGGCTGAGGACTGAGCCTGTAACCGAGGTATGTGCCCTTGGCTGGAATTGAACCTGGAACCTCCAGTCCATGGCCTGATGCTCTAACCACTGAGCAAAACCTGCTCGGACCTCCTGTTGTGAATAAACGAACACTCTTTGGGAGATACTCCAAGTGACAGTAAAAGAGCCTGAGTTGTTTGTCCCAGATCTTGAGCCCACTTCAGCGAAACTTGAATAAACATCATAAAGAAAAATGTGGGCCTGAAGAGTTTAAATTCAGCAGGGAGAGATCTGAGGGGTAATCAACCCCACCCCTTCATTTTCTAGATGAGGAGACTGAAATCTTGCCTGGGGTTGGGGACCGGTGATTTGGGTCTATTCCCAGCTTGGGACAGAAACCTCACAGCCTCACTAGACGGGGAAAGGCTGTAGCCTAGGAGCAAATGAAGCTTCAATAACTGATAAGGAAATCTTTGCAAACCCATCCAAATGCTTTGAATGTATTTGGTTTATATCTTTGTGTCCTAGTTGGTTCAAATGTTTTGGGCCATAACCGGGCTTCTTGTCCATTTTAAACACCAACTTAAGTACATTTAATCAGGTAGTTAACCTGATTCCTTTCTTAAGCTCTGAAAACTCCAGATCAGCAGTTCTTTGATCTGCTCTATCTCCAAACATCTACGTGTCTGTCCTCAAAACAACCACTCCCAGTAATCAGAAGTAGAGGGAAGTTCTAGAGTCTAAACCTGGACACTTTTCTCTTTCTTCCCCAAGTAAGGGCGTATCCTTTGCCTGGGGGCTGAGCCCTGGGGCTGCCTGGACAGTGTGGCACAGCCCTATCCAAGAGTGGCTGCAAGGACTGGCCTGTCTGTTTCCCGGCTGAGGGCTGCCTACCTCACCCACGCCACAACCACTGTCTGATCTGGCCACTGTGGCCTTCCCGGAGAACTTGGAATAGAGCACATCCACAGCATTGCTCTAAGTCTTTATAAGGCTCTGAATGACAGTTTTGATTCAACTGCCAAACACATTCCAGGACATTGATGATCCACAGGCACTAAAATTTTAAACTTCTCCTTTCCCCTTTTAATCTACGTCAAAGAGGAGAAATTATGTACAGGGATATCCCAGGGTGATGGATCCATAATCCTACCTACAAGACACCCTTAGATCTGCTGTCCTGATTAGGCATAGCTTCTCTCAAGATCAGTGCCCAACTTCACGTCCATTAGGAGCTGGATCATCAAAGTCCTCCAAGCCCACTAGATGGCAGTAGTCAGTTAATCATGTTGAGATGGGGAGCCTAGAGAAGCAAGATATCCCGCAGAGCAGCCAAGCTGGAGGGTTTATAATCAAGTCCAGAATATCTAAATATAAGGACATCCTCTCCCCTCCTCCATTCCTTGAAGATGACTCTTACTCTTTTTAATTACTGTTTAAAATAACAGCTACTTTGGACTAGACTATTTATGATACATGACAGAACTACTGCAGCAAATAATAAAGGCCCCAAAGCTATGGCAGTTTCTGAACTCCTCTTGCTGAGCCCAGATGGACTGGATTCAGCCATTAGCTCCTACTGCAAGGAAAAGGTTGCTCCCATGCTCTTTTTGGGCCACAGCTCTCTAGGTTTCGAAGCCTTCCAATCAGTGACCTCAGCCACACCAGGAACCAGCCACAGCTTACCACACAGCCCTGCTGAGCTCTGCCCAAGCCCTGATATTAATTTATGGAACCACAAAGTGATCACAAAGTTGTTTCCTATTTTTCTTCTGAAAACCCCTTATTGAAGAATGAGTGTGACCTGGAACCAGGCCTACATATTTCCTACAACTACTGAACCGGAGCATCAGAATTTTCTCTGAACCCCAGCTGAACTGAACCTATATTTCATAGATCTGGTCCCCTCGTTGAGACACAGTTCTTAAAAAGAACCTTATTTTAGCTGAAGCCACCTCCAACCCCATTCTGGCCCCCATTTCAGAAAGTCTCACATCGAGTTTTCCTGGCAAGTGCCCCCAAGTCACCCTTCATATGGAGATACCCTAGTTTCTGTAGCTCACTCCTTATTAGGCTATTTTCTAGTTGGTCATTTCTGTAGCAGCCAGAGAGTCTGGTGGTTGGATGGGAGATTTATGTAGGACACTTGGCTAAAATATAAACAGTGGTTTGGAGAAAAGGAATCTGCTTTGCATCAACAGTAATATGAGGCTGGGGGCCTCCAGCGAGCTGCATTGGATGTTTATCCATTGAATCAGGTCACTGCATCATCTGGCCCTGTCTGGCCAGAGGGGCCCTTGGCTGAGAGCACCAGTCTCCCTGCCAACTCTACAGTCTGTTTCTCAACCTGGGGTGGGATGGAGGGAGCAGGTCTCTTGGCTGCCTTTCTCCTCCTACCCGACCTCATCTGGGTAGAGGGGTGCCGAGCAGGGACCTCAGAATCAGATTTAATAAGCATTTATTTCTAGCCATCTGTGCCAAACTTTTTTTGTGGCCACTTCACTTAATCCACATAACCACCCCCTGAGGTCTTCAATGGTGGGTCCAGGTTTTGTGAGCTCTGAAGCTGGTACAATTTAGGGGAAGGAGGTATTAAGAAAAAGAATACAAATATAAAATTAGATATAAAAGTGAATATTCATTTAGTATGATGCAAAATGAATCACACACATACAAAATGACTATAGCCTTGGAAATCCAGGTCTCATTCTTCTGGGGTCACTTTAGGCAACTTACTGCAAATGGACCCAGGCATGACTCTCCACTGCTTATTCAGCCTGCCCTCCCTCCGGAACACTGCACTCCAGGGGGCCATGGAGTGAGGGTGGGGTGCTGAGCTTGGTCGGCTTCCAAGTAAATCTGCGCTGCAGGTATGTGATGGTCTCTATTTTACTCTGGTGGCTCTGACTAGAATATGTGACGGAGGCCAGGGCACAGCCTTAACAAGGTGTGAAGCTGAAACCTGGAGTGGGAACTTTTCACTGCTCTCCACTGCCTCCCTCCATGGCTGCGAGGCTGCTCTGCGGCGCTGGCGGTCTAGTTTGAAACCCGCGTGACTGCCACTTTTGGCCTGAGCCACAAATTCTGCAATTCCCTTCCCGCATCCTGAGGCCAAGGAGAAACTCTTAGAAGGAGGAGGTGGCCTTTTCTCCAGGAGGTGGACCATTTAAACTTATTTTAACTCCCTGTAACAGGGCGATGCTCCTGTCTTTCCTGTTGTCTCCTACAACCTTGAGGGCTGCCCACCTTCATCTTCTGGGAGGGACTGTCTGTCTGAGGGTGGGGTCTATGTGAGGGAGGGGCTGCGTGAAGGAGGGCCGTCCCCAGAGGAACTGTCAGAGATGGGTCTTCTGTGGGAGGGACTCTCTGTGGGAGGGGCTGTCTTGGCCTCCTGGCCCTTTCTGGACAGATCCACAGCACTAAATAAGTCTTTGTTAGGGCCTTGCGCCCAGGCCCTCCTTCTGAAGGCCTTTGTCTGGTCCTCACCTCTGAATGCCCTTCCTCTGAACCCTGTCTTCTCACTCCCTCCTCCTGCTCCCTATGAAATCTTTCTCTCTGTGCAAGGATCTATTGTTAGTCATTTGTGTCTTAGGGTGAATTTAAGTCATTTGGCTTCTTCCTTCTGGATGAATTGCAATTCTCCATTAAGGAACAAAAGCTCTAACCCTTCAAAGGAATGGGAGGGAGGCAGGGAGAGTAGGTGAGGGATATAACTGAGTCAGTGGTGGGGGTGGAGGGATTTCTCACATTTTAGAAATTATATCACTGAGGCACCCATTATACTCTTATTATTATTTTTTAATTTGTAAGGAAAAGAAGACAGAAATTTAAAATGGATGGACTATCTCCGGTGTGCCAAGCCCTGTGCTAGGTGCTTTCAGAAATGTTGCTGTATTTAGTCCTTGCAGCATTCTGTGAGAGTATGAGTGACAACGCTGAGGTTAGCCACAAGGCAGAGGAACTAGTTTATGGTGAGTCCTACCTTGTACCTGGCACTCTGCTATGCGTTCTCACAAGTATCTCATTTATCCTCAAAGTACTGCCCAGCAGGTAGCACTAGCTCCATTTGTTAAAAATGAGTAAACTGAGGCTCAGAGCAGTGAAGTGATTGTCCAGGTCCCTGTCATGTGGGAACTTACCTTGATGCAGTGGCATCCTCTGCCCTCACCCTGGTTACCTCAGCCTTCCCTTCCAATGGTATGGTTATGAGGATCAGAACTGAGGTTTGAGCAAGAAGATTTGAACAATACACAGAATGTTCCTTGGGCCAAAGCCTAAATTTGCTCTCTGATAGGAGGAACATGGGCAAAAGCAATATGCTTGGCAAAAGCAATATTTAGGGTTAACCTAGCTTTGGAAGTAACATATCATTATTTCTGCAACATCTTACAGCTTGTCAGTTAGCCTCCTGAACAGCCAAGAATGTCATTTGTATTTCTTGCACAGAGCCCATGTGGCCAAAATGAGACCATGTGAATGTCAACCAAGGGGTAGCTGATATAAGGTTGACACAGCTGTAAACCCAGAGGGGGCACAGTCGTGACTTGGTCTTTCCCTACTTTCTATCTATAAATAACACTCTTATTCTGTTCATCATACATTCCATTTACTCTCTGTATCTTTAGCCTGTCTTACAGATTACTAACTTACTATTTATAATTAGCATATTTTATGAATTCTGCATGTGTCTCGTAAGCTATGTACTCATGATCTATACTTCACACATCTTATGTGTTTTGTTTATATCTTATAAGCTACTTGCTTGCTTTCTATCTATGCTAGCTTTAGTTATCCATTGCTGTGTAGCAAATTAAAAATTAAATTAAAAAGTTAACAGCTTAAAACAACAATACACATGTATTTTTATCCCTCACAGTTTTTGTGGGTCAGGAATTTGGGGTCAGGTTGGCTGGGTGGTTCTTGCTCAGAGTGTCTCATGAAGTTGCAGTCTAAATGTCACCCAGGGTTGTAATCATCTAAAATCTTCACTCTGGTGGAAGATCCACTTCCAAGATGCCATTTAAATGGCTGGCAAGTTGGTGCTAGCTGATGACTGGGACCCTCAGTGTCTCAGCACATGAACCTCTCCAACTGAACTGCTTGACTATCCTCATGAATTGGCAGCTGTCTTCCCCCAGGGCAAGTAGTCTAAGAGGGAGTAAGGTCTTTTATAACCTAGCTTTGGAAGTAACACATCATTATTTCTGCAACATCTTATTGGCTATGCAGGACAGCCCTGCCCAGCATGGGAGGAGGCTCCACCAGGGGTCATGGGGCCAGGATCCTTGGAACCATCTCAGGGCTTGGCTTTCAAGATGAAATACTTATGAGATTCGTCCATCAGATCATCATCATCATCATTATCACTGAAGCACAGATGGGCACTATGAACAAAGTTTGCAGGGACCTGGGAGGAGCTCTGGGCTAGCAGCAGAGTAAGACAGTGCTCTCTTAATTCTAACACAACTTCTTCTTAGGGGTTGTTTCCTATGGAGGCTACTTTTGTCCCCAGGAGATGACAATTGTGACTGAACAATAGGATCTAGAAGAAGTCTTTTAAACTTAAGACTTGGGACACCATAGTGCCTCTTGCATCCAAGCAAGTGACAGTAGCTGATATGTTAATTTACCAGCCTCGTAAATCCTGACCACCCATGGTGATGTTTTCTCACCACTTTTGTTATGGTATTGTCCTGAGTATTTGTCCAATTATGGTATTAAATTTGCTTCTGATGAGTCGAATCTCCTTTTAGTGGGGCCTGAAGAAAGTTCATTATTGATTCATGCCTGATTTGCCCCAGAGCTTCTGGTAGTAGGCTTTGTAAAGGAACACAGCTGTTTTACTCCTACTGGTGCACGTGTTCTGTGACCAGGTACATAAAAAGGTTGTAGTCAAGTTGTGCCTGGCTTTCCTAAGGCCCTCCAGGATTACTTATGGCTGGATAAATTATCCTATGGTTGTTCCAGACTGTCTCATGTTAGTATATTACATTTCTTCATGCTTGGCTACCAGGGCTCTTCCTTTGGGCTGAGAAACCCTTAGCACCACTAGATCAGGATATGCATAAAATCAGATTTTCATTTATTTATTGGTTCTTTTGAATCTTCCTCCCCTTCCTCCTAAAAGAGGGAGAGTGGGATGAGCATCTTTAGATCAGGTTTATTTGAAGTCTTACCATTATTACCCTTCCAGTTCCTGGTATGGTTAATTAAAAAAAGAGAAGTGGCTTTTGGAACCTCATTGTTTCCTGGAGGTTAATTGAATTGATACCTGCTTTTTTTTGATCCCTGATATCATCTCCATAATTGGGAAAATGATAGCTTTTTCCCTTCAGTGATATATGACCATTGACTTAGCCAAGATTGTTGTCTCTTTCTTTCCACCCCAACTACTAGCGACAGTATATCTTTACTTGGAAATCTCAGTAAAACACGTTCACTGTCCAGTCCTCCAACACCATATAGTGCATTGAAACATGTCTCCTCTTGGCTTAACCTCCTACACTATCTCAGGAATTTCTCAAGGCAGCATATTGATGTGTCCTTGTTCAAGAACGATTTGCCGATCATCTCCCATGTGACAGGAAGATGGCTTCTCAGTCAGACTAAAGTTCAGGGTTCCAGGACCACTGTCTGGGTCCCGAATTGTCAGGTGTTTGGCATGACATTTTCAGAACTTTAGGCAAAAGTGTCACTGCAGGTGCCTTTTCCAAGTGGGCCGGTGTAGCACATACTCATGTTTTTGTTTAATGGACCATCTTCACTCCGTTCATGCCTGCCTTTGACCTTCAAGTGGGGACTCAAACAAGATGTCTTGAGTTAGTGCAGAGGTTGGCACAGTCAGCCTGTTTTGATATCCCATGACCTTGACTGTCCATTATTCTGCCATACCTTTTGTTATACCCATATTAGACACGTATGCCTTCTGCTAGGTTCCTCAAGGCTCTAAAGATAGTCCCTGAATTTCTAAGCAAGAAAACTGCTGTTGTCTTTAGATACTACTCTTTTATGGAAAATCAACTTTTATCTGCTTATAGAGCTATCTTTAAAACTGAGCATCTATGTGATGGCCATTAGGGCCATTTACTTTAGAAAAGCATCAAAACCACCCACATTTTAGTGATTTAGTTAGGTTATATCCTATCTGGACTAAAACAATCTTGACCATGCCATGGAGGACTCTATTTATGTAGAAGTGGTATATCTGGTTCATGGATATCTTCTTCCTTGTGAACTACCCCTTGGCCATGAGTATGGTACTCTCAGGGGTTGTTAGTTCTTAACTGCCCCTTACTTTATAGCTAAATATGACTTTTGAGTAAGTGAGGAAACCTATCTGTCCTAGTTCTTTGATGATTCTGTGTGATACTCTTAAGTGAGTTGAGAATAGAGCAACTATGCATTTCCATCCCTGAGGAATTTCTGCATGAGTATATAAGGGTTATGGTACCTCATTCTAGTAGGGTGTGCTGGAGGCTCTGCATATGGTCATTGCCAAGGTTACCCACTTTTCCACTCCCTCAGTCTCTTGCTGAATGAATCTGGACTATGGGTAATGGCCTCATTAACTGGTCCTCTCAGTGGGGAAGTATTTCTCATTAAGACCAAATTGCTTTGGCACAGACACCTGTGGAAAGATATTCTGCTTATTGGATAGGGTCAGTATCCAAATCTATTATAATGACAATCACCAGAAAGACTCCTTTTCCTGCCAGTATCTTTAACATGGATGCCATGGCTCAAGTTGTCTTATCCCCAATCCTGACCCTTAGCTCTCAGTACATGTGAATAGTGGTGATCACTAGGGAAGTCTACCACTGTATTATGCAAAGATATTTTCTTTTTGTACCAGCTGCTAGCAATATGGGTCCTTTGAGAGTCCCTTTTACATTACTACATCAGTTAGGTGTTGTTGGCCTGTTGGCTATATAAGACTCTTTTTGTCAAGGCAAAATCTTTATACTGACCATGGAGAACTCTTACTCTGGGTTTGACATTGCTTTCTGGTTTATTTGTTTGTTGTTAAAGCAGCCTACTCTGCCATTAAAGATATGGAATTTCACACCATGGTACCCCATGGAGCCCTCTTTTCCATTTTCAGTGACCAGAACATTAATTCAACTGATGCTTCTGCCCAGTCTTAAGTATAAGAGAGGGACATTAGGTGGACTTTCTACCTAGCCTATCACCTCCAGGTAGTCAGCATCACTGAAATGCAGATGGCCTTTCAGGAGCTACTGTGCCACCTTCTCAGCTCCATGTCTTTCTCTCTTTGTATGTTTTATCTTGCCCATGCAGTAGAATCCTCTTTCTTTATGGCTTAGTTTCTTCAGCCATTCATATGAGCAGGATTTGGGTCAAAGAGTGTAAGATTGAACTTTTGTTTTCATGATCTGGTCATTGACCTCCATCAACCAATAGTTTGTTGATAATAATTCTGATTTTTAAATTGAAGTATAATTGACCTACACTAGTGTATTACTTCCAGGCATACAACATAGGGATTTAACATTTGTATACATTGCAAAATGGTCACCACCATAAGTCTAGTTGCCATCTGTCACCTTACAAAACCTTACAACATTATTGACTATATTTCCCATGCTGTACATCACATCCCCATGAGATTTATTTTATAACTATGAGATATAATTTTTTATGTAGTTCTTAATCCCCTTCACCTATTCCCCCTAACCCAATCCTTTTGGCCTCTGGAAACCCCCAATCTGCTCTTTGTATCTATACTTCTGGGTTTTGTTTTATTTGTTTGTTAGATTCTAAATATGAATGAAGTTATGAAGAATTTATCTTTCTCTTTCTGACTTATTTCACTTAGCTTAATACCCTCAAGGTCTATCCATGTTGTTGCAAGTGGCAAGATTTCCTCAGTCTTCCCTTTAGGTTGTCTCTCCATTTTCATTCCCCACTCTCTTGAGAGCTCTATTTCTTGCTTTTGAAAATGAATTTGTATGTATTTATTTTTCTACTATTGTGACATTTTCTAAGAGTTCAGTAAAGGGGGAGGGAGATCTTATCTTGTGCTCAATATGCCTTCATGAACTTACAGGAAGCCAAAATCCCTCTTTCAAATTCAATTCTACTCTTTTTATTGTGTAGATCAACTTATCTTCCCCCTCTCTGCTCAGCTCTGAGCCCCTGTTTATATATGCAAAAACTCACTGATGTGCTCTGCTAAACAGTAGATTATATATTCCAACTCTCCTCTTTGGCAGCCTGGAATAATTGGCAGAAGCTTTGAAATTTCCATCTTTCCCTTTATTCTCACCCATTAATTTCAGCCAGGAGAAGGGGATATATAAAGATTTATATCCTCTCTAATATTAATTTATCTTTTTCTTTAAAGGGCAGATGTGGTTGTTTTAAATAATATTTTTTCTCTCTACTACGATAAGTAACATTTATTGAGTACTTATGTACCAAGAATTATACTAAATAGATTACTAACACTAGTTCACTTAATTCTTATTACATCCTGAATGGAGTGTTTCATCTATGTCTACAGGTGGGAAAACTGGGACTGAGAGAGGTTAAATAATTGCCTAGGGTTTTGTTGCTGTTGAAGGTCAGAAATGGAACTCAAACTCATGCCTGTATGACCTTAGAGTAAACCTTTTATTGTAAAGACCTGATGGTAAATATTTCAGGCTTCGCAGGCCATGTATGGTCTCTGTCACATATTCTCTATTTTTAAAAATAACTCTTTAAAAATGTAAAAACTATTCTTAGCTGGTGGGCTATAAATAATGACATGGGCCACATTTGAACTGCAGGCCATAGTCTGCCAGCCACTGCTTTAGAGCATCTGTCTTCAACCACCGTAGCCAGCAGTGGGCGGCCAGATGGAGCACGTTCCATCTTGCTCATGCCCACACAAGTGCCATGAACACCAGGCGCACTGCAGCTAGCAGTGAGCTCAAGGCAGCAAAGCCTGTGCTTTTCCAGTAGCCAGAATGTTCCAGCTGGTTTCTACCCTGCTTTCTGAAATGGGAATTAGCACAGTTGGCTTTAAGATGGAGGTTTTTATTTGTTTTTCTTCATCTCCTTGCCCCATTGGTCACACTGAATGTTCGGGGCCCCAGGTGGAGGCAGTGAACTAAGTGTCACTTTTCTCCTCCAAGACTTCAGGCAACAACTGCTCCCCTGTTCCTTCTTTCTGAGAGACATTTGTCAGAAGCCTGTTTGGGGAGAAGAAGAAGGGGATGGAAAAGGCGATGATTAAAGTCAGGGTCTCCACTTCGTCATTGCACGCCATCAGCAGAGACGATTTGGTAGAGGTGATAGGCTAGTGAAGGTCAAAGGAAAGAAAGGTCAACAATGGGATGAATTCAGTAGACCTTAAGAGCTTGGTGTGAGTATGAAGAGTAAGAGACTGTTTCTGAGAAGGCCAGCGGGGTGACTGAGAGGGCGATGATGCCAATAAATAATAGAAAACACGCAGGAGAGCCAGGTTTGGAGGGGAGGTGTCAAACTCTGCACTGAATGAGTTAAGTTTGCAGCTACTGCAGTTTTCACATGGAAATGTCAGGCCAGCAATTTGAAACATAGGTTCAGAACGAAAGGCCCAGACTAAAGTGTTTTGGATTTAGCCTCAGGACAACTTGGACCTATTGGAAAAATTTGTGCAGAGGTGTGTCTTCACAAAAGCTCTGTTTAAAAATATTATTTTGGAGGAAGAAGAGGTAATATTTCCAATGACCTTGACTATAGTATGATGAGGGTGGGAGCTACAGTGGGGCATTAAGGCAAGAAAGTGACAGATACAAAAGATTTCGCAAAAACTTAGGAAAAAAATATAAATGTTTTCCTTTTAAAAATAGCATTTTGCCCAATATTTTATTCAGAAAAATTCTAAAGCAATTATTAGAAAAAGTAGTGCAACAAATATCCATATTCTCTACATAGAGATTCACCACTCATTAACATCTTTTGCCATATTTGCTTTCTTTCTGTTTCTCTCTTCAGAAAAAGGGCATTCTTCTGTATAGCCACAATATAATGATCACACTCAGGGCATTTAACAAAGAGTCCATAGTTCTATCTAATATGTAACCCATGCCCAACTTTCCACGATTGTCTTAACGATCAATGTCTTTTATAGCTGTTTTTTCAGTATTCAATCAATGGTCCAGAATTGCATTTAATTCATCATGTCTTTTTAATCACCTTTCATTTAGAACTGCTTCCCTTCCTTGTTTGGTCTTTTATGACATTACCTTTTGAGGAATCTAGATCACTGGCTTTGAAGAACGCCGGGCTGTTTGGATTTTTCTGAATGCTTTCTCGTGGCTAAATTGGAGTGAGCAGATTTTGGCAGGCATCAAGTACAGGTGGTCTGCATCCCAGAGAGAGCGCATCGGGAGGCACATAAAGTCAATTTGAGCCATCACTGCTGATGTTAGTTTGGATGCCTTGGTCAAGTTGGTGTCTGCCAGATTTCTTTGTTCCAAAGGCACTTCTCCCCTTACCTGTTGGGTGGTACTTTGAGACTATTTGACTATCCTGATCTCCAAATGTTTTAGCATCCATTGATTTCCCAGGCCTGAAGCAATGATTTACATTGGTCGTTGAAAAAATGGAGATTTCCTAATTCTAAAATTCTTTCTACATTTGCCAGCTGACATTCTCCTGTAAAATAGAGCTTTCCTTCCTCCAACTTTCTTTTTTTTTTTTTAGTATCATCATGGAGTCATGAATTTTAAAAAAATTTAAGTTCAATATGTTATAATATATTACTATCATTATTTTTTCAAATTGAGGTATAATTTACATACAGTGCAATGGACAGTTCTTAAATATGCAGTTTGATAAATTTTGACAAGCTTATGCACTCATATAACTCACACCCCTATTAAGATATAGAACATTTTCATCGCCACAGAAATCTCATGTCCCTTCCCAGTTAATTCCTGTAATCACTGAAGCAATCACTTTTCCTTATTCTTTTTAAGAATTCTTTTTAAGAATAAGGAAAATTATTCCAAATTTGGCTAACAAGAACCCCTTTAAGCTGGCTCCTGGGTCTTTTTGTCAGATTCCCATTAGTTTTGTTTTGTTTTTAATTTTTTTTTTTTAGAAAGAGAGAGGAAGGGGGAGAGAGAGAGAGAGAGAGAGAGAGAGAGAGAGAGAAAGAGAGAGAGAGAGAGATAGAGATTGATTTGCTCTTTGACTTATTTCTGCATCATTGGTGGCTTCTTGTATGTGCCCTAACTGGAGATCAAACCTGCAACCTTGGCGTATCGGGACAATGCTCTCCCAGCTGAGCAACCCGGCCAGGGCTCCCATCAGTTTTTGAGCACATCTTTGCATTCTGACACAATAAGATACCTCAGACCTCTGGGACCAGGTATTTCTTAAGAAGCCCTTATTCTTTTTGTGTCAAATGGTATTTAGAAACCAAGATTTGGTTGCAGAATGTGTCAGTTTTCTTGGGCTGCTATAGCAAAGTACCACAAATTGGGAGGCTTAAACTAACAGAAGTTTACTGTCTCACAGTTCTCGAGGCTGGAAGTCTGAGAGCCACGTGTCAGTTGGGTCACCCTCTTCTGGGGGTTCTAAGGAAGTACCCTTTCCTGCCTTTTCCTAGCTTCTGGGGTTGCCAGCAATCTTGGGCATTCCACACCTCAGTACCTGCCTCTGCCTTCATGCAGCAGTCTTCCCTCTGCGTGTCTGTGTGTATTCACATGTCTACCTTCTTAAAAGGATACTACTCATTGGATTTAGGGCTCACACTGATCCAGTAGGGCTCCATCTTAATTTGATTACATTTGCGCAACCCAATTTCCAAATTAGGTCACATTCATAGGTACCTGGGGTTAACACTTCAGCATATCTTTGTGGGCTAGTTTTCATTTCATTTCTTCATTATGAGTGAAATTAAACATTTAAAAAAATCTTCACCCAAGGACATGTTCATTGATTTTTGGGGGGGGGGGAGGCAGAGAGAGAAACATCGATGTGAGAGAGAAACATTGGTCAGTTGCCTCCCATATGCGCCCCGACCGGAGATCAAACCAGCAACCTAGGTATGTACTCTGACTGGGAATCAAACCTATGACCTTTCGGTGTACCAGATGATGTTCCAACCAACTGAGCCGCACCGGCCAGGGCGAAATTACACATTTTTTATATCTTTAAGGGACATTGTAATTTTTTAGTGAACTGTTTGTTTTATAACTTTAAAAAAATATTCTATCAAGTTTTTCTCACTATGAATCTATTAGGGATATTAGCCCTTTATCTATTATCCATGTTGTACTTTTTGTGTCCCTTACTTGTTTTTAGACTTTAGTTATGGTGTTTTTGTTATATGAAATGTTTCTTTTTAATGCAGTTAAATAATCAGTTTATGTTTTAGAGCCAGTTCTAACTGGTTCTCCAATCCCAGTTAGAAAGCCTTTCCCTTCATCTAAGACCCATATGCTTCCATCTTTTACATTTAGATCTTCTGTGCATTATTATTCTACTAATAATATAAAGAAAGAAGCCAATTTTATCCATTTCTCCAAGGTATGTTAGTTATTCTAATGCCATTTGTTAAAAAGACTATCTTTTTTTCCTCAGGATTTCCAACATCAGCTTTATAATGTACTGAATTCCGCGTGCACCTGGCTATCTCCACACTTTCTATTTCAGACCAGTGGTCTGACTTTTACTTTCTCCAATGTTAGAACCATAATCTTTCTTTCTCATTGTTCCCGTTTGCCTGATATAACTTTCTATTATTTTTCTTTGCTTGCTTTTCTTTTTTGTATTTCTTTTGGAATTTAGGATTTGTATAGTTGTTCCAGTACTTTATACTTTTTATGGCATCCACAATTCCCTTTTTTCTTACTTGGGAATTTACTATTTGGTTGTCAAGTTTAGGTGTGACTGTTGACATTTCCATAGACAGGGATCAGGGAGACTTACCAGACTTTCACGGGCTCAGGAGTGCCCCTGTGTTGGGATATGAAATGCAGCTTCTTTACTACACGATGCCTGAGAAAGGAGAGGCGTGGAAGTACCTTCCGAGGTGGTGATTCTCTTGTTTCTCTAAGACCATTATTTCCCCTTCCTGTTCCTTCTTTCTTTTTTAAAGTGTTTTTTTCTCTCTCTCAGGAGTAGCCCCTACTCAAGATTGCTGCCTTTGGCTCGGTGCACCTTTAAGTCATTTCCAGTTGATTCCATTGAGCGAGCGCTCAGACCCATCGAGTCTCTAACATGCTCTCATCATTTTCTTACCCTGGAAGGTATTTTCTCTTTCTGGTCCCTGCATTCCCTGATCCCCCAGCCACCACCCTTATTTCTCTCTCCTCTCTGGCATGCATTCTACAGGTAACTCTGTTGGTTTGGTTAATTTCCTGACTTGTGCATGATTTAAATTTTATAGTATTCTTGGCTTTTTCCTTATGCTATAGACTGGGGTTATGAGTGGTTTTATTTACTCTTCTGTTGATTTTTAATTTTGGGGGGATATATGAATTGATTTGGATTTAAGTAGGTGCTATAATCCTACCAGAACTTGGAGCCCTTGTAAGCTTTCAAATATGAAATAATGTTAAAGATTATTTAGTCCAAATCCTACTACTTAGAAAAGAGAAACTTTTAGTGAGAGCAAACAGTTTTCCCAGGGTTACATAGGAGTAGATTCAAGACTACTACTACACTGCTTCTCCATCACTTAACAACAAATTACTCTTTCAAAACACAGATAAATTGCAATTGGGAGAAGTCTCCAAAGTCAGAAATCTCAGGGGTTCCCACACACTTATTTGTATCCTGAGAAGTAACGCAGAATAGCAGTTGTTATCCCGAGTTGCTTAAAATTCCAGCAGACGCCCAAGGAAACCTCTCTGATCATGGAGGAATTTGTCTCCGTCTTCTTATCTCTGGCTGTGCAGGCAGGAAGGGTAAAGATTCTCAGGAGTCTGACCTAAGCTAGCATTTGGTTGCATATAGGAAGTTAAGAGAGAAAAAATAAGAGCACAGAATTTTTCTCCTCTCTTCTCCCCCAGAATCCTCAGGGTTTTTTTTGTTTGTTTTTCTTTTTAAAAATATATCTTTATTGATTTCAGAGAGAGGAAGGGAGAGAGAGAGAGAGCGAAAAACATCAATGATGAGAGTCACTGATCGGCTGCCTCCTGCACGCCCCCTGCTGAGGATCGAGCCTGCCACCCGGGCATGTGCCCTGACTGGGAATCGAACAGAGATCGATGCCCAACCACTGAGCCATGGCCAACCAGGGTTGTTTCATCACCAGGTTTTCATCTGCCTCTTGCTCCTCTGACAAAGAAACCCGGAGAGGAGAACAAGAGTGAAGGCCTGAAGCACTGGCCAAAGTTCACTCATCTGGTCAAACAGCACAGGGGTCACCTATGACGTGCTAGACACTCTGCTGGATCTTGGGGGCAACAGTGAGAAATAAAGCAAAATCATTGCCCATGAAGAGCTCACTGGAGAAGAAATGAGTTTGCACACGGGAGGTGTAGAAACAACTAAGGGTGGGCGCTGTGCTAATGAGGTGGCATTTGAGTTGAGTTTTAAAGAACTATTGGGAGTCTGCTAGATAGAAAAATGCAGAAAGGGGTGTTCTGTGTGTAGTGAACTGGAAGCGAAGAGGAAAAGGCTGGGACATTGGGCTTGGCTACCTCCCGGAGGCTAGATTGTAAACGTCCCTGTGTAGCTCCAACTTTAACTTGAAGGCAACAGGAAGTGGAAAGGCGTCTTAAGTAGGTCAGTGACAGGACGAATTTTGTGCTTTATAGTGCAAGGTGGATGGGAAGGGACATGCTTGGAAGCAGAGGAGTGAATTAGGAAGCTACTGCCATGTAACTAAAAGATAATAAAGGCCTCTGCCTTGATGACACTTGCTTTCTGTCTTCACTCTTATGTACAACGACTGCCCGCTAGAGCTTTATCAGACACTTCGATTCAACTTGTCCAAACCTAAACTCACCATTTCCTCCCTTCTTCTTAATATGCATTCCCTGCACTGATCACTCTACTTGGATACCAAGGGTCTTTTTCTTCTTCACGTCTTACATCCAACAGTCACCTACCCTAAAAAATTCAGATACTTAAATGTATTTTTTCTTAATCCCGATTGCCACTACCTTGGTGAGAATATGAGGAGAGTAAAGTAGAATAAGAAACCAATGGTAGGGTAAGTGAATTAGAGGTCCCAACGAGGTCATAGAAATTCTGGAATAAGGGTACTACAGTGTGTTGGAAAGGCAGGAGTTGTGGTCAGTGAGTGTGATGTTTGCAGGTTTTAATGGCGGTACAGTTTTTGTTGATGCTAACTAAGGTCTTGGTGTGGTCATGTGAATAAGGACTGAGGTGGGGGCAGGACCCTATTTTTAGAGATAAAGAGGTTAAGAAACTGGAAGGCCAGTGTATTTGATGGATCTTCCATGTGGTTAAGTCCCCAAGGAAAATGATAGCAGTAGCAGTAGTAGTTAGAGTCATACTAGTAGAGAGATATCCAGGCACTGAAGTTATCAATAAATGCAGAGAAGTGCCTAAGAGTAGGAGGTCATGCGTCATGCTCATCCCTAAGTGCAAATTGTACCAAAGCTGCACACAGAAATATCATAACCCAAAGATAGCCCCAGCGACCTGATCAGGATCTGAGCACAGAGAAATTTCTGCTTGTGAATTTATCCTGCCCTTCTTGACTTTCCTATTATTCTGGGCCCCTCAACTTCTGTTCTTTTTTTAGGTACCCAGACCCAACTCTGATTTTTCTAGTTGAAAGCTTCTAAGTGAGAGAGACTATTGGCAGAACATGATGGAGATAAATGTTCCCATCGTGGGTGTACTCTGGGTTATCTGAGAATTTCCCTCAGCTAAATTCATTCTCTTTGTTCTTCTCCCATGAATATAGACAGCTATTTGGAGGTCCCAAGGGCCAGTAGGATTTTTCTTCTGCCTCTCACGCTTTAGTGGTTACTGAGTCACAAGAAAATACTCCGAAACTTTCTTTATCTTTTGGTAGCTCTTCCATTTCTTTAAGTTCTAGTTAACCTTCAAACATGTGTGCATTGCTACTTTTCCCCTCCCCCCTGATCTAAGAAGGCTGAGTTGAGCCCTAGTACTTTAGAATGTGAATGCATCATCATATGTTAGGGGTGTGTGTGTGTGTGTATGTGTGTGTATGTGTATGCCTGGCAGTAGGGGTGATAGCTGGTGGTGGGGTTGGAGTTGGGTAGGCAGGAGACCAGGCAACATAGAAGAACCTAGGGAGAGGTTAGTGTGGGAAGTGTACCAGGCAGCACTGTAAGCTGACTGGAGGTGGGAGAAAATGGCACACACCAAATAATGAAATATTAGCCTGCTATTTACTCCTGTGGGAATAACTATTGAAACTGTGAGTATCTGAAGAAGATAATGCAGATAAAGATGGAAGGGCTGAGTATTGAAGTATAAACCTTGAGAAAGTCCCACATTTAGAGGTGAGGGGGAAGAAGAGGAGCACTGATCAGAGCGTGAAGAAGCAGGATACTGTTTCTGAGGTCGGAGGAGGAGAAAATAATTTTGAGAAGCAAAGGTAGTGCCAACAGCACCAGAGGATGCTGAGGAGGCCTTGGGACTTGGTGCCTGGAAGCCATCGGTGGCCTGGGCAGAACTGCTCTAGCAGGGTGGACTTTTGGCAGTAGGGATTCAGACAGTGAGTGGATGAGGCAGATACAGTGTCAGTAATTGCTCAAAGGGTTGAAGAACTTGTCTGCATATAAAGATGAAATGAGGTGATGCTAAAGAGACACATTCATCCGATGAAGGAGGTTTTCGTTGTGTTTTTTTTTTTAAAGTTAAAGCTAAGGAAAACCTGTGCCTATTTGTGCTTCGTTCTCTTTCTCTGGGGGACCAGGGGAAGAGCTAAGGAAAGGTGTGGTTTTGCAATAGAAGGAAAGGCCAAAGTGTTCACACTGAAGTCTGCCAAATCCTTGGTAAGTAGGATGTGAAAACACAGGGAATTAAGCATGCTATTATTAGCCCAGATTTTCCAAGGGCTATCGCTTGGAAAGAAACAATCCCCACCTTTCTAAAATTAACTTCTTGTTTAATTTTGAAGTTTTGAACTTTGGCACTTTAAGGGCAATTTTTATGGACTGTGTGTTTATGTGTCTCCTCCCACCCCGGCCCCAATTCATAGGTTGAAACCCTATCTCCCAATGTGATGGTATTTGGAGATGGGACCTTTAGAAAGTGATTAGGTCATGAAGGTGGAGCCTCCATGATGGGATTAGTGCCCTTATCAGAGGAGACTCTAGAGCTAACTGGCTGTCTCTCAGTCTTTCTCTCCCCTACGTGAGGAGACAGTGAGAAGGTGGCCATCCTCAAGTCAGAAAAAGGGCCCTCACCAAGAACTGAATTTTCCAGCACCATGATCTTGGACTCCCAGCCTCCAGAACTGTGAGAAATAAGTGTTTATTGGCTAAACCACCCAGTCTGTGGTGTTCTGTTACAGCAGCCCCAATGGACTAAGATAGAAAGGCAAATCCCCCTGCTCTGCAGCCCCAGACGGCAAGGCTGCTGTCTTCCCCTTTCTCCTCCACGTGAGTCTCTAAAGTGTCTACCCCAGTGTTCCCAGATTATGATCAGCTTTTTGTTGACAGGCTGCACTGAGCGTTGGCTCATTCATGGGAAAGACAGTTGTTTCCTGTTCTCCAGCCATGACAAATTGCTGACTCTTGGCATCACTGATGAAATAAGTAAGGTCTCTGCCACCCCAGCTTCTATTACTTTTTAATATGAGTTACTTTAATAGAAAGACTTAAATGTTTCTTTCTATTGCTTTGCCTCAGCACTTCTGGGGTCATAAATTCTTCTCCCTCCTGTCTGCTGTTACTGGCATATCAATCCTTTCTAGTTCTGTGAGCACTAAAATAGAAAGAAAACAAGGTTATGGCTTTATGCATTTTTAATTTAACCAAATCCCACCTTTGAAGTTGAGGGAAACTATGTTTGTGGCAGAATGGTGTGGCCACCAGAGAGCCTTTGGAGGGGCCAGATCAATGGAAGCTTTGCAGGCAATTTCCTCCATTCTTATCTTCAGGGCACCCAGCTGACTTTGTGCGTGCTTGTTATGAATTCCAATCAGGTTGTAAATCTTTTCCACTCCCCCTCTTGTTCTGTTTCCCCTTGAGAACATACAGAAACTGCCCGGGGTGGGAGAGTTTGGGCTCTCCGCCTTGGAGAAGAGTTCATGCATCATTGGGTTTGTCCCCAAGGCTCCAGAATAAAGTGTTTAGCTGGTAGGTTGACAATGAAGTAAGAGTGTCTTCATTTTTCAACATCCTTCTTTAAGTCAATTCCTTTCCATGCTTAGTTCCAGGGTCTCAAAGGCTTCTAGTCAGGAAGTCCTTCCTCACCTCTAGCTCACAACCTACCCTTATGGAGAGAGGGTATTTCCTAGAAATAGAGAAAAGGACAAGTTGGCAGGAGGCTCAAGAGAGAATGAAAAAAATATCCTTTAGGCACAGCCCAGAGGCATGATTCACACCACAGCTCATCAGCATAAAATATATTCAATTATGAGAGATTAAGAGGCTTGGGAAAGCAGCATGCTAAAGCAGATGAAATATGAGCATATTAGAGGAAAACAGAGCCACAGGCCAGCAGAGGCTGAGGCTACCTCCCAGATGGAAGTACTGGTCAGATGATGCTGGGGAAATGAAGCTACCCACTTTACTAAGGAGAATAGCCTCCAAATCCTGGGTTCTTGAGAGGCTCTATGCTGTTAGGAGGTTATGGAGCTGAAGAGATGCAGTGTGCCTACTCTGGCTACATTTACCCTGAAGAAAGTACAAGACCTTGGTTTTCCTTGTAGAGGTGGCTGCTGAAATAAATCACTCAAAGGAGCTCCAATATGGGCTATGCTCCACAAGGGGGAACCCCTTGAATAATCCTCTGGGATTTTCCCCTGTGGATTTACAGAGCTTAGGCAGAGGGGAGAGTGAGTTAAGAGTGCTATGCCTTTGCGGTGGGGGTGGAGTTGGGCGCTGAGTGGGTGGATGACAACCTGCCAAGAAAAAAGCAGAGAAGCAGAAAAATGCAAGAGCTATGCTTCAGAATACAAAATACTAACCCCAGAACCAGGATCAGAAAGGCCTACATGCATGGGGTGGAAGACCAGCAGCCCATCAATTAGCCAAACAAGTATTTGTGGCACATTCTGTTAGCCCAACACTGTTACTCATTTATGCCTTTAGGGATGCAGAGAAAAGCTGGGCTGAACCCAAAGCTGTGCTGGAGAGAGTAGGAACTGAGAAAGGACTAACATTAGAGAAGCAGGGATGGAGAATCTTAATCTTTCCATAGGGCAAGGAACACTTTTTAGATGTTTCCAGAACTGGATTTCCAGAAGTGGAACAAGATACTGCAAGACCAGAGCGAGTTGTTGGTGAAGAGTGTTGCGGTTAAGAAGATGGTCTTTAGAGTCAGGGGGGTCTGGGTTCGAACTCTGCTTCTTATACTCATAGGTTGTGTGACTTGAATGAGTTATTTAACCTTCCTCTCTATCGTTGTCTTCATACATAGAAAGGGAATCATAATTGCACCTGTCTCATAGAGTTGAGGTGTGTCCAGTGACGTATGAAGCTCCTAACACAGTGTCCAATGTCTAGCACAGAGTGCCACTCAATGCATTTTTTATAAATATAATCATTTGAGATGGAGCTGAGAAATGTGAGCAGAGAATAAGAGAAATGGGAATTCAATGAGGTGTCAGGAGCAAATGGCAGGGGATTTGAAAATCTTTAAAAAAGGCACGTTTGTCTGACTTGGGGCTATTTGACTTAAATCAGGAATATCATGTTTCCTCTCCTGGAAGGGTCTTCTGGAAATATAGTAATTCAGAAAGCAAATCTGAGTGTTTCACCATATGTGTTGGGATGGCTTGAGTTGGATTCATGGTCAATGAGTAGGGTATGAGATTAGGTCCAGAGGCAGTGACTTAAGTAACACTGGCAGGGCTATCTGCTACTTGTCCCCATGGTGGTGTGGAAAGGTGAGCCCATTGACATTGACATCTACTTGGCCTTTCTGTTCCCTAAACAGAAGTATTCTATTTGGGCTGCTTTCCAGAGGAAAGACTTACAGAAGCTTTGCAAATAAGGTTCACATGTATCTGTCTTCCCTCCTTCCTTAGAAAGGACTTTGGATGCAAAAAGAGAGTTACTCTCATTTATCCCAAGAGAATGGGAAGGTAGCTTTTTCCTCCCCAAAATCTGGCTTCTCAACTTCTTTTGAAAAAAGGCACTATGAGGGTGTCACTTTTATCACTTTGCAATCCAGTTCATTCATTTAACTAAGCTGCATTGAGCTGCTGTTATGTGAAGAGCACTCTGTTAGAGCTTGGGAATGAGCAAAGCAGCCTAAAGAAACCCATAAGGGAACAAGCCAGGTTAATAAACATCTGTAATCAAAGGAGAAGAGAGCAGTAACGGACGTAGGTGAAGAACTCCTTTGCCTCTGGGATGCATAGTCAAACCACAGAGCAGGGATGGTAAAAGGAGTTATAAAACAGAGCCAGGGCCTTTCGCTCTCTGTGAGATCTGGCATCGCATGGCCACATAGTGACTCATAAGCAGATCTCTCCAAGGAAGTAGAATAAAAGGCATGAAAGAGATATCATTAAGGTAATAAACATATAGCATCTTCCCTGGTCCCTGAGTCTCCAGATCATTTAAGCCTCCAGCTCTTGTACCAGAATTCAGAATAATTGCTCTCCAGGTTTGGGTCACCCTGCCAGAGGTAATGTTGGAATCAGGGAGGGTGGGAGACATGTCCCCAATCTCATTTACATTCTGAGCCACTGCCACCTAGATTCTAAGCCCCTTAATACCTGGATCAGTAGAGACAAGTCCTTCCCTTGAAAATGAGTGGGCCCAATAACACTGAAGGCAAACCTTAAAGTGGAGCAGTCCGTCACAGGAGCTGAGAAATGGCAGCAGGCGAGGAATTCCTTCATAACCACCAGAAGAGGAAATTACATACACCCTTTAAGGCTATGCTACACTGTGTGACGTTGACAACAGAGCAAACTAACATAGGCAACAAAAAGCCAGAAAGTTGAAATAGACACCCTGCCCAATAAGGGTGTGTAAATATCCGTTGAATGGATGAATGAATTGCACATGCATGCACCATGTTTCTCCAGACCAAGATTTGAATCAGTTTCCATGACTAGAAGCCAGATACCTACTGGGAGGTCTTCCAAATTGCCAGTCTTGATCTTTTCTTAACTGCTCCCAGGGGATCCAGAGAGTGATTCTGGTATCTGGCATGAGTAGCATGGCACTGTGCCCTGAGAGGGCCAATGTACAACTTATATTGGCCTTAGGTCCACGTACCCGCTACAGAGCCTACCATCCAGATGGTATAGGCTCAGATTCCAGTCCACTTAGAAAGGCCAGGTCCTGCCAACTTCATCTCCAAGGGGACAGTATATACAGAGCCCACATGCCAAACTACCAAGGTCTTAGCCAACCGAAAGATGGTGAGTGGTCCTGTCTTGTTAGCCCCACCTAAACCAGGCAGCAGATGGGAAACTGGGGCGGGAGGTGGGGAACAGCTGGGTGACATTTGCTGCATAATAGCTCTTGAGGGATTTGAAAATCATTGTTTAATTTTCCTTCCCGCCTTCTCATGTAAACAAATGTCCTATATCAGGGGTGTGGAAATCAGAATGTTTCGTGGGTGAAGTTCATCTTCACAGCTCTCAGCCTTGCTCTCCTGGCTGTCAATACACACGCAAGTGCACACACACATGCACACTCAAAAGCACACACACAGACACACCTGCATTCGCCTCCATCCACAAATCAATTCTGCTGACCGTGTGCCTAAAGCCTTATTTTGTTTATTGTGTATTTAAGGCCTTGCCAGAGGCCCAAGCTTCCTCTCTTAAGTCTCTTTTAAAAATTAAATCTGGCTCTTTGGGGTTGCAGTAGGAACACTGAATTCAAGATACAGTAATTCTAGATATTTCTGCCCCTCTGTCATTTTCTCAGTTTGGTCTTCTGCAGCTGTGGCCTGTTAGGAATTATCCCACCAAAAGAAATAGCAGAACTACGCATATTAATAAGATTTTTCCCCCCTCTGTTTCTCTCCCTGGCTGTAAACAGCCTCTTGGAGGGCAAGGAGCTCTGCCACAGGGGAGAGTCTCAGGGGCCAGAACTGTTGCTCAGGAGCTGGGGCCAGGCCTGCCCGGAGAGAGGAGGGAGACGGGAGCCTGGAAAAGCTGGAGCTGGATCATGGTCCCCAAACTTCATGCAGAGGAGAGGAGAGTGGTTCTGCTGATGGCCCTGTAGAGATAGGTTTAAAGCCCACTTCTGCTTTCTTTAGCCCTTGGTCTGAAGGCCAGGTGTTCTCTGGTCTAGGCAATCCGTTGCCTACTTTCTTCATTGTTTCTGGATATATTGCTTTGGGCCCCAAAGAGAAAATTTGGGTCCTTGGAGGATGCCTGATGCTCTCAAGCTGACTTCATGGGTCATTCCTGTTGACAGGCAGGAGGGGCAGGTCCTTATCTGAGTGTGGGCTAACTCACCTGCAGGCGCCAGCTAATGCTCTACCCCTCCTGGCTGCAATCATAAACAACCAGCCCTTGTCCTCTAGGTGCACAAATGCTCAGAGGCTATATAACCATTTGCCTTTGACTCCCACCGACAGTGTCCCAGAGATCTTTGATTAGGGGTGTTTGCGTAGGTGTTTCTTGAGTCTCTTTTGCAAAAACTCCTCAGTCCAGGGGCTTATTCTTTCTTATCAGAGAAAAGAGAGAGCTAGGGGACAAGACTTTTCTTCTCTTTAAAAGTTATGCCCTTTCAATTGAGAGGCACTCAGTCCAGCTCTCTGCAATGTGACTGAATCTCTCCAAGCTAACTCATCTCAGCATAAAAATTACAGCTGCCTTACAGGCTGCCTGACCCTGATGCATCAAGCCCTGGAGTGAGGCCAAACCTCCACTTAAAATGACAATCCTGTACCAAGTGGTGCAATGACAAGTTAAATATATAGAGATAGATATAGATGTAATATGAAAATACACATTTTCCTTGGGCTTACCATCAGACGCAGGCATGTTAAAGGTATTAACAATTGGTGTTCTTCTCCAAAAGGATCCTCTAGTTATAGGCTTTGGAACCCAGACAGAAAGGGTGAATCATGCAGCAATGCAAAGTTAATGCAGACAAAATGAAACGGTGCAGCCTAGGTATCTGGGCTGAAAGAGCTGCTAGGGCTGGAGCTCTAACCTGTCTCCTGCCCAGGTCCTCCCCAGGTCCGTGGGGGAGGAGAGGCTGTGTTTGAAAGGAGGCTTGCTGTGGAACCCGGGAGCTACTAAGAGCAGAGTGAGTTGGCACATTCTTTCATTCTGAGGGGCGGTCCCTGGGAGGAAATTTCTGTGCAATGGCCAAGCCTCCAAATGGCTGTTCTTGACTATCCTGGGCATGTGTACACAGAAGACACAGATGTGGGTCCCACTCTCTCACTCCCTCAGGGCTGACTCCAGACGTGGGATTGGAGGCAACTTAGAGATCTGAGGTCCTATGTACCTGTCCCCAGCAGAGGTCCCTCCTCTTCCAGCAGGACAGAAATTTCCCAGACTAGATTCTTTCCTCGTGGGTGGGAAAGACAGAAAGAGCTTTGCCCTTGTTTTCAGATTTTAATTTCCTAGAATCTGCCCCAAGGGTAATTTCTAAACCTTTTCCCCCCCAAAAAATAACCTCTCAGTTCAGACAGGAGAGAAAATCTTTTTGCTTCTACTGTTTAAGGACAGAGACAGTTTTTCTGCTCTTAAAATGTAGCACCTTTCCACAGCAAACTACTTGCTCTGGCTCTTTGTAGTGTGATGTGAAATTCCTGGTACTGACAGACTCACTGATCAAATTTCCGGAGTAAAAGAGTAATTTAGTAACATGCTCTAGTGTTTCCCAGCTCCTTCTGGGCTTGCTGGCAACCACACTACAGCTTTCTCCACCAGCTCTAACATTTACTGCTCTCTCCCTCTACTTCTTATTTTTATTTTTGTTTTTAGAGTTCTGACATCTGCCTTTTTAAAAACTTTTAAATTGAGATATAGCAGTAAAGTTTATACTGATCTTACCTGTACAGTGCAATGAATGCTTACATGTAAACACACCCAATCAGGTTGTAAAACCCACCCTGTACCCTCACCCCTTCCCCATTCAAGTGAAACCCCATCTCGCATGTCTGTCACTGTAGGTGAGATTTGTTTTTTCTAGACTTTCATATGAATGAAATCATCCAGTATGTATTCTTTTGTGCCTGCCTTTTTAAATTCAAGATTGTGTTTTTAAGATTTATCCATGCTGTTGCATGTGTCAATAGGTTATTTTATGTTATAATGCCCTATAGTACTCTGTTATAGAAATATACAGAATTTATTTCCACATCAATGAATATTTGAGTTGTTTCTAGTTTGGACTAATATGAATAAAGCTGCTCTAAATATTCTTTTACTTTTTTATGTGTGGACATATACTCTCATTTCTCTGGCTCTCAATCTCCTTCCTCTTCATAAAAGGTGTTGCTATTCATAGGGCCTTTGGAAGGATGCCTGGCACAATGGAAGTGCTACATAAGTGTTTCAGATTTAAAAATCTATTGAAACAGCTGGCCCTCCCTCAAAAGCACAGGACACCACTCAAGAGTGAGCCATGGCTGTGGGGCCTGTTGGAGAAGGTCCCACTCCTGGGTGGGCAGTGGCCCTGTAGATGAGGGATGGGGAGGGACAAGAGTGGCTGGGGGACCAGCTGGGGTGTCCACCACGTAGATGACAAGCCAGTGGTCTGCACCTGGCTCCCTGGGGCTGTGCCCACTGCCAGTTCTTCTGCACCAGGGCTATCATGCAGGTGCAGAAGACTTGATGGTCCTCTGGGTCATCCTCCTCCTCCTCAAGGAAACAGATCTTAAAATGGGGGTTGGTCCAGAATGTGTCTGTGGAAGAAGCAGGTCAGGATGGTTATGCCTTTCCCAGGGTTCCCTGGATTCCCAGCCACATGCCTGCCTCCTCAACAGAACAAGTAGAATCTGATGGGCCTTAAAAAGTGAAATTACTGCCCGGCTGGGAGTGGCTCAGAGGTTGAGCGTCAACCTAGGATCCAGGCGATAGAGGTTTGATTGACCAGGTTGTGGGCTCGATCAATGACTCTCTCATCATTGACGTTTCTATCTCTGTCTCTCCCTCTCCCTTCCTCTCTTTGAAATCAATAAAGATATATAGATTTTTTTTAAAAAAGTGAAATTACTGAGTCATAGGGTATGTGTATGCAGATACTTCTAAACCCTATGTTCCAAAGTGGTTGTAGCAATTGACACTCCTACCAGCAATGCATGAGAATTCCAGTAGCTTCATATCCTCTCCAACACTTGGTTTTGTCTCTCTCTGAACTTATAGTTGTTTAGGTATGAAGTTGCCACATGCTTGCTTACCTGAAACCCTTTCCCCCTTAACAGCACCTTAAATTTCTCAAAACATACTATGCAGGGACTAGAGTTTCAAGTCCTCTGGGCTCTATCAATGTTAAACTTGAAAGTCTTATGTCCCAGGACAAACTGGGATGGTTGGCCACCCTAAATGAAAAGAAAGAGGCTTTGAAAAGGTACTGACCTGGTTCAAATCCTAGTTCCACTAGGTGTGTGAAATCAGTCAAGGGAAAGAGTGATGGACAGATGGATAGATATGTGACAGAGATAACATAGTAAAATATTAATGGTGCAGCCTCGGTGATGAGTATACATGTATTAGCTGTGAAATTCTCTCAACTTTATTGTATGTTTGGAAATAATAAAATGTTGGGGAAAAGACAAAATAGGAAAAATTCTGGTTGGCTCCAGGGTCCCACATCTCAGAACTCAGAGAAAACTATTTCTTTCAGGTCCTGGAGCAGCTAAAGAGAACAAATACTCTGTCATTCTGGTCTTCACACTGAAGCTGCCCCACCCAGTTCCTCTGTTTCCTAAAATCTTTTCAGAAAAAGAGAGATAAAGGAGTAAACAGCAAAAATGAGGAGACAAAGAAACATGCCCCAAATGAAAGAACAGAAATCCATAGAAAGAACTAAACAAAATGAAGAAAAGCAATCTACTAGATGCAGAGTTCAAAACACTAGTTATAAGGATGCTCAATGAACTTAGGGGAAGAGTAGATAAATTTAGTGAGAACTTCAACAAAGAGATAGGAAACATAAAAATGGAGATAGAAAACATAAAAAAGAACCAGTGAAAAATGAAGGGTACACTAACTGAAATGAAGAATCAACAGTAGATTATATGAAGCCAAGAATCAAATCAGCAATTTGGAATATAAGAAGCAAAAATGACCAATCAGAACAGCAAAAATGAAAAAGAATCCAAAATAATGAGGATAGTATAAGGAGCCCCTGGAACAACATTAAGCATACCAACATTCGCATCATGGGGGTACTGAGAGGAGAAGAGAGAGAGCAAGAAATTGAAAACATATTTGAAAAAATAATGACAGAAAACTGCCTTAACTTGGTGAAGGAAATAGACATACAAGTTCACAAAGCACAGAAAGTTGCAAACAGGGTGAAGCCAAAGAGGCCCACACCAAGACACATCATAATTAAATTACCAAAAGTTAAAGACAAAGAGATATTCTTAAAATCAGCAAGAGAAAAGTAATTAGTTACCTACAAAGGAGCTCCCATAAGACTGTTGGCTGATTTCTCAATAGAAACATTTCAGGCCAGAAGGGATTGGCAAGAAATATTCAGTGATAAATAGCAAGGACCTACAACCAAGATTACTCTACCCAGCAAAGCTATTATTTAGAATTGAAGGACAAATAAAGAGCTTCCCAGACAAGAAAAAGCTAAAGTTCATCACCACCAAACCAGTAGTATATGAAATTTTAAAGGATCTTCTTTAAAAAGAAGAGGGAAAAAAAGGAAAAAATATGAACAAAAAAATGACAATAAATACATATCTATTAACAATTAAGTCTAAAAAAAAAACAACCCACACAAAATAAACAAGCAGAATAGTAACTGACTCATAGTTACAGAAAACGTTTTGATAGTTGCTAGATGGGAGGGAGGTTTGGGGGGATGAGTGAAAAAAAGGTGAAGGGATTAAGAAATACAAATTGGTTGTGACAGAATAGTCATGGGGATATAGAGCACAGCATAGGGAATATAGTCAATAATATTCTAATAACTATGTATGGTGCCAGATGAGCTCAAGATTTATCAAAATGATCACTTAGTAAGTTATGTAATGTCTAATTACTGGGGGGTACCCCTAAAACTAATATGGTAATGTATGTCAACTGTAACTGAAAAATTTTAAGAATGATTAAAAAAAGAGCAAATTGACAGAACTTGTCTCTAAATTCTAGCAGTCACATTGCTTTGCTCAGAGTTTTGTGAGCAGAGTAGGAAGCTTGGTTTCAACCCTCCTCACGACCTCCCACTGGCCTCAGCTGGAGCAGGCTGGACTATGACCCCTGACCCGATGCCTTCTTCAGTGATGTGCTCCAGCCCCTCTGCTTCTAACTTCGCTGTCATCCCCGGCAGAGCTGAATTACTTTTATCCTCTTTCAAAGCCATCTCCTGTTCCCATGGCAACTTACTGGGGGGTCTTCTGTCACCATGGGAACATGGCTGCTGGGTTTAAATACACCTTATCATCACAGCATTAAAAAATATGGGGAGAGAGGGAGACTGGTTGTCAAGGAAACAGAATTCAGGTCTTCTCCATGAGAGATGGGCTGAGGAAAAGGAAGCGCTGTTCGGAGTTGAGAACAAACACCACACCCAGCCCTGTTCCTGCTGGGATAGTGATGCGCTCATTGTGCAGGTTCTATGGTGTGTGTGTGTTTGTGGTGTGTGTGTGTGTGTGTGTGTGTGTGTGTGTGCAATTCTTTTCATCTTGACCATCTGAAGAACCTCATAGGAAGGCACCTTGGGTATTTCAGGGGTCTCAGAGAAAGCTCTTGTATCTCAGTGTGAAAGTATAGAAGTAGCATGCTTTCTCCCCCCCTCCTCTCTCTCTCTCTCTCTCTCTCTCTCACACACACACACACACACACACACACACACACACACACACTCTCAATGAGCAGGTCACTATAGGGCACCTTCTCTGTCTTTGAGAGGTCAGCAATACCATGTGAGCAGCCCAGGAAAACCAAACCAAAGGAGTGACCCAAGATATAGAACAAAAAGGCATAAAAAGGATTTAAATGATTGGAAATATGAATCTCATCTGTGTTAGGATAAAAAGAACATATCTGAAAGAGTCCAGTACTATTTCTTCTGGGTCATTTTTATTTTTATTTTTAATTTATCTTTATTGTTGAAAGTATTACAAATATCCCCCCTTTTTATCCCCATTGATCCCCTCCACCCTGCATCTGTGCCCCCCCAGGCTTTCACCACACTATTGTCTGTGTCCATGGGTTATGCATATATGCATATAACTTCTCTGATTAATCTCTTCCCACCCACTCACCCACCCCAGCCCTCCCACTAAGATTCATCAGTGTGTTCCATGCTTCTATGTCTCTGGATCTATTTTGTTCCTCAGTCTATTTTGTTTGTTAGATTCCACATATGAGTGAGATCATGTAAAACTGAATCAGGAAGAATCAGAAAACCTGAAAAGGCCAATAACAACTGATGAAATCAAAGCAGTAATTAAAAAAAAACTCCCAGCAGACAAAAATTCTGGTCCAGACGGCTTCACAGGGGAGTGTTCTAATTCTTTAAGTTGTAGGGTTAGTTTACTAAAAGTTTTCCATATTTTTTTGAGGTAGGCTTGCAGTGCTATGAACTTCCCTCTTAAGACTGCTTTTGCTGTGTCCTATAGATTTTTGGATTGTTGTGTGTTCATTTTCATTTGTTTCCAGGAAGTTTTTGATTTCTTTCTTGATCTTATTGGTAACCCATTCATTGTTTAATAACATGTTATTTAGCCTCCATGTGTTTGAAAATTTTTGAGTGTTTTTACTGTAGTTGATTTCTAATTTCATGTCCTTGTGATCTGAGATGCTTGATATGATTTGAATCTTCTTGAACTTGTAGACACTTGTTTTGTGCCCTAACATGTGATCTATCTTTGAGCATGACCCATGTGCATTTGAGAGGAATGTATATTCTGCAGCGTTCAGGTGAAATGTTCTGTAAATGTCAATTAAATCCAATCCATCTGATATAGAGCACCTTTAGAGTCACTGTTTCTGTGTTGACTTTTTGTCTGGAAGATGTATCCAGTGAAGTCAGTGGGGTGTTAAAGTCCACACCTATGACTGTATTTCTGCTGATCTCTCCCTTAAAGTTATTATTGATAGGTCCTTATTTATTGCCATTTTAATTCTTTGTGCCTACATTTCTCTATATATTTTTTCTTATTACAGCAGTCTCTTTAACATTGCAATACTGGTTTGGTGGTGATAAACTCCTTTAGCCTTTTTTTGTCTGGGAAGCTCTTTATGTCACCATCTATTTTGAATGATAGCCTTGCTGGATAGAATAGTCTTGTTTTGCATTACCTTGAATACTTCATGCCATTCCCTTCTGGCCTGTAGAGTTTCTGATGAGAAGTCAGCTGACAGCCTTATGGGAACTCCTTTGTAGGTAACAGTTTGCTTTTCTCTTGTTGTCTTTAATATTCTCTCTTTGTCTTGAATTCTTGGCATTTTAATTATGATGTGTCTGGGCATGGGCCTTTTTGGATTCTTCTTGCTTGGGACTCTCTGTGCCTCCTGAACTTGTGTGACTTCCTCTTTCACCAGGTTAGGAAAGTTTTCTGCCATTATTTCTTCAAACAGGTTCTCTAATCCTTGCTTATTTTCAACCTCCTCTGGCACTCCTATGATGCAAATATTATTACCTTTCATTATTGTCCCACAGCTCCCTTAAACTGTCCTCATGTTTTATAATTTTTTTTTCTTTTTGGATCTCTGAGTGATTTTTTCCCACCCTGTCTTCTGATTCACTGATCCTATCCTCAACTTAATCTGCTGTTTATTCCTTCCAATATATTCTTTATTTCTACTATGTCATTCTTCATTTCCTTTATAGTTTCGATGTCTTTTTACATGCTGTTGAGCATCCTTACAATCAGTATTCTGAACTCGATATCTGATAAATTGCTTATCTCCATTTCATTTACCTCTTCTTCTGGAGACTTCTCTTGTTCTTTCATTTGGGGCTTGTTTTTTTGTCTCTCCATTTTGGCTGCCTATTTGGGTTTCTTTCTATGTATTAGGTAGGTCTGCTAAGACTTTCAGTCATTTTGGATGGTCTTTGGTGCAGGCCAATGTCAGATGCTGTTTGTGACTGGCCTTGAGTACCCTGTTTGAAGCTATCAAGAACCCACAGCTTGAGATTCCCTCTGCTGGGGTTGGGTGCATTTGTACAAGACCAAGATGCACACCAAAGTTTGCCTTTCCAAGACCTGGGTCCAGAAGCAGATCAGGAAAAGACTCAAAGTGCTCTGAAGTGCGCATCTGCCTGCAGGTTGATTAATCTGATTCTCTTAAAGAGCCTTGGGCTGTAGAAACTCCAGAAAGTGAGGTGGCAGGTTGTTATCTGTCTCTTAAGGAACCTTAGGCTGTAGAAACTCTACAGGATAGGGAGAGATCTTTTCCAGCAGGGTGGGGAAATTGCTTCCCCTGCCACCCCCCAGGCAAAAGCTGTTTGGAAGGTAAATGTCTGCCTCAGAAAGATGCCCTCTGCAGTATGGGGGAATGACATGGCACAGGAATTCAGAGGGGTGCCCTCTGAGCTCTATTTCTAGAGCCCACAACCCTAGATTCTCCTCACACAGATCCAGTCTACTCTGCTCTCCCTCTGCTGGAGCCCAAGGTGGGTGGCTGCACACAAAACTTTGTGTGTTGGCTCTTTAAGAGGGTGCCTGCATTTCCAGCTGTCTCTCCTTGGCAGACAGAAACTGAGCTGCTTTTCACAGCCAGATGTTATGTGGGCATCTTTCTCAGTTCTGGTGTTCTTGGCTGGGAAGCCCAGAGTCCTCAGTGGGAACCCCCCACAGCTGAAATATCCCTCCGGGCCTTCAGCTGCTGCCTGTAGGAGCCAAGCCAGTCCTCTGTTGCCTCCGCACTTCCTACCAGTCTCTATGTGGTCTCCACTTTTCCTCCTTGGTTATGTGGGTGCTTTCCAGCTCATCTTCAGTTGCAGTTGATTATTCAGGGTGGTTTTTCTATATATTAGTTGTAATTCCAGTTGGTCCTCGGGGAGTGTCAGTGTAGCTTCCGCTCAGTCTGCTGAGCAGAAGAAGGCATGTGGCCATCCTCAATGGAGAAGGAAGAAAACACATGGCAGACCCCTAGGTCATACGCATCCGAGGACCAGAAGCACCCAGCAATGTGTATAGTGAATCTCAGTCAGTGTTCCTACACATACACTCAAAGAAACAAATATTCAAAGAAACCAACAAAACAAGTGCCACCTAATTAACCTCTATGCCATTATTTCCCAAGTGTCCAGACCCTTATGCACACCTGGGAATTTATCTCTAGTAGGCTTGGCCCTGGGAAGAAACATGAACAAATATTTCCCAGGTTCAGCTGACAGCTCTCCTCTCATTTAGGCAGCTTCCAGGTCCCCAGGATCCTCAGGTTGTCACTGATTGCTCAGAGCCACCATGGTGACATCCTGCCCATCTGACTCTCTGTTCCAGGTCCAGTCCCATAGCCTCAGCCCTCTCATCATGTCAAAGTTTGCCTCTTTTCCCACAGAGGCAATAGAGAAAGGAATAGAGAAAGGAAGAAGGGCTCTGGTCTTAGAATATTCTAGGTTCATAATTGAAGCCTTGCAAATTTCTAGATTTGTGGCCTTGGAGGAATATCTTATTTAAGTTTCTATTTCTAAAATAAATTCACAAGATGATTCTAAGGATTAAATGAGATCATGAACATAAAATTGCCCAGCACACTATGGGTACTACGCACTGCTGGTACAAGGACTGACTGTTAACTTCCGGTACCACATTCCCAATCTAACACAGAGCCTTAGACTATAGGGTGGCTGAGGGGTGCTAGTCCAGGTCAGAGCCAGGATGTGGGCATTTCTGGTTGTGAACTGATGGAGGCAGGGCCCATGCCCTCAGGGCCCAACACTGTGCTAGGTCCTTAATACTCAACAATGGCTGCTGAATGACAGGCTAGGTGCTACTACTGGGACTTACAGTGCCTCTCACATTGCTCCACATGGGTGAGTGGCAGTGTGTCCACCATACCTATGGGGCAAGTCCAGTGCCTAGGGCCATCCTGAGCTGTCTCTGAAGGGAGTTCTGGAGCTCTTTTTTATATCTCTCTTTTAGAGTCTCTTGAATTGATCCTAACCTTCCTGCTGGAACCTGGGCAGCCTTGGCTCCAGTCTATAAGTCTCTCCATCACCTTTGTCTCCCTTGACTAATCAGGCAGTGGAAACCCTATGGGCCAAGAATCTGTAAAAAAAAATGGCTGTTGAAGATAAAAAGGAGAAATTAAGCATTTCTCTCCTGGTCCTGTTTTAGCCACTGAATTGCTTCAAACATGGCTGAAGCCCAGCAAAGGCAGGTGGTTCCTCATCAGAGCTGTATAGAACTTGAGCTCTGAAAGTCAGCACCCAAAATGGCCCAGTCCAGGAACAGGAAGGAGAGGTATGCAGTGCCTACATACTCTTCCTTCCAGCCAGGGTCACAGTGACCATCAACCTGGGCACAGCCAGAAGAAGGGACAGGAAGGAGGGCCCTGGGCATCTGACAGGTTGGGTTGCTCATGAGAGTGGAATGCTCCAGATGGGCCAGACTCTGTGGGATGACCATTCCCATTGGTTCCCTCTGAGGTGTGTGTGTGTGTGTGTGTGTGTGTGTGTGTGTGGCACTCATAGAGCAATTTAGGTAGGTTCACATACATCACACATTTAACTCTCACAACAACCCATTTATAGGGGGTGGCATTGCTATTTTAGAGTTAATAAAGCTGAATTCTAAAGGGAAAGCAGTCTCTGGGTCTAAGTCTAGGGAACCATGATGCCTCTCCTCTTTAGCATGGTTTTAAAGACAGAGTGATTCAAGTTCCCAACTTCTTCTAGGAGGGAGAGGTACCTGGCTCTTAGATGATCCACTGCCAGAGCGACTCACCACCAGACCCCACTGAAAGCAGCTGCAAGCCCTTACTGCTCATGGACCTGCTGGTTCTGGGAAAGGAGACAAAGCTGGTCTTGTACCTTAGAGCTGTTGCACTCCAAGCAGTGGGCTCCCCTGTACGGCTGAACTACTTTACATGCAGCCTAGGGCTGGTGGCAGCTTCCCAGGCTGCTGTGTGAACATCTTCCACACTAAGGGATGTGGCATCTCAGAGCTGGCTCCCCCAACCATGACTTAGCAGAGAAGCACCATCTCCTGGCTCCAGCTCTGAGCACCGCTGGCATGGAAGCCCACTCAATATCAGGGAGATACTCCTCACTCTTGGCCTTTCAGGGTAATTATCACCCAGAAACAGGGTTGTGGAGAGATGTTAACATGAAAATGAATCTTGTGGGGAGTGGAGGAATAAACCTGTCCCATGGCACCAGGCCTCATTCTGGCTGCAAGGAAGGGCAGGAGGGAAGTGCAGCAGGGAGAAGGTGAGGCTCCAAGGGGGCAGCTGAGTGAATGGCCAGGCCCTGCGGAGAAATTGGCGCATATGATTACAGGCTGAGGTGCTGGAGCCCTGGGAAGGTGAATGGAGCTTCCCTTTTACCTGGAGGCCCAACAATCCTTACACATTTCTGGTGAAAACCCTGCCACTCAGCGACACAGGTGTTTCAGAAGCCCTGGCCCCATCCTGGGCATGTCTACATCTCAGAGACAGGAAACAAGTACCTCACAGCCCCAGGAGCCCTGTGTCCTGTGTGGCTTTCTAGCTGGGGGGTCAGGCAGAAATGGACTGCGGTTCAAATGGGCCCTGGATTAGCTTAGAGGCCAGAGGGCAAGAGCAGAATGTGTGTGTCCAGGGCAAAAACAAACCAAATTCTGTTGCTATGAGAAACAGGGAATTGCAAAAGGTGACCTGCCCCTCTTGGATTTCCAAGACCCAACTCTTGCCTCAGTCTCCCTCAGGTCCATTGCCACCCAGTTCTATTGAGGAAGGTCCTCTGTCATTCTGCTCCTTTCACAATGAGCAGAATCACTGTCCCTGACGATTAAGTGACTGCTACATTTTTTCTTCATTTCCAGTGGTGCAGGTGGGCAGGGACAGGGGTGAGATGAGTGAGGCACTGGTCTCTGACATGGAGTATAAGGGGCACTGAAAAGCTCAGTAATCAAAATAAATGACATTTTTAATACAACATCTAAAAAAATAAAAATCAATGCAAAATAATTCTTGAATAAAATATCCACAATTTAAATAAAGAAAGGATTCTTATTGAATTGTCCTTTCACCTCAGGCTTCACTATGGCTCAGCCCAGCACCAGATGTGGATTCCACTCAGTGTGCTTGGCCCTGAGAGGTCCAGTAAAGAGCAGGACAAACACAATCCCCAAAACCTTCCACTAGTGGAGCTCACTAAGTGCTCAGTGGACAGTTCTGAATGTCTTGCGGGTTCGTTTGACAAGACCAGCCTTTGCCAATTTAGCAAGTAACTTAGTAACTTAGTAACTACTGTCAACGATCAAGACATTCAACCACCGATACCATCGAAGTGAAGATTTCAGATGAGAATCTGGAAGTGGGGAACCAAGAAGCAGAGAGAGAGAGATTGACATTGTGAAAATCCCTAATGGAAAGTGGGTAAGAGGGCAAAAAGAGTATTGAAAATCTGATAAACTGGATTTTCTCTCTCCTTGCCCTCCCTTTCACAGAAAATCAAGCTGAGTGGGAGACAAGAGCTGGCAGGAGAGTTTGTCCTGCTCCATCAGCCACCAGGGAAGCCCTCCAGCCTCTGACCACTGGAATCCCACCCTCAACAGCAGCTCCCAGGGCTTTTCCAGAGGCCCTGATGGAAGGCACTCCCCAGGCTGTAGAGGTGGCAGGCATATTCTTTAGGTACAAGAACAGCATAATTTTCAAGCACGGTGGTCAACAGTGTCTTCCTCTGGGCAAATCATCCCCAGGCCAATATAACCTAGAGCTGAGCCACAACTGTCAACTTACCCAGCAGTCTTTATCATTGGCAGGGGGGTGACACCAATCAAGACATGATTCTAATATCCAATGTAAGCTTACCCTTACTGTCTTCTCTTATATCTGCATCACCTCTTGTTCAGGTTCTTTCTCATCATTAAGAAACCTTAGGAACCCAGAGAAGACATCCAGGAATGATTATTCATGTCTGAGCCAATCTCTCTTTCCATAGGGATCCTGATGGGAGGTGGGCAGTGAGTTAGAGGTCAGAGGTCAGCAATAGGAGTCTCCTGGGCTGCATGAAACCATGAGAAAGATCCTTCATTCAGTCCCCAAAGCGTGGCAAGTGGAGAAGCATCACAGACAGCAGAATGTGGACCTGAAATAACACCATGGGGTTCAGGGAGGAGTTTTGACAAGACACTGCACATCTTTAAAGGAGCAGGTGGTCTCTTCTATCTCTATAATCAAACAGGATTTTTTCTTTTCAGCTCTTCTGTAACAGACTGCTGCCCAGGACCCTAGAACCATTATGGTTTTTATCTCTTCTCAGCATGGACTGCAGATCCCCAGCTTGGAAGCCCTGCCCTGTCTCTCTCTGAACACTAGGGGTCCAGGGGGCTGTGCCCTGGGGGAGCCCAGGGAATTGCTGGAGGTGTGTGTGCACAGTGGGGTGTGGACAGCAGTGGCCTTTTCTAATCTCCACACAGGGGAACCTGAGAGAGTGGATTAAAAACCTCCAGTGAAATTTCCTTGCCTAGTGACTAGTAAGCTGGTAAAAGAGGAAAAGAACTGTAGATTCTCTTTCAGAAACCATTATGGCTACTTTTCCTCTTTTCCCCAGTAAACTGTGCCCCAAATTGGAAGTGTCACGTGTAATTTATTGTCCCACTTTAAATGTTTCTTGTAACTGTGAAGATTATACTTGGATCAGATTCTATTATACTGGACTCCACTCAGGCTCCAAATTCTTTTACAACAGTGTAATTTTGCTAGAATGAATGCACTGTTATAAATCACATTTCCAGATCCCAGCCTGGAGTCTGCATTTGGGTTTTAGTTCCACAACTAACCAGCAATGTGATCTTGGCAAGTCATTTAAATTCTTTGACTCTTAGTTTCATCTACCATAAGCTGGGGGCATTAGGTATAGCTGTCCTAATTCCTTTTGGCAGCGATTTTCAACCCTTTTCATCTCATGGCACACATAAACTAATTACTAAAATTCTGCGGCACACCAAAAATACACTGTATTTTTTGCTGATCTGACAAAAAATAGGTACAATTTTGATTTATCCACACTGGACAGCTATTGCCGTGTTGGCACACCAGTTGAAAATTGCTGCCTTATAGGTTTGCTGGGAACCAATTAGACTATTTTGTAAAAATATACTGTGAACTCTAAAACCCTATCTAAATATGAGCTTTTTTTGATGGAACACTGATCACAATCGGAGAGACCATTGTGAGCTCTCTGCCACGTGGGGCGGTGGTCTGAAATCCAATCACTTTGGCCAATTTGCCTTCCTCTTGGTTTGGCGACATTAGCTATGCCACACTCCACTGCAGCCTGGCATTTTCTTGCTTAGCCAACAGGGAAAATAGTGCTGGCCTGCCCTCCTTTTACCTCTGGCCTCATTTAGCTTTTACTTTTCCTAGGTGATTTTGGTGGCTATCTGATTGATTGATGCTGGCCAAGGAAGAGGGCTCAAGCAATACATTCAGTGCCAAGTCAGATGTTGAGGGAAGCTCATTTCTGTTAGAAAGCTTCCCAGTGCTCACGAGTGCTCCCTGTGCATCTGAAGATGCTGAGAACTCACAGGAAGGGAGATGAGGCCATAGGGCAGAACTGGAGGCACAGATTGCATCAGTAGACTCCTTCCTCTCCCTTTCTAATGATATCCTGAGGCTTATCCTGGGATGTGTTGTTTAGTGATGATAAGGGAGGGAGCACTGAGCTGGAAGGGATCTGTGAAATGGAATGAGAGAAATAATTTAACTTACAACTCTAAGTAAAAGATACTTTTAACCTAGGTTGGAGACACCCAGAGTCTGCTCCTAAGATGCCACCATGCCAGCCAGTGCCATGAATCTTTGAGTTAAACTTTTCACCCTCATGCATCTCTAGTGGGAGTGGAGTTGGGGAGGCATTCTACAAAGCAATCAGGCATGATTCCATCAAATTAAGTATACACATACCCTCTGACCCAGTAATTCCAGTGCCCGGGATATATTGCAAAGGGGACATGTGTGCTCACAACAGGATGATTTGTGGTGACGGTGAGAAGTTAAATGCAACCTGGGCATTCATTCCTGGGAGAATGGAGAGGTAAAACACGGTGGATACATACTGTGGGAGCCTCTGCAGCAGTGAGCAGCCATGGATTCCATGTAAACATAACATAGGTGAATGTTAAAGCAGAGCTGGTGAAAAGGTAAGAAATAGAATGAGATCTATAACACAACATTTGCACAAATTAAAAATGCATGCATACAAAACAATCCCTCATTTGCATTAATACATAAGTAAACAGATAAACATTGAACTGTTAGAATGATTGATGGTGGGTATGGAGATGGGAAGATGGCTATGAGAATAAAAGAGATTAAATAAATACATAAAACAAGTGAAGAGCCTTGAATGGAAACATATAAGAAGTATGATTTTCTCAATCCTCTGCCCTTGAGGTCCAAAAAAAATAGATTAATAAAAACATGAAATCTCCTAAATTTTCGAGTTAGTCTGGGCTCTATCGTCTGTACATTACTCAATGACCCAATGGGATGTATACTAAAAGGAGAGAGTGTTTTGCTGAATTAAATAAAGCAAACAAAAAAACCCTAAACAACTTGTTCTGCATGATCTCTCAACTGGGTCTTACATAAATCCCGTTTCACCCTCTTGGCTGCTCAACAATTCTTATAATTTTCTCCCGGATACTCCAACTCGTGTCCCTCAAAGGATCCGTTTTTAAACTTCACTCCCTAAGCCTCCAGTTCTGTCCTCTCCCTCACTCTTGTCGTGTGAGTTCACCAATAGTTTCCTGGAGGTCAACATCACCTGTCCCATTTAGAGCTCTTAATGACAAACAACAGAAACCAGCCTTGCTACCGTTAGCGCGACAAGGGGTTTGGAAGGATGTGGAAGACAACAGAGTGCACGTTAGCCTGGAGGAGCGAGCTTGGAAAATGAGCAGGACTCAAAGGGGTCTGGAGGCTGGGCTGAGGAGCGTGAGCCGATGCTCCTGTGGCTGCCGCCTCTGACACGCTGGTGCTGGACAGCAGCCCACAGACTGAGAGTGACCGTGGTGGCCAGCCTGCAAAATGACTGTGATGACCTTCACCCCCGCCTCACACCCCTGGTAGACCCGCCTGCTCTGGGCAGGGCTTCCCTGTATATCCAATGGAACCTTGTGGAGGTGACAATGTGTGACTTCCGAGGATAGGTTATAAAACATGTTGCGGTTCTTGTCTTTCTCTCCCTTGGATCACTTGTGGGGAAAACCAGCTGTCATGCCATAAGGTCACCCAAGAAGCCCTACAGAAAGGTCCTTATGCAGAGGAACTGAGGCCTCCTATCAACAGCCAGTGACAAACTGTGTCTCCTGCTAATAGTCTCTGATGTGAGTCAACCACCCTTGAAGGCCTTAGTCAAGCCTGCAAGTGACTGCAGCCTGGCCAGAATCTAGATTGAAATCTCATGAGGGATCCTAAGCCAGAACCACCCAGGTGAATTCTTGACCAACAGAAACTGAGAGAATAAATATTGGTTGTTTCGAGCCATTAAGTTTTGAGGTAATTTGTTATACAGCAATAGGTAACTACGGTAACTCCCCTTCACTTTTGGGTCACACTCACTGAAAGACCACCTGCTTGACAGCATAAGTCCGGGGTGATACCCTGGCTCCCAGGGGCTAGAGGAATAGAGTGAGATGAAGACAGGCTGTTTCCCTTTTGACTCTTTAGGTGAGGGGGGCACTGCCTCAGTTTACCACTGCACACAAAGGGCAGCCCCCCACCTGGAAAGAGTTGGAGCTTGGGCAGTCAAGATGAAATAACATCTATTACCCATTTGTATCTGAATTCTGGCGATGTCTCTGTTCTAATCAGAATCTCCCAGGATCATCTTTCCCCCCTCCCTTCTTGCTTGTCCCTATGAGAAATGCATCCTTCTCTCCAAAGCTACCCTTGAATTCTACTTGGGTCCTTGCACCCATTTCCCCCACTGTTCTTTCTGGCTCACATGTTGATTGCTTGCTCCATATACAAGGATGTTTCCTTTGTGGGTGAACATCCTATTCTGGATTTTCTTTCCTAACTTTTTCTCCCCAAGTAGGAACATTCTCTTTGCATCTAGGACTTTTTGCACAACTTTTCGCAGTGTTTCCTAGTGAACCCCAGGTAGCACAGCCACCAGGGTAGGAGGGTGTGGGGTAGCGAATAGGTGATGCCCGAATGACCACAAAGCCAATGTGCATATGCTCCAGGGAGGTGGAGACAGTGGTCATGGTCAACTGACTGCATACCTCACACAGGTGCCCTGCTCATCCCATCATTCAAAGCAGCTCTGTAGAGAAAGGATTTTGAAGCATGGTGGGACTACTGGAGCCCCCTATTCCCACAGGCTAGGATGTCACTAGACTGCAAACTTCTTGATGGAGGAACTGTGCCTTGTTGCCATCATGTCCCAGTACCTAGCACTATGCCTCAAACCTAGAACATAATCAACAGATACATGTTGAAGGAATAACTGAGTGAACAAAGGAGCGTGTGGGATGTATGGAAGGTGGAGTAACTCCGACCCCCATCACATGCATGATTGAGGTGGGTTTCCCAAAATAAGCCCTTGAGAGACAATGAGAATAAGACCTAACACTGGGGAAGAGAAATGCTGTGACAACAGAGGATGCCTGGAGGAAGAGCTGAGGAGGGCAGGCCCAGGGCCAGAGGCTTGCTGAGATCAGGGGCTTCTGATCTCACCTCTGGGATGATTGATGACCCTTCACGGCAGCCCAAGAATCACCACAGAGCCTTCACCAGAGCCCCACTACATGGCTGAGACAAGGTGGGGCAACAGAAGAGAAACAGAGTGAAGACGGTGAGTGGTTAATCTGCCTTCGAGATACCGCTAATCCACCGTCAGCGTCTGGTTCACTGCAGGGCGCTTCCTGCTGCTCGCAGCAGAGATCATCTCTAACGCAAACCCACCAGGAGCACAGGCTCAGGTTCCGGCCTCCTGATGCTGAAATCTAGAGCTTGGGGTCTGAGGTTGAGACTAACACTGAATTTACTCTCCCTGAGTTCTACCCACAAGTGCTGGTTCCCATCTGAACTCCGCTTCTTCCCCGGGGTTGACCCCAGGATCCTCTTGTTCAGGGGAGATGTTCTGCCCACAAGAGAATGGCCTTTCAGGTGCCAACACACAAGACAATACAGTAGCAGGGGCACTGCTCAGAGTGAGTAGCACTTTGGAGCTGCGGGTCTTTTTGTGATGCTGGAGGATAACAGGGTCAGAAAGGGCTTGAGCCTAGAGATGGAGAGCAGGAGGACCTGGGCGTGATCTGAACTTTCCCTTCTCTCCTTTTAGGTTTTTTTTTCTCCTAATATTTTTTCTCTTGTCTTTTTTATTTGGGGTGGGGGCACATTTCTTGGGTATTAAACCTGTTAAGGTGGAGACTGCACCAACTATACCAGACAGAGGTAGGTGCGGGGTGGTAGTGTTTATAGAGGCATCTGTTTATAATGAAAAATAAAATCTGTGTCAACACTATCGCTCTTCCTCCCTCCACTCCCTGCCTTATCTCTTCCTTGCCACCCATTCCTTAATTTTATGTCTGGGCTTCTGTCTTTCCCACTTTATCAGGAATGTCATCAGGTGTCCACCCCGCCTGCGGGATGCCTTTTCCCAGTTCTCTACCCCTCTTCTCTCTGCAGTGTTGACATCGTGGATCTTGCTTCCCCTTGGCTTCCGTGACAATGTGCTTTTCTCCAGCGTTTCTGACACCCCTTTGGGCTCCCTCCAACTTCTCCTTTTGTCATTTTGCCTCTTCAACACAGACTGCCCTGAAGTTTGGTTTTCTGCCATCTCATCCTCTCTTACTCGTCTCTGAACCACCCACAGCCACTGTTTTATTTATCACTCTGTGTAGCCTAGAATTCCCTTCCAAGTGTTAGATCCACTCTTCTGATTATCCAGTGGGCACCACCACATGGATATGTTTGGCAAACACCAAGTCATTTAGTGTGGCTGGAACATGGAGGAGGGGGAGGTAGGGTAAGAGAGTAAGGAGACAGTAAGAGGCAATGAAGGGCCATGCACGCCTGAGCTCAGATACCGATAACAGAATCTGCTCTCTATATAAGCAGGAGAGGTTTTGACACAGGGGAGGAGGTGCTGCAAAATTATTGAAGGAATAGCAGTCGAGTCTTAGAAGCACTTGGCTGCTGGCATGATCGACAGCTGCCTCTCCAGTGCAGAAAGCTGCCAATCAGGGAGCACCTCCAAAGTTAGGAAACTACTGACTGCAGAACGCCTTACCTCTGCCCCATCAGCACCCCAAGCTGGATGCTCTGAACCCTGCCTCTCCTCCTCTTTGACTCAGTTGAGAAATGAAGGCTCACTTGAGCTGTTCTGATTTGTGGAATCTAAGTCATTTCCAGAGCTCCATCTACAAAAAATCCTGGAAAGTTTATGATTTTGTTTCCAGACTCTGTGTTCTATATTATACCATGTTGGGATAAATGCTGAGCAAGCCAGTCCACAGTCTCTACCATGCTGTGTGCCTCAGGCATGGTATCACAACTGGCAGGAGCCCAAATTTACCTGACTCCCATTTTAAAAAGAAACATCATTGACTTGTAATGAATGCCAAGGGGCAGGGGTCAGCCTGGCCTCAGAGGCAGGTAGCCCCTGGAACTTGGTCTTTATCTACTCCCTCTGCCTTTCTCAATGTCAATTCCACTGAAGATGCATTTTCTCCATGAGCTTGGAGATGTGGCCGTAATGTTCCCAGGCTTGTGCCTTTCATCTCTTCACCACTCTTAGAAACAGACTAGCTCTTCTTCGTTGTAATTGTAAAAATACCAAGAAAAGACTGATTTGTCCAGCTTGAGTCACATGCCCACATGTGCAGTGGAGGCCCGATTCTATGATTGGCAGCCCCTTTGAAAACCTCTTTTTAGAGATGAGTGAGAAGCAAGTACCCAGAGGAGGGGCTGACAGCCTAGGCATAACCACTGGAGAATGGCCCGGAGTCAGGAGGCTGCCACAACTTGTGTCCACTACACTGTGATATGCTTTTTGTTTTTTAAGTCCAGACTGTGATAGCGAACTAGCACAAAGTCATTAGCAGTAAAACTGCACGATGAAATAATGTTTTTCTTTATCCAACTGCTAACAGGACTAAATGAGATAATAAATGTAAAGTATGTAGTATAGTACACAATACACAGTAGGTGCTCATCTTGGTTTGGATTCCCCCTAAAAGCTGGCTTTGAAACAAGGGTTCAAGTGCAAGTCACTTGGGAAGTGCAGGGATACCACTAGCAGAGTGGAGAAGAGAAGGCAGAAGATAAAGGCTGCATTGTAAATCCACTACCACCGTGGTTGCCTGGAGTTAAGCCCAGGAGGATACTCGTGGGAACCCTACCAAGCATATGCCTCAGACTTATCCTGAGGGTCGAAGGGGGTCAGGTGTTTATATATCAACTCCAGAGAATCACTGGATAGGGCTGCTCTGGGGGGTTATTCCTTGGCACTGCTTGCCTGCTGCACACGCGGGCAGGGTGGCCTTCTGTGATCCAGAGGCAGAGTCTGCAGTGCTTAATACATGTGAGCTCCTCTCCAGCCCCTGTCTCCCCACCATTAGTTTAAAATTCCCTTGAATGTAGGAACCATGTCGTAGTTTTACTTGTTCTCCAATCTTCCATGTAACCTAGCACAGGATTTAACATATTGCATTGGTCAGTGATATTTATTCTTTGCTTAATTAATGATATTTTAGAACATCTTTTTCCTGATAATCTATTGATATTGCCTGAGTACTTTTGATTTGCTGAGACAGAATGAATTTGTGCCATTATACTTTTATTCATTAAGTATATAATTGAACGTGATTTGATTTTGATACTTTTGTAATACTTCTCACGCAATTGCATTCATAAAAAATAAGAGTATCTATTAGATCACAGGTCCTGTATATATATCTCAACCTTATCTTGATATGAAGCTATCTCTAAATTGAGGGGAATTTGGAGACACCTGGTGTGTGGAGTCTTATTAGCTTCCTTGTCTGAACCAGCCTAGCCATCTGCCAGCTATAATAACCTGTCCCTATGTGCTTAGCCTTGTCCAGTCTTTGAACCAATGAGAGCCAGGCTTCATGATGTATTGGAAACTTCCTTCCCCTGGGGTAAGGGGTGTATGCCATTTTCTTGGTCAGGCCACCCGGCTTCAAAAAAATTTATCAGAGCTTCAAGCACTAGATAAGCAAACAACTCTAGCTCCTCCTTTCCACATTACTATGCACAAAGCCAGTTTCCTTCCAGGACCCTCGTCTTGAAGCCTGGCTTTGATCCCAAGTCAGTAATCCTGGACCTTAACTCTAGTCACCTAGTTTGGGGGACTCTTTTCCCCCTGGTTGTTGTGTTCTACTTTTGAGAGCCGAACACTACCGTAGCTCAGACAGAACCCATGTCCCCATAAGTATCTGGCCCCAGAACTCTCCCTGCCTGGAAGGTACTAGCCCTGTGTTTAGCTGTTCCATCAGACTGACCCCTTAGAAACGGGTGAAAAAGTTTATCAGATCTCCTTACACTTGAGCAGTCATGGCTGGTCCTGGTCAGTGCACTCAGCCCTCAACTCTCCCCAGCGTTTGCTAGATTCTAGTTCACCATCCCTCCCATTCTCCTGTACTGGTCTTCCAGCGTGCTGGGAGCTGAAGGCCCACCAGGTAAGACACTGACTTGAGGACATTGTTAGAATGGGCTGTTTTGTTAACATTTCCTAGATTTGAGATTCCATCTTGCTTTTCTTACCCCTAGACCACTGGTTGCTGATGCCATCTTTCTTCCTCCTTGTAGATGGGAAAACACAAGAGTTAGATTTTGAAAAGGAGGCTCCTGCAGGAGGTTGTTAAGAGTAACTGACATGAATGCCTTGTTTACAGCGTGGTGTATCCTGACCAGTGTTCAGCTCCAGATGTCTCTGCTGTGCCCCTGTTGCTTCGCTGCCATGATTCCCGAAGAATGCCATCTCCGTTTGAGGTTGGTGACAACTGGGAGTGGAGATGTTTCTCTGTGTCCTGGGATTCATCATGGTGCCAGAATAACCTTGTCTCCTCTTGAATTCTTCTGCTGCTCCGAGTTTCTGACCCTGCCCTCCTTCCCTCACACCTTTTCCCTTGAAGCTTGCTTCCTCTCCCTCTTTCTGTCCCTCCATTCCTGTCTTCCCTTTCTAATGTCCTCATTTTCATGGTCTTAATACCTGTTGTATTTTCTGTTTGAATTTCCTACTCTAGCTCTGAGCCACAATGCCATCCTTACCATTTCCAAAAGAGTTACATTACCTTGGCGCTTTCCTTTGTCTCCCAAAGGATAAATGTATCTCTTGAAAAGCTTCCCAAGGATCAAATGACATCTACCAAAGCCCAGAAAATGATTTCTCATGTGGATTCTTTGCAAACCCACCATCATAGTATCCAGAGCTTTGGTCAATAAATAGCAAATCTAGGAGACCTAAATAACCATCTCTGGGGTTGTATACTTGATCTTGAAACGGTCCCACCAGTGTCTTACTTGGACCCTGAGAAGGAAGAAAGGAGGAAGAACCATACGATTTCCATTTAAATTGACAATATTTTCCCTGGAAACCCAGAGGCCTTTCTGACGAGCTCCCACTGTTCGCTTCCTTTTATGTGTCCTGTTCAGAGGACCGATGATTATTCCCTAAACATATTACTGCAGCTCTTTCGGCACATTCTCTCTTCTAGGAATGTCACGAATGAATTACCGTGCAGTGTTGGCATGAGGCCTCAGCCAGCAGGAGCCAATTATTTTAAAATTTCCAAGCAAATCAGATCAGCGTCTCACAAATTATTGGCCAAGAATCTTCAGAAAGTTGTGTGCATTCCTTTGCTGGAATATGGGTTTTTGACCTAAATCTGTACAAACCTGGTCATCCCCATGTCCATACTCCAGGGTTTTGTTAGGACACCAGCTCACAACCATTTGCAGTAATCTAATTGTATAATTTAACTTATCAACATTGTAAATGAATGTTTGATCAGATCAGATCATTAAATCTCCTAATTAGGCAGCACAGACTCCTTTTTACCAGATGGACTGAGACACACCTATTTGCTACACAACTAAATCACACTTGCCTTGAGTCAGGCTATGTTTCAGAGAGGAAATATGTTCTCGTGGCTAGTTAACACAAGCCATCCAAAGCTGGCATCTCCAGTGACAGAAGGAGCCTTTGCTGAATGGAACACGTGAGAATGTATGTCCTGGTTAAGATACATCTGCAATCAGAAACTGGGGAGACCCTGCCATGTCTGATTTGAATTCTTAACAAAGTGGTCTGTTTATGGACGGAATGGACTCTGCCTTCATTCGTTAGCATATACAACCGGTATTCAAAAATATTTAGCCTTAAGGATAAAAGAGTAAGCACAGGAACAAGGTATCTCAGGACCAGTTTTTGTTGCTTATGTTTCTTTGAACTATCAGGATGTCTGGAGGTGGAGCTATCTCCGGCCCACAGGTGCTTTCGAACAGCAGGACATTTAAAACATCATTTAGACATTTTAAAAAATTTATCTTTATTATTGAAAGTACTACAGATGTCCCCTTTTTCCCCCATTGACCCCCTCTGCCCCGTCCCTCTACCCCAGGCCTTCATCACACTATTGTCTGTGTCCATGGGTTAGCATATATGCATATAAGTTCTAGAGAAAAAAGAAGTATTAAATTCAAAGGAGCAGTAATAAAACTAAAATAAGACTTTCCAACACAAATGATGGAAGCCAGAATAATGGGATATGTTTACTAAAATTCTAAAGAGAAAGAACTGTGAATACAAAAGTTAGTGTGTGTGCATATGTACAGGGGTGGGTAAAAGTAGGTTTACAGTTGTAATACAAATAATAAAATAATTAATTTTAAAAAGAGCACTTAGACAATAACTCCAGGATTTTATGCCTCTTTCCATCAGGCATTTCTCCTGCTGTCTAGTCCAAACCCTTTCTGGTAAAGCTTCATTCTTTTTCTTCTTATTAGGTTATCAAGTGAGATGGAGGTCCCTCTGTCACCAATATCCACACCCTGTGGATTTGCTACTCATTGGGAAGTTCAGGGTCATTTAAGTGTTGAGGATTCAATAGAAAAACATTTTTAAAAGCTCACAGTGAAAGTGTTTGAGAAATTACAGTATCTACTTCTGTCTAAACAGTGCTATTTACTTTGATTTTATGGATTTTATAACAGTGTCTGAGGTACATTATTGTGATTATTTTGCAGAATTCTCACTGTGGATTAGCCTGAATCTGTTCTATCTCTAGGCACACACCTCTGAATATGGACCACCATATTGATAGGGCTTTGCTGTTATTTTCCCCCTGCCCTATAGGAGGAAAATAGACTCCCGTTAATTAAGATGTTAATTTTAGTTATTTCCTGGCTTCAGAGTAAGTGTACATCATGTTATACTAAAACTTAAATTTTCAGTCACCATATATTCGTATCTAAAAGGCATGAGTAGATTTGTAGTTTCCTGCCTCTAGTCATTTCTGTGAATTTTCCAGAGGTTGCCTTAAATGCATCAAGAATTAATCTCTGGCCCTGGCCAGTGTGGCTTAGTGAGTTGAGCATTGCCCTGTGCATCAAAAGGTTGCCTGTTCCATTTCTGGTCAGGGCACATGTCTGAGTTTTGGGCTTGATCCCCATTAGGGGGCATGCAGGAGGCAGCGGATCTATCTCACATCGATGTTTCTCTCTCACTCTAAAAATCATTTCTTTTTTACAAAAAGAATCAGTCTTGGACCTTCTTCACTGTTAAGCTAGCTGCCCAGTGCTCCTGTCTTCTTGGTGAGACAATGCCTTGTTCCCATTGTCCACGCCATGGCTTCTTTTTCCAGATCCCTAGAGCCTTAATGCTGCAAAGCTGCAAATTCGTCACTGCCACCTCAGAGCAGGTCACCTCTGAGTCACCCTGAGCAATAATGCTTGCTTTTTTTTTTTTTCCAAGTGAGGTCTTTAGTGGTGGGAGGCAGGCTCAGAGTTGTTGCTTGGCCCTATTGTTAAGAGCTCTTGGTCCAGCTTTCTTCTCTGCCTTGAGCCTTTTCACTGCTGTCCATCTCATTGGGCTGGGGTATTTGTCTTTGCTTTACCTTGGGGTGGCCCTGCAGGAAATTCACAGAAGGCAGAGGATGCCTCGGTGTTCACAAGGCCATGGTCACTCCACAGTCGATAAGGAGGCAGACTGTTATACTCAATGGGGAGGGATCTTCGATTCAGACCGACAGCATGTCCCAGCTGGGTGGCTCGAATCCCAAAGTGAATCAGCCCTTTCAGTTCACACACACTGCCCCTTTTCTCCTGAAGGCACACACTGCACCAGGGCGTGTGGGCTGGGCTGGGTTCCCACACAGCTGCGAGATGCATCTGGAGCCACCAGCTCCCCTCCTTCTTAGACCTGGCTCCCAGTGGCAGCCTCCTCTCTCTCAGCCCCCATCTTCCTTCTTACTCCTGCGGAGAACCCCCAGTACGTTGGATGTTGGATGATCTCTTACCCACAATAGATAAGGTTTCGGTTGGTCCCCCATTTGAATAGAGCGATAGGAGCGTACTGAGGGGAAAGAGCATTAATTACCTCCACATGTCTGACATCATCTCTGCTCTTAGCAGAATCCTTCCAGACCAAGGTTTTCTGTTATTTCCCTTCATCTTATAGAAAGAACTGTATGTTTCTACAGGCTGCCTTTTCAGGTTTAAGGTTATTTTTTAAGGGCCACAGAGTGGTACAAATAATATATTTTTGATATTTTAATTTTTAAAGCAGCTTTGTTGAAGTATAATTGACATATGTTTTTTAAGTTTCACATGTTTAAAGTGTACAGTTTGATAACTTTTGACAAATGTATATGTCCCTGAAACCATAGCCACAAATCAAGATAATAAACATATCTATCACCCCCCAAAAGTTACTTTTGTGCTCCTTTATACTCTTTTATATTGTCTGGTTTCTTTCATGCAGCATAATTATTTTGAAATTCATCTATGTCATTGTATGTGTTAAGAGTTCATTCCTTTTCATTGCTGAGTAATAGTCCAATGTACAGATATACCACAGCTTGGTTATTCTGTTGATGGATATTTGGGTTGTTTCCAGTTCCAGGTTATTACAAATAAAACTATTATGAATATTCATGTACAAGTCTTTGCATGGACACATGCTTTCATTTAAATTGGGTAAATACCTCTTGAGTGGAATGGCTGGGTCATATGGTAGGTATATATTTAATTTTTCAAAAAACTGCCAAACTGTTTTCCAAAGTGATTGTACCAGTTTGCACTTACCCAAGCAATGATTGAGAGTTTCAATTAGCACACATCTTTACTTTACCAGTACTTGGTTTGGTCAGTCTTTTTAATATTAGTCATTCTAATAGACTGATAGTAAGTGTTGTTCTGGCTTTTATTTTCATTTTTCTAAAGGTATATTTAAAATGTACAAAAAGATGTTAAGCATCTTTTCACATTTATACTTGATATCCATGTGTAGTTTTTGGTGAACTATCCTTTCAACTCTTTTGTCACTTATTTATTTATTTTCTTACTTAGTTTTGACAGATCTTTATGTATTCTGGATACAAGTCCTTTACCAGATATGTGTTTTACAAATATTTTTCTCCCAGCCTGTGATTTATCCTTTCATTCTCTTAACGGTCTTTTGAAAAGCAGTTTTATATTTTTGATGAAGTCTAATTTATGAAGTTTTTCTATTTTGGAGTCTGCTCTTGATGTCATAGCTAAGAAATCTTTGCCTAACTCAAGGTTACAAATATTTTCACCTGTATTCTTTAAGTACTGTAGTTTCAGGTTTTATATTGAGATCTATGACCCATCTTGACTTAATTTTTTTAAATGGTGGAAAGTATGGATTGAAGTTCTTTTGAGAGGGGTGGGATACGTAGACATACAGTTATTTTAGCACCATTTGTTGAATTGTTTTTGCACCTTTGCCAAAAATTAGGTGTCTATATGTATATGCTTGTTTCTGGGTTATTACATTCAGTTTCATTGGTGTATTTGTTTATCTTGGCACCAATACCAACTGCCTTGAAATCAGGTAGTGTTAGTCTTCACACTCTGTTTCTCTTTTTCAAAGTTGTTTTAGGTATTCTAGGCCTGTTGCATTTTCGTAAGAATTTTAGAATCAGCTTGTGGGAATTCATCAGGATTGCATGAATCTATAGAGCAATTTGGAGAAAGCTAACATCATAGCAATATTGAGTTGCTTGACCAATGAATATGGTATTATCTACCCATATAGTTAGGTCTTTAATTTCTCTCAACAGTGTATTATAGTTTTCAGTGTACAGGTATTGTGTATCTTTTGTTAGATTTATTTCTGAGTATTTTATATTTTTATGCTATGGCAAATGATAGCTTCTAAAAATTTTAATGAATTATAGTAGCTTTTGGGGGACATTTTCCACTGTATGCTGCATAGAAAGCTGCCATTTGCCAAAAAAAAAAAAAAAAAATTACTACCTCCTCCTTTTCAGTCTAGATGCATTTTATTTATTTATTATTTATTTTACTTATTATGATAGCTAAAATTTCCAGTACAATGTTGAGTAGAAGTAGTAAAAGTGAGTATTCTTGCCTTGTTCTTGATTTAAAGAGGGTAAGCAGTTAGCTTTTCACTATTAAGTATGATGTTATTGGTTGGTTTTTAATAATGTTGTAATGGGTTAAAGAAGTTCTCTTTAATTTCCAATTTGCTAAGAGTTTTGTTTCTTGATCATTAATAGATATTGGATTTTGTCAATTGCTGCATCTATTTAAATGATTATGTAGGGGCTTTTTATTTGTTAATATGGTAAATTATATTGAATTCAAATGTTAAACCAACCTTGCATTCTGGGGTCAAACCTCACTTGGTTATGACATATTGTCTTTTTTATATCTTGTAGTATTTGGTTTGCCAATTTGTTTGCAATTTTTTCCATCTATGTTTGTGAGGGACTTTGGTCTGTAATTTTCATTCCTCCTAATGTCTTTGTCTGATTTTGTTATCAGGTACTGTTGACTTCATAGAATGGGTTGTAAAGTGTCCCCTTCTCTCCATTTTCTGAAAATGTTTGGTATAATTCATGGATGAAACCACATGGACCTGTAGTTTTCTCAGTGGAAATGTTTTTTAATTGCAAATTTATTCTTTAAATAAATATAGGGCTACTTAGGCTATTTCTTCTTGAGTGAGCTTTGGTAATTTCTGTCTCTCAAGGAAATTGTTTTGTTCATGTAAGTTGTTGCATTTATTGGCATAGAGGTGATTATAATTCTCTTAATATCTTTCTAATATCTGCAGAATTTGTATTGAATCTATTTCTCTCATTTCTGATATAATTCATTTGGTTCCTGTCATTTTTTCCTCATGAATTTGGCTAGAGGTATAACTGATGTTCTCTATTGTTTTTATGTTTTCTCATTCATTGATTTCCACTCTGATGTTATGTATCTCCTTTCTTCTGCTTATTATAGGTTTAATTTGTTCTTCTTTTTCTAGTTTCTTAATATGAAAGCTGAAGCCATTGACTTGAAGCCTTTCTATTTTTAGTGCTATAAATCTCACCCAAACACTGATTTAGCTGTTCCACAAATTTTCATATGTTGTGTATTTTTTATTCAGTTCAAAGCAATTTTAATTTTCCTTCTTTGACTGAGTATATTATTTAGTTTTCAGATATTTAGTGATTTTCCCAGAGATCTTTTCTGTTACCGATTTCAAATTTAATTATATTATGGTTAAAAAACATATTTTGTATGTTCTAAAATATTTACTATCTGCTCTTTACAGAAAAAGTTTGCCAACCCCTGGACTAAATACCTAATTTAAAGGCAGAGATTGTCAGATAATCTGACAATATGAATTCTTTTACATTTATTGAAATTTGTTTAATAATTCAGGTTATGATCTATTTTGGTAAATGTTCTGTATTTATTTGAAGAGACTGTGTATTCTGCTCTTGTTGAGTGCAATGTTTTATAAATGTCAATTATGTCAAATTGGTTGACTATGCTATTCTAATCTTCTGTACTCTTGCTTGTTTTATTTATTATTGAGAGATGAGTTTTGAAATCTCTGACTACAATTATAAATTGGTTTATCTGTTCTTGCTGTTCTGTCAGTTTTTGCTTCATATATTTTGAAACTTTATTATTAGGTGCATAAGCATTTAGGATTATTATGCCCTCCTGATGAACTGATGATCTTCTTTATTCTTGGTAGTATTTTTTGCTCTGATTTTTACTTTTTCTAATTTCAGTGAAACCACAACTTTCCTTTGATTAGTACAAGCATTGGTAGCAATAGGTACTGTTGATTAGTGAAATATTTTTTCATCCCTTTACTTTTAATCTTTTTGTGTTTTATGGTTAAAGTGTATTTCTTGTAGGTAGTATATAGTTGGCCCTTATTTTTATATCTAATCTGACAATCTCTGCCTTTAAATTAGGTGTTTAGTCGAGGGGTTGGCAAATTTTCCTGTAAAAGGGCCAGATAGTGAATATTTTAGGCTTTGTTCCACTGCCCCTGCATCCTCTCCCTCCTTCTTTTAAATGACTCTAAAAATGTCAAGACCATTTTTAGCTCAAGGGTCCTACAAAACCAAGCTTCAGGCCAGGTTTGGTCCATGGACCTCAGTTTGCTGGCCAGTTACATGTAATGTGATTATTAATATTGTGAGGTTAAAAATCTGCCCTCCTGCTGTTTTACTCTCCTCGTACAATCGTTTTTGTTGCGGTTGTTCCCTTTCTCCATATTCTATGCCTTCGTCTCCATTGAGAGTTTTTGTAATTCCATTTGCTTCATTTTTGGCTTATTAGCTGTAAGTCACAGTTTTGTTATTTTAGTGCTTGCTTTAAAGTTCATAATATGTATCTTGAGCGTATCACAGTCTGCCTTCAACTGATATTATAAACATCACATAGTATAAAAATCTTGAAGGAGTAGACTTACATTTCATCCCTCTCATTATTTGGACTATTGTTTTCATCCATCTTACTTTTACACATGTTCTAAATTTTATAGCATTGTTATGATTTAGGTTTAAACAGTAAATTATCTTTTAAAGATATTTAACTCATTAGGAAGAAATTTTATATATTTTCCTGGGTAGTTACCATTTTCAGTGCTCTTCTCTATTTTGTATAGATCAAGGTTTGCCTCTGGTATCATTTTTCTTCTGCCTGAAGGACTTCCCTTAACATTACTTGTAGCATGAATCTGCTGGTGATAAAGTCTTCTAGCTTTGTATTTCTAAAAAAGCCTTTATTTTTATCTTTGTTTTTGAAAAATACTTTCACTGGGTATAGAATTCTAGGTGACAGGTTTTTTTTCTTTTCACTATTTTAAAGATGTTGCTCCACTCTCTTCTCACTTGTGTTGATTCTGATGAGACATCTTATGTCATCTTTATTTTTACTTGTATTTTTTGTATATAAGGTATTGCCCCAACCCCCACCTCCAGATTGTTTTTAAGACTTTTTCTTTAATACTGATTTTGAGCAATTTCATCACAATGTGCCTGGATGTATGTTTCTTTATGTTTGTTGTGCTTGGGGTTTATTGAACTTCTTGTATTTGTGGGTCTACAGTTTTAATCAAATTTGAAAAAAATTGGCTATTATTTTTCCAAAATTTTTTTCTTCCAACTCCCTTCTTAAGGGACTCCAGTTAAATGTATAATAAATTGCTTGGTATGGCCCCATAGCTAATTTTATGAAATTCTTTTTTCTCTATGTGTTTCAGTTTGGATGTCTATTTTTACATCTTTATGTTTACTAATTTTTTCTTTTGCAATTTCTAATACACTGCTAATCCCATCTAGCATAGTTTTAATTTCAGATATCATAGTTTTCATCTGTAGAAGGTTTATTTAGGTCTTTTTAATATCTCCCATGTCACTACTTAACTTTTAGAACATATGGAAGTTATAAGAACTATTTTAATGCTTTTTTTGCTAGTCTAACATCTGTGTCTATTCTGGATGGTTTCAATTGATTGATTTTTCTCCTTATTATGGGTCATATTTTTCTACTTCTCCTAATGTCTATTAGGTTTTGATTGGATGCCAGACATTGTGAATTGCACCTTGTTGAGTGCTGGCTGTATATTTATTTATGTATTCTTATAAATATTCTTGATCTTTTTTCTGGGACAAAGTTCAGTTACTTGAAAATACTTTGATCCATTTTAGTCTTGCTTTTAAGATTTATTAAGCAGCACCAGAACTGTATTTAGTCTAGAATTAATTTTGCTAATTCTGGTGTTTCTCATTTCATCTTTGCCAGAAGTGAAGTCTTTTTTGACAGATTTTTAATGTTAGGAAAACTATTGAAAGCCTAATGGAAAATTGTACCATTTATGGTGCCAGCATTCAGGAATTAGCTCTAAGTTAATATTTCACTCTTCTTAGTTCTCTGGATAAATTCGTCTTCTAATATTTTCATTCTCTAATAAGTAGATAATATTCAGAAACAATCCAGGCCCTCACTCTTTTATGAAATTTTGCATTCTCCTTTCTTTTACTTTTTATGTAGTATTTATGTAATTTTTAAAATGTCTACTTTATTTTTTAAAAATATATTTTTATTGATTTCAGACAGAGAAAATGAGAGGAAGAGAGAGAGATAGAAACATCAATGATGAGAGAGTCATTGATCAGCTGCCTAGCCTGCAACCCAGGCATGTGCCCTGACTTTGATTGCCTGGATCCTAGGTTCGAGGCTCAACCACTGAGCCATGCCCGGGCCAGACAAAATTTGTCTATTTTATTGATGCTGAACAAGGGGTAGAATTAAGCAATATTGTAAGTGATATAATTTTGAGAAGGCCCATGTCCATAAGTTGCAGTTATTGTTGTGTAACACATTACTTTAAAACAAAATGGTTTTTTAAACTATTTTATTATATTCATGGATTATGCAAGTCAGGAATTCACACAAGCACAGTGGAGTTGGATTATCTCTCTTTCATGACATCTGGCACCTGAACTTGGAAGTCGCATGGCTGACTGTAACTCAATGGCTGGGGGCTGGAATCATCTGGAGACATCTTCACACACATATTTAACAATTGCTACTGGCTGTCATCTGTGGTCTCATACTGGGCAGTCAACCAAAACATCTACAGATGGTCTCTCCTTGTGGTCTGGGCTTTCTCACAGTGGCCTCGGGATAACTGGACTTCTTATATCATGTCCCAAATTAGAAGTCAAAATTGTATCACCTTTTATGACCTAGCCTTGGAAGACACACATCATTGTTTCTATTTTACCCTATTGGCAAAAACTGTCACAAGTCCACCTAGACCCAAGGGGAGGGAATGAGGCTCCATCTCTTGATAGCAATATTTGCAAGGTTACGCTATAGGTGTAAGATATCATTGTGATTATTTTTGGAAAATATAATCTGTCATATTCCGTCTCTGGTCACAAAAAATTACATCCACTTTCATATATGTTCAATCATCCCCATCCCCCAAGACCTTCAACCTTTCATCTCATTGTGGGATGAGTTCAAAGTCTAAGATCAGGTGCAGGTGACAGTGGGGCTTCTCTGGTGCAATTCTTCTAGTATAGTTCATCTTGCTCTAAAGACCTATGAACTAAAGAGACAAGTTATCTTTCCCCTCCCCCCACATCCAGGCGAGACAAGCATAGGATAATTGCTATAGTTCTCCCATTTGAAATGAGAAAAATGAAAGATACATAGAGTTACTGGTCCACAGCAGTTCAGAAGTCCAGCCAAGAACATATTGTCAGTTCCTTAATTAGTCCTACCCCTTGGAGTCAACCCCCAGGACTCCTGGCTTTGCCTCTGGGCTCTTAGTTCCACCCTCTGAGTCTTTCTTTTTTACACAAAGTCTTCCATGTTTGCAACTAAGTAGCCTCTCAGCCTGCTTGGGGCCCATAAAGGTTTAGGGTTTCAAAGCTTTCTGTTCATTTTGTACTTTCTTTGTCTCTTTCTGTTTATGCTTCTATAACTCTTTTTGAAAATTTGTGTGCTTCTTGTATATTTCCACATTTCATCAGTTAAACCCACACCCACAAATCTCTTTGAGACGATCCCTTCTTTACCGTAGGATGTTTGGAAGCTGCTATGTGACAACATCCTTAAGAGTCTTAGGAACCCTATTGTTTAACAGAGATCTACAAGGAATGTCCTTAAGATACTTAGAAGTCCTTTGCTTATTCGAAAGAGTCTATGATACATCAGTTTTGATCTCTCTAAGGTCCTAAGAAAAGTTCCACAGTCACAGCCTTGACTTCATATTTACCCTGAGATGTTTTCATATTTTAGCACCCTGAGACAATTTCTGTTTCTGAGAATGTTCTGTAAGAGATGACAAATAGCTTTATTCTCAGACCCAACAAGTCCTGGATCCTTTATATTTCTTCTAAATTTTCTTTAACACTGAGTGGTTTCTTTTATATGGCTAAAATAATTCAGTTGGCACTTTGACATTCTGCTTGAAAATCTCTTTAACCAAATCTACTCACTCATTAAGGTTATTTTTATTTTCCATGTCGTTGCAAAAACAATTACATTGCAAAAAACAAAAACAACAAACAAACCAATGTTTCTAAGCTTTCTGCTGCTACATAGCAAGAGTCGTCTTTTGTTTTTTCCAGTCTTGTACTTTTCTCAACAGCTCCTCAGGGCTGTTGCATCCCTACTGGGCAAAGCAGCCACAGGCCTGCCCAGACTCAAGGGGAGGGGAGTGGCAAGCCTTGATGGGGACAAAGCAAGATCACACAGCAGAAGAACAAGTGAGCCTGCAGCCACCTTTGGAAATACAATCCACCACATCATCTATGACAGTTTCAGTGCTTGTGGGCAAGTGGGTTCGCCACAGATACAAAAAGCCACCAAGAAGACACCACTGTAGGATAAGACTAGTGAAGCCTACTCCATTTGGGAGCGGAAATTGCATGACTGGGTTTGTTCCCTCCGCACCTTCTAAGATGCTACTCATTATAAAATAGAGTGGTTATGGTGCAGGCAGAGGAGGAATACTGAAAGGGAATGGAAAAGTAGGAAGCATCATGAGGTTCTAAAGTTGCCAAGAGAAAGTACACTAGAATAGCCTTTGATTTTCTCTTTACTACTCTTTGCTTCCAGGAGCCAGGGCCATCAAATGACCGGTCCTGCATTATCAAACAGTCCAGTGAGGTCTTTCATCATCCCACACATTCACCCACTCCACTTTCATATTTCAAGGCTTACAACAATATTTAATGAGCATCAACTTTGCACCATTTATTGTGCTTGGTAAATATGGTCCTTGACCTACATTAACTCGGAGTGATGGGCAAAAATAAACCTGTTAACAAATAATATAAATATACATGAATAATTTCAAAGGAAGACTTTCAAAGAAGCAGCTAAGGGAAAGTAGAAAGGCCAGGAAAGATTTAATTGTAAGGTAGGTAGCCAGAGTATTGCTGATATTTAAGTTAATTCACACAGCAAAAAATTAATTTTAATAGTATTCTTGGCAGGAAGAAGAGCCAGTGGAAAAGCACAGAGTTGTGAAGGGCATAGCTTGTCTGGAAAAGATCAAGACATTCAGTCTGACTGGGCCATAGGTGTCAGAAGGGAAAGTGAAGGATGAGGCTGGACAAAGTTGGGTTGGACCTTGTACACTACTATTGTGTAATTTTGTGCTTATATTATAGGTATTGAGAGACCAGCAAGGGTCCTTAAGTAGAAAGTGACCAGAAAGATGACACTGATGGTGAAATGAGAGTGAAGGGAAAGACTGGATGGCCAAAGAATGCTTAGGAAGCTGTTGTAATAGTTCAGGAGAGAGAAAGCAAGCCCTACGCTGGGAGGGACAGCTGGGTTTCAGGGAAGGGGTCAGGTTCAGAAGCTTGTGAAGCATTTGGAGACAGAATGAATGTGAGGGGCAAAATCAACTAGGTTTCTAGCTTGGGAAGCTCACTGAGACAGAGAAGACAGAGAGAGAAGAGTTTGTAAGAGGACAGGGTAGAAAAATGCAGTTGAGTTTTGTGCCTGTTAGGTATTTGGTGCCTTTGAAATATGAAAAAAGAGATGTCCCAGAAGTAATTGGAAATGTGGGTGTCGGGGTTTGGGAGGGAGGTCGAAACTGAAGGGGAAGTTGAAATCATGGGTATTTTCATGCTTTAAATTATGCCAGTTTTGGGACGTGAAATTTGTTATTGTGCTAAAGCAGAGCGTGACAACCACTGAGAAGCCTTTGCTTAGTTTTAAAGTCAGGAGCCTTTCCTATCCAATACCCCTTCCCGGAGAACACTGAGAGGGCTTGGGGAGCAGCCAGTAATGGATCAACAGGCCACTGGTGGGCTGCACTGGGGTTAAAGCCCAGGGGCCTGGTGACCTGTCCCTGACTCCACCACTGATGTGTTATTTATTAGAAGGATCCCCACTCACTTCCCAAGGGAAGCGATGGTTCGTATAGAAGGTTAAGGGTGATTAGAGAGTCCAGTAATGAAAGGAGGAAACAATTTGTCAGAAAACTTCAGGTAAAAAATAACAACTACCACTGAGCACAAAACATATCTGTGAGTTTACCGACAGCCAAAGAAAGATGATAAACATGGTGGTTTTACTGTCATCCCTTGAGTTCCTCCTCAAATGAAAAGCTAGGGAAGCAGATTGCCCCATTTATTAAGAAGGACAATCTGCTTCCTTAGTACTTAATTCAAGGAGGAACTCACAGGATAAAATTATGAAGTGCATCTTTGAAATGAAACCTACCTTATAAAGGACCAAATCTCATTTTTTCTATTGTTCTCTGAGAGACACTAATTTCATAGTGTTAAGTCCTAGTTTTGTGAAGACAGTTCCCTGAAGAACCAGTGCAGTGCGATTTCCCCTCTCAAGTCCTCTCCTCTCCTCCTCTATAGCTCCAGGGGCAGGGGTCCTTGCAGAACAATGCAGAGTAGTGGGTAAGAGCAAAATTCCAGGAAAAGCAGAGAAAAAGTAGTTTCAGATTGTGTTTAAGTGGAAGCTGAGAAGCGATGTATGAGACAACAGCCCCTTTCCGACTCAGGAAGCAAGGTCAGTGACCACAAGCGTTATCTGTGGCTTGAGGCTGCTTATAACTTTGTAGGAAGAAAAGGAAAAGTTGTGAGGTGACTAATGGCTTGATTCAGAATCAAGGACAGGGAGTTTCCAGCAAGACTCTGGCAGTCAAAAGTCCCTGTGGGCCAGGTGTTCTGACTTTCATGAAAGCACCATGGGAAGCCCCGGGTATGTGCCAGCCACTCCTGAATTTTCATCCAGTTCCTGTGTCTTCACCCGCAGTGGAGGAGACCTGGCTGTGGAGTTCATGCGTCAAGTGTGTCTTATATCCTGTACGAAATTCAGTGAGTGGCTGCCTCAGCACTGTGTTCAGGTTTCTGAGGCCCCACCTAAGTCCAGTGAGGAAGAGTATCATGATGGAATAGCAGTATCTTCCATAGATGTGGGATCAGAGAAATTGATATGATTATTATATTTATATATTAATGGACATAAACACTATTAACCAGTATAATTAATATCAACATATTTGCCATCCTTGATGTTGGCACACTAGCAAAGGGTGTTAGCAACAATTGCTCATGGACTTTCTAGTTAGTACTCTGAATTGTGTCCCCAAAATTCATTTGTTGAAGCCCCTACCTTCACTATGACTATATTTGGAGATAGGACCTTTAAGAAAGTAATTAAGATTAAATAAAGTTATACGAATAATCTTAATCCAACAGGACTGGTGTCCTTTTAAAATGAAGAAGAAATACCAGGGCTCGCTCTCTCTTCACGCAGAGAAAAGGCTGTGTGAGGACGCAGCGAGAAGGTGGCAGTCTGCAAGCTGGGAAGGGAAGCTTGTGAAAAACCAACCCTGGCAACTTGACGTTGCTTGGACTTCCAGCCTCCAGAATTGTGAGAGAGAGATTTTTGTCGTTTGAGCCTCCCAGTCTGTGGTATTGTGTTATGGCAGCCCGAGGAGACAAACGCAGCACCGAGTCAAGCATCTGGGGACAATTTGCATTGACAGAAAAAAGCAGCAGAAAAGAGTTGTAACTTACCCCAGAATCCCTCCTCTCCAGCCCCATTCATACCTTTTGAGCCAGAGGAAAGAAATCAGATGGCCCGATTGCTATTAATTTGCCTGCTGGCTGTAATCCTAGTGTGTTACCCCAAAGGAACCATCTGTTGCTTTGGTATATACTTTTTTGGGTGATAAGACTTAAAATATGGGTTTTACAAGCTCAAACATTCTCAGTGTCCAGACAGAAAAGGTGAATGAGTGAAGCCAAACACATGTGTGGCAAGAGACTCAGTGGGGTTGTGGTGAGCTGGACAGTGAAGGTCATAACTTAAACCCTCTCAAAGCTACATTTTGAAAAGCACACTGTGTGTGTGATGTGTGTCTGCATTTGTTTGTGTGTGTGATGTGTGTGTCTGTGTGTGTGAGAGAGAGAGAGCTCAGTGGGGTAGAGGAGATCCTGCCCGCAGATCTGTGGCTGAATTCAGCCAATCTGCTGTGTCTGAACGTAGGAAGCAGTGGCTGGTATGGCCCTTGAACAGTGCCTCCCAATGCATATTTTGCAATGAGAGTGAAGTGAGGGCTGCAGGTGCAGATGCTTTCTGGGGTTGATGAAGAGAAACACCACACACCTTAATTACCAAATGAAGAGGAGGCAATGGTGAAGCTTATCTCTGAGCGTCAAGGGGGTCAAACCATCATCTTCTTCTGTGGAGGTCAATCCAGCTCCACAGGGTGTCAGAAGACTTCTGGAGTGTTCATAGGCAGAGCCAAGAGATTGTTGCAAAGAATCTACTTTGTATTTGTTCAGAAGCTTGACCAGATTTTCAACAGAAATTTCAAGCATTCTAACCATCTAATGTGAGAATGAGATGGTGTTGACTCGGAAGAGTTTGAGTTTCTGCTTTTACATTAATATTCCCTGGTGAACATATTTAATTTTGGCCAGAACCCGGTCTCCCTGGGCCCTCCAGGATGGGCTGGCTGTAGAAGAACTCTACACGTAATGAAATGAATGGCCCTGCTGAATGGGACATTCAATCATGTCCATCTGGATGCTGAAGAGCCTCTGCTGCATATGACTGTGGATTTAGCACAATTGATATGGAGCTGTTCTCTCTGAGAGTAATTGGCCACCTGGTTCACGGCCATCCCTCTAATGTCAGGAAGACTGTGTCATCAGTGCATTAAAAGCTACTTGTCTCCCAGTCTGGCAGCCAGCATCCCGAGTACCTAAGAGCTGAATTACATTCAGTAGGTGTTGGTTACAAAACAGGAAAGCCAAGACCTGGTCTTGCTCTATGTCTCCTGAGATTAAAATGTGCTCACTTCGGGCCTCCTTCCTACTCAGAGTCACTTAACTTAGCACTGTGACCTTTCAGGAAGTGACACCCGTCTCATTTTCCTCTGTGAACCAGGAAGGGAAAGTGTCAGCTGTGAGGGAAAAATATCCATTAAATGTACACAAGCTGCCAGACTGAATCATGAAACCAAATGTGTTTCTGAACTTGGCATTATTTTAAAGGCTGAACTTCAGAATTGCATCAGATGAAAGTTTGTTTAACTCGCAACTAGGAATTGTTTTTATGCAGTGTCAGTGGCATGGGGCTTTTATGAGCTCTGCTATTGATTGAAATGATGCCCTCATTGGGTGTTGATTGAGTGATCTTTCAATTCCCTCCTCATTAACATGCTAATGGTTAGGGGTACAGCCCCTCTCAAAGGCGCCTGTTATTCCAAGGATGGATGTGTCTGACCTCACACTGTTCCCCCAAGAGTCTAGGGAGGAGGGAGCGTCTGGGACTCTTCAATGGCTTCATTAGCATATTGTAGTTCAACTCCCAAGGGTGATAAATTTAAAGAACACAGAACACAATTAGGAAGATTTTTAAAAGGTTACAAATGGTGGGCGGGTTCTGAGAGTGTCTGGATCTCCATGTCAAGGGCATCTAAGTCAGCTCTGAGAACAGCTGGAACCCAAAGGCCAGCACCTCTGTGCACTGAATTTACATAAGCTTTGAAGATATTTTTAGCTTCCTGCACTCACTCTTCTTAATATTCTCCTGCTTCTCTGTCTCACAAAGGGGTGGCTGCAAGCTCAGAATTCAGAGATTTTGGTCTTCAGATGTTCTGATGCTGTTTTCTTTTTCAGATCCTTCAGGGATAAGTAGAAACAGAACCTGATGCAGAAGCCATAGCTGCTGTACTTGAAGCCTTTCCTTACGAGCACCAGGGGGTGGTGGGGACACTCCTTTATGGTGTGACATCTGCTCACTTGGGGTTGCTCATTTTAAAATGAGATTCTCTGAGATGATATGCATTTAAGTGCCACAGTACTAACAAATTTACTGTTCTCTTTCCTTCCCTCCCCCCACCTTCATGTGAAATAGCCTAATTGGGACTCTGGAACCAAGGTTATGGTGAAGGCCACAGGAAGTTTGGGGGGGTAAACATTCATTAATATTCATAATTCCTTCATGCAACAAGCATTTTTTGAGCAGCGACAGCATGCTAGGCATTGAGTTAGGAGGAATTCAAAGTGATAAAATAATAAGACCTAGACCCTTTCAGCAGTCTAGGAGTCTAAGCTTTGTGTGTGTGTGAGTGTGTGTGTGTGTGTGTAAGTGCACATGCATAAGGGGCTATAAAGGGATTGTTTAAACTGTTGTCTCATGTAGGTAACAAGTAAGTTCTAGGTGTTCATTCATACCTCCTGCCTGTGTAGATCAAAAGAGAACCAGAGATTCCTGGGACTGAGAGAACACTGTTTTGCCAGAGGAGCCCCAGGCATTGATCCTGGCCTCGTCTCTGAGCAGCCGTGTGATCTTGGGCAAGTAAGTCACTGCACCCCATGAGCTCCAGGCCAGTGGTAGGTAGGATGCAGTAGGTTGTCAGCAAGAGATAAGCAGGAGAAAGCATGTCCTGCATACATGGGCTCTCATTGCTTCTTTTGTAGGTTAGATCAAATAAGATGGCAGACAGTTCTGCCCCAAGTTGTGAGCCGTGAGCCCTGGATGAGATTATCTCAGGCTTCTTACAGCATCACCATTCAAGAATTCAAGGACACTAAACCTCCTGTCGTTTTGTCCTATGCTTTTCCCAGTAGGGTGAGTCTGCCACAGCCAATAATTGCATGTGTAAAATAACATGACAGCACAGACCTTTGCAAAGAGGGTTTTTTCTATGACACTGAGTCACAGTTTCTTTGAGGAAGTATTTGGTGAGACATCAAGTTACAAAGGTTGGATGAACCACTGGTGGAATCCACCCTGGACCTAATTCCAGAAGGTCCCTGTGTCCTAAAGGCCCTCTCACAATTTTCTTGCCCATCGAGTTATTCCTGCTCTCCTTCAGGATTCTGATCAGCATGGCCTGGCCCAAACCCCAGGACTGACTCAGGCTCTCCACTATTGCGCCTTCCGAACATTCATTGCCTGCTTCTAGCATCCCACTCTCCACTGCTGTGTTGTGACAGTTGGTTCTCTTGGCTATAACCTCTGCAGGGACAGTGTCTAATTTCTCTGTGTGTCCGAAGAACCTGGCACAGTGTCTGGCATACAGTAGAATCTCAATAAATGTGGAACGGGTAGATGAATGTTATATGAATGCTCCTCCCCCATTATCACATTTGCAATCCTTCGGTGTGGGACGGAGCCTCATCAGTGGGATGGGGCTTGCAGCGTACAATGGGTAGCAGGAGGATATAAAAAAACCATGCTGTTACCTTGTTTTTTGTTTTGTTTTTTGTGGGGTTTTTTTTGGTGGGAAAACAAGAATACCTAAGAGAATCTCACTTCCCTTGACCTCTGAAGAACGACCCCAGTATCCACTTCCCTCACCAGTCTCTTTTCTTGGGCTGGAGCTGTGGAGAGAGGGCTCCCAGGCCATAGTCAATGGAATTCCCACATTCCTTTCCCTTTCCCTCCTGCCTACTCCCCTCTCATGTCTTTGGACCAGTTGCTGAGTACGCACCTTCTGGCTTGCATGACAAGAATTCTGTCATCTGAGTCACTCCAATTTCTTCCTGATGACTGTAGATCATTTCAAATACTTTCTGAGCACAAGTTGCTGTGCACAGCAGGGAGCACATCACTGAATCATTGTGTATGTAGCATACCCCACCCTGGGCCTTCTGTGGAAGGCCAAGTAAGCTTTCACTTCAGAAGCCACAAAACTTCTAAGATGCTCAGGAAGGATGGGCTCTACCAGGGACATGCAGGTGTCCAGTCTCAGAGGAACCCAGATGGCCTGGACCCCTGCCTAACTCAGAGGAATGGATGGACCCACAAGAGCTCATCTAGTCTGTCTCTTGGTCTCAACCTCCCTCAGTTCTCCATTCAAAGTTTTTTGTTCCCTTCATATTATATTAAGTGGATTTCTACCTAGGGTAGATTTTTACCTAAGCTAGATTCTTCATGATGCAATTGCTGTGTCTTCATATTTTCTTGAAAAACCACTTAGGGCAGAGCCTATCCTAAACCAAATCATGGACCAGGAGTTTAGATTCATAATTCCTCCATTTCCCTTCCTTCTGAGCCATGCTGTGTGAATTGCTGTTACTCAGACCATTTATTTTTGGAGGAATTAATTCACTCCCATGTATTACTCACCAATCAACCCCAGAACATATTTTTTTTTTTCCTCAAGAAGGGAGCAGAGAGTTAAAGAACATGCTTAACTCAAAGGCTTGCATTCCTGGTGGTAGAATTGCAGACACTGACAAGCCTAAGATAATTTGGAACAAAGTGGGCTTGTATCAACTCTATCTAGATGACCAAGTCAAGGTCTTAGAATGCTACAGCCAGAAGAGAAAGTTGAGAGTATCTAGTCCCTCATCTTCATTTTACAAATGGTGACACTGAAGCCCAAAGACCCATTTACTTGGTCACTGGTGGAGTCAGTAGTAAAACTTAGTTTTCTGTTTCCTACTCCAGCTCTTTTCACTATAATAATTGTTAACTTTTCCTGAGCACATTCTATGTGCAAAGTGTCATTCCAAGCTCTTTACAAGGATGTATGGATTTATTTAAGCCTGACTGTCTTGAGAGAAAGGTGCTATTATTGTCTCCACTTACAGAAGGGGCAACGGAGTCCCCTAGGAGCTAAGTAAACCTCCTAAGAACACAGCAAGGAGGTGGCAGGGCTCCTGCTCTCACCCAATGCATGACCCTCACTCAGCCTCCTCAACTGCATTTCAGGGATGCCTTTGAAGCCCTGTTATGGCATCAGTTTTCTACCACTTTCCATTCTTTTTCAGGCATCTGTGCCTTCTCACTACTAAAAATACACCCCACATTACCCACCCCACCCCTGCATTAAAAGCCACAGAACCTCATAGAAAATCCTTATTCCATGTACTGTCACTGACAGAGCCGCCTGCCTTCACCCCTCTCATGTGGTTGGTTGTCACCAGGGCTGTTATTAAAACCAGAAATAGTATCCTGAGCTCTGTAGTCCTCTTTGAGACTTTTAACCCAGGAAGTTCCCACATGTCTGTGATATCACAGCGCTGCTCCCCACCCCCGCCATGCCATCCACATATCCCAGCTCACTCCCTTCCCCGAGTTTCCACCTGCCTCAGGAGACACAGACTATCTCACGTGACCCTCCCTCCCAAATTTTAATCATGAGACTCATGAGAAATAAAATCTTTCTCTGGTTGGGTCAGGAACCATTCTCTCCCATCTACCTTTGCCCCTCCCAAAGGGACAATTTATTTTGGCTGCATGTGTTAGCATAGCATCTCCCCAAGAGTGAGGTGGGACCTGCACATGATGCTCCTTCTCACCCTACCCCCATCTTCTTTTCATCATGACACTAGAGCCAAGACCCTTCCACTCTGAACCCCCCCCCCCAGCTTATCAACTCAGCTGTGTGTGTCTCTGTGTGTGTGTGTGTGTGTGTGTGTGTGTGTGTGTGTGTGTGCAGCCAGGGTGGAGACCTGTGGGTGGTATGGAGTTGGTCCATCATTGGGAACTTGGTTTAAAATAAACTAAGTTCCCAGGCACAAGATGGTACTGGATCCAGGTCCAGATAGGCCCATTGCTTCTCTTCCCAATTTCAGAGCAGTGAGGGTCTGGTTGTGGTCCAGACCTCAAGAAGAAGGAGTGATGGACAACTCCCAGGCTGTAATCTGCACAAAAAGTGCATATTGGCTCATGTCTCTCAGAAATGGGATCCATCGAGGCAGATAGGACTTGTTCCTCAATTTATTTTATTTTCTTGGGTTCTTTGGTCTTTTTTGTGTTGTTTTTTTTACCATGCAGACTTGTAGCATTTATAGTGTCACTTTGGTGCTAGGCACTCTGCTAGGTGTGAGACATATCCATAAGGAAAAAGGGTCACAAAATGTAATCATATTACAGTTCAGCTGTGAGGGAAAATGAGCTCTATTATTATAACTAACCTGGTCTTCTTCCCCCCAAGAGAGTGGGGAAGGGTGGGGAGAAGCAGCCACATGAGCAATCCGGGTTAGAGCTCGAGCTCCTCCAACAATGCAGTAGTCCTTTTAGGAAGGGCCAGTCCAGACAAAGATGCTCAGTCTCTCATTTTGTTCCTTTGTCCCCTGTTCCTGTCCCTAGGATGGAAAAAGGAAGCGGGGGGGAACTTATGCAGCCTCATGGGACAGGGGTAGTTTCAGGGTTCTCCACTTCCTCTGGGCTCCTGAACCACGCCCTCCTCCTCCTGGCTGGTTGGTGTCCTGCTGGTGCAGTTAGTCAAGTCTGTACTCATGTAACTCATGTAATTTATGATCTACTCTTTTTCTTTGGATTTGGTCAGAGCCCATGTCTCCCCATCTCCCTTGGCCAACTTGCAACACCTGGGCTCTGCTGGGGCTATGGACTCCCGCAGCCTTGAGAGTCTACCCCCAGCCTTCTATGTCTGCGCTGACCTGCTCCGCAGAGGACCCCTGGCTACTTCGAGGCCTGTCTTGGACGCACAGGAATCAGGGATGGCTCAGGAAAGCCCAGCCTTAGGGACTGCCTTTGCCTCTCCATGCTGTGGTCAGTTCCAGCTTGCAAGGTCGCTTTCATATCTGTCTTGTCCAGTGTCAGTAAACCTTTAAAGGGCAGGAATAACGTCTGATTTTTCTTTTTATCAGCAGATCTAATTCAGCATTGGGCATATCGTAAAAGCTCAATAAATGTTTGTTGAATGAATGAATACATAAAGATTGTTTGGCTGGGACACCACATGATGAAGGCCAAGCAGCATCCTTTGGAGAAAATTTGCATCTCAGAGGGAGACAACAGCTGTTTCCAAAACAATTGAAAGAGGAGTTGACTATAAAAGTAGCTAACTTTCCTTGAAAAATTCCGATGAGTCAGGCACTGCGCCAAGAGCTTACAAACACGTTTCCTCAACTGAACTCCACAACAATGCTTTGAGGTACTTTTGCTGTCATCATTTTATACAAGAGGAAACAGGCATAGAGTTGTTAAGTAAGTTGCCCAAGGCCACACAGCTGGACCTTGACAGAGCTTGGCCTTGAAACCCAAATTTGAAGCGCTGAGCTTTCTCCTAGAAGCCTCACAGGAGCCTCCGTAAGGAGCCCTAAGGCTCGGGAAATTGCTGGAACTGGGAGGGAAAAAACGAAGAAAAGGAAATCCTGATCTGATGGAGCCCAAGGGGTAGCAAGAGCCCAAGTCCCAGTTTAGAAGTAAAGAAGACATAAGCATAAATACAGGGAGGAACTTCTGTAAAAACCCAATACCCCAAGGAAGGTCACATAATTAATGTGTCCAGCAGCTTCCAGGCCAGACCTGCCTTCCCCGGGTGTCCCTTTAAGTACAGCAGACTGGGGACTCAGGATAATGGCCCTCAAAGATGGCTAATGCATCATGGAAAGCATCTTCTCCTCTGGGGCTGGCGATGTAATTTTATACTAAATTTACTGGGGTTTATGTAATTCTTTTCATTCACACCAGAAGGAGTTTCTTTGCTGCTTCCCTTTTCAGAAACGTAGACACCATATATCTTTGCAAAGTGGATTTTTAAAAATAAAACGGAGAAGAAAAGATTAAACCAGAGAAGAGCCCAACTTCCCTGCCTTCTGCCTGGACCAGCTTTCTGGGCTTCTTCCTTTCCAAACCCATGTGGTAAATGTTACTGCAGCAGCGCTGGCTCTGAGAAGCCCAGACCTTCTAAGAAAGCTACCTTTGGGAAGGAATTCTGTAGCCCTCTCTCCTCTGGCGGGAGGGGGGCTGGAAGAGCCAAATTGGGGGGAGAGAGAGACAGAGACAGAGAGAATTTCCCTATCAGTGACTTTCAAGAAAATAGGGCCAAGTGACACAGAGCCTTAGATCTTATCTCTAGGAGTCCTTCCTCTTTTTCCACTCTCTGTCTCCTGAACTACCTCTGATCCCTTCAAAGACCCTTGCCTGGCAGTCTCCAAAGTGTCCAAGCTCCCTTGTCTCCTGGAAGAATCTGCCTCCCGCTCCTCCAGGAAGGAAGGGAGCCAGGAGCTGGGATGGGAAGGTGGAGGGGCAGGTCATGCCTGGGAGGGAAGGAGGGAAGACATCAGAGTCTTCAATACCACAGTCCCCAAACTGGGAATACCGATCTTGAGCTGAATTTAAAATAAAATCATCCCTCAAATTCTACAAAGCCCCATTAGATCTTCCTCCTTCCTTTTCTCATGCTTTCACTTACCATATCTAGGCACAGTGATGTCCTTTCTGCTTCTTTAATGAATCAAGGTTTTTCCTGCCTGTCTAGTAGCTGTCCCTTTACTTGGAATGCTCTGCTTATTTACTTGGCTCCTTCTTAAGCTGTGGGTGGAAATCTAACTGTCTTTCTGTAAGCAAGGACCCCCAGATCGTCCTTTCTAAGCAGGTACCATCCCTTCACTCTCCATTCCTTCACTTTTTAAAGCTCCCTCCTGACACTTGGCACAACAGGTTATGATGTCCTTTAGGTGTGACCTGCCTATTGTCTGATTCCCCCACTGGAATGTTCTGGAATGTTCTCTAATGGCAGAGACCACATTTGTCTTGTTCCTGCTAAATCGCCAGTGCCTACCATAGAGCTCATTCTCAACGAACATTTATCAAATGGGTGACTGAATCTCAATTGTCTATTGTTCACATTGCTGCTTGGTCTAAGGGCTGGAAGCTCCTTAAAGTCAGGCTTTGTCCTTTCCTCTCCCCACCCTGGCCACATGGCACAGTGCTTGGACTAGAGACCTTCCACGCATTTGTGAATGAATGAAACTGTCCCCTTCATTCCATGTCAGAGCCATTCTGCTCATAATTTCTACAGATGAGACCATCTGCTCAGCAAGAGCCCAGGAAGGCAGAGCAGGTCAAGCAGGGAGCCAGCCACATGTGAGTGTCTGATTATCAGACGGTGTTATCTCCAGATGAGTTGGAAAGAAAATGATCGTCAGAAACAGTCACAGACCTCTGAATATTTCTCTGCAATTTATAATTATGTTAGCTGCTCACAGTACTTCTTTAATGCCTGCTCCAGAGAGCTGAGGAATTTGTGAGGGTGTTTTTCCCTGATGATTGTTGGAAAGGACTTGGGAGAGCTCTAGTACTAGCTCAATTTCTCCTCCCACTCAGTCCCTCAATATCTCTGTTGGCAAGGAACCCACCGTCTCAAGAAGCAGAGCCTCCAGTGCTGCACAGATCCAGGGTTTCACAAAGTCCTGCCAGGGGAGAATCCAAAATGTCCTTCCTGTGACTTTACCCACTGATCGAGGCTCTCCCACTTGGGCTATCTTCTAAGGATGGCCCTGTAGACATGTGAGATGACTATTGGGCCTTTCTGTCACCCCAGCTAATTGTTCTACACCAGGGTCGCAGAAGGAAGGAGGAGTGATTCTGCTTTCTTCACCAGGGGTGACCAAGAAATAAAAAATGGTGGAGTTGTGGAATTCTTTTAGCTTTTTAAAGGTCATTCTCCTTGGTCTGTAACTCTGCCCCCTTGCCAAGATGGTACCTAAGAGCTTCATTGAGCACCCATTGAGCACCCCCTTGCCAAGATGGTACCCTTGAGATTCGTTGAGCACACTTTCACTGTCTTGAGGGTGGGGTTTATAACATTTCCCTATCTCCTAACTCTTCCCTCTTAGGCTGCTCACCATGGAAGAGGTGCCATTAGGTGTGTTGCAGTCTCAGGTAGGCAGTTTGCTGCCAATCATGAGTTTCATCTCTAACAAATGGCCCCACTGAGGGGAGTTCCTCATAACCCCAACTCTCCTCTGAGAAGAGGTTAGCAGCCTAGTCTCCAAGTTATTCTCATATGACACAGTCTCAAGTCCCTTCTCCTGCCCAACTGTTTCCCTCATGTCACTCCCTAGCACATCAGTGTTAGGAATCCTGACTGGGTTCAATGCTAAGAGATGGCAGTATGGTAGTAGATTAGGCCAGCTAGACAGGAATACTCAATCCTGCCCTGAAACTATCTCTTATCTCCATAGGTTTCTGCAGTCAGCTCTGGCTGCTATAACAAAACATAGACGGGGTGGCTTAAACAACAGACATTTATTTCTCATAGATCTGGAGGCTGGGAAGTCTAAGATCAAGGTACCAGTCAATTCCATTCTTGTGAAGGCTGTCTTCCTGGCCTGCAAGTGGCCGTCTTTTTGCTGTGTTTTTGTTTTTTTTTTAAACATATCTTTATTGATTTCAGAGAGAGGAAAGGAGGGGGAGAGAGAGAGATAGAAACATCAATGATGAGAGTGTCATTGATCGAGCCCACAACCTGGGCATGTGCCCTGACCGGAAATCGAACCTTGATCGCCTGGATCCTAGGTCGATGCTCAAAGGCTGAGTCACTCCAGGTGGGGCTTCTTGCTGTGTTTTAACATATCAGGAGTTGGGAGAGGAAGAGAGAAAAAGAGAGAGAGGGAGTCTCCTTATAAGATCTCTTCTTATAATGGCATTAATCTCATCTTGATGACCCTACCTTCATGACCTCAGTTAACCTATAATCTCCCAAAGGCCCCATCTCCAATATCATCACATTGGGGGTGGTTAGGGCTTCAACATGTGAATTTGAGGGGGACATAATTCAATTCATAGTAGTTTTCCAAAAACATACAATATGTAAATGAAGCAAAGAAGGGTGTTATTAGGAGATTGTCCTCAAAGCCCAATGCAGAGCTCAACAGAGGTAGGCCAGTATAGCAGAATTTTTTTTTTTGCCAGGTACAGGCCAGAAATGAGCTACAACCAACACTGGGGCTGCTCCCAAAGTGTACCTGCTTCTATGCCTTCTCAGTGGTCAGAAATGTCAGATCCAATCCCGCTCACACCACCAGGAGAACAGAACAAAGAGACAGCTAGAAAGACTGTCCGATGTGAAGTAGAATGGTCTTGAAAGTGGGGAGGGCACCTAATAGCAACAGGACCACAGTTGTTTAATGATTATTTACCTTACTAACTATAGATAAGAAGTTTTCCTACAGACCCTGGGAAACTGGAGGATGTGCTGCAAGAAGAAAAACAGAGACAAAAAAGATGAGACACCTGGGGGCCTGGATGGGTCCATTGCTCAGAAAAGAAAATGCATTTTGAGAACAGACAAAGGACAGGATGCACTTTGATTTGGTTACTGTGCCTGGAGCCAGACCCCACCTCTGGAAGTTTGCCTTAGGAATGCTGACCATTTTCATGTCCCAGAAACTGGCAGAGCTGGGTTTTAACACCCTTGAAAATTAACTACCTTGTTATTGGACTTCAAGATCCTGGAAGGAGACACGTGGACCACAGACCCTGCAGCCATCCCACTTCCCCTTGCATGGAGCTTTTCTTCCTTTCCCTATATAATCAGTCAGCTAGTAGGAGGTGGGAGAGCAGATTTCATGCGAATGATCCTACTGCTCTCCCATACTGCTGGCAATATTGGAATAAATGCTCATATATGATTCAAACTTGACTCTCCTTAATTGGCTCAAGTAGTGACAGGCAGCCTGGACCCACTGTGTCCAGTTGCATGCAGAAAGACCCTGGAAGCTGGTCCTGGTAAAGGGGCAAGACCCACCTGTAAGCTTGGACATATTAATTATTTTGAAAATTTCACTCTTTAAAACATGACTCAATTAAGTGCCCTTGAACCTGATCAGTCTGAATTGGGGGTGGGCCCAAGTGACCTGCGGTCTCCCTGGAAGCCCAAACTCTGTATCTACTTCAAAGAGTGTCACCTGAAACTGCATGCAGGCTTCATATTCAGTCATTTTTACCTCCCTTAACCTGAACTGGCATGTGAAACATGGAATTATGCAACTCGAGATTGCTTTAGGTCTCTTAGCAGCTGCAGCTCACTCTTGGGTTATTCTGAGTTTATGTTTGTCCCATGAACTGCTTTCAAATCAGCTCTTCCCCACCCTAAAACTGTATAAATGATCCTTTGTATGTACATTTTGGAGTTTTCATTTATTTCTGCTAAAGGTTATCAGGTTGATTTTGGCCCATGATTGAAACCCATTAAAATTATTCTGAACTGTAATTTGCTGCACAGTACACGAACTATTTCTGCCTTCACTGAGATTTTCACTGCAGTGTCTCAAGAGTCGCTGTTCAAACTAAAAATGTCCTACTTAGCATTCATCCAGCTGCCTTCTTCACTTCTTCCAAAACACAGCTCAAAGCAAAACTCTCCCAGGAAGGCTTCCAAGATTAAAAGGGGACAGAAATCAAGTTCTTTCCTTCTAGGACCAGGGGAAACTCCAGAGCTCAGGCTCTGAGTGGCCTGGGGCTACTTACAGATTTCAAAGGGGAAGCTCCTCCTTAGAAATGAAGAGCACAGAATGTGAAACCGCATAATGTTGAATGTGCCTTGCACCTTCTGCCAGGTGCCTTCAGATGCCAGGTGCCCCAGTGGCCTGGAAGGCTCGTAACCTCTTCCAGAGACAGAATTCTCCAAGACTAGCAGGAACTGCAGCTGAAACCAAAGAACAGCTGGAATATTCTGGCTTGAGAAAGGCAGTACAGTTTGGAGGTCAAGTACTCAAGAGTTCTAGGTCCAAACACTGGCTCTGCCATTCACTCATGGGTTAGCCCTGGGCAAATGCTTCTCCTTCATAAACCTCAAAGTGCCTCATCTGTGGAATGAGACACTTTATAGTTCCTCCCTCTATAGGATAAAATGAAATAATGACAGTGAAGCTCCCTGTAGAGGGCCTATCCCACAGGAGGTGCCCAGTGAATGATAGTGCTCATCTCTGCTTCTTGTCACTCTCTTCTTGGCTCATCCCTGATTAGAAACATATGGGACATCTCAGTTATTGGCACCAATTTCCCACTTGCAAGCATGCTGGCCACAGTGTATATTTAAAACAGAAGTTTTATTAAAAGCACTGAAGATCAATAAGCATTATGTTCTGAAACCAGTGAATTAGTGTTGTTAACTGATCTGCCTTTCAGTGTCTCTAAGAGATTGCTTGTAAGTCACCCTGTTTCAATTATTTACTGCTACATAAAAAACAGACTAAACTTAGTGTCTAAAACAGCAAGGACTTACTATTTCTCCCTGATTCTGAGGGCTGGCCAGGCTCAGCTGGGCAGGCCTACTGCACAGGGTGTTGGCCAGGGTCACTCCGGCACCTACCTCAGCTGGGATCTGGGGTGAGCTGCAACAGCCTTGCTGGTTCCACTCTCACCTGGTGCTTCAGCTGGGCTGGTGGGCATTCATGCTTTCCCTATGGCCTCTCTTCACTTATTCGTTTAGTATAACTTTCATCACATGGTGGCAGGATCTCAGGAGAGTGAAAGCAGAATCCTGAAGGCCCAGGATTGGAAATCATGCAGCATCACCCCTGCTGCATTCTGTCAGTCAGAGCAAGTCAGAGGACCAGCCTAGATTTCAGGGAAGAGAAAATAGACTCTACTTTCTGATGGGAAGAGCAGCACACTTGTGCAGAGGTGGGAGGTATTGTTGGTGGACATTTTTGTAAACAACCTACCACACACTCTTGCTCCAGTTTCTATTCCAGCCTCTTTATATGGACCATGCAAGTCAGTGCTGCCTGGAGGAGCCCCCTGCCAGCAGTGGCCTGGCTGCCTCCGTTCTCCCAATATCACCAGCTATTTTCCCTGCTCGTCTTCTGTGGTCCTCTCAGCATCATTTACCTCTTCACAATGGCTCTCCATACTCACCTTGGGCTGGAGTAAGGGCGATCATTCCTTCCAATCATATTCTCCCATTTCAGTACTTTTCTAACATATTTTAAAAGGCACTATCTCGACCCAACAGCTCTTCAAACCATAGTGGAATGACATTAGACCCCAATGAAAATTATGGGCACAGAAGGTGGTACCTGTTCTGTATATATAAATATACATATTTTAATATGTTTTTTATTGATCTCAGAGAGGAAAAGAGAGGGAGAGATAAAAACATCAGTGACGAGAGAGTGTCATTGACTGGCTGCCTCCTGCACGCCCCCTACTGGGATTGAGCCTGCAACCCCGGCATGTGTCTTGACCGGGCATCGAACCATGATCTCTTGGTTCTCAGGTCGATGCTTAACCACTGAGCCACGCTGGCTGGGCTGTTCTATGTTTTGGCCTTCTCTTGTGGAAAAAATCTACATAGCTCCAGCAATGAGATGACATGCCAAGGACCCATCCCCTCTTCTTGCGATTCAGCCTTTGTGTCCTGACCCCGTGCAGACAAAGTCTCAGACAAGAAAGAAAACCATGTGCCTCCTCACAGCCCCAGGACCTGGGTGGAGTGGCCCAGTGCCCCACCTCCAGTGTGAGGAGAGGTTAAAGCTTCTACCTCCTCCCACATGAACTCACTCCTACCTCTCCATTGGAGTGCAAAGTGCCTGTCTCCTGTATGTTTTTCACTGAAGAGATTGCTCAATAATCTTCTGGATCTGAGTGGGATGATGATGATGATAAATAATATTTTATTAATTGTTAATAATAATGTATAATTTTAATAATTAAAATATAACTATGATGATAATAAGAGAATATTAAAACAATAGCATTTACTGAATACTTTCTAGGTGTCAGGCATTGTGCTAAGTGCTTTCTATACAATTTTAATTCAACCTCACACATTCCTAGTAATTTGACAAAGTGATAGCTCACAGCCAGGATGTGGCCCAACTTGGTTTCAAACCCAGGTTAGGAGAGCCCTAGAGGCAATGCCTTCTTTATCAGACTAAGCTGGGGATTCATCTAATCGGGAAGTCCTCTACCAGAGCCAAATGCCACTCCCATGCCTGATAAAACTGATAGAACTCAGAAGCTGCTCAAGTCAGCACACCCAGGGTTCTGCACGGTGGGGAAGCTCTGGACCCAGGTTCTAATTACACACAGCACAGTTTCCCTGGGAGAAAGTTTGGAGGGAGGAGCACAGAGGAGGGAGAGGGAGCATTGCCAGCAGGCAGGCAGAATGCCTTGGAGATGGGGCGTTAGCCAGGGTTCTTCACAGAGACAGAACCATTAGGCTATTTATAAAAGGGGATTTATTACAACAAATTCACTCAAGGGATTATGAAAGCTGAGAAGTCCCATGATTTGCTGTCTGCAAGAGGAAACCTAGGAGAGCCAGTGGGGTAATTCATCCTGAGTCTAAGACCTGTAAATGGGGGGAGCCAATAGTGTAAATCCCATTCTGTGTCCCAGCTCAAGCAGAGGCAGGACAGAAGGGGCGAATTCCCCCTTCCCCTACTCTCTGTTCTATTCAGGCCCTCAGTGGATAGGGTGATGCCCATTCACACTGGGGAGGGCAATCTGCTTTACTGAGCCTGCGGGTTCAAATGCTAACCTCGTATGGAAACGTTCTCACAGACACACAGAGAAATAATGTTGAATCTGGGCACCCCACAGCCAATCAAGTAGATACATGCAATTAACCACCACACATGGAAGCTTTGGGCAAATTTTGCAGGAACAGCTGCCTCCTAGGGCTCCCTTAGGCTCCTCCCAGCCCCAACCTCCCCTGCAGTGGAAAGAGAAGGCATTACTTTCCCTGTGTCTACACCGGGGTTTCAGGCATCTCCTCTTTCAGCTTCCCTGGAGCTCCCAGTTGCTGTGTCCTCAGAAAACTCCCTGGGCTGGCGCTCTGGGTCTGGCTGTGAGGAGGCCATGATTTTAATTAGCCTCATCTACCAAACCCCATCCCCCCAAACACCAGAGCCTTCTCTGCAACTCCCATCCTGGCTTCTCAGGCAGCTGCTATTAAATGAAGTGTCTGTGTTTAGCCCATTCCCAGCTGAGCCACTCTGAAAGCAAACAGACCCAGCTAGTTTTACATCTAATTTGCATGGCAAGCTACACTTTTGCCTGGGTGCACCTTGATGCTACATTTTCATGTTATAGTCCCTTTGTTCTTTTGGGCATCGTTCAGTCTAAAATAAATTAATTGATGTCAACCCAGAAGGCAATCTCTCTGGGCTTCCTAGGGTTTGTGTCACCAATCCTTTCTCTTTTTGTTTCCTAACTACTTGTTGTCGAATGTAACACACACATAGGAAGTGACTTTTAAAACAAAAATGTACAGCTTAATCAGTTATCATAAAGCAAACATTCATAGGCATCATCACCCAAATAAAAATGGAACAATATCCCATAAGCTTCCTCAGGCCTCCTCCAAATCACCTCTCTCCTGTGACCCCAGAGATAACTGCTAGCCAGAATTTTATAGTAATCACTTTCATTTTTTTTAGTTTTATCACCTAATCAGGCATCTCTTAATACTATAGTTTTTATAGTAAAAAATGAAATCATACTGTATACTTTTTGTGTCAGGTTTGTTTTGATCAATGTTATGTTTATGAGATTCATACACACTGCAACTGGAGTTCATTTATTTTCATTGCTGTATCAATTTCTTTTGTATGAAAATAGCACAAATTATCTAGCCATTCTCCTATTGATGCACATTTGGGTTGTTTCTAGTAGGGGCTATTACAAGCAAAACTGTGATCACCATTATTGAGCACATCTCTTGGTGTCCTGTGGAATCACTGAGTCATAGAGCAATGTATATTCAGCTTTAGTAGATATGCCAAAGGGACTGTAGCAAGCGTTACTCCCACCGGCACTATGTGAGGGTTCCCTTGTTCCACATCCTTGCTAATACCTACTGTGGTCATTTCCTTTCACTTTAGCCCTGCCGGGCAGTGTTCTTTATGACTATAGTTTGATTTCCTAATTTTTCTATTTCACTGGTTACTGATGAGGTTGACTCCCTCTTCATATTTACTGGGCAATTGAACATTTCTTTTTGTGACATTCTTATTGGTGATTCTTGCCTATTTTTCCATTAAGTTATTCATTTTTTCCCATTTTAATTTGTAAGACATCTTCTCATGCTGTGGATATGAAGCCTTTGTCAGTTATGTGTGTTGTGAAATATTTTTCCACATGTACTTGTTTTCTTCACTTTTTGTGTTTTGTTTTTATTTGGTTTTTACTTTCTCAATGGTATCTTTTGATGAACAGAAGTCATTAATTTAATGTAGTCCAATTCATCAGTCTTTTCCTTTATCCTTGGTGCCTTTTCTGTGTCTTGTTCTAGTAAGATGTATTTTCCTACCAAAGTCCATGAAAATATTTTCTTTTAAAGCCTTAGACAGTTGATCCTTGACAAACATTGGTTTAAATTGTATGGGCCTGCTTACATAAGGATTAAAAAATATATATTTAAAAACTTTTTGGAGACTTTCTGACTACTGTGAAGCATGGTATCAATTATACTAGGCTACCAAAAAGCAATCGTATTGCTGCTGCTGCATTATCAATGCACGAATTGTTGTACTGATACATAAGCAGGAGTTTCTTTTCCACATTATATTTTCAGTTTTGATGTCTAGTGTAGTAATACATATTATACCTATAGTGTTTTGTATCATATAAAGCAATGTTGATGTAGGTACTGAGAGACAAACGATTCATCTTGTAAACTTAAGGGTAGAGAGAAATACAGTAAAGTAACTGTAAATGTATTTCCTCTTCCTTATGACTTTCATAACTGCATTTTCTTTTCTCTAGCTTATTTTTATTGTAAGAATACAGTATGTAATACATATAACGTACAAAGTAGGTGTTAATCCAATGTTTATGTTTAGTAAGTCCCCTGGTCAACACTCAACTTTTTAAGATTTATTTTATTTATCTTTACTGTTGAAAGTATTACATATGTCCCCCTTTTTTCTCATTGATCCCCTCTATCCTGTACCCCTCCCACCAAGTCTTCACCCCACTATTGTCTGTGTCCATGGGTTATGCATATATGCATATAAATTCTTAGGTTAATCTCTCCCCACCCTTGCCTTCCCTCTGAGATTCATCAGTCTGTTCCATGTTTCTATGTCTCTAGATCTATTTTGTTCACCGGTCTATTTTGTTCATTAGATTCTACATATGAGTAAGATCATGTGATACTTGTCTTTCTCTGACTGGCTTATTTCAGTTGGCATAATACTCTCCAGGTCCCACCATGCTGTCTCCAAGGGCAAGGGATCCTTTGTTTTTACAGCTGCATAGTATTCCATTGTATAAATGTTTGAGAAGATGCTTGATATGATTTCAACCTTCTTGAACTTGTAGAGACTTGTTTTGTGTCCTAACATATGGTTTATTTTTGAGAATGTCCCATGTGCACTTGAGGAGAAGATTACCTATTCTGCAGCTTTGGGGTGGAATGTTCTGTAAATGTCAATTCCATCTGATCTAGTGTGTCATTTAGAGTCACTGTTTCCTTGCTGATTTTTTGTCTGGAAGATCTATTCAGTAAAGTCAGGGGGCGTTGAAGTCCCCTACTATGGCTGTATTGCTGTTGATCTCTCCTTTAAAGTCCTCTAGAAGTTTTTTTTTTTGTTTTTTTTCCCAGTCTGAGTTTTTGTTCTGAGGTGGGTCTCTTGTAGACAGCATATGTTTGGGTCTTGGTTTTTTTTTTTGTTTAATATATCCTTATTGATTTCAGAGAGAGGAAAGGAGAAGGAGAGAGAGAGATAGAAACATCAATGATGAGAGAGTCATTGATCGGCTGCCTCCTGCACACCCCCTACTGGGGATCGAGCCCTCAACCCGAGCATGTGCCCTCACAGGGAATCGAACCCCGATCGCCTGGATCCTAGGTCGATGCTCAACCGCTGAGCCACACCCATCCGGGCTGGGTCTTGTTTTCTTATCCATTCAGCTATCCTATGTCTTTTGATTGGGACATTTAATCCATGTATATTTAAGGTTATTATTGATAGGTACTTATCTATTGCCATTTTATTTCTTTATGCCTATGTTTCTCATTCTCTCTATTTCAACTTCTTATTACAGCAGTCCCCTTAACATTTCTTGCAATGCTGGTTTGGTGGTGATAAACTCCTTTAGCCTCTTTTTATTTTGTCTGGGAAGCTCTTTATTTCACCATCTATTTTGAATGATAGCCTTGCTGGATAGAGTATTCTTGGTTTCAAATCCTTGTTTTGTATTACCTTGAATACTTCATGCCTTTCCCTTCTGACCTGTACAGTTTCTGATGAGAAGCCAGCTGACAGCCTTATGGGAGCTCCTTTGTAGGTAACAGATTTCTTTTCTCTTGCTGCCTTTAAGATTCTCTCTTTGTCTTGAAGTTTTGGCCTTTTAATTATGATATATCTGGGCATAGGCCTCTTTGACTTTTCTTGCTTGGGACTCTGTGTCTCCTGAACTTGTGACATTTTTCCTTAACCAGGTTAGGGAAGTTTTCTGCCATTATTTCTTCAAACAAGTTCTCTAACCCTTGCTTACTTTCTACTTCTTCTGGCACTCCTATGATGTGAATATTGTTATGTTTCATGTTGTCTCACAGCTTCCTTAAACTGTCATCCCATATCCAATTGATATGGGAAATTATCCCTTGAACAAAATCTGTTTTCTCTGCAATGGCAACTCTGTCAGAAGTGAAGTGCCACTCTATTTGTGGACCTGGTTTTGGGTGAGAGAACTATTCTATTTCATTGGTCTATTTGATTTTCCTTGAACCAATTACTCACTAGTATGGGTTTATGTATTCCTTTATCTTCCCTGTTCTTTTTTCTACAAAAGTCTTGATATTTTCTATTTCCTATGAATTTTAAAATCAATTTGTCAAGATTCACACATGCAAAAAACCTTTGCAATTTTGATTTGGTTTCCATGATTCTTCACCTAAATTTGGAAAGAACTGACATTTCTAAAACGTTGAGTCTTCCAGTTCATGAGCATGGTTGACCCCTTTCCCCTCCATTTGTTTATTTAGGTCTCTTTTCATTTCCTCCAATAGTATTTCCAGATCTTTCTGCATAAAGGACTTATACAACTTTTGTTAGATTTATTCCTAGGTATTTGATTATTTTAATGATATTATAAATGGGAATTTTGGAAAAAAAATATTTTCTAACTATTTTCTTTGAAAATAGAAATTAATTGATTTTTGTATATTTACCTTGTATTTAAAAAATTACTTGAATCTGTAATCTTGTACAAATTTGTAGGTTCTTTTTTCCCTTGCCTCACTGTTATGGCTAGGACCTTCAGTTGACCTTGGCTTGGAGTGCTATTGGCTGACTAATTGTGTTGTTCAAATCTTTCATTTTCTATTTCAGAAGGAAAGCTTTCAATATTTCATCATCAAGACTAATATTTGTGGCCCGGCCGGGCGTGGCTCAGTGGTTGAGTGTCAACCTAGGATCCAGGCGATCGGGGTTCGATTCCTGGTCGGGGCACATGCCCGGGTTGTGGGCTCGATCAATGACTCATCATTGATGTTTCTGTCTCTCTCTCTTCCTCTCCTTTCCTCTCTCTGAAATCAATAAAGATATATTAAAAAAAAAAAAAAAAAGACTAATATTTGTTATGGGTTTGTTGTAGATTGACTTTATCAGGCTAATAAATTCTCTTCTATTCATACTTTGCTGAGTGACTTTTGTTTGCTTATTTTAATGACAAATGGGTGTTGAATTTTATAGCTTTTTATTTATTAAGATGATTGTATAAATATTCACTTTTGTTCTGTTAGTGTGAATTATGTTGATTGATGTTTGAATGTTAAACTAACCTTGCTTTCCTGGAATAGGTCACCTTTGATTTGTTGCACTATCCTTTTATAACTTGCTGGTTCCATTTGCCAATATTTGGTTTAGTATTTTTGCCTCTGTGTTCTGAGTATGACTGGCTTATAGTTTTCCTTTTTTTATCATGTTCTTATCAAGTTTGGAACTAAGATTAGGTTGTCCTCATGAACAAGTTGGGAAGCATTGCCTTTTCTTTATGCTCTGGAAGAATTTGTATGGCATTGGCATTTTTTTCTTTCTTAAACATTTGTCAGAATTCACCATTGAAGCTACTTGGGTCTGGGAATGTTTTCTTTGGAGGAGATTTTTAATTACATACTATATAATTATATTTTCTTTTTTCCTCTTTTTTTCCAATTTCTTTTTCTTGTGTCAGTTTTGGGAAGTTGTGTTTCTCCTATGAATTTGTCCATTTCATCAAATTTTCACACTTATTGGTGTAAAGCTAATCATAGTATCCTCTTAACATCTCTTTAGTGTTTTGTGATATGTCAGCATTTCATCTTCACTCTGAACATTGGTACCTTCTCTTTCTTTTTCTCTTAATCAGCTTTGTCAAAGATTTATCAAGTTTATAAGTCTTAAAAGAACTAGCTTTTGGCTCTGCTTATCCTATTTTAGCTTTTTAAATTTCATTTATTTCTGCCCTTATCTTTATTATTTTCTTCCTCTTACTTTCTTATGTTTAAAACCCCCTCCTCTAAAAACCAAAGGGATGTATCTCTAATAGAGTAAGAACAGTGTAGTGGGAATATATATATATATATGTATATATATATATATATATACACACATACACACAGAAGCAGAAGGGAACTGACATGCATTATGTTGCGGTATGTGCCAAACGTTTTACACGCGTACCACATGCACCCAAGAGGAGTGGGGTTTACGGGGAAGTGAATGGAACAAGGGCCCCTGGAGTCTGGTGCCTTCCATTGCTCAGTGAGGAGCCTTGGCAGGTATGTATCCTCTGTGGGCCTTGGTTCCCTCATTTATAAAATTACAATTGAACTGAGCTCACAGTGTCTCTGTGAGGATCAGATATGATAAGGCGTGTGCTGACTCTCAGGAGGGAGAGCGTGGTGCGCCCCTGTACTTGGTTTGGTGGATGCGGTGTGGGTGCAGGGGAGAGGAAGGAGGGGTTGCAGGAGGGTGAGGGTTTGGGAGCCTAAGGGAAGGAGTGTCTCAGGCAGCACTTGGGTCCTGGTGACTGGGCGCCTCAGAAGCGATGAGTGGACTGTCATATTCCAAACCGAAAGTGATTTGGGTAATATTTAATAGCGTTTTTTCTCTTTTAAAAATCTGTGTTTGTCAAATAAATTATATGTGTGTCAATCCTACAGTGGCCTCATCTTGAATTTGTACTTACTTTGTCTCTGAGACTAGTTGAAACGTTATTAGTTTGATATTGTGTATCGATTCCGATTTTAGGACTTCTACCAGTTTGCTACAACTTTTTTGTTGTTGTTCTCAATTGAACCAAAAAACACCCCGAAGCAACTGAGCTAACTCCATGTTTAATGACATTTTTGGCCACTCCGGTGTTTAATGGTAAGAAGGAACTGGTGTGAGGTGTCTAATTCCTTATCTAGTTTCTAGGGGAAGGGTGAGTTTAGCTCCTAGGGCACTCCTGGTCTTCATTTCCTTGGCTAATGCCCCAAGGGGAAGTGACAATGAAGCCACCTTCCAGGAGCCAGCCTGAGGGACTGACAGTGAGCCAGCCCCTGTGAGTGCAGACTCTGGCTCCATCCTGCTCCACCGTCCCTGGCTGGGTGACCTTGGGCACATCCCACCCCTCTCTGAGCTTCCGTGGGTTTCCCTTTCTGTAAAACAAGGTTAGGGTTCCTGACTTAACGTGTTTCCCGAACTCTACAGCTTTGGGTTTGGTGCTCACTTGCAGAAGAGCCTGGCCCTGCTGGGCAAGCTGGTCACTCCATTAGGCAGGGTTGGAAATGTGCAGCTTGGACGGTGGCGGAGAAACATTTTGGTGAATGAGCAGGGCCTGGCATTACAGTCAGATGGCGCAGGCTGGAGTGAGTGGGAGGTGGGTCGGGGAAGGGACTCAGTAGAAAGAGTGGGGGAGGGGTGGGAGAGGGGAGGGGAAGAAGAGAATGGAAGTGAAGGGGCCATAGCAAAATGCTTAGAGCAAGATGCTCCAGGATCCAGGGGAAGGCTATTGAATTGACCCTCAGCAAGAGAAATGTGCCAGGTCCTGAGGGGCACTGAGGGGGGGAGGGAATTTATCCTTAAATCAAAGGATGGAGGGGAGGCTGGGGAGGCTGGGGAGGGTGGTCATGGGGAGGCGGGGCTTCCAATGTGCTCGGCATGGCCTTGGTCAGTGATTTCCTCTCTCCAGGCCTCCATTTCCTACCTATCTATACAGTGAAGAAATTAATACCCCTGTGCTCCACTCCCCCCCTGGGGTGCACGGGCCATGCGATGCTCAGCTGAGGCCGGGCGGGGACAGCAGGGCATGTTTCCTAGCTCTGATGAACTTTTAACAAATGGTCTCTACTGTTATTATTTGGCCAGAAAGGGCTCATGATACTAGAGGAGAGGATAATTGGGGACTAAGTCTGGAGTCTTAAGGAGAGATCTAGGGGAGCTTAGGATTGCAAGTTTTTAAGATTTAGGGAATGGAAAGGTTTTCTTAGGGTCAGAAGCAAAGCCTGCAGCAGGCTTGTAAGACCCCTGAGACCCCGAAGGCCAGGAGAGGGGACAGAGATAAAGAAAAGACTGAATTGCCTGCCAGCCAGGGTTTGGGGAGCAGGAGGCAGTGAAGTCGGATTTAAGGAGAATGAACCAGTGTGAACATCTTGCGCACCTGAACTTGTGGAGTAAGACGTGCCCCCTCATATCCCTTATTCCAACATACGGTGTTATTGTTAAGGAAGAAAAAAAACAAATCCAGAAATGATGAACTTCAGAGAGGAGCAATAATATTTCAACCTGAGTTTCATACCAGAAGAGGTGAGAAAGGCAAATCCCTGACCAGTAACTACGCCGCCCACTTAACTCTTTCATATGTGATCCTTGTGGCCTCAGCTTTGGGAAGTCGGGGCCCTGGAGGAGCAGATTTTTTTCTCACTAGAGCAAGAGGCTGAGCTCTGAACTGCTGATGTGTCTCCAGTCTCTAGGCTCACTGGGGAATCGCCCCGACCCACCTGTGCTGGGCTCACCCCGATGGTACTTACCCGATTACACTAAGACCTTAGGAGACAAACTCACCCACTGCCCAGGTTCTCCAGGGCCGGGGCTGAGCCTAAGGGCTCAGGTTACAATGTGTCAAGGAGAAACTTCAAGCCTGCTGGGTGACAGGACAGCTGGGCTCCAGGAGAGGGCTTGGATATAAAAGCTGGAGGAGGTGAGACTTCTGTGGGAGAGGAGAACCAACGTGTTGGGAGAGAGGAACCGATAGGGACCAAGGAGAGTTTACTGCCATGTTGGGAAGTGCAGGGAGGACTGTGGACAAAGATTAGAACTAACTAACATGTAGCCTGAGAAGCCAGATAAACCACAGTCTACGTAGTAACAGGTGCCCTTCACTGAGCATCCCCTAGGCCCCAGGTCCTGGGGACCACAAGACACAGCCTCTTTGTCCCAGGAGGTCACCTCTGCTTGATGGTTCTCAGACTGTGCTCCTCAGAGCTCTGCAGCTCTCGGGGTGACCCTGGGGCCCTAGTGAGGGTGGGGAGAAAGGCCAAGGCTAACCTTTGGGGGAAGGAGACAGCAGAATGGACTCTGGTCCCTCCACTTGGATTTAGCACAGCTGCTGCAGCCTTACCTTTTTATTATATTGAGGTTTTATATACATTTAATCTGGGGAAGAAGTTCCTTTTCTTTTAGAAAAAGATAAAAATCAGTTTAACAATAAGAGCCTATGATAAAACCCAACGAAAGGGCTTTTCCTAAACTATCTCAAGCCAGCTGGTGAGTTGATGCTCAGTAAGAAAATGACCAAGGCATGGAAGGAGCTCCCTGGCTGCTGGGGTCCACTGGAGGATCCTGGATGATGCTGTGTGTTCGGAAGGGACACTAGGGACCCTGGTTCTTCTCAAAGCAGCTCCAGGGTTCCTGCTGGACAGAAAGAAAGAAATGACACCAGAGAGGTGGACACGCCTTTTCACAGTCCAGCCTCTTTTACAACCCTGAGGGATTCCAATGCCTCGCCTGCTCCACAAACTTAAGTGCTTTGTGCTAATTTCTCCAGGTTCCTCTTCCACTTCCGACCTTGTACTTGACATTCCCTCAGCACCAAACTGACGGTAGCTTCCCACCCACACCATGCCATTTAAAATCAACTTACTTATTTTCTTTCTGGTCTCAATACCTGGAATTCTCTTTTCTCTTTTCTATTCTCTTGTTTTATTTCAGCTCAGACATTGCCTCTTTCACGTTTTCCATTTTCCTTTATATAAAGTTAGTTTTTTGCTCTTTGAGCTCCACTCCTTTGCCTTAAACTAAATCTGAACCTATTACCCAGCAATAAGCTGAAATCTCTTAACCCTTAAGATCAAAGTGAAGTTCATTTTTCCTTGCATTTCATGATCTGTAGGAACCTAAAGCCATTCCCAAGGTATTTCCCAGTTCTTGGAAGAGTGGGGACAAAAGTGAGCTGTGATATTATAATTATTCTAGCTTTAGGCTTCAACATCTCCTTAATTTGTGCTACTTGTGTACATGTTCATCTTGTGCATGAAATCTTTAGTTTATAGACGTTGACCCACATTTGGAACTCAACACCCTTCTCAGACTCCCAAAAGATAGAAGATAGGAAGCCTTGAAAAGAGAAATCTAATTTACAGAGACAGGAGCAAGTCAGTTGTCCCAGGCCAGGGGTGGGGGGATTATCTAAGAAGAGTTACAGGAGACTTCTGGAATGATGGAGGTAATCTGTATGTTGATAGTGGTAATAGTTACACAGACATATAAATTTATCAAAACTCAATGTTCTACTATGTACTGAGCACTGTGTCAACTCTTCTGATACAAAGATTAAATGGAACATAGTTCTCACCTTCCAGAGGCGCATAGAATAGTGTGGGAGACAGCCTGCTAAACAGATCACCACAGCAGTACAGCTATAACAGAGACACAGGGACCACTGGAAGTTTTGTGTGTGGTGCTTAAATCTATCTAAAGAGTCAGGGAAAAGTTACTCCCTAGAAGAGTTGATTTCAAAATAAAATCAAGGGATCCCTTTCTGAATTATCTGATTGTCTAATCACTATCTTGTACACCTGAAACTAGTATAAAATGATACTGAATGTAAAAAAAATTAAAAACTAACTTTATTGAGGTACAATTTGCACGTAACAAAATACATGCATTTTAAGTATACATATTTGTCTGTGTAACCATTGCCACAATCAAGACATAGACCATTACTCTCTCTCTCCTTCCCCTTTTCCTTTCCTCCATCCTTTCTCCCCCTCCTCCCCTTTACCTTCTTCCTTCCTCCCTTCCTCTTTTCTTCCCTCCTCCCTACTCCTCTCCAGGTGTCCTGGTGAGTCACAGAACTTGATCTCTCCCAGCCACAAAGCTAAATTATTTCTTTATTCTCAACACTTTTGACACCACATGGGTGGGTTTTCTACATCAAGCAAGTCTCCATTTCCCTGAAAACATCACCAGGGTGTTCTACAGTCCCATCCAATTGTGACAAGAAGTACCCGGAGTTAGCACAGACCCCACAGGTTAAGGGCTCAGCCCCACTTTAGATACCAATTACAAGCAGTGGGTTCCCAGGTTGCCCACAACTGTCTGACTTGGCCACAAGTCAGGAAGAAGTTCCCATGACCCCTCCTCAGGTTCAATAATTTGCTGTAGTGGCTCACAGAACTTAGGGGAACACTTTACTTATGTTTACTGTTTCATTATAAAGAATACAAGTGAACAGCTAGATGAAGGAGGAGGTCCCAAGGTCTGGAGCTTCTGTCCTTTGGAATTTGGGGTGCTCCACTGCCCTGCACATTGATGAGTTCACCAATCTGGAAGCTCCTGAGCCCCACTGTTTAGGGGTCTTATGGTGGTTCCACTGTGTAATCATGAATGGCGGTTGAACTCAATCTCCAGCCTCTCTCCACTCCCCATGGTTTGGAGGTGGAGGTGGAGGTGGGACCTGTGCTTCCAACCCTCTAACTACTTGGTTGGTTCCTCTGGCGGCCATCTCCCATCTTGAAGCTATTGTCTCCAGAGCCTTACCCATTATCTTTTCATTAACATACAAAAAGACAGTCATCACTCTGGAGATTTCAAGGGTCTTAGAAACTCTCTTTAAGGAACCAGAGACTAAGACGAAATATTATAACAAAAGATACTCTTATCATTCAGAAAATTACAAGGGTTTTAGGAACTCTGCCAGCAACTGGCAGCAGAGATCAGTTATATACTTCTTGTTACATCACAGCTGGGTACATGGCCCTGGTCTGTCCAATCATAGTACTCATCCTCCTAACTATAGTGCTTGCGTCAAGGGGTGGGGGCAGGAGACCCAAACAGCATCAATTGATATCCTTCCCAGGAGTTTACATGCAAAGAGGAGCTCTCTCTTTCCTCCAGGCTTCCCAAGTCAGCATGAGGAAAGCCTGGAGCTATGTGTGGGCATGGAGACCCTGAAGAAAGCCCTGTCTAGCAGAAGAGGAGAAGCCAATATGGGCCTGGGCCTGGGCCTGGAGAAAGAAAGAATGATGATGACATAACTTGAGTCTCTGGGCCTGAGGCATACTCCTTTCTCTTCTTCCCAGTTATTTGACTCAACCAAGTGCATTTCTTCCCTTCATCTAGCTTTAGCTGGCAAATTTTATTAAGCTTATGGCATGGTGGTGACATTTAATAACCGTTCATTAGATTCTGCAAATAATTCTCATTTGGTGCCCATGGTCCTGAATAGGCCAATGCATATCTATTTCTGAGAAATCGATACACATTTTTATGCCAAGGACAAATTCTGAACTTTTCTTTCAACATCAGATATGGATTTGGGCCATGCTAAGCAATGAAACTAAGATGTAATCACTTATGTTTGCTTTCCTTTATATCTAAAGTTGTTTGATGGACAGCTTCTGAATAAAGCAATCATTCTGGGCATATTTTCTCACCACCCTTCGGTCTCACTTACTGAACTCCCTGTGGGATGTGGTGGTGGCTCTCACATTTCCACCTGCCTGGGGACATCTGTCAATCACAGTACCCTGGACACAGAAGACAGGGAGAACCTCCCTAAGCATGAGAACCCAGTTAGTTTCCCAACAGTGGATTCTTCTGGCCAGTTGATTCAGTCATCCATTTATTCACTAGTTGTTTTTTGAGAACAGACCCAGAGACAATTCTGGGTATTGGGGAAACAAGTTAGACGCACACATGTCTTCACTAAGCTTACGGCCCAGTGAAGGAGGCAGACAGTGTGGCACGTGCGGGCCTGGAGGAAGTACTGAGTGCTACGGAAAATATGCAGGAAGCACCTAACTCAGCTTTCCAGAAAGAGTGCAGCAGATGAACTGAAACGTGAATGATGGGTGAGAGTTGGCCAGACGAATGCGCCAGAGTTAGGGGGAGATGGAGGCATTGCGAACGGGACAGATACGGTTAAAAGATGAGAGTTCTTGGCAGAATAAATGGGGAATAAGCTAAGAAAAACCTTTAGGAAACAGAGAATCTCAGTTTTCAGCACGAGGGTACAGAGATGGGGCTGCAGTGGCTCATCCTGTTCAAATGAGCAGCTGTACAGCTCTTCCTGGCACCAAGCTTGGGAAGTCTCCACCTTCTCCAGTCCGAGTGTCTGCCGTGGGCATGCAGGAGCCCCTGCTTGCTAGCAGAGTGCCACATGCTACGTGAAACATCAACGTCTTTATTCGGCACTCTCTAATCTGTAGCCTCAATGCTCTCTGCCTGCTGAACAGTTTGCGGGTTCACCTGTTTGAAATGGATCCTGAGGATCAGAAGGTAAAAGGATGTTGCCCGGAAAGCAGGAGCAGGTTATGAGCATCTAAGCCAGTTTCTGGTAGAAAAATATCTCCTCCACTTTGGCAGTAACAACGAAAACTAAAACTAAATGAGAGGGTCAAAATGGTGAGCTCATGTGCCCAGGGTCAAGGTCTAGTGTGTATCTGAGAACACAAGGCTTTGGCATTAGGCAGTCCTGGGTTCACACCCAGGCTCTTGCTCTGATGGGCTGTGTGGCTATGGGTGACTTTCTGATTCTGAGCTTTCAGTTCATGGTGAGATGGGAATATATGGAGATTACAGCATCAGATATGGTACATAACACACAGTAGGTGTCCAACAAATGACAGATAGTATTTTTTATGGTATACAGTAATGCACTGTCACCCAGAGACTGCATGAGGATGGCCCCATAAGATGATAATGGAACTGTAAAATTCCTATCACCTATGACATTGTGGCCATCGTAAAGTCAATACCACATGTTCCTGTTTTAAGCTAAGTGTTATTACAAAAGTCTAGAAAGTTTAAAAAATGAAAAGTTTACAAAGTATTAAAGTTACAGTAAGCTAAGATTAGTTTATTATTGAATAAAGAAAAATATGCTTTTAAAATTGAGTATAGCCTAAGTGTACAGTGTTATAAAGTCTACAGTAGTGTTCTTAATGTCCGGGGTCTTCACACTCACTCCCCATTCACTCACCGACTTGCCCAGAGCAGCTCCCAGTGCTGCAGGCTCCATTCGTGGTCAGTGCACTACACAGGTGCACCATTTTAAATCTTTTATACTGTATTTTTACTGTACTTTTTCTATGTTTAGATACAAAAATTGTTACCATTGTGTTTCAATTGCCTACAGTGTTTAATACAGTGACATGCTGTACAGGTTTGCACCGGAGTAAAAGGCTATACCACAAAGCCTAGGTGTGTAGAAAGCTGTACCATGTAGGTTTGTGTAGGTGCCCTCTGTGATGTTCCCACAGTAATGAAATCGCCTAACGATGCATTTCTCAGAGTGTATCCCTGTCATTAAGTGACACAGGACTGTAGATAACTTCAGGTTGTTGTGAGAATTAAATGATTCCATGCAAATAAAGTGCTTGGCCTATAAGAGAGACAAATGCTAACTATTACAACTATTGTTATCAGTTATAGTTGTATCTAGAGAATTCCTGAAGTTTCTAATCTTACTGTAAAAAAACAGAGATGGGAAACAGACTTCATTAGACCAAGGCAGTGATGACAAATAGGTTCATCTCATGTGCCGGCTGACCAAGTTGGTAGCAGCTGTCTGGAACGTGTATCCAAGGCCACGTCTGGCTCAGCAGGATAGAGCACTATGATCAATTTGTGAGGTCTGTTTTGGGTGTCAGAGGGGGTCATACCAGCAGGCATGCTATGTATTTGCCTCCCATAGACTGAAGCATCATTCCGGACAGTTGATTCAGGAGCCTGTAACAAAGGGCCACGTCTGACCTTGTCCATGCAAGCCAATCCTCACTTTCTCCAGGTTTTACTCCTAGCTAGCACATTGTTGAGAAACTGCCAGAGCTGAGCCCCAGCTGCCTTTTCCTTCAGGAAACCTTGGCTGGCATAAACTGAGACCTGTAAATCCACCATGTAGATGACACAGGCTGTGTGCCCAGCCCAAGCTCTGCAAGCAACAAGAAGAGAGGGAGTTGCTTAGTGACATGACACAAAGGGTATCTGATTCATCACCCAGCTCCAGCCCCAAGTCCGCGGCCAACAGTGACTAACGGCTGCAAATGGGCAATATAACCCCTTTAAAAATGTCACTTTGCTGTACATGTAAATGTTTAACATTTAAACATGAACACTGACTCTTAAATTGCCTGGTGCTAGGTGACTTTATTTCATTCTTTTAGAGAATCTTTGTCCTTCCATGGTGAGAGACTTCAATGAACAATTTACATCTATGTTTGTTAAATTGGTGCCACCTTTGGCCCAGATAGGGCAGCAAAGGAGCTGAGATTTTTCAGGGAACTTTCTACCTTGCCTGTTAATACAGAGTATTAAATATACAATGTAATTCCATTCCTGGCCACTATTCAGAGGTGCTATGAACTCTGAACATAGGAGATTTCATTTTATTTCCAATTATCTTGGACTTCAAAATATAAGATTGTGTCACTGAAGGTTAAGAAAGACCAAAAACAGCAGTAAAGAATATTCATTGGGAGCTCTCTCTTTTAGGCCTGCTTGCTCACTGCCTAATGCTGTCTGATGCATCCGGGACTAAGAAGCTCCAGGTAAATCAATGGCGTGGAGATTGTTCTCAGAACTGATGCCTTTTCTGATAAGACAATTCTAATGAGGGTCATCCAGTAGCAATGTTGGGCCCCCTACTGATTGGCCTTTGGACAAAGATGGACCCAGAATAACAAATAAGTAAAACCTGAGTCATCTGGGCAGGCTCAGAACCAGGTGAGGAAAATAATTGGGTCGCAAAGACCACTGGGCATGGGGATATGTTTCGCCTTAATTTTACCCAACTCCCATTTCCTCTAGTCTAGAGCATATTGTTTGTTGAATTTTCCTTTGGAGTCTTGGCCACAGTAGACACTTAATACACTTTTCTTCAATTAATTAGATAAGGAGTGGGTCACAGGCAAACCCAGCACTGGCCCAGGAGATTAGGTCTCATGTTCCAGGGAATGAAATGTATGACCTCGGGCCAGTCTCTTAACTTTGCAGTACATGATTTTATGTTATTCTTGTCAAATTCTTTGGAAGTAACTAGGGTAAAGGTAGTTATCTTTAATTTACCAGTTAGAAACAGAAGACCAGGCAGTTTGCAGGGGTTTTTTGTATCACATTTAATCTGTGATAAAGCCAAGATAAAAAATTCTGCCTTTTGACTCCGTTTAATTTTTTTACTCTTCGCCACATTGAATGTTTACATCCTGTGCCGTGAACCCCAATGATGCTGATGTGACCATCAGAGCCAGCACTAGGGTGAGGCAAGTGGGGAGCCTAGGATGCTTGCAGACCCTGAAGTAGGTACCTCTTCAAATTTTGTGCCCTTGGTGCCGTGCTTGCTTCCCCCTTCTCCCAGCCCCGGTGGTTGCCCACATGAAAGCACCAATGAAAGAATAATGCTTAGGCCAAGAATTCTGCAGTTGGGGTCAAAAGAGTTCATTTCCTCCAGGCCTAATACCTGAATGTCAAGACTAACTTGGAGCAGAAAGTTGGGTGGCTAGGAATTGCTTTTTCAGGGAAGTCAGAAGAGCAAAGAGATACGCATCAAACACTGATCCAGCCTGAATTCAGGCTGTTGCCTCCACCTTTCCTAATTGGTACTTGATAGCATTTGCCAGGAGCTCCTGATCAAATCTCGTCCTCTCAGAGGACTGGGGGTTCCTGCCTGTTTGCCATCACCCAGGGTCTTTGTATTAGGGCACTTTTAATTGGTGCTAGAAACTCACCTGATACCATCTTAGGCACAAATGGGAATTTACTAGATGAATGCCAAAAAGTCATATGCATCTAAGAAAGAAAGCGGCCCAGAGACCATTGGAATTAGGGACCTAGATGACCCTAGGAGTATTCTGTCTCTAGTCTCCACTCCTCCCCTAGATTTTGTGATAAAGAGATTTCCTTTGTAACGAAGAAAAGATAATCACTGAGAGTTCTTAAGCCTCATATCCTTGATCCTACCGTCAACAAAAGAGTGATTTTCATGCTTTATGTCCAGATTTTAAAATGCCAGGGAAGCACTCTGATTGGCTTAGCTTGGTCAGGTGCTCATTGTTAGATAGATTAGTGGGCTTAGAGTCAGGGTCATGTAGAATCAGCAAAAACTCTGGGGCCACCTTGTGTATAAAGCTCTCACAGAGAGTAGAGATCCTTGTGAACTGGGCAACCGACTCAACAGTGCTTTCTATAGCCATATATTAAGATTAGCATGGTGCAAAGCTGGACACTCTACTTTGTGGCAGTCCAGAAGAGTAAGGCTTACAAAGCCATTGTAGGTGAAGGGGTTTCCTACAAGAAACACATATTCGTAGTGTCTTCTGAAAGCTTCCATATTATTCCCCTAGGTACCGGTAAATCAGCTGGACACTTCAAGAGGAACTGGTCTACTGAATCAAGCATACTCATCAGATGGCCATAGCACCCCTTTTCATAAACTTCAAAATGCTTTATCGGATAGATAATCTAAAGCTTTGTCCTATTTCAATGGATGAAGTTGTGAAATTCAGCTATTCTCATGGGGATTTCTTGACTCTAAAACTGAGCATCTGCTAAGAATATCCCCTAGAGCTTTCCACTGCCCCAACAAAGTGACGGCACTTGCCTTAGTGTCAGCAAAACCCTTCATCCCATGAGCCGAAGTTCTCTATACTGTTTTCAAGGAAAATGACAACCAGAAGTTCCACCAGTCACTTCTATTCAGATTTCTACTGCTGCTTGTCTTAGATAATTTTTTCATTAAAACCGGATGGTCTTAGATAATAAAGATGCTCTTTAAAAATCGAGCTCCTAGAGTTCAGTGGGTGGGAAAGCATAAACTCTCCTGAAGAATGTGTTCAATAAATACAAAGAAGGAATTTTAGAGGTAGCATAACTTGCTGGAAATAGCACAAATTTCTTTCAAATTATTTAAATTTTAAAAGCAGAAATATTTGTAGGTATACTTGAGTAAAAGAGAAATTCACCTCCGCGATAGTGCTGTTTTTGTGCTGGCTCTTGTAGTCTTTCATGTAAATACTTGTACATGGCATGCATGTGATCCATGTGATAGTGGGCATGAAGTGACTGCCCCATTATGCCCGTAAGCTCCTGCTACCGAGGAGGTGTTTATGGCGTCACGCAGAATGTGTAGCGGAAAGCCAGCTTCAGGTTGCAACTTAATAAGGAAGCTATACTTCTTGTCGAAGGAGGTTTAGATATTTTCTTCCTCTGTGAATCCCTATGGAGACCTCAGGAAATACAGATGCATAAGCAGTGTGTGGGGTAGAGAAAAGCCATCTCAGGATTAATAAACAAAACAGGCACCCAGCCTTTTACAGATCATTTTGTAGAGAAACCAAGTCTTCCAGGTAAATCAACTGGTTCTTAAAGACTCTACTTTGAAAATGGCTTAAGCAGACTAGCACTTTCTCTAATAAGAAAGGAGGGTCCCTGCAGAGTGGGACACCGCTGCATGGGAAACCGGGAGGAGGGTCTACAGAGTGAGAGAGAAGCTGTTTAGATGGAGCCTGTTCCATTACTCACACTAATGTTTTGAAGTAGAATTGGAGACCTGTAGTTTTATAGTGTATCTATCATAAGCAAGTTGGTTTAGAGTTTCAATCATTCCTTTTAGAGACTGAACAAGGTACTTTGTTAAAGAACCATTCTTACATTATCATATACTTAATTCAGGTGACTCCTACTAGGGCCTCAAGACCAGGTAAACTGCAGTGTGCACGCCCCCCATCCTGGCTTCTTCTAATGTGGTGGGCTACATGTTACGTTCTGCAGGGCTAGGCGGAGAGCACAGAGAGGGGCACTTGAGATTTATGGTCCTTTTGGAAATATTTACCTAAAGCCTTAAAAATCCGTTGTGCTAAAACCTGATACCTCAGCTGCCTGTATTTCTTTGCATCATTAATTTTCACCCTTCACTCACTGATAGAATGTGAGAGGAGGACAGGAAAAGATAAATTTGTATATAGATATACCCATAAATATATGTATAACTATATGAATACCACCGGCTATGGAGAGAAGAGAAATCAAGAATTACAACCATCTGATGCTAGATCTGTCTCCATTTGGAGATATGGAATATGTGTTGAGGCTGGAAAGTCCAAGGTGGCCTCTTCACTTACATGGCTGGTGATATATACATTTATACTATATAATTTATATGTATATATGTGTATATACATATAGTCTATATAATTTACCTAACCATTTAATGTAATTAAATTTAATGTAATTTACAGAACCATTTTCATCTTCTTAGATACTTGAATTGAGTTTTTTTTTTGTTATTGTCATTGAAATAAAAACACTATTTTTCAATATTTAGCTCTCCATTTGAGAATTATTCTTTAGGGACTCATTTCCTAAGGTAGAATTTTGGATTTCAAGGTCTTGGGTATGCTGCTAAGTTAACCATGTGATATGGTCAAGTTATTTCACTTCCTTTGGTCTATAAGTTAAAAGCATTGAGATTTATGGTCCTTTTTAGATCTAAAATGCTTTGATCTCAAGGGAACATCAGCAGGGCTGCCATGTTGCAAATGCTAGGACACCACTAACATCATAGGTTCCTCCTGGAGTTGTACAGAGCACAGCCAAATAAATATATGTAGTGGCCCCGAATATATGGCCTTCTCTTCATAAAAGTTCTCCCATGTAATGTCCACCACATCACTGATACACTCTGGATTATCACAGATTGATAACGTCTCTGGCACAAACACCCTTTTAGGGTAAGTTACTGATCTGTTTCTTCCAGGCCCTGCCTGTCTTCACCATTTTTTTGCTGCTAGCTAATCATCTCCTTTCAGATAAGGATGTCTGGAGCCTTACTCATTGCCTTTCCTTCTTCCCTACAACTCCACCCCCTTAAGTTCTGCTAATGTTCTAGTTAAAAGCCACAGGACAACACAGACTAAAGCAATGCCTCTTAAGCTTAAAGTCCCTAGAGAGCTCGTTAAAACACAGATTTATGGGTTGCTAATCTTGAGGTTTTGAATCAATAGGTCTGGGTGTAGTTTCAGAAATTGCATTTCTTCCAGGCTCTCAGCTGTTGATGACACTATCAAGGATCATGTCAATGATGCTACATTTTTAGCAGAAGTGGTCTAAAGCAATCTTGGTCAGTAAAAGTGACCTTTTTAATTCAATTCCTGTTTCTTTTATTTCTTACTAGTCCCCTTTCTTAGTTGACCTTGAGGTTGGCTGTGTATTTAAAATGCCTCTGTGCAGTAGGAACAAAGCATTTCCCTGCTCCTGAGGTCAATGTTGCTTAAAGATTTCAACAAGCCCAAATTTGTATAATGGTGCCCACCCCTCACAACTGGAGCAATGCCTCCTGGTAGACTCCCTCCAGCTATCCAGCTGTCAGTGCTTTTGGCTAATGGCTCCTTGTTAGGGCAGTTTCCTGAGGTTCCTGTTAATCCCGCTATTTAAAAAGAGTCAAGGCCCCCATGACGGCAGTTTTAAAACTAATTGCTTCTGGTTTTATTAAGTTAGATTTTGCAAGGGACATGGAAGCAGCAGTGTCTAAAGTTGAAGCAATGGCTGTGAGGAAATGAGCTAATGTCCATGGGCAGCCCCATGTTGATCTCCTTCGCTGTCTCAGCTGGAGAGGCCACTTTTTTCTCCTATGGCTGTTTATGATCTATTCCAAATACCACCAGAGCAAATCCTGATTCCTTCTAGTCTGAACCTAGGTTGGAAAACCTCCTTTTGCAGGAGCAATAGGCGTTGCACCTACTACCTATTGTCTAGCTAGCTTCCTATCCCACTGCATTCCTTTTCTTCATCCCAGGAGAATCCTGATTCATTCATATTTCACTCTCTTCCATTCAGTCATCTGCTTTAAAGAAAGCTTGTCCCACTCTCAGGCCCAGTCCCGATTGTTCTAAGCCAACCACAGTGATCTTATTTCCCATATTAGGTACTGGCCCAGGCATGAGCATATGACACAATCTGGTCAATGAGACCTGAAAGAAAGTCTGCTGGAGGGCTTCTGGGAAAGAGTTTCTCTCATAAGAGAGACACATAGGAAGAGAGATCGCTTCTCCCTTTACGTGTTGACATGTCTGATGTGATACCTGAAATGCTGTAACTCTCTCATGACTGTGGGAGAAGCTGATCTGAGGAGAAAGCTCACATATTGAGGATGGAGAATATCAAAATAAAAGAACTTAGGTCTTTGAACCACTGACTCCTCCTACCTTGGACTACCTTTTAGGTAATAAAAATATCTTATTGTTTGTCACTTTGAAGCAGGGATTTCTGCCACTTGTAGCTGAAGGAGATATATGCGTGTGTGTGTGTGTGTGTGTGTGTGTAGTAAGAGAGAAACATTTGTTAATATACAAGAAAACAAAACAAGATTTTAAAAAGCCATATGCCCATAGACAAGAGCTTTACAGAGTTCAGATTTCTGATTCAAACTCTAAAGGCAACTAAGGCACAATGCATAGGGCAATAATTCTGCTTGTCACGCCTCAGCCATCCAGACCACAGACCCAGAAAGAGATTGGTTGGTGCATTGCCAGTCTGTGAGGTTTCAGTTTCTAGCTCTGGCTCCCAGTCCTTGCCCTGACCAGGAATTGAACTTCGATCTCCTGGATCTTAGGTTGATGCTCAACCACTGAGAACACCAGCTGGGCTAATACATATTTTTGAAAATTTTAAAATATTGTCATTAAAGTAAAAATATCCACTATTCAACATTGTACTGATGGTCTTAATTCAATATAAAAAGAAAATGAAACAAGATATGAGGTTTGGAATTGATAAGAGAAAATTTTATTATTTACAGAAGATATTACTTTTTATATAGAAAATTCATATACTCTTATGACATATCAAAATGGCATGTGTTTGGAGATTAATCTGCCAGAGTGTCTTAAACTTACTTGTGAATACATTTTAAAAGGAGGAAATATACCTTTGACAATGTTCCTAATTTTAAGAGAACTTCAAATTCCTTTTATAGGCTGAGTTTGAGATATGTAAGGGAAGTCATAGTGAATCAGTTATCGCCAAGGTAGTTGGTGAGATCAACTGACTATGACAAACAGAGTAAGGAAACAAATAGTTCTTTACAACAAATATTATAACAAATTTAGTTTTCATAATAAGCATATTTCAACTTAAAATCATAAGCCAACAGTCTCTAGAACAAGTAAAACAGATATTTGTATATTATAGAAAGCTTTTTAGCTTTCTTAGAAAATAAATTTAGAGAGGAACTCAACTTTATCCTGAGAAGATTCAGATTAAGTACAGATTTAACTTAAATTGTAATGTAACCACTTTGTAAATATTCATGAGCTTTTTCCTTATCATCTAGAAATATGTACTATCTAGCTGAGTATTTGTATTTTGAAAGTACATAAATCGACATTCTACTTTTCAAACTTTTTCCTTAAGTTGCCAACTAAGGCATGTACTTTTCATATTGCAGCATTAATTCTAACCATGGTTGAATTAAAGAATATGGAACTTACAATTTATGTTTCCGCACATCTGATAAACCATTTAAAACAATAAAAAGAGTTCAACAAGTTTTTTAGATAAAACATTAATGTACAGAGATCAATACAATTTCCATACAGTACATTAGTGACTAATCAATTAGTGAAAAGGTAATAAACAGAACAATCTCATTCTCAGTAGCAAAACAACTATAAAGTTATCTAGAAATAAATATAAGAAAATTTATAGATCTTATGGAGAAATATTTATAATTGTTATTGAGGAACAAAAAGAGAAGCTTTGAGTAAAAAAAGAAATATATCACTGTTATGAGTCATATTGTATCTGAAAAACTGTTGAAAACTATGAGTAAGATCATCAACAAACTTACAACATAAACAGGAATAATTTGTGACAATAAAAACATGAAAGGGGAGGAGGTAAGGTCTGAATTGGCAAAGGAGAAGGAGATCAGTTGCATTCAAAGAAAAAGGACTGCTGTATATATGAAACTTTCTTTTTCTTAAACCTAATGGTAACCACACATAAAAAACCCAAAACAGAGACACAGAACTTAAAAAAAGAGAAAAGAGATGAAAAAAGTATGGGATACCACCAAACAAAAACCACAGACAGAAACACAAAGGGAAAGAACGAATTGAGGCACAGAGCTACCAGAAAACAAAGATAAAATGCCTATAGAAAATCCTCATACATTAATAATTACCCTAAATGTAAATTGACTGAATTCATCAATAAAAAGGCACAGAGTAGTAGGTTGGATCAAGAAACAAAACCTAGCCATATTCTGCCTTCGGGAGACACACCTAAGTTGAAATGACAAAGTTAAACTCAAAGCGAAGGGGTCCAAAATGATTCTCCAAGCAAATGGCATCCACAGAAAAGCAGGTGTAGCCATACTTATATCTGGCAAAATAGATTTCAAGATAACAAAGGTAACAAGACACAGAGATGGACATTTTATAATAAAGAGGACATTACATCAAGGAGACAACATTTCTCAATATATGTGCACCTCATAAGGGGCTCCAAAATATATAAAACAACTACTAACAGAACTAAAGGGAGAAACTGACAAAAACACAATCATGGTAGGAGACCTAAATACTCCATTGGCAGCTCTAGATAGACCATCCAAACAGAATATCAATAAAGAAATATGGGCCTTAAATGACACATTAGACCAAATGGACATAGCTGACATTTACAGAGCCTTTCATCCCAGAACATCAGATTACACATTCTTATCGCTTGCACATGGAATAGTCTTAAGGATAGACCATATGCTGGGTCACAGAACTAGCCTCAACAAATTTAAGAAGATTGAAATTATACCAAGATTATTATCTGACCACAATGCTTTGAAATTAGAAATCAACTACAAAAAGGAAGTAACCCCCTCCTGAACAAATATGTGGAGATTAAACAACATATTACTAAAAAATGACTGGGTCAAAGGAGAAATAAAAGGTGAGATCAAAAGATATATAGAGAAAAAAGAACAGAGTGGGAGGGATCACATTACCAGATTTCAAACTGTATTACAAAGCCACTGTGATCAAAATTGCCTGGTATTGGTACAACAACAGGCATATAGATCAATGGAACAGTACAGAGACCCCAGAAATAGACCCATGTCATTATGGTCAGTTAATATTTGACAAAGGAGGCAAGAGTATCCAATGGGGTAAAGACAGTTTCTTCAATAAGTGGCGTTGGGAAAACTGGACAGATACATGCAAAAGAATGAAACTAGACCACCAACTTTCACCATATACAAAAGTAAATGCAAAATGGATAAAAGACTAAATGTAAGTCACGAAACCATAAAAATCCGGGAAGAAAACAGAGGCAGTAAAGTCACAGACATCCCACATAGTGGACTTTTCACTGATACATCTCCTAGGGCAAGAGAAACAAAGGAAAAAATAAACATATGGGACTACATCAAACTAAGAAGCTTCTGCACAGCAAAAGAAAACAGCCTCAAAATACAAAGGAACCCCATGGTCTGGGAAAACATATTTGCCAAGGATGTATCTGATAAGGGGTGAATTTCCAAAGTGTACAAAGAACTCATGCTACTCAGCCAGAGGAAGACAAACAACCCAATTAAGAAATGGGCAAAGGAGTTAAATAAACACTTCTCCAAAGAGAACATACGGATGGCCAAGAGACACATGAGAAAATGCTCAACGTCACTAATCATCAGATAGATGCAAATTAAAACCACAATGAGGTATCATTTCACACCTGTCAGAATGGCTCCATCAACAAATCAACAAACGACATGTGCTGGCGAGGGTGTGGAGAAAGGGGAACCCTAGTACACTGCTGGTGGGAATGCAGACTGGTGCAACCACTATGGAAAACAGTATGGAGGTTCCTCAAAAAATTAGAAATGGAGCTGTCGTTTGACCCTGTGATTCCACTCCTAGGAATGTATCCTAAGAATCCTGAAATATTCATCAGAAAGAATATATGTACCCCGATGTTCATAGCAGCACAGTTTACAATAGCTAAGATCTGGAAACAGCCCAAGTGTCCATCAGTAGATGAGTGGATAAAAAAGCTGTGGGTCATTCACACCATGGAATACTACGCAGCTGTAAAGAAGAAGAATCTCGTACCCTTTGGGACAGTATGGAGGGACCTGGAGAATATTATGCTAAGTGAAATAAGCCAGGCAGAAAAAGACAAACATCACATGATATCGCTTATATGTGGAATCTAAAGAACTTAATAAACTGATGAACAGAACAGATTCAATGACATGGAAGCATAGATGAGACTGATGAATGTCAGAGGGATGGAGGAGGGCGGGTGGGTGGAGGGGGAGAGAGTAACCAAAGAATTTATATGCATATATGCACAACCCAAGGTCACGGACAATGGTGGAGAGAGGGACTGGGGAGGGGGAAGAGACGGGGTGGAATGGGTCATTGGGGAGAAAAAGGGACATCTGTATTATTTTAAACAAACAAACAAACAAAAGATATATAGAGACAAATGAGAATGACAATGCAACATATCAAAACTTCTGGGATGCAGGGAAAGCAGTAATAAGAGGGAAGTTTGTATCATTACAGGCCTGTCTTAAGAAACAAGAAAAATCTCAAGTAAACAACTTAAAATTACATCTTAAAGAACTAGAGAAAGATACATGCAGCCCTATGTTCACTGCAGCATTATTCACAGTGGCCAAGACATGGAAACAGCCAAGGCGCCTTTCCATGGATGACTGGATAAAGATGTGGGACATACACAATGGAATACTACTCAGTGATAAGAAAGATGAAATAGTGCCATTTGGGACAACATGGATGGACCTTGAGAATATTAGGCTAAGTGAAAGAAGTCAATCAGAAAAAGCTAAGACTCATGATTTCATTCATATGTAGAATATAAAACTGGAACTTACAGACGCAGACAGCAGCAGTATGGTGGTTACCAGAGGGAAGGGTGCCAACTATATGGTGAGAGAAGGAGATCTGGCTTTGGGTGACAGGCACACAATACAATGTACAGATCTCGTATAAATGAAACGTACACTCGAAGTCCATATAACCTTATTAACCAATGTCACTCCAATTAATTCAATTAATTAAAAATATTTTCAAAATGGCAAAAAAATATGTTAAAGTCCTCACGCCCAGTACCTCGGAATGTGACCTTATTTGGAAATAGGGTCATTACAATGTACTTAGTTCAGATGAGGTTATACTGGAACAGAGTGGGTCTTTAATCCAACATGACTAGTGCTCTTATAAGAAGAGAAGAGAGAGACTTCGGGAGGAGAACACCCTGTGAAGACACAGATAACTAGGGAGGAAGGTAGTCAAGTGAAGATGAAGGCAGAGATTGGAGTTACACCCTCACGAGCCAAGGAACGCCTGGGGCTACCGGAAACTGAAAGAGACAAAAAAGGATTCTACCTTAGGGGAACTGGGGGAGGGGGGTGAGCACGGCCCTGCCAACACCTTGACTTCAGAGTTCTAGACTCCAGAACTCTAAGACAATAAATTTCTGTTGTTGAAGTCAACCAGTTTGTGGTACTTTGTTAGAGCAGCTCTAGGAAACCAATACAGACAACTTCAATGAAGGGAAGACTCCACTGTGATAAGACAAAGTCATTCTTTCATTCAACAAGTATTTATTGAGCTCCTAATGCTGGGGATGCTGCAGTAAACAAAACAGACTAAAATTTCTGTCCTCAGGGAGCTTCCAGTGTAAATGTTAGTGTTTTTGTTGTGTGGTTTTTAAAAAATATATCTTTATTGATTTCAGAGAGAGAAGAAGGGAGAGGGAGAGAGAGAAAGAGAAACATCAATGATGAGAGAGTTGTCATTGATCTGCTGCCTCTTGCACGCGCCTAACTGGGGATCGAACCCAAAACCAGGGCATGTGCCCTGACCGGGAATCAAACCATGATCTCCTGGATCCTAGCTCGATGCTCAAACAGCTGAGCCACACCCAGCTGGGTGATGTTAGTTTTTTAATTTAATGAAGTTTGTTGAAGTAACATTGGTTAATAACGTTATATAAGTTTCAGGTGTACAGTTCTGTAACACATCATCTGTATATTGCGTTGTGTGCTCACCACCCAAAGTCAAGTCTGTGTCACCACATATTTGATTCCTTTACCCTCCTCATCGCCCCCCACCCCTCTTCTCATCTGGTGACCATCAAGTGGTTGTCTGTGCCTATGAGTTTGCTTGTTTTCATTGTTCATTTGTTGCTTTCAGTTTTATAGCCCACATATGAGTGAAATGCTATGGTTCTTGTCCTTTGCTGTCTGACTTATTTCACTTAGCTCGATACTCTCAAGATTCATTCATGTTGTCACAAAGGGCGATATTTTATCATTTTTTGTGGCTGAGTGGTATTCCATCGTGTATATGTACCACATCTCTTTATCCAATCATCCATTGAAGGGCACCTAAGTTGTTTCCATGTCTTGGCCACCATGACTAATGCTGCAGTGAACATAGGGGTGTGTCTATCTTTATGAATAAGTGTTTTCAAATTCTTCAGGTAGGTACCCAGAAGAAAAATTGCTGGGTCAGATGTTAGTTTTATTCTTAATTCATAAGGAACCTCCATACTGCTTTCCAAAGAGGCTTTTTACCTTCTTTGTAAATGTTTGTTTGAAACATAGATTCTAACATTTATATTGAGAGTTCCAAGAACAGAAAAATAAATAAATGAATAAATAATAAATAAATGAACAATAGTATTGGTGTAAGACTAGACAAATAAATAAATGAAACTTAAATAGAAAACCGGAAACAAGCTCATGTATGTATGGGGACTTGACACATAATAAATGTGAGGATTATTAATAAATTAGGAATAAGTGAATTACTTTTGTAAGTGAAGTTGAGACAATCGATTACACCTGATAAAAGGCATACATATAACCTAAAATATATATAATTTAAAGCAATTAGGAGAAAATATGATAGATTAGTTTTAAGACCTTGCATGAGGTGGGATTTTCTTAACACAGGCACACACACACACACAACTTTTTAAAGGACAGATAAATTTAACCTTAACATTTAAAACTTCTCTATGCCAAAGACATTACAAAAATTAAAAATATAACAGTCAGGGAGAAAGTATTTATAACCCATAAAATAAATAGAGGAATGACATCCAACATATATAAATAATTTTTACTAATTAATAAGATAACCCAATTTTTAAAATCATTGAAGGACTGGAATATGCAATTTACAGAAGAAATATATGAATTGAGGCTAAAGTAAATAGTAATTAGGGAAATTAAAATTTCCACCTATCCGATTAGGAAAATTTTAAGGTATGATGATATTAAACATTAGGAGTAAGTACTATGTATTAGTTTCCTATGGTTGCCATAACCAATTACCACAAATTTAGTGTTTTACATCAATCCAAATTTATTATCTTACAGTTCTAGAAGGCAAAAGTCTAACATGGGTCTCACTGGGCTGAAATCAAGGCATTGGAAGTTCTAGGGGAGACAGTTTTTGTGTATTTTCCAGCTCCTGAGGCCTCTCTCTGATCCTTGTGTCTCAGAACTAGCAACAGTGTCAACTTTATCTTATGCTGACATCTCTCTCTGACCACAGTCAGGAAAGATTCTCTGCTTTTAAGAATTCCTGTGATGAGATTGGGCCCACCTGGATAATTTAGGCTATCTCCCCATCTCAGAGTGTTAGCTAATTAGCTACCTTAATTGCATCTGCAACCTTATTTTGGTTTCAGTGCTCTGTGTGTATGTGTGTGTGTGTGCGTGTCTGTGTACCCAATCAAGATAATGAACACATCCATCACCCCAAGTTTTCTTGTGCTCTTCTGTAATGCCTTTCTCCCACCCCTTACTCCTGCCCCTCCCCTCCCTAGACAACCACTGATCTACTTTCAGTAGTTGTAGATTAGTCTGCATTTTCTAGAATTTTTAATTAATGGAATCATACAGTATATAATCTTTTTTGTTTAGTTTCTTTCACACAGAATTACTTTGTGATTCATCATGTTGTGTGAAGCAATAGTTCATTCTTTTCTATTACTGTGTGATTTCCCATAGAATGTCACAATTTGGTTATGCATTTTTATGTTGATGGGCAGATGGCTTCTTTCCAGTTTGGGGGCCATTACAAATAAAGCCGATATGATCACTACTATGCAAGTCTTTGTATGGACCTAAGCTTTTATTTCTCTTGGGTAAATACTTAGTAGTGAAATGACTGGATCATATGGCAGATATATGCTTAACTTTCTAAGGAATTTTCAGTTTTCCAAAGTATTGTGTGATTTTTACATTTGCAACAGTGATGCATGGGAATTCCGGGTTCTGCATATTCCCCCCAAAACTTGGTACTTATGGCATAGTCACTCTTCTTTGCCATTCGGATAGGTGTGTACCTCACTGTAGTTTTAACTTCCATTTCCTTAATGACTAATAATATTGACTTGAATCCCTTTAAATCTATTGAAAGTTGTTTTATGGTCCAGAGAACAGTCTGTCTTGGTAAATGTTCCATGTGCACTTGAAAGGAGTGTGTATCTGGCTTTCCTGGCTGGAGTGTTCCATAAATCTTAGTTAGGTTGAGGTGCCTGACAGTATTGTTTAACTTTTCCAGATCCTCACAGATTTTATGCCCACTTATTCTCTCAGTTATCGAGAAGGGCATTGAGATTTCTCATTATAATTGTAGATTTGCCTACAATTCTTTCAGGTTTTGATTCATGTATTGTAAAGTTCTGCCAGCAGGTGCATACATGTTAAAATTATGTCCTCTGTATGAATCGACCCATTTATAATTATAAAATGACCTTTTTATTAATCCCTGTTAATATTCTTTACAGCAAAGTCTACTTTGATATTAATATAACTGTTCCATTTCTCTTTTGATTAGTGTTAACATATATTTCCATGAAATAATAATGAATAAATAATAGGCTATTTTAACCAATTTTTCTCATTATATTTAAAGTCAGTTTCTAGCAGGCAGCATATTGTTAGGTCTTACTTTTTTTATCCAGTCTGACTATCTCTGCCTTTTAATTGGAGTTTTTAGATCTTATTTAATGTGACTTGATATAGTTAGGTTTAAATCTACCATCTTGCTATTTGTTTTTTATTTATCCCATCTGTTCCCTTTTTTCCTTTCCTACTTTTAAAGCCTTCTTTTGGTTTCATTGAGTGGTTTTTTTATTATTATTCCATCTCCTCTCTTTTATTGGCTTTTTGTCTATAACTCTTTGGTTTGTTGGTATAGTGGTTGCTTTAGGGTTTACAGTGCACACTTTTAGCTCACTTCAGCACACCTTCGAGTGGCAGTATACTGCTCTACACCTGGTGCAAGGGCTTCCAACACCACATTTTCATTTCTGCCCCCCTGAACTCTGTGCTGGTTTACCTCTGTATGTATTATAAACGCCACATGACACTATTATCACTGTTATTATTGTTGTTGTATAAAGGTCACATCTTTTAAGGAAATGTTTATAATAAGAGAAAATATCCTATATATTTACTGTTTTCTTTACCTCACCAAAGATGAAATGACTTCAAGAAAATACAACATAATATTCCCCCTCCCTTGAGAAGTTCGCTCTGTGGACCCGAGAGTCCAGTAGGTGAGTGAGGGACGTGTTTTGCCAGAGGAGAAGTGTATTCATTAGGCAGGATTGGAGATTTGCCTGAGAGTTGGGATCTAGTTTGAAATGCATCAAGGGCCTTGTTGTGAAGGAGCATTTGCTTGGAACCCTGTTTTGTTTTTGTTTTGTTTTACAGTGTATGTAGCAGATTAATAAAAGGAACTCCACTGAATAAAGATGCTATTTACAACTCAGTGACAAATATCAATTGTTCTTGTGCAATAACAACCTCTTTTTAAAATTTGAGGTGTATTTGGAGAGGCTGATGGAAATAGGCTGAGAGCTACCCTTTGGCATTGCCACTGAGTACAGGTGAATCAGGAGTTTGGGGAGCACAGAATTCAGGAGAGAAGACATTGTCCTATATGACAATGAGTTTTCAACAGGAGATGGAAAGGCAGAGGCTTAAGAACTGGTTGAGGATTAGCAGGTGGCAACAGCAAAGTCGTTCATTCTCTCAGTGCCTGGCTCCCTTCCCTTCAGCTCACAAGGAGGCAGACTTCAGGTAACACTCTCAACACAGTGTGGGCAAGAAATGCCCCCAGGAGAGGAGAGGGAACCCAGAGAAACAGGGCTGTGTTAACCTCATTGCGGATCATTTGAGTTGAGGCAGTCCCAAAACGTAGGAGTAGGGAAGGCTCCCTAACTGAGGCTAAATATTCTTTCCATTCCTTGTTTTCTAGCCACAGCACAACATTTTAGGCTGAGGTTGATGGGATCTAATTAGATAATGTGAGCCTGAGGCTATACTTAACGCAGATCTCTAACAACTGGCATCATCTTCGTGACAGGCAGAAACCACCAGCCAGCGAGAAGAATTTTATTTTTAAAAGCTGCCCCACAGTTTCAGGAACTGAGATCATTGAAACTACAATGAATTAACTAATTCCATCTCTATTGATTGAGCATCCCTCCTACCCCTCCTTTCTGGGAAGCATTATGACTTTATGGTAAAGAAAATGTTTGAACATTTGGTAAAATACATGCCATGAGCTGACTCTTTGAAATGTTTGCCAAGAAGGTGTCATAATAGATCAGGAAGCTGGTCAATGTGCAGTTTTGGGGTAAAGGGAAAACATCCCGTCTTTTCCCTTAGAGCCTTTGCCTAGCACTTTCCAATAGCTTTCTGAGAAAGATGATCTCTGTGTGAAGACAGAGTTGTAAGTAAAAGAAGCTACATAATCCCATGAGGCCCACTCTCCCTCCTCAGTCAGACTCCTTACCTGTCCAGGTACGCCAGTGTGGCAGCAAAAACAGGGCCATCAGGGTTTCTCTGTCTCTGTGCCCTCTCATTCTTGGGGAATTCCATTCCCACCCCTTTTAAGACCTCCTAAATGGTTCTGGGAGTTCATAAAGTATGCCTCATAGGTCTAACAAGGATTTTACAAGATGTTGATTCCCCTGTGGTGGGTTAGACATTTTCTTCAGAGCCTTCATCTAGAGCTGCCACTGGAGTCCACTGTGTCCACCCAGCCTGAAGGCCATTGCTGCAGTGCTAATGGCCCAAGGTTGCCGCGGCTCATGTGCCATGCTATAGCAACAGCTACCGGTGCCTCCAGTCCTTGTCCAAGCCCTGTGCAGATCTTCATAAAGCTGTGCTTCATGGTCATCACCATCACCATCATCACCATCACCATCACCACCACCACCACCATCACCATCATCACCATTACCGTCACCATAACCATTATCATCACCCTCACCATCACCATCATCAGCATCACCACCATCACCATCATCACCACCATCACCATCATCACCACCATCACCACCATCACCATCACCATCACCATCACCATCACCATCACCATCACCATCCTGCCTCCTTTCACAGGAGACTCCATACCCCAGAGCTTGGGCCTGGGCTCCAAGGGCAGGTGTAGGCCTGCACTCAGGATCACTCTGCGCAGCTGATTCCAGAAGAGCCATTTTCCCTCCACACTCCTTTTTTTAGAGTGAAGTTTTCCTAAAGGAGGACCTCTAGGTTTCTCATAAGCAGAATCCTGGTGGCCCTGAGGATCTCACGAGGTGCCCAGATGTGCCCCCATCTAGAGCAGAACATAATTTAATATCATGCTCAGTGTTTCAATTGTTAAAATCCTTCAACAAAAAAGGATACTCACTGTAGAGGAGGGTGGGTGGGTGGTTTCTGAGACTGGGGGAAGAATGATGGTTTGACTTGGCAGGAAAGCTCTGAAGCTGGAGGACAGGGCTGGGCCAGGGTGGGAAAGGGGTGAACCACTGGGAGAGGATGCTGACAGGGATAACTTTTGATGGCAAATTACAGGGTTTTGTAGCCTTGTACCTCCAACTCCTTTCCCTTCTCTTTCCTTCACCTACCAAAGCATTTCCTCACTAAGCCCAATTCAGGCTGGTCCTCGTACTGATACTTCTCTTTCAGCTTTCTTTCAATCCAAACTCTTACTGCTTCGGAACCCCCAGGAGGTTGACATCATGGAAAAAAACTAGTTGATTAATTCTCTCTATAGTGTTAATGAAGGCCCTGAAATGCTTCCCCTTTGTGGGGGGAGTGGATTTCAGTCCAGCAGCAGACATGAAGGGGTCAGTTTGGGCCGGTGGTTCTTCTGGAAATGCTCCTGGGCAGGTGCATGGGACCAAATCTGCCCCTATGAGCCCTGTCCTCCCACAGGACCCAGCCTCAGACTGTCTGGGAGGCCTCCTCCCCAGCATGTGCAGGGGATTGCACAAAGCTGATCACATTCTCAGTGAAAAGCCCATAAATGCTGTTATTTATTCCCATAAATAACACCTCTTATACATTCTAAATGTTTGAAAAATTTGTGGAAATAACACAGCATGTCCTAGGGGCTGAAGTGATTTTTTACCATTAAATTTTTTTTCCTATTGGCTGCTTATAATAATCTCTTGAAAAGCAGAAAATGCAATCAGCTTCCTTGCTGAGTCAGCCACATCACCTGTCACACCACGTAGACCGCTGTGTTCAGTGCTGGGCCTGCCTGGGTTGGTAGCGTTGCCCAAAGGGTCAGGCAGAACTTGAGGGCCTGGAACACTGAACATTCACTCCACCTCTTAATGGCCATGATGCTTTTTTTTGTTTTTGTTTTTTAGAAGGAGTAGTATTTATTTATTTATTTGTTTTAAAATATAAAAATGTTCTCTCAACCTGTCATGGTGTTTTTATCTGCTATTTAACGCTGCACTCTCTTGGGCATGGGGACCCTCGGGCAAGGGCAGACCCTCAAAGGTGCCTGGGGCCCCACTTGGCAGCAACTAAGCAATGCAGGCATCTGTGTGTGATACTTAATCCTACATTTAAGCAGTAGGCTGAAGACTTTAGTAAGAGACAGGAAAAAAGAAAGATCACTGAATAACATGAAGGTGTGGTTACACCTCCAGACTGTGTGGGATACCGCTCGCTATAGGTAACACTGAAAATGGAGATGTTTCTCCTCACCCATAATGAACCTCAGCCCTGCTCCAGAGTGGACTTTGAACCAGGCAAGCCCCAAATAACTAAGGAGAGTTGGGGGATTATACAATGCAAATGCTTCAGAAGATGATCCAAGCCCAGAATTAGCAGATATGTAGTGTCCACCTGTGCTGGCCTGAGCTAAGTGCTTCGGAGAGCTCAGGGAGAGTGGGGCCTACAGTCCTCAAGGACTATACAGGAGAGTTGGGGATCAGAGTGTGGAGTGGCTGCATGCTGCAGATTGGTCTGCCCAAGTGAGGCTATAATGCAGAGGAGAGGGGTGGGGAGAAGGGAACAAAAGACACAGGTGTGGTCAGGGGTGGGTGGCAGCCTGGTGTATGAGGCAAGAGCACAGACTCTGGTGTTCAAATCCCAGCTCCACCACTTCCTGACTTTGACTTCAGGCGTTACTCAGCCTCTCTGTGCCTCCATTTCCTCACCTGTATGAAGGGCATAACAATCAGACATCACTGGTTTGTTGTGAGGTTTAAATGGGTTAACAGTCATAAAGCACTAAGAACCATGTCTGCTATATTGTAGGCATCATATTTTATAAGGTGACTTGGTAAATACTAAAACTAGCCTCAGGCTCAACCACACTGGGAGGCACAGCTCAGGTAGCCAAAAATATAAAGAATTCCCAGTTTATAACTTGTATCGCTCAAGAACCATTACGAGATTATAGTTTTTAATTTATGTTCTCAATGCGCGTATTTCCATGCTGCTCTGCATTCTTTCATTCCACAGCTCTCTCCACCAACCCACACCTGGGCCTCTGCCCGATGGTTGTCTGTCTCTTTCCTTCTGAGCTGGCTGTTAGAATGTGTCTCGTAGACCTTCTGTTACTGATTGTGCCTTGGCTGCTGACCAAGGACCCTGGCTGCTGCCCATTCAGATCCACAGGCCATACTTCCGTGGGCTGTTCCCATCACTGCCTGTGTGTGGCTGAGATGCTAAGGCGGACCTATTCCTGGGACGCAGGGAACCCCTTTGTCAGTGACTTTGAGTCAAGGACTCTCAATAGCTTGACTGAACCTCCCTCAGACTGCATGGTAGGCCAAACTAGGGTGCTTCCACCTCACCTTCCCTCTCTCCTTCAGGGGCCAGACCTGCGTTGTGGCCTGACAGCCCTCCCTGGCCTGCCCAGCCCCCTCCTTACTTGCTTCCCCACAGGCATTTTCTTAATAAAGTCAGCAATTAGCTCTCATCCACATTAACTGCTTGTAGAGTTTTTAAAGTGGTGACAGGGACCTAGGGGACCAACAGATAGAGCTTCTTGGTGAACCCTCATCTTCATCAGGCTTTCTGGACAACCACTCCTGGATGTGGTATGGGACATTCCTTACCCCTCTGGCCCAGGTAGCTTTGTTGAGCCTGGTGCTAATGCGTGCGTCTGGAGTTCCCTTCTCCTCCATGGCAAATTTTCAGATCTCTGTGAGTGCCCAAAGGGCACACTTCCTGAAACACGCTCCATAGATGCCCTTGTGAATGTTGATGATCTATTCTGGGGTCATTACTTTGTTGATGGCAGATGGCCTTTCTTTTTTTTGCCACATTTCTTTGCAGGAGCCATTATGCCAGGCCCAAGTTGGGTCTTCTTCTTAATTTATCATATAGATCAACCCAGTTTCTCTGGCTCTGTCTCTCCTCAGCTCCCTCAGAGTGATTCAACATAATGCAGGCTCAAGAACTAGTCTGTGGCTTGGAGACGGTCTCATAGAACCAGAAAGGAAGGGTGAGAAGCTGAGTGAGGGTGAAACCATCTTACTCAGGTAATGAGGGAGAGTGTACTAGGATATCTACTCTTTGATATATGTTTATCTCAGAAATAATAACATCAAGGAGCATCTTTAGTGTGTGTGCCAGTCGCTGGGCTAAGAACCTTATTTGCTTTATTTCACTCAATCCTTGGAGCAGATATTATTACCCATGTTTTACACATGAAGAAATTAGTTGTTGACAAAAGTGCCAAACTGACATATAAATAAAGCCAACTTTGACAGGCAGCCTGTCTGACCCCAGAATCCGTGATCTCTGTGAGGATAGTGGCCTGGAGCAAAGGCAATGGCAGGCTCTGGGACTATGGGGCTGAGAAACTTGGAAAGGGAGACAGCCAGGTCTGGCTGGTGACAACCTACCTTACATTATGTAGCCAGCTTCCTCTCAGGGACAGAGGGGAAACTGGGCTCGGAGATGGGCATCGCTGTTCACAGGAACAGAAGCCTAAGGAAAGGGGGTACAAAGGGGGGGGAGCTGATGGGATGGGACAGAGGGGCTGGAGAATATTCGGTGTCATCCTGAATTAGATCATAAAAGAGAGTATGCTTTCTCAAGCAGTTGCGTTCAGCAGGGGGTGTGCTGTCACTTTGGCGATTTGTCTGCTCTCTATCTCACAGCCCTGCTTGGGAGATGAGCGAGGAGACTGCTGTGGGGACCATGGCCGGCCTCTCTGTTGTTTGTTGGAGGATGCATTGACCCAGCCGCTTAATGTTGTATGATGCTCTTGTGCAAGTTATCTCTATGTGCCCCAGTCTCCTCGGCTGTAAAACAGCAATAATGGTGATTCGGGTTTGTTTAACCACCTGAGAAGTTAATATAAGAAGCTTGTTTAGAACATGCCTGACACATGGCAAGCTCTCATATTGGTAGTGTTCTTATCCATAACCCAGGAAGAAGCAGAGGCAGAGCTGCTGCTCTTGATGGGCGCTGTCAATAGAGAATTCAGAGAGTACTTACCTTATGCCCATCCCCCATTTTGGACCACATTCAAGGTATTTGGGACCCCAGACCAAGCAGACTTGAACTCCTTTACAAGGCTTACAATGGCCCTCTTTCCTGGGTCCACTTCCCATGGATGATTTCACCATAAGCATGCACACCCCGAGGCCTGAGGGTTGGCCAAAAGGTGGCTGTTGAGGGGATAGAGATGAACATAGATAGAGCTTGAACTTGTGGACTGCAGAAACCACTCCTATGTGCATGAGACCCCCCATTGGTGTAAGATGGAGCCAAGTGTATAAAGAGAAAGGGGCTGGGCAAAGAGCCTCGGTACCTTTGCTTCAGGCTTTGCAAAATTTAGAGGAGGAACCACATAAAGGTATGAGGTTGAGCAACCATCTCCAAGCTTCACCCTCCAGCACCTTTGTCCTGATGCCAAGGCAGGACAAAGTCACTGGCATGAGCCCTCTCCTCCCCTGGTTAGTTAGAATGGATGGGTGAGGACCAGGCCCAGACACCAGCCCGACTGCGTATACTCATCAGCAGTTCTGGCCGGTGAGGGCTCCAAATGGCGCTCCAGGAACAGGAGCATCGGGCATTCAAGGCCAGCTCTTCCAGACCACAGGGCCAGGCTCAGCTTGGCAGCTTCCCTAAAGAGATATCTTCAGGGCCTGCCAGTGACCCTAGGCTCTGAAATTCACTCTTCCTGATTTCAGAAGGCAACTTGTTGGTTTAGTTTTTGGATTGCAAGTAGAGATTCAATCAGGGTTTCTCAGGTAATGCAGAATTTGTAGCAAGAATGCTCATGGGATAAGGAAATGAGAAATCCAAACACAAAGCCAGGCCTCCTAGATACTCTCCAAAACTATACAAACAGGGTCTGCACAGATAGGCCCTAGGGTAAGCCAGGTTTGAGGCTCTTTAGACCCCAGAGATTCCAGGACTCAGCAGTGGCATTAGGCCAAAGTTACCAGGGTATCTCAGCTCCTCTCTAAGCGTTGGCCCCTCTTTATGTCTGTCCAATTCTCTTCCTGCTTCCACCTAGCTTCCCTGATCTTTACTCTGTTTAACTTCTCTCTGTCTCATGGGTTCTGCTTGCTCAGACCCTTGGCTTATCATGCTCCCCTGCCCAAACCCTTTACCACATGACCCTTCAGCTTCTGTGTTCACTGTTAACTGCTCAGTTTTTTCCATGTTGCTCCAAGTCATTAATCTTTGGGGAGAAATTACCCATGTTGGTCCCTGGCCAGTCTATAGATTGGCTGCTACTTCTGGGTCAGAGCCTGTCAGTCAACTGTAGTCAGTTGAGAAGATGTTATACAATATAGAACATGACTGCTCACAGGATGTGGGAGGAGATGCAGGGGGTGGGAGGAAAGCTTCCTGAGACAGGGACAGGGGGCATAGCAGACACCATACTGATCTGTCTAGTCAGTAAGGAAGAGATTCTGAGGACCAAGGGCCCTTCTCAGGGCTTGCTGCCTTGATTCCCTGTTCTGCTCTCTCCTGCACAGTCCCCCGGTCTACTCATGAGGGCTGTGAATCATCTGCAGGGAAGCAAGAGTATCCATGAGAAAACATCTGAGGTGCCCTGGTGATGCACCTCAGGTCTGAATCTCTGACCCTTCCCCCTCCTCCTGGTCTTTCCATTCCTCTGAATGTAAGCCACTGAGTTTACTTGACCCCTTTCATAAATAACAAGATCAACAATACTCCAGTAAATATTTAATAAGTAGCTTCTCTAGTAAACTATGTCTGCTCAGCACTGGAATTTCATTAGAAGCCAGTAGAAAATCAGAGCATGTGGCTATTTGTCACAATTATGTTTTACTCTTTATTTTCACACATAGTGCCTTAGTTGATCTTATTAACACCGTAGTAGAGTCAGTAGAGAAGATATTACCATCACATTCATTTTGTAGGTGAAGAAACTGAAGTTCAAAGAGGACCAGAGGACAACTTGGGTTGTAGTGCCTCCTCTCTCATGGAGCTCTATAGCTTCCCTTGTCCTATGGGATAAAAGTCACTTTATAGCTAGAGACTTTTCCTGTGTTTCTTGTATCATTGCACACATGGTTTTCACTGACATTTCTGTTTTTGACTCCAGACTTCAAGGAGTATTATCTCTTCCTGAATGGATCTGATGCCTGAGGTGTCTTCTCTTAGTACTGATTTTCCAGGTGGATCCATAGCTTCTTCCCAGTACCCAGGGGATGCCCTTTTCTGTCCACATGCTCCTCAGGGCAACTCTTCCCTGTCCATGGTCCTGGCTTAGGCTCTACCACTTCGGGTCCCTGGGGAATTCCCATCCACCCTTCTTCTACTGATAAGGAACTCCTCCTGCACTTCTCCCCTCTGGCCCCTGCTTGCCAGGAGCCCTATTCCTAACCTCCAATGTTACTGGCTTAGCCTTACATTTCCAAGCAGCAGGTAGAGTAGGATCCTGTCTGAGATTTACACTAGAGACTGAGGTTGGAGCCCCATGTCCTCATGGCATTTCCTCACCTACTGAAACTTGCAGATCAAGAATCAGACACAATGTCAGCCATTCTAGGAGAGAATACAAAAAAGGCAGTCTACAGAAAATGTTTCTTTAATTGCTTTATAGGATCAGGAGGAGAATATAAAGTAGGAAGCTGGAGCCCATTCTGCCTTGGAGTGGGAGAAAGTGGGTGGAGAAGTTCCCCATTAATCAGAGTCTGGTGGGAAGCCAAGAAAGCTGTGGTTGCAGCTGATTGCTGCCCTGATGGTGAATGGGACAGAGAGAGCCATGCAGCCAAAGTATGTGAGCTGTGTGTGTGTGTGTGTGTGCGTGCACACACTTGCATGTGTATGTGTGTTTTCAAGAAAGTGATTGCTACTGCCTTTCATTTCTTGAGCAATGGCTGACATACCAGGCATCCAAATGCTCCTTTTAACTCCTGAAGTGTCTCCTCCATGGCATTTGGGAGAGTAATAAGATAGAGGTTGACGGTTGACGGCTCTCTCAGGTAACTGTTCAAGGTGAATCTTCCCGGTTGGCAGGAGATTCTGCTCCATTCAGTCACCTAGGGACCCAGGTTCTTTCTGTCTTGTTCGTCCAGCCTTTTCTAAAGCAGTGGTTCTTAAACTTGGCTACACATTGAGTTCAACATCATTCAAGTTTGAAACCACTGTTGTGGGGTATTGTTCTATCTACATGGTTAAAGCTGGATCACAGGCACAGACAGGTACACACAGGCCTGGAAATTGCACAGGCATCTTCCACTGACATTCTATTGGTGATCATTTGGTCATGAAATAGAAACCTTTGATTACCATACTGTGTGAAAAGGTTCAAACCTCCTAGAATCCAAAGGAAGGGCATCTGAGTCAGCTGTGGAAAATCAGAGGAGCCTTCTTAGAGGCCACAACCTTTAGCATGACCTTGGGTTAGCTTGGTTTGTTTCCCTGTTTAATTTTTAGCCTTGGTCTCTTCATCCAAGAAATGGAACTAACAGCTGAAATGACCACAAAGAGTTGTTGTGAGGATTGTGCAAGAAACATCTTGCAAAGTACTTAGCACAATGCCTGCCCAGACTTAGACTGAATGGCTCTCGGCCTCTCTGTCACTGTTATTTCCCGGGTAGGCAAGGCCTATGGCGATTGGGGCCTTCATGGAGCTGAGACACAGGCAGCCCTGGAGCTGGATTTCAGCTTCCTCCCTTTGGTTAGCTAGTGAGTCTGATGTAGGCTGCCTGGTACAGCTGCCTGGCAAAAGCTCCTGGTGTGTGCGTGTGTGCGTGTGTGTGTTGGGGTACAAGCACTTGTGGGGGTAGCAGAACTGAGCTTTTAGGAAGGGAGGGAACACAGTGTTGCCTGCCTTTGCCCAGAATCTAACAGCAGAGATTATCTGGCTTGTCTGGGGCCTCTCTGCCTGCCTGGCTCTGAGGAGAGCTTGAACCCTCCAAAGGGGATGGGGAGGGATAAGGGGAGGGCTGCCCTCAGTCTGCAGCAGGCACAACAGAAGTCAGATGTCATGTTCCAACTCTGGCTTCGTTTTCAACAAGACTCAGTACTGAACTTCTACTAGATCTTCTCTCTCTCTGTCTCCAGACAAACATGCCTCTGTGTTCCTATGATATGCCTGTGCCTCTATTCTCTCCCTATTTTTCAGGTCTAGACTATATCTCTCCCTTTCTCCATTGAAATTAAAATTAAAAAAAATCAAGATAGCACAGGATCCAAAGAGGAGGAAGGCTCAGATAAATAGGGGCAGAGTTCAGGGTCCCTGTGCATTCTGAGTTTTCAGGGTAGAAATAGGAGCCCTAGAAACCCCTCAGCACCTCAGGTAGAGAGACAGAGCAGACCCACCCTGCTGACTAGCTAGACATTTCTATGGAAGGGTCTACAGGCTCAATTCCAGGGGGAGTCACCAAAGAATGTGGTGACCTCAGGTCATACTGCCAGGCCATTGTTGCTCCCTGGTCCAGAAAGGTCTAGTTAGGGTGGGTTTTTTCAGTTTTGAAATACTTTCAGAGGCAGTGAGAGGCCCCATCTTCCTCAGACCCTGTTCTCGCCTCTGACAGATAAGAAGCTTTCTCTTCTCTCTTCTCTCTTCTTCCTCCCCAACCCAAGTGCTTGCATAACTGTAATTGTCATCATGCTGGTAAGAGCTTCAGATGCATTAGCAGCTCTCCTCAAACCCCCTCCCAATCTTGCTCCCTCTCTCCAGCACCTTAAACCCCTTCTCCAGCTCCCTCCCTCTCTCCAGCACCTGAACCCCCTTATCCCCAGCTCCCTCCCTCTCTCCAGCACCTGAACCTCACTTTCCAGCTCCCTCCCTGTCTCCAGCACTTGCCTGTTAGCCCCTTTCAGAGAGTTGTCTTCAAAGACTCACAGACCAAAGGAGAAGAGATTTGGGGGTGGGGTGAGGAGAGAGAGTTCATCTCCCTCTGTCACAGCACTCTCCAACCACATACAGAATATAAATTATGTTTCCTCTCGCCATCTGTGGTCACAGCAGCCAGCTCTGTGAGGGGGGAAAGCAGAGGAAAAAGGCAGAGGGGTGAGGCTGGGCTGAGCAAGGCTGGGCTGGGCAAAGCCGAGCTCGGCGAGGGGCCACCAGTGAGCCTGCTGTGGGCTTTTTACACTTGATCAGAACAGTCTTCCCAGATTTTCCAGCTGGTGGATTACATCTTCCTTGTGAAGTGACCCTTGTGAGGAGAGAGTTGTGTATAAAGATGTGAACCCTCACGGGGCTTACAGTCTGATGGGGGAGGCAAGCACGTAAAGGCAAGGTGTGACGAAGGACATGAAAGGCAAGTGCCCAGTGTTATGGCACTATGGAGTGGGGAGACTAAACCAAGGAAGAGATCAGAGGAGTCTCCCCAAAGGAAAAGACAACCAAGCTAAGGCTTGAGAATGAGGCCAAGAGAAGCCCAGCAGGCAGAAACACATGTTTGAAAAGCCACCTGACTGCATTGGGATAGGGTTGGTTGGCAGATGGGAGGTGGGAGAACAGTCAGGGGTTATTGCAGCAATCTAGGCAAGAGAGGATGGTGGCCTGGAGCAGGGGCTGCCCATGGGATCAGGAGAAGACAGAAAGGTAAGAGGCCATTGCAAAGTTGAACTAATAGGACTTGGTGAGTGTGGCATGCAGGGTAAGGGAGGGATGTCCCAATTTATGGCTTGGACATCCCAAATCAGATCAGCGAGGGAGGTATTCTCCCTGTATTCTCATATCTCCCTCTTTCCCCTGCAGCAGGCCCCCCTCACATGGCTGGAAGGCTGGAAATTTGGGTTTGATGGTCTGTTTCCCTTACTAGACTGTAAGCTCCACAGAGATAGGGACCATGCCCGTCTTGCTTGCTGCATCCCCATCACCTCTCATATCAAGTTCTTACTAATGAGTCTCTGCATGAACAAATGTGTGAATGAATGAGTGATCTTGTCAATGGGCCTGCATCTCAGAGGGACAGACAGTAAGTTGAAGCTGCCGTCATCCTATCTCTCACCTGCACATCTTAGAGAGTGTTCTAACTAGTCTCTGTGACTCCACTCTCCCGTCTTCAATCTGTTTTCTACTCAGCAGTCAAAGAGATCTTTTAAAGATAAATGGAATCATGTGACTCCCTTACTCAGAATTCTTCAAGGCTTTTCACAGCCCTGAGAATCAAAACAAAACTCCTTCATAGAGCACATCAGGTTCTGCACATGCTGGCCCCCACCCACCTCTGCAGTCTTGGGCCAGGCCACCTCTCCCTCGCTCACCTGTCTCCCAGGGTTTGACACACTTCTCTCTGCCTGCAGAACAACCTCCCTCTCTCTCTGCTAGGTTCATCTTTTAGCTCTTTGCTGGCTCCACATTTTAAATTAGACACTGACCCCCTTTTCTCTGTCCTAGTACTCTGCTCTTTTCCTTCACAAGCCATCAGAGAGTGAATATAACATATGCCTGTTTACTTGTTTAAAGTCAGTTCCTCTCCTGCGCTGCGGGCTCCCTGACTACCTAACATCTATAACACTGTCTGGCACATGCCCACTAACTATTCGAAGGATGGATGGATGGATGGATGGATGGATGGATGGATGGACATGTCCGTTTGAGTGTAGAGAGGGAACGAGCTTAGGTCGGTTGTGTTGTGCTAAAGAGACAGAGGCCTTACCAGTTCAGGTACATCAAGGAGTCAGAGACTTTTCTGTTACCCATTCAGTCCTGCAGTTGTCCATTAATGCACTTAAACATTCATGAAGTGCCTACCAGGTGCTTGGGCTGTGCTAGGCAATGGTGACTCAACAGGGAAAAAGCACACGAGGTCCCTGACCCTTGTTTCCATTCTAATGTAAAATAAACAGGAAGGGGGCTGAAGAACATAGGTTGAGAACTGTTGGGGTTGCAACATTGAGGGCAGTGGCTTTTGGGGGTCTGTGCTTCAGGAACCTGGGGGGAAGCTGATCTCTACCCTGCTCCTGGCCCGTCCCCTCAGCCTGAGTCTTACAGGCCCCCTCTGTGGGCAGTTTGTGGACAGAAGTGGAGCATTACTGACCCTAGACTAGGGATCCTCAGTTTTATTCATGGGCGCCCTAAAAGTAAAGAGAAAAACCACGCACTGACTTGCATATTTTTAAGCTGACGTCTAAGCTTTTTTATTGTAAGTTTAAATTATTTTATAAGGTAATATTTTCAGGTTATTATAAATATTTCTATTTTATAATAAAATGTCTGAAACACTCTTCCAAAGGTACCGAAAGGAAACTAGATCCCATAGCACTTTGATGCCTACTCCCCACCCCCCCAACAACAGCAACAAGGGAAATCAAGCCCTTCTGTGGCATCAGGAACTTCACTTTCTCCCTCTTTCCCCTTGAGCTCCATCTAGCTCCCACAGAAGTTTTCCATAACATTATATATTCTTATGCTTTAAAGACTTCCATTGATTATCTTATTCTATGTATATATATATATATATATATATATATATATATATATATATATATTAAGTTTAAAAATTTCTGTAACCATAAAGCTGTGCATAGTATTTTCTTTTTAAATAGTATTATAGTAATTAGTATTATATAATTGATCAAAACAATATACATCTATAAAAACTTTAATAAAATATTAAAAGTACAAAGCAAAATATTTTGGAAAATTATCTCTTAACAAGATATATGGGACTCTTTTGACAATTAATTTACATGTGCATGGATGAATATTAATTGTTGCTACAACATTCATAACAGAGGGAGAGAAGACGTTGAGTGACTAGCAGATGGGAGGCTTAGCCTAGCATATTTATTCATGATTGTTGTTACGAGCTTTATTTACAATAGAACCCACAATATATTTTCATTAATCTAAATCTCATTAACTTAAGGTAGAGATGAATAAATGAGCAGGGGAGTGGCTAGCAAGAAGGAGACCGAGCCAAGTGAAAATGAGTATGGATTCATCTGTAATATGCATTCCCGGGACTGGAAGGTGTAATACTGAGCAGTTGGGTGTAACTGTGGAAGTCTGCACCTTCTTCCCCTTCCAACCATGAAAAGTATGTAACTGAGGCACACACAAGCCTTCTCTCTCGTTACTCAGAGTGATGAAAATGCAGACTATGCTCTTGGTAGGTGACTGGCGTCCCCCAGCTAGTTTTTATACATCTTAAACATTCTAATTCTAAGCTCCATAATGCTTTGCCATGAATCTGCCTGGCTGATGCAAAGTTGCCTTAATATTTCTTACTGATGCTCTCACCTGGGCTCATCACCCAGGATGGAAGAGGTGAGAGTTTTAAATTCAAAATCATCATCCCCATCAGCCCATGAATTCAGGCCACCCCACCATGCCCATCAGCCCATGAATTCAGACCACCCCACCATGCCCATCAGCCCATGAATTCAGACCACCCCACCATGCCCATCAGCCCATGAATTCAGACCACCCCACCATGCCCATCAGCCCATGAATTCAGACCACCCCACCATGCCCATCAGCCCATGAATTCAGACCACCCCACCATGCCCATCAGACCATGAATTCAGAACACCCCACCATCCCATCAGACCATGAATTCAGAACACCTCACCATGCTCTGCCTTATCCTTAATAGATACACATGAAAGACAAGGGAAGGAGAGAACACTCTGAAAGTTTGCGGTGCCTTGAATTTAAAGAAGTTCACGGATAGTAATCTGGGCAGGTATCCTTGTTACTTCATGGTCCTATTTGAAGAGCATGAAAATCTAACATGGTTTTGGCGCTCCCTGAAGTGTAAGATTGGGCAAGTGGTTCATTTCTGTTCAACACATTTATGTGACATTTGAAAGGAGGAAGGAGTCAGAAGTGTCCTTCCCGAGGCTCAGATGGTCTCCCCGGTCGCGGCCTCCCTGGAGCAGGTGCCAGGGTTTGTTCTCCAGCTTTCTGTGCATCAGGGAATAGTCGTGGCATTGGCAACTTCTTGACTTCATTGGACTACAGCTTTGCGTGCCAGGTCCAGTTTCCTGGTGTCCTGGGGCTGCTGGGGCAGTGAGGGTGGCTCAGTCCCAGACGGGCACTGTTCCGGGGCAGCTCAGAGATGCTCCCTAAGAACGAGTCCTCTGTGCTCTGGAATTCAGCCCACGGGACCCAGCTGAGAATCTGTACCTGCACACTTTTTTTAAGCACCTGGCTCCTTGCCCTAAGTCCCTTTTTGCTTAGGGTTTTTCTGGGTTTTTCACTAAATTCTGACAGGTATATTGACATTTTGAATTGTCTCTTTTCTTGATGGTTTAGAGGTTTATTTTTTAACTTTTGCACAATCATGCATTATAGTAAGCTTTAGAACAAGCGAGAGGAATGCTTTTCCTTTGTAAAAGGAGAGAAAGGTGATTATCAAAGGGGATGAGGGAAGGTAGAACAGCTTGACATCTCAAGAGGGGGCATGTTCCATGTAGACCAGTTTGGAAGAGAGTGTTGTTGGATGTGGCCGAGGTAGGTATTGATTTGTTCAGTGTGCCCATGCTCACGATCCCTTTGGAAAATCTTCGTGTGCTTCTAGATGCACCCTAGCTTGGAGACTTGATGCTCTCTAAAAAACTCACTCTCAAGAAATTCTTACAGGAAAGGTGAAGACTCGGCTGTCAGTCGCAAGCCCTCCAGTGTGCATTGGTGGGTTAGTGCAGTTTCTGAGGACCAGTGACTATGATTTGATGTGAAGAGGCTAGAGGAAGGTGGGAATGAGGGTAGAGTTTGACTATGCAGATAGAACATGGAGAAATCAGAAGGTGACAGATGGGATGTAAAGAGACTCTAATGCAGTTTTGTCAAAATTGTATTTATTTAATTAGTTAACTGCAATGTTTAAAGTCCATCCAGTGCTCAGGATGTAGTATTTGTTCAACGAATGAACAGTTTCAAAGATCTGGGGAGGCACTGAACGGTGTGAGGCCAGTTCTACGTATTTCAAAACAACCTTCAGAAGACATCTAATGCAAAACAGGCTAGTCTAGTGGGAATGCTGGCTTTAGAACCCAGAGATCCAGGCCCAGGCCGGCTTACAAGCTGTGCAACTTGGGAGAGTCCTCACAGACCATCTTTCCTTTCAACTGAAGGAAAGCAGGTCACACAGGGATGGGAACTGTGGCATTGTTGTGAAGGGTAAATGAAACCACGTAGGTGGAAGAAATGCTTAGTACATTGGAAGGCATAATATGTATAATATCATCCTGTTCAAACTGTGTGTCAATTGTGTATGCTTTTAAAATATATATATGCTATTCAAAGTTAGTAGAAGATGTTGATGTATAACTGTTTAAACAGTTTTATTTTTATAAAGAGTGAAATTGAGCAAAAAAAATTCTTTGTCTCCACTGAAACCAAACACAAGCACAAGTTAGCTGAAACTAGAGCAATGAGATAGAGTAGTCCCCCTTATCCATGGGGAACATGTCCCAGGACCCCCAGTGGATGCCTGAAATCATGGAAAGCACTGAACCTTATATATATATACTATGCTTTTTCCTACACATACGCACATTTCACTCGAAGGAAGCACTTTACGGCCTCTCTGTGGCATATCCTAATTGCCAGCGTCACTATTCTTGTACTTGGGGGCCATTATTAAATAAAGGTGATTTGAATACAAGCACTTAATACCCTGACAGTGGATCTGATAACTGAGACCAATATGAAGTGACTAAGGGCAAGATCCTATGCAGTGTGGATAGCTGGACAGAGGGATCAGTTACACCCCGGGGGGATGGAGCAGCACACTACTCCAAAAGGCATTCGATTTAAAACCTAGGAACTGTTGCCTGGCCAGTGTGGCTCAGTGGTTGAACATCAACCTATGATCCAGGGGATCGAGGTTTGATTCCCGGTCAAGGCACATGCCCAGGTTGCGGCTCAACCCCTGGCAAGGGGCATGCAGGAGGCAGTCGATCAATGACGACTCTCTCATCATTGATGTTTCTATCTCTCTCTCCCCCTCTCCCTTCCTCTCTTTGAAATCAATAAAGATATATCTAAAAAAACCTTAACAATTCTTTATTTCTGGAATTTTCATTTAATATTTTCAGACCTCAGCGACCGTGGGTAACTGAAACCACGGAAAGTGAAACTGTGGATCAGGGAGGACTATAGTACAGCGAAAAGAAATTCTTGACATGAATGTTATACAACCTGGGGCAGGTGACAAAGAAGGCTGCTGGGTCTCTTTCTTCCCTAATGGCCGGGGTTCTGCCAAGTGCAGGAGAATGAACCAGTGTTTATTTTATTCTCAGGCTTCTAACGTAAAAAGTTTGGCTGTTTACCCTGCCAGAGGCCAAAGCTAGTGCCTTAGGTCTAGCCTCTCTCCTTCATCACCTCCATTCTAACACACTGCCCTCGCTCACGCTCAATCAGTGTAATTAGATGACTTAATGTTTGATGCAGGGTCAACGTCAGTGCTCTTGGCTGTCTGTGGAGACGTATGCAAATGGCTGATGGCTTTAAAAGTTTATAAAAGTAAATTTTTTGGGTCACTTCCCCTGTTAGAGCCAGGAAGAGGCCCATGATCTATTTGACAAGCTTTTGCAGAGCAGAGGCTTAGTGGCGGCCCCTAAAGTGTGCACATCACCTGGCCCTCCCTCAGTGAAGGACAGACAGACAGAGAGACAGACAGGCACCTGTCATTTCAGCTTGTTTACATCTTCAGAAAACAACTGAATGTCATGTTAAAATTGGATCGTACTAGGCGGTGGAGCTGAGGAAATTAGCTGAATGCTTCCTGGGTAATTGTCAGTGAGGATGTGAGGTGTGCTCTAAGTGAGAGAAGCTGATAATAAACAACTCAGAGCCAGAAATAAACACCCAGCTCTTCTTTCTTTGCCTCTCAAAGGCTCCTTCACATGTCTGTGCCTGTCTTTTCCCCCTCTCTTTTCCATTTTTTTCTAAGGACAGAAGCAAAGGTGACCACTGACGTCCACTACCTCATGACATAAAGGAGTCCTTGGCCAGGGCAGATCTGTAGTATTTCCTGATGGTCCAAGCTCTGCGAGGCTCTGAACTGGGCCAGGGGAGCCAGATGTGGGACCTCTCCCATTGGGCCTGTAGTAGGGGTGGTAAGATGCACATAAATAACTATAAGTCAGAACAGAAAGTGGTCAAAGGGGCAAAAAGAAAATGCTATGGAAGCCGGAGGAGAAAGTATTCAGAGAAACTTCCAACCAGAGATGTCCTCTGAACTGGGCCTAGAAGATGGGATGGCTTGAATGTCACAGTTTTAGACAGAACAGAGGATGAGCCAGTCAGCGGCTCATATTGGATGGGTGCTAATTTGCCTGAAGTGGAAATAAGCTTAGAACTTATGAGGAAAACTAAGCCAGGGAGGCCTCGAGTGCCTGGCTAAGGGATGCTAAGTCTTTGGGAAGGACTCTATGGCGGCAGGATGTCTTGGGGTAGATAAGAGGTATGGAGAATGGAGGTGCTGACAGCCTGGAGTGGGGCAGTGGGGCCGGAGACAGGGTGGCCCGTCCATCCAAAGGGGAGGCAGACAGTCTTGGCTACCAGAATGTTTTGCCACCTTCAGCAACCAGAGGAGCCCAGCTGCCCACGGCGTCCCGTGGGCAGATCTCCAAGCCTCCCACGATCATCTCCAATCTCCTCTCCACTCCTGGTTCTATGTTTATGCTTCAGCAACATAGTTCCTTCAACACACATCACTTTGGACCCAGCGTGTATGTTCTCACCTCCGTGCTCTGGAGGTAACTTCACCTGTACCTCCAGTTCTTCCCCCGTCTCGATCACCAATGTCACGCCATTCAGGGTGACTCCATCTCTAAATGCCAAGACAGACGAGAAAGACACTTGACAGACCCAGGGATGAGGCCTTAAGTTCTGGTTCTGGAATTCTCTGGAGAAAGGAACAGGGAATATAGGCATGTGTGTGGCAAGGGAAGGCCGATTAGAAAGCCAAGCTCCCGCCAGTGGGGACAGGACCTGAAGGGCAGGGCACGTGTTTGCTCCCCCTGCTCCCCGCTCCCCTGCCCTCCCCAAAAAGTTGTTCATAACGATGAGCTGACAAGAGCTGCAGCTCTTCGCCGTTGGCTTTCAGCAGATGATAAAGCGACTGGAAAATGTACTGCGTTCTCCAAAAGGCCCCCTGGGGGGGATGCTGAGAGAGGGTGATTGATTTGGGGAGGGAATGATGTGTCTGTGGGGAGAAGACAGAGGCGCCAGGAGCATGGAGAAAGCGAGAACGGGAAGGGAGAGAAAGCACCAGAGAGAGCAGCACCCTCCGTGGGTGGATGTGGCCTCTGGGGCCCAAGACAGGAGCCCACTCACGTGCGTGAAGAGGGGCAGGCCCCAGGCACTGGGCAGCAGCCGCTCCAGGGGAACTTGGGCAGCAGCGAGCACAGAGCGCGTGGCTCCCTTTCATGAGCCGCGGGGGTGGTTCTGGGAGGGTCCGGGGAGGGAACTCTGTGGACTCTGCTCCCCGAAAGGTTAATGCGTTCAGTGGGGCACTGGGAGAGCTCTAGCTTCCAGTAGGGAGAGATCGGCTGCACTGAGGAGGCTGGCGGGGAACGACAAAGGCCTGGGAAGCACCTGCCCTCCCCGGGCTAGGAGAGCACAGGCCAGGGGCACCTGCAGAGCAGAAAGGGGTGGGGAGGGGCACCATTCAAGTCCTCCCAGCAGCCTGGCTGACGACAGGGGTATGATGGACCCTCTTGCCATGGGCGGAGGGGGAACAAAATGCTAATGAAAAGCAAGTCCTCAAGAGGGAAGGGCACTTGGGCATCAGCGCCCACCTTCTGAGTAGCCCCAGGTCAGGTGTGTGATTCGGGCGTTTCTTCCCCTTCCAGCCCACAGTTCGGGAACTTGCTGGAGAGGAGATGGCTGGTGGAGAAGGCTGTTCAGAGGAGAGTGGCGGGTCTGAGCGCCATGCCCCCTTCCGCTGTGGACCTCAGCCAGAGGCCAGGGCTTATGTCGCTAAGGAAGAGACTTAGGTTCATGAGAAATGAAAGGATATCACTCCACAGGGACTATGTGAGGTCCTGGGAGGGATGAGCGAGGCTCCGGCAATGCTTCCATGAGCCCTTTCAGAGCCACCAGACATCCAGCTGTAAGGACTGGGGTGGAGCAGTGCCAGAGGGTGGGAGCAAACGGTCTCCTGTCGCAGGAGTGAGGTTTCTTCTCGCGTCCCCTCTAGATTCCTAAATCTTCTTGACAACATCAGCCCAAGGGCTCTCTCTGGTGAGAGAAATAACAGTGTCATTTTGTAAGGGGGTTCTTACACAGACCTGCTCCTCAGTAATGCTGACAACGGAGGATGGCCAAGACCAAGAAGGGGCTGAGGACAAGCTCATGACCCAGGGAGGGCATGGGCTGTGCTCCAAAGAAAAGGTTTATGGCTGGGGAGTGAAGGGGTGCCTCGAGCTGGAGAAATGGAAGAAGCAAAGCAGGGGGCCAGTGTAGGCAGGAGATTATTGGGAAAAGAGTTGGAAAACAGGGTACAGAAAAATAGGAAAAGCCATCCTTTCTTTCAAGACACTTTAGTACCATCTGCCAGAAAAACGCTATAATAAATATATATCAGTAATGGCTACACATGTAAGTGGTGCCCCCTAGAGGTGTGCGGTGCACAGCTTGCATAGCTGTATACTGCAACTCTGCTGCTGAATGTTGTAGGACCTGTGGAGACAGATTAGTACACAGAAATCTCAGAATACTTTTCTTTGTGTGAAGTGATATATGTTCCCCTTTGCTATCTCTTCAAGAACCTTTAGGGGGAAAATTACATCACTTTTTCACGGCTTTTGGAGTTAGATTTGTTTTTCTTTTTAACTCAGTGCCGCAGGAAACTGAGCCTGTGGGCTGAGTCAGTAGGTCCAGATAGATGTGGGTGAGGCTCACTTGCTCAGGCAGACAGAGGATGTGCCCTCCAGGACTGGTGACCACTTGGCCTCAGTGTTGCAGTAGCCAGTCCAAGGTCCCTTTTCTGTCAGGGAGGGCATAGGGCAAGAGGGGGCTTCTGGGTCGGTCCTGGAGGATCTCTTACTCAAGGTTTCAATGTCTGAAGCTAAATCATAGAGAACAGAAGTCAAGGTGAACTATAATTCTCAGGTCCGAACCCAGCTTGTCATTACAGGGGTAGAGAATCTGAATTTGAGAGCCAAAACAAGTGTGGGAGGGTCTCAAAACCAGGAAAGTTGCAAACCAGGTGTGCAGGGGTATCTGAAGGATCCCGGAGCTGTCTGCTGGCCTGCAGCCATCCCTGAATGACCCAGCGTGGCAGCTGTGGGCTGGGCTCATTTAAAGAGGCTTTGCAAGGACAGACAGGCGGAGGAGAGCAGCAGGGCTGTGCGTGGCCTCCCGCCCACCGAGGCCTGCCTGCTGCCACAGGACTCCACGGAGGCTGCTTAGAAATGCTTTGGGAGTAGGTGTGATGGGGAAAGGCAGCAGGGCTCAGAGTCCGTTGAGAGAGTCAATCTGCTGGAAGCTGGCCCGAGTCATTGTCCCTGAGGCTCCGCAACCTCTCACCCTTGGCCCCCTGCGTGAGGGAGGGAGAGAGGTTGTTGGGGAAGGGGTCAGAACTATGAATCTCACCAGCTGGCTAAGTGGGATTATTGTCGCATAATAAATCCAGGGCCAGGAAAGTTTATGAGGTTCTCGGAAGCTGCAGGAACAATATCATTTAGAGAACATTTATGCTCACCAGGCGAAGGCAAGCCTTCCCCCCCTTTATTTATGAGGCATGCTGGGTAATTGAGAGCTGGGAAGGGAGGAGGTTAGGAAAAGATCACCCCTAAATAATCCTGCCTGGTGAAGCCACCATCTGGGCTGTTGTGCAGAAGGGATGGTCCCCATATGGTTGGATAGTTTATGAGCAGTGCATGGATCTGGGGCAAGGAAGAGATACCCAGGAAATATAAATGGGCTCACACTGCCGTGACCTGGTCCCCTGGAAGGCAGGAACTCATTAGTGGGTCCCTGGCACCCGTGAGCACGGTGCCTGACATAGTGAGAGCTGCTGAATGCTTGTTGCTGAATAAACCCATTCATTTGGGAACAGTTTAACGAGCGTTACCATGTGCCAGATACTGTGTTTGCGACACAGTTTTGTATCAACCAACAAAGCCAAGCCACTGCCTTCATGGAGCTAACAGTCCAGCAGGGCAGCCAGGCGCTGAAGAAAAAATGACTTAGATGAGCATTTCACTGTGGTTGACTTGACTTTCTCCACCTACTACAGTTAAGGAAAAAGGGGGAAAAATGGAATAAATTAGGGTTAGTTAGGCATAGTGCCTTGCAAGGCCACAAGGAAGCTTGATAACTTACCCAAGGTCGGAGCAAAGGCAGGTATTTTTCTAGCCTAAAAACATTCAAAAGTTATGTGGGCAGGAGGGCCTGGAGAGGCCTACAGCTGGGCCACCCTCACAGGGCTTGACCTCTGATTTGTTTGCGTGTGTGTGTGTTTATATATCTCAGGGTGACCAAAAAAAGGGTAACCCAAAAAGGGAGGTGGGCGTGGAAACATGTTGCCACCCAGAGTGATAAACCAGCCTGGCGCTCTCTCTCCCACCCTCCGTCCCGCCGCTCAACCTGTCTTCCTCATTCCCACCCTCTCGCCTGCAGCAGAAACTGGTGACCCCGTCTCACCCGAGACCTGAAGATTTCTGGGCACCAGGAGGGCATTGCCACTTGAGAGCCTGGAGCCTTATCATCTGGTAACTAGTCTTCTGGTTTTCAGAGTGTGAGCCACAGGCTCAGGATGACGCTCCAGCCTAGCTCGTTCCACTGAACTAACACAAAAGTACTCTAGAATATATATTTCAAAATGTATTTATTTACCTATAAAGAAAATTTGAACCATGCAACTTGTGAAGCATGCACCCACAGTAACAATTTACCAACTCCAAAGATGTGTGTTTGGGAGGGCAGGTAGGCATGGGTGCGTTGGTAACCATGAGGGAGAACCGGTGAGTGCAACTCAGAGCCATGGTCCTATCTGAGTGACCTGGAGGCTATGGCAATTCCTTCAAAGGTGACCTTCATCAATGCTTCCCTCCCCCATGTGCATGTCCAGAAGCAACATCCACTTCTCCTCTTCCCTGGACCTGGTGGGCTCGCTGGCTTCCTTGATCACTAGCATAGAGCAGAAGTGGCCTCGGGGACTACAGCTTGGTCACAGAGCCTTGCAGCTTCCCCCTGCCTCTCTGATTGCTGGCTTGGAGGGTTGGAGGGTGAGACCTGCTGTGCACAGACAGGCTGGGGAGCCAGGAGGCCCCAGACGCCAGAATGAGGAGCCATCTTAGAAGTGGGTCGGGCCCCACATGATTCCAGAAGATTCAGAATTCCAGAATTCCCAAACCACACAGAGTGACATGGTTGCTTCAAGCCAGTGTGTTTTAGGGTGATATTTTTGTACAACAATAGATAACCAGAAAGAGACCCGCAAAGAGGGTCTGTTAGAACCCTGACTCATTCAAACACCTAGCAAGCTCTCAGAGCAGACTCGGTTTGGCCTGAGGCTCCTCTTTTGAGAAAGGATTTCAACGGAGCCATCTGGATTCTGGAAGGTCAGAGGCCAATTCCTCTGACTCACACCCTCCTGATCCAGGCTCAGCGCCTCTCTGAACTCACCCCAGAGCCTCCCTTCCCTATCTCAGTGAGCAGCGAACTTAAAACCCAGGCTTGGCTGTCCTGGTGGGTGGGTGCCTCCAGCCTCTGCTGCTAGAATGAGGCCTAGGGGAGGGTGTGGGGTCCTGTGAGGACTGGATTCCAGGACCAGTGCCAAGTGGAGGGGATGGCTGGGAGGCAGAGTGGCAAGAGGATGGTGGGCTATCTCCACAGACAGAGGCTGGGGAAGGAGGGGACATGAAACATCACTCAGTGGGTACAGCTTCAGAGAGAAGTGTTTTGTGCCTTTAAGTAACAGCAAATTGGGCTTTGTGAGTGAAATAGAGTCTATCTTTAAGACTTAAAAAAGACATTTACTGCCAATTTCTGCTTAGAGCTCTAATGCTATTAGGCTTTCATTTCATGCACAGAGGATTTAGGCAGAGAAGGCTATAGCTTCATTTCAGCAGGCAAACAGGGCCGAGGCAAACAGGTAGGGCCTTCCCGTTACCTGGTGTCAGTGCCCAGAAGGACTGTGAGCGCGGTTCTGCGCGATGAACCAATGATCTCTGCTGACGTCACCTGAAGCATCACCAGGCTGTTGGGGATTCTGAAACTGCAGGACAGAGAAACAGCAGAGAGGGAGCTGCCCCATCTCTGCCGATTCCTTGGTAAGTCCCCAGGGACTGTGATGCTTTTGGGGTGTTATGAAGCCACTAGATGAGAGTCAGGGTCTCCCTCAGAAGCAGCTCCCCACCGAGGACCTTCAGTTCCACAGCAGCCGGGTGGGAGCCCAGCACCTCCTGGGTAAGAGGGCAGGTCCCACCTGAGCCTCTGTTTTCATAAGGAAGCCCAGGGCAGTGCGCACCTCCTCTGCTGTTCCCACGCTCACAGAGCCACAGGTCCCCCTGCTCCTTCCCTCACCGCTGATCAGCTTGTCCTCGGCTTTCAAGTGTCATTGTAGGATGAAAAAACTATAAGACCTTCGGCCCATCTCACTTCCCCTTTCTCCTCAGTCCTAGTGCATCTTAATCACTGTGACGTCAGAGACGGGTAGAGTCAGCGGGAGCTTTGTGTCTGCGTTTGCTGGCTCCAAGCACCTCACCCTCTGGGCTCACCTCGCCATCTGAAACTACGCCACGTGAGAATTCACCCTCTGAGGTAAAGTATCGCACCCCAGGAATCCTACTGAATTTCAAATAACCCAACCACGTACCATATAAACCCTTATTAGCCATTAATATTCCAATCCGTCTCAGCAGTTGGGCCTCCCACATGCCCCAGCCCCATAAAAACATGTCACTCAGGCATTTCCCAGGTTCACAGCATCCACACTACTCTCTCTGCCTCCACCAGCTCTGCCCTCTGCTTCACAGACGATTCCGAGTATTTCTGGCTCCTGATCTCGTCGCCATCTCCCTATTTATGGCTTTGCCTTACATCTACGGTTCATCTTCATGTGCTCGCTCACCCATGGTTCAGAAGTTCCCAGAATTTCCCCCCGTTGCTCCAGGCCAGCCTGGGTAGCAGCAGCTGCTTCCCTGAGATGGTGCGCTCCTAAGTGACCCCCATACTAGCCAGGCCCTTGAAGGGGCAGGAGAGCCCACACACCGGGGTGGATTGGCTGGGCTCTGCGGGAAAATGGGGCAACCCTGGGAAAGGCCGTGCCCAGCAAGAAGCCCTCTCAGACTGGGCTGCGGGCTGCTTTGGGATTGAGCACAGAGTGCTGGATGGACTGGGGGGAGGGGGGGAGGTGAAAGTGAACTTCAAGGCAATCTCACTCTCTCCATGGGGTTGCTCACAAGCAGCCCTGTTTTATTACACTCCTGGCTCACAGCCCTGGGTTCCTGTTTACTAGCGAATACCAGGACAATCCCTGAATAGCAGCACTACAGCTGGAAGGGCCCTTTCTCTTGCAAGGCAGAGAGGTAAAGGGCTCTGACCAAGATCACAGAGCCTTTGCGGGGCCAGGCTGGAGGCCGCCCTCAGTGCTCCTGCTCCCAGCCCCCTCTCGGCCCTCACAGGACAGCTTCCTTGCTAGGATGGAATGCACGTGCACAGCAGCCCCCAGTGGCCTGAGCTACAAGGACTGCACGAAAGAAGTAACCTGAGGGGTCTACGCAGACAGCACCCGGATGGCGGAGGAGCTGGCCTCTGCCAGGTATAAATCAGTTTACCCGACAGTGGCGATGGGGACCGTTTATGATTAATCAGTTTCTTTATTCTCCATGTAATTTCTGCCTTGCTCAGAACAGTGCATGAAGCATTCCCAGCTAGGAGCCCCTGGGAATCTGAGTCAGACTGTGGGCATTGATCTGTCCATCTAATAAACAGTTTGGGGAACCAACAGTGTGCCCTGCTCTGTACTAGATATTGAGAATCTAACAGTGCACGAGACAGCCAAGGTGTCTACCCTGCAAAGACCATGTGGTCTCCTGAAGAGTCCAGATCAGTCAGGTACAGATCACCGAGGGCTGCGACACAGAGAAGTTCAGAGGGTTGTGATAAGGAGCCCACACAGCTTATTGTTCAAGCCGGGACACTGAGGAGAAGGAAAGAGTGACCATGAATGAGCATGGCAGGACGACAGGTGCAAACCAGAACTACTGGGAAAATTGTGACATCTGGTTACCCTAGTTATGGAAATATAGAGGGGGAAAAACAGCAACAAAGAGAAAAACAGTAAGATGGGGGAGGGGAACCAGGGAAGGCTTCCTGGAAGAGACACCCTACACGCTGGCTTGAAATAACTTTATACAGTGAGGATTTTTAGAATGCACTGATAAGAAAATTATAAGTATGTACCAGAGGTTCAGAATCCAACTTCAGTCATCTTATCCAAGGGACATGCAACTGCTTTGAATTTATCCAATGCCATTTCCTCCCCCATTGCATCTCCATAAGATAAGTTTTTCCAACATGCATCCTTAGGAAGCAAAGCTATTTCCAGAGGGCACCAGGCACAAGCCCCAACTGCAGAAACACCCCCGACCCTCCAGGTGATGAGAGCCTCCTCGCTTTACCAAGACCACGGGTCAGAATAAAATCTCTTTCCAAGTGCCAGACAATGTCAGTTTTTCTATCTGTTCAATAAAGTTTTTATCCTTGGTTGAATTGATGCTTTCCTGCATTTTTTTTTTTACTAATGTGACTTCTCACCTGTGTTCCTCTCTCCTTTCTTGTCTGGCTTTTACATTTCTTGTCCCCAAGGAATGTCCCCGCTCTTTTCCCCCCATTGTTCTATCCTGTCACTCATGTTCTGACCCACTGCCATATTAGCATTCTCCAGGCCCACACTGGCCTTTTTCATCCAGGAGGACTCCTCATCCACAGCAAAAAAAAAAAAAGAGAAGACGACTGAAAATACAGGTATCGGTGGGGAGAACAGGCCCATTTGCTGAAATGGCCTGCTAGGTTTCAAACAGAATCATTAAGCAGTTAAGCTCCTGAAGAGGCATTACTGGCCAGGGAGCTGCTGGTCCCAGCTGTGAGGTAATGAAGTACAGAGACGAGAGTCCTCTCAGACGCCACCGTGGATAGAGTCTGGTGGGGAAAGCCAGGGGCCAGTGGGGGTGATGAGAGGATAATTACAACAGCCAAGAGCTCTCGTTGTCTTGTGTAAGTTCAGCCTGTCCACCCAGACTTCTGCAATCTGGGGGGTCTAGGATGCATCCGAGAGCTCTAGGTGAGAGTCAGAAATAAGCAACTTTAACCCATGTCACTGTCTCACCAAACCCAAGAACATTTTAAATTTGCTGCTTATAATTAGTCTTGCCCTGATGGTTGGCTTTATAAATAAGTGAGGTACGATCCCTCAGCATTTCATGTTAATTTCCTTCACACAGGTAAAATTAAGAAAAAATAAACAGTAAAGTGTTGGTGAAGTAGAATTTGCTATAAGGGGTGGATTTTTTTATTTGTTATTAAGGTATACTTGATAAAATATTATATTAGTTGCAGGTGTACAACATAGTGATTTGATATTTATATACTTTATGAAGGGATCACCACATTAAGGCCAGTAACCATCTGTCATGAAATTATTACAATATTATCGATTCTATTCCCTATGCTGTCTATCACATCCCTGTGATGTATTTATTTTAAATATGGTCTTTTTAAAAATTGATTTCAGTGAGACAGGGAGAGAGAGAGAGAAACATCTTTGAGAGAGAAATATCAATCGGATGCCTCCTACTGGGCATCAAACTTGCAACTCGGGCATGTGCCCTGACTGGGAATTGAATCAGTGACCTCTTGGTCCTCCAAATAATGCTCAACCAACTGAGCCACACCAGCCAGGGCAAGATGCATTTATTTTATAACTAGAAGTCTGTATCTCTCTGGGGTGGGGAGCAGGGGCAGATGGGATGGGAGTGGGGGGAGATGGGATGGGAGGGAGAGGGGAAAGGGATGGTGGACCTGATTAAAAGGGAGACTGAGAAAACATCCATAGGGAAAGGGACTTCTGAAGAAAATGGGAAGTCTTTCAGACACATCATTGAGCTCAGAAGGTAGACAAAGACTAACCAACACCTTGGGAGATCATAAAGGCCCTCCTACTGCCAAAGAGACATTCTAAGCAAAAACAAAATTTCAGAGGCTTTTGCATTTGTGTCCCTCCTGAGGAGCCTGTGGTGTGGAGGTCTGTGTACTAACAATTAGGAATGAAAATTGGAGGTGAAAGAGGAAAGTAGTGTGATTGATTAATTTGTTTGGCCAAACCACTTATCTTACATGTATTCAATATTGAGCAGCTGCAGACAGACACTGAGAAATATCTGCAATCTGGTATCATCCCTAATGCCCCAAAGAGGCCTTTCTGGTGCAGAGATGGAGGGAGAACAGACTCAGAATCAGGCAGGAAGAAGCTTAAGGTCAGGCTAGGTCAGGGACAGTCATTGCCCCTTCTCTTCCCCTGACTCCCAGCCCCTGCCAGCCCCCCCACCCTCCATCTTTTGGCAGGGAGACTGGTGTGAACACCAGCCCTACAGGGCCATTGTATCTGAACATTCTTTGTAATTGGCAGTATTGAAGCTTCGTGTTTGGATACAGTTTATTTTCAAATGTGAGAGTTCATTTCTTCTCAAGGAATCCTTTTCAGTGTCTTAATAAAATGCCATTTGAAAATTATAAAAAAAAGGTACCCCGGTGAAATCAACCAGCTTTAATTCCACTTGCCAGATAGTGCCCGAACAGCAACTGCTCTGTGAACAGGAGCCACTCCTTGCAAGCATGCTTCACATATTTATGGCAAATGCATTTACCTTTGGTTCTTTGTCAAGCGCGCTGATGTTTTTTAAATGACCAGCCTGCAGAAGGATTAAGATGAGGAACAACTGGCAGGGGCATGGCACCACCGGAGGAGGGGCAACGTGAGCCTCAGCCCCAAGCCCGGTGTCCCCAGCTGGCATGGAGGCTCAGTGGGAACTGGCTGCCATCCGAGGCCAACATGGGCGGCGGACTCTGGGGTCAAACAGGGTGACTGTGGTCTGAAATATGAAGGGTTGAAACAACTCAGACCATCATTTCTGGTTTATTACCCAGGCTGTGTTTTCTGTGGAAGGGTTGATGGCTTTGGTTTATGAGAACCAATTAATGCATGACAGATTCCTGGAGGCCCTGAAAACTCATTCTCGTCTTCTGCCTCAGCATCCACCATCCCCTCTCTCTCTCTCTTTCCCTCTCTCTCTCTCTCTCCCTTCCCCTCTCTCTCTCCCTTCCTCTCTCTCTCTCACCCACCCACACACATACACACACAACATGACATAATATTCTTTCTCTTGCCATAAAACTGGACCTTTATAGACTAGAAAACAGGTGTGTTCAAAGCAAACACCGAGCATAGGTGGGGGGAAGATTTCTAAAGGGCAGGAGTCCTCGGCTGCTCCAGCTGTCTGCAGCATGCCAGAGCTGAGAGAATCCTTGGAAACCATCTCGTTGAGCAATTTCCTTTTATAGCCACCGACGGGGAGCCCCAAAGATGAAAACGAGTAACGCAGGTAGTCTGCAACTTTCTAATTCTTCTCAGAATCACTGATCTCACCCACAGCCTCCCTAAGCCCCCCATCTCTAGCCTAGAGCCTTGCTCAGATGTCCCTCTTTGTACCTGTACCCTGACGTGCCTGAGGAAGACCACTGTGCCCCCTGCTTCCTTCATTCCAAGTCGAGGTTTTCCCTGAAGGACAAGGAGAGAGGGGAAAATAGTCGTAGGTAAGAGCGTTGATTTCTCACTAAAGGTCATCTGGCCCCTCACATTGCCAATGAGAAAAACTGAAATCTGAAGCGGTGCCATGATTTGAAAAGAACCTCACGGACAGCTAGAGAAGGCCGGGCGGAAACGGGGCCTCCCGTTCTTGTGCCCTTGATCTTTCTGTTCCAAGTGCCTCACTCCAGGTCTGCTGGGCACTCAGCTCCATCCTAGGCTTGCTGCAGTGTTTGCAGAGCTCCTGTCTCTCACCCACAGTGGGTGATGGAGGAAGGCAAGGGGCAGGAGGACTACGTGACCAGGCAGCCACTGAACCCCAACCCCAGTCCCTCTCCCTCTGCTGAGCACAAACCCCAGCCAGCAGAGAAAAGCCACCACAAGGTCACTGCATTCCTGAGGGATTAAGAGCATCTTTGTTTGCTCCTGCCAGGCCTCTGGCTCCGGCTGACTCAGGCTGGCGGCCTCCAGCCAAATGTTCTCTACCCGCCGAAAAATGAGCATTCTCGAATCTCAGGACACACACAGCCATGGGGAAAGTAAGTACATACAGGCCCACAGAGGCATACATACATACAAACACACACACACACACACACACACACAAACATACACACCTTACCTCTAAGAGCAAACACTCCAGAGTTAACATGCCCAACACATAGTTCAACTGTGTCTCTAAAAGAAAAAGATCTCTGTTGAAATCTTCTCTGCTGCCACCATGATCCATGTTACAGGGGTTGATAACCCCTAATATCCTTCTCTGGAAAATCTGGAAAATGGGAATAATAAGATCTATCTTGACTGCTTGTTGTGGGAATGAGAGAAAGGTATAAAACCTTTAAACTAGTGTCTGTGCGCATAATATATAGTTTTTACTATTTAATACTTGTTAGGGCATTCGTCTAGTCCACAATTATAGCTCTTTTCTCTATAGCTCACTTCTTATCCAGAGACGGGGGGGGGGGTCCCTCCAGAACACCACTGACCACATGATGGGGAACAGGGTGGCATAATGAGGCTGATGACCTAATATGGGCCAGTAGAAGGCTCTTCTCTACAAATTCAGAAAGGGAACCAAGAGCAAAATTAAGCTTTTTAGGTGCCAGGACTATAGTATGCAAACTGCAGGATTCAGGCCACCATGTCTCCATTTTCTGGGGAGCACAGAAAGCAGGTCTGCAGGCCCAAGAGGAAACACACAGAGAGACACAGCAAAGGCAGACAGATAATCTGCCAGCCCCCAGTCCCTTCGGGGAACCAGCTGCACTCCTTTCCCTGGCTGTCATAAGGCAACTCTGTAGCCCAGCATGGCTTGTTTTCCTTAAACTAGCTTGAGTTAGTTTCTCTTACTTACAACGAGTTAGTCCTCACTAGAAAATGATGATGACAGTGATGATTCCAGGGGACCACTGAGCAGTATGGGTTTGAACGGTGTGGGGTCACTTATATATGGATTTTATTCAATAACTATACAATCAGCCCTCCATATCCCTGGGTTTTGCATCCACGGATTCAGCCAACCATGGATCAATAACAGTATTTCCTGTCAGCAGTTGGGAAGTCACGGATACTGAGGGCTTACCTACTGTGTGCATTGTTCTAAGCCATTTTATATAAGGGACTTGAACATTCTCGAATTTTGGTGTCCACGGGAGTCCTGAAACCAATCTCCCTGAGGATACTCAGGGAAAACTGTAGTTAAGTTTTGGGGGAGTCAAAAGTCATATGTGGTTTTTTGACTGTGTAGGGGGTCGGCGCCCTTACTGTTCAAGCATCAACTGTATATGCACATAAGATAGATTTTATCTTTGACTTCTGTTTCCCAAAGCTAGTTAAGAATGCGGCTTTGTGTTCCTGTCAAAGGCATAGTGATGCAGACCACACCAGGGCAATGGGCCAACCCTTGCCTGGGCCACTGTCACTAGATATGAGGAAGAAGGTTTACTGGGCATAAGGACAAAGACACCTGTCTGAATCTTTTCTGTCTACCTGAAGTTGGCTTTGGCACATACCTGGCTTGCTAAAAACAACACGGTCCTCTGGAACTCTGCCATTTACCTTGGGCAAATAGCCTTTCAGAAACATTTCAATAACACAATGACTGTGGACACTTGTAGGCAAAGCAGACGATACAGAGCTGAGGACTCAGTGAGTGTGGCTATTATTAGGCTTCCCCCTTGTAAGCAACATCCGCAGAGCTCCCCAGGACACACTGTCAAGGTTCCTTAAATGTTCACCACTCTCAGAAGAAGAGAAGGGCCCTTGCTAGGCAGAGGAGCATGGAGACGTTCCTTCCCTGGTCTGGCATCGCGCCCTCCTCGGCGGAGAGCGCTGGGAGGCCGGCAGCCTTGGGTGGCACCTGCGTGGCGCTGGGTAACCCACAGCGGGCCAGTGCGCTCGCCCTCTGTCTTGGAAGCACACTCACCAGCAGCCAACACTTTATTAGGTGCTCTAGGAAGACATACAACAGACCCAAAACAGAAGACATCCCTTCTACCCTCAAGAAGCTTGTAATAAACGACATTCGTATAAAGCATCATAGGCGCCAGTTAGGGAGGCACAAACGAAGTGTCTGCACACCATGAGTGGGGGAGGAGGGGCCGAGCGGGTTGCCGAGGTCTGACGACAGGGATGAGGGGCTCGACGCGATGGTGGGGAAACCGGGAGGGAAGAAACAAGGGTTCAGAACTTGTAATGTTCTGAGCATGTCCGTCATGAGAGAGAGGAGACCCTGAAGGCGCAAGAAGCTTGGGGCAGAGGCGGAGCCCGTGAGGCAGCTGCTGTGGGCTCTCCATTCGGCTGAGGTGTTAGCATCATGTGAACGAATGAGCTCCGAATGGAGTTTCCAAACCTCGTTGCACATTGGAACCACCTGGGAGCCTTAAAAATCCTGAAGGCTGCCGGGCCCCATGCCCAGAGATTCTGATTTCATTGGTCTGGGTGCTGCCTGGGAATCAGAACCTTTAAAATCTCCCCAGACGATTCTAAAGTGCAGCTAAGGCCAAGAGCCACTGCTGCACAGCCTTAAATAAGGGGCTAGGAGGAGGTTGCCCTTTGCATCTACTCTGTTGATGAGAATGAGCTGGGTGTGGAAAGCGGGAGGATCGGGGCCTCCGGTGAAGGAGATATTCTCATAAGTGACCCACCTTCCCTCTTCCCTAGAGTCTGAGTTCACCCCTGTGGGTGACCTAAGCCCAGGCATCCTCCCCTCGCCTCTGTTGCCACACCGTGCAGACCCCCCAGGCCGATGCTCACCCGTCAGCTCCAGAGGAAAACTTCCAGCCGCTGGGGCCTGAAAGACCATTCATTGTGAGAAAGGGGAGGTCCAGCTCAGCTGAGTGGGTGGCAATAGCCTGCACTGGCTCTCAGCACAAAGGGAGTGCTGGGAGCTGCACAGTTCCAACATTCTGCCTACACTTTTCCCCCTTGATGCTGCTCCCACTGACCAATCTCTGGGCATACGGCAGGAGGGGAGGGGGTACAGGAGAAGCAGAAACAGGGCTCACTCCTCTGCTTCAAACCCAAGGGAGCTCTGGAAAGCTCTCTGACCCTAATTCATTCTGTTATTTGGAACTAATAACAATAAGAACTTACATTTATATAGTATTTACTACATGCCAAAGTCTGTTCTAAGTACTCTACAAATATTAACTCATTTAATTTTCATGACACCCTTATGAGTTAGGTACTGTTATGATCTCCAGTTTATGGATGACAAAAGCCAGGCACAGAGAGTAAGCAAGTTGACTAAAATTATGCAGACCGGAGAGTGTAAAGTGGATTCATAGTCAGACTCTATTTACAACCTTATTATGCAAACTTCATTAAGAGACAAGACACTTGGACCACAGTTCATATCAACAAGAAACATTGAATAAAGTGTCAAAGAGCCACAGTTTAAAATGGGCCAGGATAGCTTCCTGGAGTTGGTGGGGCTGGAGCTAATCCTGGAGAGGTAGAACTGAACAGAAAGCCCTTCTATACCAAGCGGAGCTGACAGAGAACCAGACATAGACCCATGCAGTGAAAACATGGCCTGGTTGACCCCGAGGCTCTGAGCTGGGCCTGAGGTGCACACTAAGGAGGTCTGGTATGGCAGAGCCCCAGAGGTGTAGAGCTGGGAGTCGCTCAATGACTGTGGCATTTAGGAATGTCCTTCAATGCTGGGAGAGCTGGTGGAAGCAGGCAGCCCAGTGAGAGGCTCCAGCAGCCTCTCTGGTGAGAGGCCAGGAGAGTCAGCGGTGGGGCAGCAGGAATGAATGAGAAGACTCTGACCCCTGTTTTGTTTCCATTTCCAAACATGTTCTGGTTCCCTCAGAGCCTCAAAGACCATACTTCTCTGTTTCTTCCCTCTTTCTACTTGAAGAGCCCACAGCTCAAAGGAGGGAGATACCTAGTCTGTTGGTCAGCCAGTAAGTTGGTCATGAGGATGGAACCCCTGGTGAGCACTGGGCCGAGTGCACCAGAGAGTCACACAGGCCAGAGAGGGGCAGCCCCCCAGGCAAGTGAGCCACCTGGGGGTCTGGACTGCACCTTAAATTGTGTGACTGCGTCCCCAGCCCGCTTTCAGAATAATAAATACTCATCTCTGAGAGATACAGAAAGGGCCCAAAGCCCATGATGCTTCAAACCCTTTTCTATGGTGTTTGCATAATATGAACCTTCACGTGCTCAGGAGGCAAAAGATGAGGGAGAAAAGATCCATGACTGAGCCTGAAGCATTAAAGTAAAAAATGGATTTCAATAAAACATGATATAAAAACAAGAAATAACTAAATGGAATTGAAAGAAAATGACATAAAACTTCAACACAAGGCTGCTCATTGCAATTCTGGGAACTTTACTTCTCACAGCTGCACAGCCATCAGCATTCAGGGTGTTCTTTCTCTCTGGGAACTGATCACGTGTGGACATCATCATCTTCTGGAGCACTCTGCACTTGCCTCTTCTGAAATCAGCCAGTCCATGCCAGGCCTACCAGCTGCCTCACTTCTCACTACTAGGGTTGAAGGGGGTTGCATTTAGATGATCCTTTCAAATTTCTTCCCACTCCCAGAATCTGTGACTGCAACTTGGAATTTTTTGATATTACATGTTGCCTCCTGAAGTAATTCACAGTAGAAAGATTCCTATTTGGGGGGAATCTAACATGTGTTTTCTTCTTTAATTCTCACTCTAAATCCAAGAGTCGGGCATTATCAACTCCACTGTACATAAGAGGGAACAGAAGCTTAGAGAAGCTAGAGGAAACCACATAGTGAGGCAGTGCAGTAGAGACATGGGCCAAGTTCGTAAACCTGACTTTAGATCTCATCACTGCTTCTTCTAGCAGCAAAACTTTGAGAAAGTGACACAGCCCCTCATGAGGAGTAATGGGATGGTGCCATGGGTGAAGCACTGTCACACAATTAGCACTTGGTACATGGCAGCTGTTGCTAGTTATTCTCATAGCAAGTACCTTGCCCAGGATCATACAACCACCCAGAGGCTAAGGTGGGATTTAAGCTCAGTCTCCATTTCCAAAGGTATGTCCTTCCCTATTTTACACCTGGACTCAAGTGCGTGAACCCATGAGCAATGAAAATAACCATCTGTTGATCATCAACAAGTGCTAGATATTGAGCTGGGCACTTTACACAAAAAATTCCATTCAACCTTTTCAACAACAGAGGCAGGTGCCATTTTTCTTCCCATTGTACGGAGTTGGAGACTGAGGCAGGGCCTCCATACTGCTCTTCTTCAGCTGGTAGGTGACAGAGTCAGAATTTAATACCCAGATTCTCTGACACCAAGGTCTCACTGTGAACCTCTCTGTGCATGTTGCCTCTCAGATACGGTATTCTTTACCTCTGTACCCAGCACTCTGCTAAGTAGAAATAGTTCAGCCATCAGGATTTTTTCACGCATGCGCTGACCCCAGCAGGTGGAAGCCAACCAGAAGGTAATGATTCTGGTGGGTTTGCCAGATTCCGGCCGCTTTGCAGGAACCTTGCCCATTTCAGAAGCCAGTTTGCTCCTTGGAGTTCTCCCAGCTCACTCAGCACCTCCAAACAAGGATGCTGGAGCCTCACTTGCTCTTCAGAGCCTGGGATTTCTGCTAGATCACTAGGTGACTGATTTCCCAGGTCCTGGACCTCAATCAGTGCCCATCTGAGAGTGAAGAGAGCAGATCATGAGTCTGAACTTGAGAGATTGCTCAGCAGGGAGCCCGTAGGTAGATGCTGGGCTAGTGTGGGGGAGGAGAGGGGATGGGACCTGCCATGTGGGACTCACTCCATGTCACAATCCATTTATTTCCCAAATGATGGTGTTGGGCACATTTTGTGGCTCTATACGGTTTGATATTACAATACAGATCCAACTGCTTAGATACTCCAGACAGGGGCCCAACTTACCCCTCCCAGGAGCACAGAGCCACCTGCCACCAGCAATGCATTGCCGAGAACAGAACCTGCCCTTTCTGCTGATTTGGTGAAGACAATGGCCTCCAGGTGCCTGGCCCAGGAGGTTGAGAAGATCTCCAGGGATGGCCGAGGTGTGGCTCCTCCTGGTGCCCCCGAGGCTCCTGGCTTGTAAATGAGAAATGCCACCCCGTATCAAAAGAAGCGCTTTTGAAGCCTCAGCTTTTATCTTTCGGTGCTCCCCAATCAGAAGTGACAAGGAAGATAAAACTCGATTTATTCACCAGCCCGGGAGGCTCATTTCCAAGCACAATAGCTGTGCCAGGCAGCGGGCTTTCCCCAGAAGAGACAAAAGGGGGAAAAGGAAAACCAAGGAAAAAAGGAAAGCATCTGTCTGAAGAGAATCAGGCCATTAGAGGAGGGCTTTGCAGGTGACCCACTGGACTTCAGAGAAAGCCTGGCTCTGTCTAGGGCCCCAGCCTGTCTGGAGAAAGAAATGGCACCCACCCTTGGGAAGGATGGCTCTTGGTGATAGGCATGGGCCCTGGGTCTGGAAGGAGTCAGGCCTCAGGCAAGTCAAGTTCCAACACCCTCAGCAACTTCCCCAGCCCAGGGCAGGCCCTTACCCTGCCCCAATCACTGAGAGAGTTTGTGGCCGAGGGGTATGGCCATTTTCAGGCTCCTTCCCACGAGGCAGGGGTCTCTCCAGGCTGAAGACTGCAGCCACTTCCCCACCCTGAGCCTCGTCTACTCCTCCAACAAACAGAGAGGATGCTTACTTCATCCTGTTGGTTTAGGATGAAAGGAAAACACACATGTACAAATACCAAAGTGGTACCTGACATTCAAAAGGCACTCAAGATTGTGTGATTGTGTAAAGTAAAAAAAAAAAAAGAGAGAACTAGAGGATCTAAGATGGTGGTAGATTGAGTGGAAGCTACACTGACACCCTCCTGGGGCCAAACTAGAATTACAACTAAAATATAGAAAAAGCATCCTGAATAATCAACTGCAACTGAAGACTGTCTGAGGAGCACCCTCATAACCAAGGAGGAGAAGTGGAGACCTCATAGATACATGTAGGAAGTGCGGACACGAGAGCGCTGGCTGGGCTCCCACAGGCAGCAACTGAAGGTCCAGAGGGAGATCTCAGCTGTGGGGGTTCCCACTGAGGACTCTGGGGCCTAAACCCCAGGCTTGGCTTCCCAACCAAGAGCACCAGAACTGAGAAAGGTGCCCATATAACATCTGAAAAGCAGGAGGGTTTCTGTCGGCCAGGGAAAGACGGCTGGAAATGCAAGCACCCTCTTAAAGAGCCAACACACAAAGTTTCATGTGCAACCACTCACCTTAAGCTCCAGCAGAGGGAGGGCAGAGTGTACTAGAGCTGTGTGAGGAGAATCTAGGGGGGTTGTGTGCTCGGAGATAGGGCTCAGAGGGGACCCTTCTGGATTCTTGTGCTGAGTCATTCCCCTATACTGCAGAGGGCATCTTTCAGAGGCAGACATTTACCTTCCAAGCAGCTTTTGCTTGGGGGGGGATGGAGCGAGGGAAGCAATTGCCCCACCCTGCTGGAAAACTTATCCCCCCACCCTGTGGAGTTTCTACAGCCTGGGGCTCATTAAGAGACTGAATAACAGCCTCTGGGTGCTTTGAGTCTTTGCTTGATTTGCTTCTGGACACAGGGCTTGAAAAAGCAGACCTTGGTACTTATCTTGGTCTTGTCCAAACACATCCAGCCCCAGCAGAGGGAACCACAAGCTGTGGAGTGTGGAAAACGTCAAATAAGGTACTCTAGGCGAGTCATAAACAGCATCTGACATTGGCCTGTACCAGAGACCATCCAAAAGCCTGGGAGTCCTAGCAGGCCTACCTAATATATAGAAACATATCTAAACAGGCTGCCAAAAATGGGGAGACAAAAATAAACAAGCCCTAAATGAAAGAACAAAAGAATTCTCCAGAAGAAGAGATAAGTGAAATGGAGATAAGCAATCTATCAGATATAGAGTCAGAATACTGATCATAAAGATGCTCAGCAGCATGAATAAAGATAAAGAAACCATGAAGGAAATTAAACATTTAAAAAAATATATATCTTTATTGATTTCAGAGAGAGGAAAGGCGAGGGAGAGAGAGATAGAAATATCAATGATAAGAGAGTCATTGATCGGCTGCCTCCTGCACAACCCGGACTGGGGATTGAGCCCACAACCCAGGCATGTGCCCTAACTGGGAATAGAACCCTGATCGCCTGGATCCTAGGTCAATGATCAACAGCTGAGCCATGTCCGGCCTGGCAATGAAGGAAATTAAGAATGACATAGTAGAAATAAAAAAATCATTGGAAGGAATGAACAGCAGATTAGGGGAAGCTGAGGATAGGATCAGTGGATTAGAAGACAGGGTAGAAAGAAATCACTCAATCACAGAACCAAAAAGAAAAAACAATTTAAAAACAGGAGGACAGTCTAAGGGAGCTGTGGGACAACATGCAACATAACAATATTCACATCATAGTAGTGCCAGAAGAGGTCAAAAGTAAGCAAGAGTTAGAGAACCTGTTTGAAGAAATAATGGCAGAAAACTTCCCTAACCTGGTCAAGGAAAAGGTCATACAAGTTCAGGAGACACAGAGACTCCCAAGCAAGAAGAACCCAAAGGGGCCCAAGCCCAGACACATCATAATTAAAATGCCAAAACTTCAAGACGAAGAGAGAATATTAAAGGCAGCAAGAAAAAAGCAATCTGTTACCTACAAAGGAGCTCCCTTAAGGCTGTCGACTGATTTCTCATCAGAAACTCTACAGGCCAGAAAGGAATGGCATGGAATATGTAAGGCAACACAAAACAAGGATCTGAAACCAAGACTAGTCTATCCAGCAAGGCTATCATTCAAAATTGATGGTGAAATAAAGAGCTTTCCAGACCACAAAAAGGCTAGAGTTTATCACCACCAAACCAGCATTGCAAGAAATGTTAAAGGGACTGCTGTAACAAGAAGGTGAAATAGAGAGAATGAGAAACACAAGCATAAAGAAATAAAATGGCAATAGATAAGTATCTATCAACAATAACCTTAAATATACATGGATTAAATGTCCCAATCAAAGGACACAGGGTAACTGAATGGATAAGAAAACAAGACCCAAATATATGCTGTCTGCAAGAGACACACCTCAGGACAAGACTCACACAGGCTGGAAAACCCCCCACACAAACTTCTGGAGGACTTTAAAGGAGAGATGGACAGCAATACAGTCATAGTAGGGGACTTTAACACCCCACTGACTTTACTGGATAGATCTTCCAGACAAAAAAATCAACAAGGAAACAGTGACTCTAAATGACACACTAGATCAGATGGATTTAATTGACATTTACAGAACACTTCACCCCAAAGCTGCAGAATAGGCATTCTCCTCAAGTGCACATGGGACATTCTCAAAGCTAGGCCACATGTTAGGACACAAAACAAGTCTCCACAAGGTCAAGAAGATTGAAATCATATCAAGCATCTTCTCAAACATTTATACAATGGAATACTATGCAGCTGTAAAAACAAAGGATCCCTTGCCCTTGGAGACAGCATGGTGGGACCTGGAGAGTATAATGCCAAGTGAAATAAGCCAGTCAGAGAAAGACAAGTGTCACATGATCTCAATCATATATGAATCTAGTGAACAAAATAAACCGATGAACAAAGTAGATCTAGAAACATAGAAACATGGAACAGACCAATGAATCTCAGAGGGAAGGTGGGTGGGTGGGTGGCGGGGGAGAGATTAACCTAAGAATTTATATGCATATATGCATAACCCATGAACACAGACAATAGTGAAGGCCTGAGGGGAGGTGTACAGGGAGGAGGGAACCAATGGGGGAAAATGGGGGACATTTGTAATACTTTCAACAATAAAGATAAATTTTAAACAAATAGAGAACTAGCCCTGACTGGTGTGGCTCAGTGCTTAGAACATCAGCCCATGAACCAAAGGATCTTGGGTTCAATTTCTGATTGGCACTCACCTGGGTTGCAGATTCAGACCCTGGCCCCGGTCAGGACTCATTTGGGAGGCAACCAATCCATGTGTCTCTCTCACATAGATATTTCTCACAACCCCCTTCCCTCCTTCCCTCACTCCGCTCTGTCTAAAAAAATCAATGGAAAAAATATCCTTGGGTAAGGGTTAACAAGAAGAGAGAGGAGAGAGAGAACTAATTTATTAGCATATGCATTCTTGGCATGTCAAGAATACTTTAAAAATGACCTTAAATATACTTGAAAACTGATGGCCTTACCCCATTGTCAGCATTGTTTACATGTTCCTTTGTTTACCTCAGTCCTTGTCTCAGGAAACCATGTTTTCATGAGTATTGTGGAGCTCTGGGTTAGTGGGGCCTGAGCTAGATTCACCATCTTTGGTTTTCTTTTACCTTTTTTAATCGATTGGAAGAAGATGGTGGGTGGACCGTAGACGATTGCTTCCATTCCTCCTGTGTTCCTGCTTGGGTTTGAGACGTGACCAGACACCATCTGAAGAAGTCCGGGGTTAAGTTTTAACTCCTGCGTCTCAAATGCTCTCCTCCCTCAACATACATAATCCAACTGTCAATAAGTTTTAGTAGGGTTTTTTTTTCTTAAATAATTCTTTTTGTAACCTCCCCCCGTATTTGCGAATACATGCCTACTTGAAAATAGCGGAAAAGCATAAAAAAAAGTCACTAATTATTTTATCTGAAGTATCTTTTCAGGCTTTTCTTTGTAGCCTCTTTAGCGTAGGAATAAGACAGCAGTTTCCTTCCTTAGCTGGCTGAAGCAGCTTTCTGACTGGTCTCCTCTCCAGGTCAAGTAAGCTTCCAAAACACGTGTTTGTCCTGTGCACCCCTGCTCGGGAGCCTTGAGTTCTTTGCTGCCTGCGGAGGAAGCCTGAACAACTGGGTATGATGTTCAGTCTTGTAATACATTTGTCTCAAACATGTCATTCTTTGCCTTTCTTCCACCATGTTCCCCCCATGCTGTAGCGACCCTGATTTGGTGCCCACACCCCCCCTTCCCACCCCCATCCTCTCTCCTCCCTGTGAATCACTTGCGGGCTGTGCAAACTCCTTTATGTCATCAGAGGTTGAGCTTAAATACTGTGGCTCCGGAAAACCCGCGTTGCTGTTGAGTTTCCCCCGTGGAGAGAACCTGTTCAGTGGCTGGTGTCACAGGTGAGGGCCACATTTTCTCTTTCTGTCTCTGAACGCCTTGCTTGCACCCAGCCTATTTAATTTAATTATATTTGATTATATTCAACTGTGCAATAAGTATCCTCTGCTTGCCTGTATTCGAGATGGCTTTTTCTTCTTCTTTGTGTGTTTTTGTGTCATCTGCCTTGTCATGTAAAAACGTCACTTGCACAATTTTCTCTCTCCTAGTTGCATCCTAATACCGGGTAGTTTTACGAGAGGTACTAGCTGTGGGGTGAATTTGTAGAAATGGTCTCTGCAAGGCAGGGGGCTTCTAAGGGGCTTCTAATGGGTGGGTGACTTTCATCTCTCATGAAGATGAAGTGAGGAGGGGTAGGCAGTGGGAGGAGACACCTGGAAATATTTCTTGTTTCCTTCGTATTCAGTAAAAAAAAAAGGAAAAAGAAAAGAAAGATTGTGTGTGTTGGGGGGAACGGGGTGGAGGTAGAAGAGAGCATAGAGGGGATAGATGGTGATGGAAAAAATAAAATAAAGCAAAATAAAATAAAATAAAAAAGGATTCGAGATTTTTTTTTAACTGTTCTCTCTTTCTTTAGAATGCCCAACCCCACCGTCTTGTCCTCTGGGCAAACTTGGAAGTCACCTTCCCAGTCTCTGTTCTGGCCCCCACACGAAGCCTTCCCTGGCCCTCGCAGGCACAACTCCCTCCCTGCTGTAACCCTGTCGGTTAGAGCACCTGTCACTCCGGATGGTGACACTGACCGCATTCATATTTGGGCCAAACACCAAATTATGTGTTTGTTTACTTATTTCATTGAATTTATTGGGATAACATTGGTTAATAAAATTATACAGGTTTCAGGTGTACAATTCTATAATGCGTCATCTGCCTACTGTATTATGTGTTCACCACCCCAAGTCAAGTTTTCTCCCATCACAATTTATCCCTCCTATTACCATCAATATTGATCAGCATCATAAATCAAACCTCTAAAATTCAGGAATTAATCTGACATATGGCCCAAAATAACTATTATCACAATTGTATATTTTGGAATTTTAGTAGTTAAATTTCAGAAGCTTGATGTTGTGGCTCAGGAACAATCAGCTGTAGGATCCTGCAGTAGGCACTGCGCTCAGATGGATGCTGGTTTCCAGCTGAGGTCAGTGGGAGGCCGGGACCTTCAGGGTTTGCTTTGGTTATTTCTAATGCCTTTGTCTCTCATACTCATATTTTTATTATGTCTGAACAGAAGACTGTTTATCATGGATATTGTTGCCCATGGTTGTTGAGGTTTCTTTTCTCAACAATCCTGAGATTGACATATTACTCTTAATTCAAACTTTGAAATGTGGAGCATTTGCAAATAGGAAGGGCTCAAGGTCTAAAGGGAATTTACAGATGAAACACTAAATACAAACTTTAAAGCTTTTTTTGCTTGGTGTTATGAATGTGAATACACCAAACAAGTCTACAAAAAACATGAATTATGACATAATCTAATTTCTGTATTTAGCTTATATTATTATTATTTTTATATATAATTTTAAGGAAAATATAAATTTTAATAATGAAATTTTATTATTTTTTATTTATTTAATTTATTCTTGTTATCCTTTTTTTTCAATCTTTATAGTTGAGAGTACTACAGATGCCCCCCCCCCGCCCTCCTTTCCCCAGGTTCTGGGGGCAGGAAGAAATTAACCAAAGAACATATATGCATATATGCATTGCCCTTGGACACAGCTCGTGTTATTATTATTTAAATTTTACAAACATTTTTATGTCCAAAAGGATATAAAGTTCTTCCTAAAGTTATCTAGCTAACACACTTTCTAAGTTTTTTTGTTTAACTCTTTGGAGTTTCTGAATAATGATTTTGCACAAAAAATTAACAGCTTTCAAAATGATTGGGATTGTTGCGCCTTTTTAATCTTGCAATAATAAATATATATTTATTTCCTAACTGATAGAATTTCAACATATAAAGCACATAGGAGATTTTTTTCACTTCAATTTTCATATATTTGATTACCTCCATACACATATTTCAAAGGGAATATTTAAATCAAAACAAACCTTTTTTTTTTTTTTTAACATATCTTTATTGATTTCAGAGAGAGGAAAGGAAGGGGGAGAGAGAGAGATAGAAACATCAATGATGAGCGAGTCATTGATCGGCTGCCTGGCCCGCAACCCGGGCATGTGCCCTGACCGGGAATCGAACCCTGCTTTCCTGGATCCTAGGTTGATGCTCAACCGCTGAGCCACACCCCGCCGGGCTTGAATCTTAATGAAATACTTTGTATTACTGATATTGCTACATTGACTTATATGTTAGCAACCTATGTGAACATAGTTGTTACAAGAAAAAGTCTAAGGATATTAGAAATGAGGCGGAGGTGGGCATTGAACTCCCAGCTTTGTGAAAGGCCTACCCTAGGCCAGACCCACGCGGCAGATTCGAGCCGGAGCTCAAGTTCAACGCATGGTGCTGCCCGAAGCAACAGCACAGCAAAGGCCCTCCTGGCCTTGTCTTCGTGGGGATGGTTTCCAGGGACACAGAGCTCTACCATTGTCTTCATGTCGTGTGTCGTGAACCAGAGTTTCCTCCAGTTCTTCTCTACCACCAATGGCCACGCTCCCAGGCTGCAGGGACATTCATGAGGCCCTTTAATCACGGTAAAGTCTCTGGACCCCCAGTTGCTCGCTTCTCTTGCTTTCTGCTTTTGCGCCCGTTTCTTACAGGGGACCTGGAATGACGGTGGAGCTCACATTTTACATCCTGTGGCGATGCTCCTGTTTCTCTGCAGCAGAAGCCCACCATCGCCGTACACCTCTGCTTAGCCCCTAGGGACATAAAATAAAGGGCTGGAAGGACGTCAACACTGAGTGCACCGCACACACCGAGGCCGTGGGCTGAGGCGTTGGCAGCGTACCAGTCAGCCAAGACACACAGGAAGTCCTTTTGAGAAGTTTTCATTGGTTGAGTCTATGAGAACTTTCAGAATATAAGAAAAAATCTATTAATAGCTGACTACTGGAGTCCCTGTGTGTGTGTGTGTGTGTATATGTGTATAATCATTTCCCGGAGAGTTAGCATTGAACAGACCATGACTGCGTGGCAATTATCTGTTTGCATGTGTCTTTGTCACCAGACTGGAAACTGTTTGAGTTAAAGAGCCAAGTCGTTCTATCTTTATATGCCCAGCTTTTAAAGTAGAGCCTGCTATAAACATGAGACAAACGATTGAATGAAAGAGCGAGGAAACTGTCAAAGGGAACCACAACTCATCCCCGGATCACGTTGGCGATGGAAAAGCAGGTTCAGATCAGTCCCCTAGGCCCCCATTCCCAGTGCGGCCCTGGAGCCCAGCGCCCGGTCAGTGGAGCAGGAGCTCTAAAGACAGCAGGGCCCCGGGCAGAAGGAGCATGGACCAGGAGGAGGGGATGGGACCCCGCTTCCCTCACCCAGCTCTGAGAAGAGCAAGCGCAACAGCGGCCTATTGCTGGTTGTTCCTGACTCTGTTTCAATAGTTCAGCCTCAGCCCAGGACCCCAGTCTGCAGAACCCTTGCATCTCTCCTTGCTGGCAGTTCACGTGGAGCACTGGGCTGGGCTGAGCTCCGAGGCCTGGGGGCCATGCGTGTGGCAGGCACTGCCCTGGACACTCGGGTCCGAGAGGCCTGGAGGATCCCAGGAGTGGGCACATGCCCACGAACCATCTCTCTTCCCTCCCCTCTGCCTCTCCCCCTCTCCCCGCGCCTCCGCCCCTCCGGCTCTGCTCTCCATCTCACGCTTGGCCACTCTTCCGGACTATTCTATATTTAACTCTCTAAGCCTCATTAACTACAAAATCCCTAACTTTACCACCCAACCAATTCAGGGGAGCTATTTTTTGGCTACAGTTATGCTTCCTTTTGAGTATTAATTTCCTTTAAGGCTTGCCCTATTAATCACTTTAACAATGAAATTAAGACAATTATTTTAATGAGGTAATGGGTGATAAAGAGTGGACCATACACATTTGTTACACAATAGCCAGAAGGAACATCTTGTTAAAAGTCATCCTTGCCAATAATGTATTAGGTGGGAATGTGCTTCGGGAGGGTCAGGCCGGGGGTTGTTCTCTTGCACGGATTTAGAGGCGCCCGTTTCTGCCGGTGCTGCCGCCTTCGGGCTTTCAGGCCCCGCAAGCGGAGCGCGGTCCTGGGAGGGACGGGCATTTCCCTCTGGAGCCCAGCGGCAGCTGCAGAGGCCCGGGCCCAGGGTGCCAGCTCCAGCCCCTCCCCCCTCCCCTTCCTCGGTTTCCACCTCTTTACTTTGCCACCAGCCACCCCTCTGCACTGCCCCTTCCCTTGTGTCCTGACCTCGTCCTCTTGCCCTGGCCTTACCCCCATCTCTCCGGGGGTGGGGGGCACAGTACAGGGCTGTTTTTCCCTCCCCAGCTGCCCTGCTTTTTATCTACACTAAGATGCCTCACTAAGGCCTCTCACATCTCCCACTCTCCCTGTTTATTTTCTTCCCCGCCAGCAAGGGTTATTGCTCCCACCACGGGGTAGCGGGTCACTGGGCACGGGGGTGGGAGGCCATGCCAGGTCCCAGGGAGTGGAACTGGCACAGAACCCAAGAATCCTGGCCTTAGTCACGAGTGAGCGACCCTGGGACCCTCTCACTTCCTTGCTTCACCCAGCCCTCCAGTGCCCAGCCCTCCCAGGGGCTGGAATTTATGCAGACGTTGCGGTGAAGAGGAGAGGCCATTGCTTTGACCTAAATCAGAAGGGGACCCAGTAATTCTACTCCTGGGTGTACACCCAAAAGGACCGAAAGCTGGACTAAACAGATATTGGCACACCCACGTTCGCAGCAGCAGCATTCACAGCAGCCAAAAGACGGAAACAACCCAAGTATCCATTGACCTGGACGTACAAAATGTGGTACACACCCACAATGGAATATTATTCAGCCATAAAAAGGAATAAAGTTATGGTGAACTTTGGGTGAACCTTGAAACATTATGCTAAGTAAAATAATCCAGATATAAAAAGACAAATTTTATATGATTCCACTTACGTGAGGTCCCTAGAAGAGCAAACTCGGAGAGACAGGAAGCAGAACACGTTACCAGGGCCGGAAAGGGGAGGAGATGGGAATTCAGTGACAAAGTTGCAGCAACGGACAGTGGTAGTGGCCGCACAAGGCTATGAATGTACTTAATGCCGCCGAGTTACACACAGAATCGCTAAGATGATACAATTTTGTGTTTTTGTTTATTTTGCTACAATGAAAGGGTTTTAAAAAGAGCAGAAGAAAAAGGAAAATTAAAACTCTTTTAAAAAGTACTTTGTATATATCTTAACCTTTTCTGATTATGGAATACGCTACACATTCAGAAAATTACACAAAACGGACACTACATCTTGATGATTTGTCACAAAGCAAATTTTGTTGTAACCGCTCCTCAGGTCAAGAGAGAACATGACCAGCCTACACACGGAACCCTAAATATTTTAGTTTAGCCTTGCCTATCGTTTTAACTTTATATAAACGAAATCGCGTACACTTTTGTAGTGTCTCACACTCACCGTTTGAGGTTCGTTTGCTTAAAGCTGTAGTTGATTTTCGTTGCTCTTCTGTATTTCATCGTGTGGCTCTAATACAATTTGTGAATGCATGGTGCTGTCAGAGGGCGTGTGGCTGGTTTCCTCTGGGGCTGTTGTGCTCTGAACACTCTTGGCCGTGATTTCTCGTAGGTGAGAAAGAGTTTCTAACTGGGAGGGGGTGGGGAGGTGCTGGGCTTAAGCTATCGAAGTTTAGGAGAGAATGCCAAGTGTTCCCCAAAGTGGCGAGGCCAATGTACACATCTCTCAACAATGAAGGAGAGGACACTATTCCTGTGCTCCAGGAACTATGGGGAGGAAGGACGGAAAGCACTCAGAGGGGGAACAAGGGCTAAGATAGACCCTGCCAGTGCTGGCTCAGCCTCCCAGGGGTCCTTGTTTCCACGCACCTGTCCCCAGCTCCTGTGACTCGCTCCAAGGCCACCATTCCTGACTCTCACTGGAGGCCTGTCTTGTGGCTGTGTGCTCCCAGGTGCAGACAGCGGGCAAAGCCTGGCAGGTTAGGTCCCCTGCGCCTTCTTTTGACCCATCCTGACCCTTAGCCATGGATTGGTCATTGTAGCCTCAGCTCTCTTGTCTCCAGTCCTGACAAACTTACACCCAGAGATTCCTCATAGGACCAGGCTGAAGCCACCTTCCAGGGACCCTGCCTGGAGCTACACACTTGGTTTTTCTGCCTTTCCTGTCCTGCTCCCCTCACTTCTGTCCAGTTTCTCCTGAGAGCCCTTCCTTAATAAACCACTTGCGAAGAACCCTTACCTCAGGGTCTGCTTCTGGGGAACCCAAGCTAAGAACAATAACCTAGACCTATGAAAACCCAAGTGTATAATCTCAGATAAACCTTTCCTTTATACGAGCCTCAGTTTCCTCCACGCTAATATAGAGGAGCTGCATTACTAATTCCAAAGATCCAAAATTCCATTATTGAATAAAATTGTGATGATATGGGTGCTGCAGCGCCCGAACCAGGTGCCACTGAGAAAGAACTGAGTAAGTCCAACAAGGACCCCAGATTCTCAGAAAGTTTTTTCAAACCTCTTCTCCCTAACCCCTGGGTATCGATGGAGGCCCCGAGACGTGTGTGTGTGTGTGCGCGTGTGTGCACATGTGCATGTTGGTGGGGTGGAGCAGGAGGTGTTAAGCAAATCCTTATTGTAAGGAAAAACTGGAAGTGGACTCATGGAAGTAAAGTCAGGGAGCAAACTGGAAAGTCGAGCACCTATGTGGACGTGCATGGCAGATGTGGGCTGTTTTGCCATAAAATCAGACTATGGTGCTGACCGGAGCTGCTGTGAGGACGACCGTGCTTCCCGGGTCCTTTGCCAACACCTGACAGGTGGTGCGTTTGTGCCTCTCATACTCATGAGAAAATTAAAGATCAGATGGATTGAGAGACTTACCCAGGGTCACAGAGCCAGGACGTGAAAGAGTTGAGTCTAAAACCTAAGTCGACTTCTCAACTCACGTCTCTTGATACTGTAGCAGGTCCTCATTCTGCTGAGCAGAGGTGCGAGTTTAGGCGCCCATGCGGCCTCCGCCGGTGCCACCCTGGCTGGAGGAGCAGGGGCTTCTTGTTGCTGCTCCCACATGGCTTCTATGGACAGCACTGGGTTGGGGCGACCTTCCTCTGATGCTACCCCGAACGGGGGGACAGAGTGGCACCTTGCTCCAGCCTGGTGGGAGTGCAACACAGCTCCCCATGTGGTAGTCACTGGCGCCGCAGCGGGAAGAGAAGGGACAAGGTCCTCTCTCTCTATCGGACCTTCTCTGGCACCACCCAGCAAGGGGCTAGAGCACCGTGACAGCCCCGGAGGGTGGACAGCCAGGCTCCCGACTCAGCCCTTGCTGGTGGGAGGGGTTGGAGTGGGGACACAATTTTCCCTGTAGTGTCTGGTTAGAGTTCAGTGGTTAGCGTTGAAAAGTTTTGTCCTGTTGGACTGCCCTCTTCCTGATCCTTTGGCTGGACAGGGTAAGTCTTTGTCTGTCTGTCTGTTTGTGTGTCGGTACTCGTTAGTATTTACAGGTTGCCAACTTTTCGGTTCCAAGCCTGGGATATATGAAGCCAAAGGAGAGCCCAGGGAACTCCTTAGGTTCCAATGTTCCTCCCCAGTCCACCTTCTTCCCACCTTTCAGATCCTTCCCGTGGTTGTTTTATACAGATTGACAGGGTTTTCAGTTGTACCTAATGGAGGCAATAGGGGAAGTATATCTACCCCATCTTCCTGGAAGTAGAAAGCACTTGCTGTCTTTTAAGGCCACTGGAGCTTATACCCAGTCACGGAGCAGAAACCCAGCTCAGGCTCTCTCCTTCCCCCGCCTTCTCAGGAGATTCCCTGTGGCCGCCACAGGAGGAGGGGCTGGTGCAATAGCAGGGGGAGCAGGGGGCCTGGGCTACTACTCAGGCAGCTTCCTGTGCCCGCTGGCTCCTCCGCTTGTCTTCAGTCCTGGACACACCACCTTTATATGCAATGGATTGTTGCTGGCCTGCCTGATCTTGTGATAGACAAGCTTAGCACGGTCGGTTCTAGCTCCATCACCCTTCGATGTCCCTGTGGTCAGCATTCACTTCTAAAGGCCAAAGACCACACCAGGAGTTCTTTTCAATAGGCACATGTGCTGCCAGGGGCATGGCCTTGCTCCAGAACCCTGGGGCCCGAGTCGTGATTTCCCACTGGGACTTGCCACAAACCCCACGAGGCATCGCTGAAGCGTTGGCTGGACTGTGGGGCCCCAACGGTCAGGCTGCTGTACTGCAGCTTGGGCCAGCTGCAGAGCCCTTGTGTGCTGCGGGCCTCACATGGAGCTGGCAGCCTTTGTGTCACCTGATATCTGGATCAGAGCAGTGTCCTTAGGTTTGGAATACGCTGCTTCCAGCACCTGAAGAGGCTCCCCAGGTGTTTTGCTTTCATGGTCGTGATAGGAAGTTCAGGAGTCAATCACTTGCTTTTTATTTTGAAGGAGATATCCCAGCACTGGACCTCTAACACTTTTATGGATTTGGCAGGCCCTGGGTCTTCCCAGGGTGTATCTCACCCTCTGGAGCACATGTGTTGCACCGAGGCCTCCACGGCTTCCTTAGGAAGGCCAATACCTTAGCCAAAGATGTGCAGCTGGGGCAGACCTCGAAGGCGCTGCTAACAGAGGCGGGCTGCTGTTCTGTCTGGAAAGGTCACCCAGGTGGCCCAGGGCTGTGTCTACCACCCACGTGTATCTCATTCAGTGGCAGGACAACATCCATCCCTCACAATGGGATGGTCCCCATTTACCAGGTGCAGAGGCTTTAGCAGTGAGTAAATTTACCTGAGGTTACATAGCTAGTAAGCATTAGAGTCAAGCAACCTTACCCACTACGGAAAGCACCAGGGACAGTCTGGCTCATGTGCACGCTGGCTGAATGGAAGCTTATTATTTTTGAGTTTGCTGAGCGACTTCACTGCACAGTGCTGAACTGTGCGGGCCGTCTGTGCAGGAAGAGCGGATTTTGCTCTTAGAGGAGGCACCACAGAACAAAAGGGGAGCTGAGGTAGGAGGGAAGCGTGGCCTTGAGGCTTGCTGATACCAGAGCTCCCCGGGCTCCTTATCCAGGCAGGGACCCCTGGGTTTAGGGTCCAGCCCCGAAGTGAAAGCCTGGCCTCCTGCATGCTCCACTCCGTGTGAATGCTCTGTATCCGCAGAATGAACAAGGACTGTCTTTATCTCTGCAGGTGAGGCCCAGGCTTCCAACCCAGGACCCGAGGAGGCCCTTCCAGCCTGAGGCTCTGCAAGGCCCTTCTGAAAATGAGCCTTCTCTACATGAGGAAGGTCCTAGCACACCCCTGCTGCCTCTCCCAGCATCAGGCAGGGACCCAGCACCCAGCACCTAGCAAACCTCTGGGCAGGGTGTCTGTCTCTGCTGTGGGAGCTCAGCCACCTCTGGCTCCTCCTTCCCTGGCCCCGCACCCATTCCTGCCCACTCCTCTGTCACACACCCAGCGGGACTTCAGAGGCGCAGGCATTTTCCTTTCTTGAAGGAAAGAGCCCCCTCCCTCCGTCTGCCGCCTCCCTGGGTCGATAAGGCAGGGGACGCTCATCCAGGCCTGGAGTCAGCTAAGCAGATTAGATGCCTCCCTAACAGCCCTCAGGATGTCACTAGGCTCAGCCTCCGGACCTCCTCCCCATTAGGAGAGGCCATAGGCAGAAGGCTCATCGCTCCAGAATCGCCTTGCTGTCTGGGCCCTGACCCCAGTGTCCAGGCTGATTTTATTAGCACGACAACTGCACAGATTTATCAAGAGCTCACTGTTGTCAGATGTTAGGCAAAACATTTCATAAGCATGGCTCGGTCTTCATAATGCCTGGTGAAATAAGTGTTGCCCAAATCTCCACTTTATAGACAGAGCCAAATTAATAAAATCAGATACCAGTGTGTCATGCACTGTTTTCAGCTATTCATGTACATTATACATATATAAAAATATGTATATATGATATTAATATATAAAAATATAACATATTAATATATCATATCTAATATAACCTATGTTGATATATTAATTCACTCAATTAATATTAATTCACTCAATCCTCATAACAGTCCAGTGAGGCATGCACTACTATAATTTCCATTTTGTGAGTGAGGAAACTGGGACACAGAGATTAAATAACTTGCCTAAGGTGACAGAGCAAGTAAACATTGAAGCGTCTGCTCTAGAGTCCACCCTAGTTACCACCACACTTGTCCCTGTCTATTTCCCAGTAACTTGTCCAAGGTCCCACCCACTAGGGCATCCATATTTGAACCCTGGGTAGCCTGACCCTGCAGCCAGTGCTCTTACCAGCTAACACACTTCTTTCTCTCACTTGGAAAAGGTACATAAACTTGCAGCCTAGAAATCAAGCCAAGTGAGCCCAAGAAGAAATATTCCACCATTGGGGTCTACCCCAGCAAGCCCTGCCCTCCTCAGCTCAGGCCCTGTGCTGGCAACAGACCCCAGCAGCCCAAACCAACCCAGTCCATAGCTCCCGGTTGAAAGGAAACCCAGCTACAGGAGGAAGAGTTTGGCATTAACATCCCAAACTCCTCCCACAGCCCAGAAACGGAGAATCTGGGAACTGCAGAAAGTGAGCCTGGATTCTGGATTCTCTTCGGAGCCCTGCAGGACTGGGGAGCGCACCTCTGCAGCTTCCTCGGCCTGCTCTTCCCTGAGGCTGTTATCTGCCCTTCCAGGAGACAGCTGGGCTCTGAGGATGCCTGGTGCTGCTCGCAGATAGAGGCAGTCAGTCGAGTGTCTGGATATCACCGTCAGAAACTCTCCAATCTAACTCTGATTGCTGAAATAACTGATTAGGGAGCTTCCCCCTCCCCTTCTGGGCACTCCATTAAGCAGGTGGAATAGATGCATTTAGACACACTCCCTTTCCCCTTTTTCTCTTGTGAATAACTGCATAACAAAAGTGATATTACATGAGCATACATTTTAAAGAAGTCCATCTGAGTGATAAACCATGCAAAGGACAACTGTAAACAAAGATCATATATTTTTAGATGGCCTTAGTGACTATCTGACCCCTCCCCAATTCCTGATCTGAGCCCCCCTTAGGCTTCTCAGCACTTTTCCCCGCCCAACCCCACAGTCTCCATCTTCATTGGAGGCATCGGTGGCTCAGGTCTCAGGAAGAGCCAGTTATCCCCAAACACCGATCTCTTACTGGTTCCCAAGCCAGGCACTGGTTGTGACCCTGCAGGACATTTTAGTGAGGCTCTGCCCTAGACAACCTTTGTCTGGAAATTTCCTTGTGCTCTGATGACTGGGGGAAGCATGGCGCCTGGGTATGGGGTGCTTTCCTGTCCACTCCTGTTCTTCTAGCTCCTCTAGACCCCTGATAACTGCCAAGCCCTTAGCTTTTGCTGGGAGGTCTAGCCTCTTGCCACTTCTAGCCTCTGGGTTTGGCAAATTCCTTCACTCTGGTCTTGCCTTTCTGGGTCCTGGTTTCCTGCTTGTCTTTACCTGTGGTTGGTCCCTTGGGTCTGCCTGGCTCTTTGGGTCCTCACTCTGTCTTGCATGAGGTGAGTGAGATGTGAAACAGCATGAGCTCCCAACTTCCAGAATCCTTGGAGAAAAATGTTCCTCCAGATTAATTCCCCCTTTCTATATACATAAACCTCAGACTCATGAACAAGATTTCTCTTCATACTTTCTTTTTAGTTATTGGAGAAGAGACTACATACAGAAACACTTAAACACAGACTTACCCATGCAGACTTCCATACATAATCATATATACTTAAACATACACACACACACACACACACACACACTTTCATGAATGCAAACACATTGGTAATTAAAACCAAATGAGGATTTGCCTCCTGTCTTATTTATATTTGTAAGCTCAGCGTCCAGCACAGTGCCTGGAATAAAACAGGCGTTCAATGAATTTGTTTTTAACAAGTGACTAAAGAGGCAGAGATCTGCCCTGCATAAGCCACAGGAGTGACTGAAGAAACTCACCCAGTTCTCCAAAGCCCGAGTCAGGGGCCCTGTGACAGGAAAAATCAAGCTTCCACCTCAACAAGGGCATGAAACTCCAGAGGGGGTGACAAGAAGTGTCGTAACTGACTTTTTCTCATCCCTTCACATCTGGGCTGGTGGAGAGGTGTCCACCCTGGGAACCCCCTCCCCACGGGCCATCCCTGATCCTCAACCCCTCTGCCAGGACCCGTCCCCAAATCCTTGGACCACAGTACTTTCCCCCTAGTCCTCAGTTTCACTTTCTAGGGTTTTAGTTACCCACAGTCAACCATGGTCCAAAAATATTAAATGAAAAACTCTAGGAACAAATAATGCATAAGTTTTAAATTGTGTGCCATTCTGAGTAGTGTGATGAAATCCTGCTCCATCCTGCTCTGTCGGGCTCAGGGCCTGAATTGCCCCTTTGTCAGCATCTCCACGCTGTATCCACTCCCCACCCCTTAGTGGCTTAGTAGCCGTCTTGGGTATTAAATCCACTGTTGAGGAATCATGGAGCTTGTGTTCAATTTACCCTTATTTACTTAATAATGCCACGTTCACATAACTTTATTATAGTATATTTTTATAATGGTCTTATTTCATTATTAGTTATTGCTGTTAATCTCCTACTGTGCCTAATTTATAAATTCAACTTTATCATAGGGATGTACATCTAGGAAAAACCAGTATCCACGGGGTTCGGTGCTGTCTGTGGCTTCAGGCATCCACTGGGTGGTCTTGGAATACATCCCTGCCGATGAGGAGGGACTAGGCTACAAGAAATCTTATTTTGAAATTTGCTCAGAGTGTTTCCTGTTTTTCTTTATTTCTCAAACTCTGCGGCAGATTTCCCAGGAGCCGTGTCATGCCTACCAGGCTGCCCTCCACCCCTACAATATGCTGACTGTTTGGAGTTGGGGGAGCTTCCTGCCCACCGTGACTGCAGCCTCCAGCCTTGCTAGTCACCAGGCTGTGAGTCACCAGAAGGAGAAGGAGCCTCCACAGCCGCTCAGCTCCTGCCTCCTCCCTCTGCTCACACTCAGCAGGCTCGTCACCCTCTCAGGTTTGCTCCCTCTGCCCAGGGCCAACTGCCACAGGTTGTGTTCCAGCTTTAGGCAGGCTAGCATATCCCCAGCCTCTCATTCCACCCTCCCAGCGGGATGAGATTTTATCCCCATTTTAGAGATGACAAAACCTGGCTTTGGAGAGCTTAAGTTCACATGGCTAGTAAGAGGCAACGTTTAAGGCTACGTCTGTCTGGCCCTTTGCATCCTGTCAGGCTAACGCAGGGTTTCGATGCAGGGCGGCGTGTGCATCTGTCTAAATCATGAGCCAGGACACACAGGCACTGTTTCAGCTCAGCCCACCGGAGCCTGTTTCCTCCCCAGTGAGCTGTGCCATCCCTGCCAACTGCCCCCACAGGCCTGTTACAAGCAGGGCCTTCCTCGGTTGTGTAATTTGCAGCCGGCACCAAGGGGCCCGGTCAGGGGGACGCTGAACCCCAGCCCAGGATTCTCTGGCCAAACTGCGTGGGCATCAAGGGGGTGTCTCTTTCGAATGCACACAAGGCTCAGTGTAGGCTGGGGCAGTCCCGGTTCAGAACTGAGGAAGGCTAAGCTGCCTTGGGGAAGTTGGCAGGGAAAAATCTGACTGTAATCAAAGCTGCCAGGCATCCCCAGCAGCCAGCAGAGGCGACCGGGTCGGGTTAGGCTCCTGTTCCCACCCAGGTGCCCCGATCCCAGTGGAACATGTGCAGAGAGGAGGCCTTCGAGGCTGGCTCATTCCCGTGAGTTCTCACATCGGATGGGGAACAGGGAAAGAAGGTGCTGGCTAGCACAGTATTTGCAGGACTGCATTTCAATATTTAAAAAAAAAACACATATTACCGTTGAGAATATCATCTCTAGGGAGGGGGTTGCAAGAGGGGGTTGCAGTCCGGCTGTAACTGTCTTTCTGGGGAGCCGCAGGGAGCAGAACTGGGGTGGGAGTGACAGATAGACAGCAGTAGAGATGTTTCTCTTAAGGGTTTTTTGAAATAAAATTGGTTTTCTTGGGGAGAGGTGCACCTGCATCTTTCTCCAGGTTTATCTTCACCTCCGTCACCCCTCACTCTCCACCGTCCAGCCACACCAGCCTCTCAAGTCCTCTGTCTCTCGTTCCACCTTCTCCAGTGAACTCGCACTTGTCTTCCATCTTCTTTAACCTAAACGAAGGCAGGCATTGCCACCCCATTGCACACATGCACGAAACGTGCACTTTTGAGTTGCATGACCAGGGTAAAATGTAGCAGCAGCTGACAGCACCCTGCCCCTTCAGCAGAAAGTCCTCTGCCTGGGAAACACCCTGATGACCAGATTCAGGCAGAAGAGGGACTCAGGGCCTGTGCAACAGACAAAAGAGCAGAACTGTCTGCATGAGACGCTGAGAGAAGCTTCTGTTTCCCTAAGAAAAGAAAGTCTGGGAGGAGTCTGCGCCAGATGCCGCGAGGCTTGGGCCAACTCTGAGTAAGATGTGAGGTGGGAGATGAGGGACAGCTCCCAGGGCTGGGACACCCAGAGGATGTTATAAGAAAGGGGGTGCTTGGTGTACAATTTAAAGCTGCTCGAATGCTATGGTACAGACCTCCACTCTGATGGCTCCTTCTTGCCAAAATCTGCAGGTGGGTTGAAAAACCCGCAAATTGCCTTATGGAAACCGAGGTTTGGTGCTGTGGGTTTTTTAAGCTTTATTAAGGTGTAATTGACAAGTAAAATGATAAGATCTTTAAGTGCACAGCATAATGATTTGATATATGTATGCATTATAAAATGATGATACAGGGCTCAGACACAGGGTCCAGGCAAACTCCTGGGCACGCCTCATGCTTAACAGGCAGGTGCCGACCCTGGCAGGGTCTTGGGAGCTGGGGAAAGCCCTCTGCCTGCGGGCTCTGGGACAGGGCTGTTCCTCCTGGAAGATAATGCTCCGAGCCATAGGCTGTGGCCCTGTTCCTCCTCTTACTGGCAAAGGACCAGGGAGTTGGGGGGGTCAATTCCCCAGCTCAGCCATTCCTAGAGACTTTCTCGTTTTAAATCGCCGACAGATAAGCTAACCGTGTCCCAGCCTTTCTGCATGCCTGTGCTTCCGTGAAACCCCTTAACTTCTCTTCTTGCTTTGATCAAAGCCCTCGGGGCGCAGGAGAGGGAGGAGAGGACAAGGTTCTGGATTTCAGTGCAGAGACTCTTTGGAAAGTGGCCAGCTCTGGCACCGAGGGAGGGAAAGGCAGCCTCCACGCCTGACCTCAGAGCCCTGGGACGGGGTGGGAGGTGGGTGGCTGGAGCCGAGCGCTGACCCCGGATGCCCTTCCAGCCCCAGCATCCAGGCCTGGCCCTGCTCTGCAGTTACTGCTCAGAAAGATGGATCCCGAGTCAGCAGCCAGTGAGCCCAGGCCCGAGGCAGTTTGCACATAGACTAATCTGCTCAGCCTAATGGCACCCCAGCCAAGTTCTTGTAGGAATCCTGCTGGTAAGCATTTAGAAGTTCCTCCCAGGGACCTGGGCTCCAGAAGCTTCCAGGGCCAGCCAAAGGAAAGGAAACATTGGAGGTGGCTCCCTTAGGAGATGTAAAGGTCTCTCTAACTGTTAGACTGTAAAAGTTAGGAAAGGGAAAGAGAGGGAACTAATGAGAGAAGGAGATGGGGGGGGGGGGCAGGAGAGAAGAAAGAAGCCTTTGAGAGCCCTAGCTCAGCAGGTCAGAGCTCCGGCCCAGAAGAGACCAGGCGTGTTCCCTTTGTCTCGAAAGGAGTGTGGTCGTCCTCCCCTGGGCTGCAAGGAAAGTCGTGCTATTCCCTTCCAGCATCGGGCTTCATTGAGAGCTAGTGGGCCAGGGCGGGACCCACGGGACACAGGTTCCGCCCCACAGTCCCTCAGCAGCTCAGGTGTCAGGGCCAACACAGCCGCCGCCTCGGGAAGTCCAGGGCAGTCGTAGAACGGGGTCCTCCAGAGCACGGCCTGCGCTGGGGTGAGGGTCCAATCTCAGTGCTCCCAGAGCACCCCCAGAACAAGGGAAGCTCTGGCTCGGTTGACTCACCACCATCCCATGTCCCATGTGATCAGCAATCCTACTTCTGGGCATATACCCAAAGGAGATGAAATCAGAATCTCCAAGATATCTGTGTTCCCGTGTTTACTGCAGTGCTATTCACAATAACCAAGATAGACACAAGCTAAATGTCCAGTGATGGACAAATGAATAAAGAAATTTGACATCTATGAATATATATATGAGCATTATTCAGCCTTCGGAAGAACGGAAATCCTGTGATTTGCATCAACACGGATGAACCTGGAGGACATTATGCTAAGTAATGTAAGCCAGGCAGTGAAAGATAAATATTACATGATTTCACTTATATGTACAACCTAAAAAGTCAAATCCACAGCAGCAGAGAGTAGGGTGGTGGTTAGTTATGGGGGGTGGGTAAGAGGGGAGGGAGAGGGAGGAAAGGAAAAGATGTTGGTCATAGAGTTTAACAAAGTTTCAGACTCAGGTGGGACAAATGTGGTCTGAAAACCTAATGTACAGCAGGTGACTAGTTGACAATACTGCGACTAGTTGACAATACTGTAGTGTATGCCTAAAATTGGCAAGCAAGTGAATCTTAAGTGTTCTCATCACACACACACACACACACACACACACTGGTAACTGTGAGGTGATAGATATGTTAATTTGCTTGATTGTGGTATATATCAAAACATCACATTTTATACCATAAATCAGATCAGTAAATATCTTTCATTTTTATTTAAAATAAATTTTGAAAAGAAAACAAAAGCAAAATCCAGAGTCTCACTACCCCAGGCTCAGCACAAGGCTGATTAGTCCTGGCCAGGCTTCCTCTGCACACTTGGGCACAAGTCCCAGAAACATGCAGAAAGACTCTCCTGGGCCACCCCTCAGAAGCAGGCACTTCTTAGAACCCCCCATAAACTGTAGACTAGGATCTGAATCCTCTGGGGGATACCGCTTTCACCCCCAGACTCTTGATGGAAAACCAAGGCACCACCACCTTCATGGCACCATGTCATGTCCTGCGGGCTGGAGCCATCTCCACATCTCCAGGACAGAAACTTCAAAGACAAGGTTTTGTTTTTTCTTTTCCTGCCACCCATTTAACTCCATCCGCACCCCTGGGACAAGGCCTCAGGGACTGAGCTTAGCCTTGGTCTCACCCACACACATTTATTATAATTCGAAAAAACATATTTGAAGAAAAACCTTCCTGACTCAATCAATCAAAGGCATTTTCAAAGCACGAACAGCTCAGGGAGGTGCTAAGCTGCCTCCTAATTGCTCCAGAGGAATGTTTTCAAGCTCCAGGCCCATCAACACCTTCTGTAATCTTTGCTTTCAGCCCACGCTGGTGGATACAGCCCAGAAGTTATCCGTTCCTTTAGGGAGCTCTACGCCACATGTACTTGCATTTGTTCATTTCTTGCACCAAATTAATGACACCTTCCTGAAGCAGAGACATGACTCAACCTCAGGAAAGCAGCCAGAGGTTTTCAGAGCCACTGGACTGTTTTGCTGGTGGTTCCCCAGCATGACCGGGTCAGACAGAGGTGCAAAGCTCTCTCTGTACTCTTTTCAAGAGGAGAGAGGTGGTGGGGGGAAGCATGATCACCTTGCCCCCAAAAGAGCCTTCCTCATTGTCAATGAAGACCTGATGGCTTTGGCAACACGGTTCCTGGGGAAACAGGCTGGCTGAGGAGAGAGGATGCTGGGGACGCTGACTTCAGAGTCAGAGAGACCAGTTCTGTCACAAGCTGGGTGGCCTGGAAAAATGTCTCACCTTCTCTGAGCCCAGCTCCTTATCCATGAAGGGGGGCCATCACTCTCACTGGGTGGGGCTGCGGTGAGGACCAGGTGCTCGTTAGTGGCCCACAGCACATCTCTGAGGTGTTTGGGGTGAGGGTAGGTCAGCTCTGCGGGAGCCTGCACCACTTGGTCTTATTGAACAACAGGTCTGTCTTGAAATGAGAAAGTCTGAGGAGTAGGGAGAGGAGGAAGAGTCGGGGAGAAAGAGCAGAGCTTGGTTAGAGTTGAAGCTCCTGGGCTCTCGCACCGCTCGTTGGCTCCTCTGTTTGGTAGCAGGGTGTTGGAGTTCTTTCCCCCCTCAGGGGCTGGCCCTCCTGTGGCAGGTGGAAAGGGAGGAGGCATAATAGAGGATGGGGTGGGGTAAAGTCCAAGAAAGGCCTGGGAGGAGGAAGGTTATGTGGATCCTTCTAGAAGCCCAGCCTTTTCTGCTTGGACCCTGGAGAGAATGGCTGGTCCCTGACTGAGTTCAGAAGCCACACCGGAGGGGCAGGAGGGAAGGCCCTCACTTCCCATCCTTGGCAGCCATCTCCGCTGGCCTAAAAGGCCCAACAAGGTGACAAAAAACCATGACATTCTGGGAACACATGGATTCCTGGGGCTCATAGCTGACGGGGGAGACAGTGATTATCAGGTACGCTGGGCTCAGAAGAGAGAAAAAGTGTCCTCTGAAGTACATTTTGTTCTCAAGTGAGGGCTTAGGAAAAGAAGGGCCGTGCTTCAGCCCTTCGGGCCTGCCCAGTGCCCCTTGTCATGGAGGCAGGCCTCATCTTTCCTGCAGCAGATGTGTCGCATGCTCTCTCGGGGGCTCATCCCAGAAGACGTTCAGTCAGGGAGACCTGGGTCCACGGGACCTGGGCCCTTCCTCCGCCCTCTGAGCCCTGCATTCCCTACACTGCTCCAGTCAGGGTCCCTCCTATCTCCTCCGGTTAAAACTACACTCAGGATATATCCCCTGGAAAGTCCTAGACAGTTTATGACCTGCCTCTGGAAGCCCGCCCTATGGCCCGCCAAGGAGATTTAGTTTAAAAATAGCTCCTTGCAGCTCCGCTGACAGTAATTTGTGGAATTAAGGTGGTGTCAGAGACGGTTTTATGAAAGCGAGTGTTGTCCCCGGTGATTGTGTTTCCTGAACCATGAGGGGATAACTCATCACAGGACGTTCCTTTAGCCTGCACTGCCCTCCCCAAGCCAAACCAAACAGGCCCCACTTTCTCCAAGACAGGCCTCGTTTCCAGAGCTGACAAAATTGTTCTCACTGGACCCGAAGATCAAAATGTGTGTCCAGCTGGAATGAAGAATGACACGAACCGGGACTCACATTTTCCTTAAACTGAGCTCCCTGCTCCTGAAAAGCAGCCCCCCGGTCATCAGCCATGAGGCCCTTTCCAAGTCCTCAGCAGGGCTGCCGCCAGGACCTTCCTCTGTCAGCGTCCAGCCTCCCGAGCCTCTGGAGCAATCAGGGCTTTTCAGAACTACCTGGCCCAGGAAACCCTAGCTAGCGTCAGGAGGAAGGGAATTCATCGGCTTGTCTGATGAGAAAGGCCAAGGTTAAGGCTGGCTTTCGCACAGTTTGATATCGGGGCTCAGATGACGTCGTAAGAACTTGGCTCCTGCCCCTCTCGGCTGGGATTTATGCTCTCGGATGTTAGCTTTACTCTCAGCAGGTTTCCTTCTCACAACAGACGCACGGCTGCCATAGTTCTAGATTTGGTACCGTCGTAATTCCAAGTCCACAGGTGAAGGAGGTCTGCCTCTTTGTACAAAAGTCTTGATTTATTCAGATTGTTCTGGCTTAAGTCGCGGGTCCACTCCTGCATCAGACTGGAGAGAGCGATGCCCTGATGAACAGATGGGGGCCTGGCGTGTGACGTCAGAGCCACTGAAAACGACAAGGACTGGAGGGTGAGATGGGTGTATTGGCTTCTCTGTCAGGGTTGTGTTCAGGAGCAAGAAGTAAAAAACCTCACCACAGGAGTTTATTTTCCTCATATAATGGGATGTCCAGAGGGAGTGCAGGAAGCAGCTAAGAACCGGGTTCTTTCTGGACCCTGCTGCACCAACATTGCTGTGGCTTCATCCTCAGGCTCTAAGGCTGGCTGCTCTACAATTCAGGCAGCACTCTCCAGGCATGAAGAAGGGGGGGCGGGGGAAGGGCAGAGAAAAAAGACTAGTGTCTGTGTTTTATCAGGAAAAACAAGCTTCCCTGAAATTTCCCCGTACATCTCAGCTGCCAGAACTAGACCACCTGAGCCCTCCTAGCTTCAGGACAGGCGGGCAGGTGAGTATCTCTACTCACCAGCACGGCTGGGATTCTGATCATTGAGAGGAGAGGACAATGGATATTAGGGGTGTCAACCAGCAATGTCGGCACAGTTACACAGTCAAAAACAAGCAAATGTACACAAAAGCATTTGTCACCCATTGGGGCCTGTTGTCCTTTCCCAACCAAGGATCTCCTTCATAGTCCCCAACTCTAAGGAGGAGAGTCAGCTCCTGGCTGGTGGCATGGGGCTATGCAGCCCTGGGGTTATGTCCCAAAGTGCCCCACACCACCCTCTTCAGCATCTGTGAAGGTGTCACAGCCATTCTTGGCACATGGTTTGGTCTTTAAGTCCAGAGAATCTCAGAACTGATGACAGTTGGTTGTTAAATATTTTTAAAAGAAGATTTTATAATGCAGAACACATTTTTAAAATTGTTCCAGAATTGTAATTTTGGAGATTGGTGTTGGGGAAAATATATGTGCACAGCCTTATGCTTATGGCAATTTATTGAGTGTCAGTACAAATCCTTTGCATTTTAACTGAGTGCGATTCACATTCTCAGTCCTGAGAACTCCAATGAAGTCCATCATGTCCGCAGAACTTCACAGGGATGATCCCGAGAGAAGGAGCTGGGGTGGGCTATCTGAGACCAATGGGGGAGCATGGCTGCCTTGGGCTTCCAGAGCGATGGAAGCGTGCAGACCAGCCACTTTCCCTGCCACATGTGGTCTTGGGAAACAGAAGCAGTATAAGCGAGGCGGGGGCAGGGGGTTGTTTCAAGTTGTTTTAAAGGCCTCAAACTACGATAGTGTTTTCTCTCCTACTTCATGGACTCAGTAGGTCACAGAATGTTGGAGCTACAAAGGAGCTTGGTGGTCATCTGGCCCAACCCCTTCATTTTGCATCGGTTCCCTGTGTAAATTTCTTTATGTAACCTTGTCACGTAAGAAACCTCGTCATCTAGAGAAATCAATGGGTCCCACAATTCCCTGTGTATTTAGAAATTTAAATCACAAACCTGGCCACAATTTGAATGAAGAGGATGGTTTGGGGAGAAAAGAAGAGGAAGGGGCCTGAAATATATTCTCCTCTAGTCAGAGTTGTCAATCTCTTCACTGACTGGATTTTTATTGTAGCTTTTGTCATTATTTCAGATGTATAGAAAAGACATGTAGAAGAAGGTAAAGGGGGAGGTAAATGATGATGGAAGGAGACTCGACTTGGGGCGGTAAACCCACAATACAATATACAGATGATGTATCGTAGAATTGTATACCTAAAACTTGTATAATTTTATTAACCAATGTCACCCCAATAAATTTAATTGAATAAATAAAAAATAAATCAAATTTTTTAAAAAAGAAAAAATGCAAAATTAGTACAAAGCATTCCTATCTATTCTTCACCCAGATTCCACATATGGTGACATTTTACCACATTTGCTTTTGATAGGTAGATCGATAGAGACATTTTTTGCTCAATCATTTGGGTGTAATTTGCAGATATGATGCCACTTTATCTCTTTAATGTGTATTTTCTAAGAATAAGGACATTCTCTTACATTAACATAGTGCAATAATCAAAATTAGGAAGTTCTCATTGTAACAACACTATTAGCTAATCTGTAGACTTTACTCAAATTTTCTCATTCTTCTGATAGTGCTCTGCATGGGTAAAGGAAACCTTGGATCATATTGGAACTGTTCCTTGAATCTGGAACAATTCCTAAACCTTCCCTTATCTTTCTTGACCTTGGCAGTTTTGATCAACAAAGGCCAGTTATTTTGTAGAATTTCTAATTAAAATTTAAGACTATTAAAATTCTATCCTGAGCATGAAAGAGAGGAATGCTGTGACTTCCTTTTTGCTATTAATGCTAATGAGTCCAATCACCGTAAGACTCCCATCCTTGTAAGGAACAAGTAGATGTCTTAAGAGGTGTTGAACCTGGTTCCCAGTTTGGGGGAAGTGGGCTTAAATTTACCTATGGTTGAGTAGAGCCCCAATGCTTTCAAGAGACATGATCCCTGGAGACCTAGAATATTGCTCATTTGCAATAACCAGCCACGGACCTTTTTTTTTTCACCATGGTTGATTGTCGCAAATGAAAGATTGTTTTATTTGTTATCCACTCAAACCTAATTAAAACCAAGGTTAGCAGGGCATCTGCCAGCATCCGGCGTCTTCCCTCTCACCTTCTCATCCAGTCATCAGTCGACATGATTCATTGGCTTTTAGTGCATTAGGCAAATTTACTATAATTGCGGAGAGGGGAAGGAGCAAGGGGCCCATGGCACCACCCAGGCGCTACACCATTGCCTTCCTGTAAGTCACACAGACTCTAAGAAAGGGGCTTAAATTGCCTTTATTGATTTGTCAGCCTCTAATAGATCATCTCTCACTGAGCAAAGGACAGGACCCTCAAAGAGAGTTCTTTCTCCTCCAACCCTCACCATGGATCTTGTCTTAGTGGGAAGGGTATCTGGGGAGTTAATGACATATTGTAGTGAATTAAAATGCAGACATCAATTCTCCCAAAGATGCAGCTGAGAAGGGCCCAATGGGGTCTGTTTCCAACTCCAAATGCTCCAAACTAGACTTCCTGACCCCACAGCTGTGCATAGAGAAGTGACCCCAGGGTTCTAATTTCCTCCCACATGGGATTGCTAAGATGAGCATGCTGTGACTGCACATCCAGTCCCCTGGACCAGCTCCTGTTCTTACGTACCTTGGAAGAGGAATGAAGTACAGTGTAACTATGTCATGGGATCCCACTTGGAAGGGTAACCAGCCAATAGTTGTCCAGCACCAGTCCTTAGCTCACATTACACATTCAATACACACTTAAAAAACTTAAAAACTGACTATGTGCAGATACCTCAACAGATCCTTCACAAGATGGAGCCTTTGAGCTCAAAATGCTTACAGAGACAGAGATGGAAATAACCAACACACAACACAATGTGGTAAGTTCTACAGAACTTGTACAGTATATGCAAGGGCAATGAGGCTTTGGCTTTGGGAGGGTGGGGATGGAGATAAGGCTGGTGCAGTCTTCACCTGTGCCTGGAAGGATGGGTTCCAGCAGGCAGACTAAAGGTAGCACTTGCAGTCTTCAAGGTTTAACACTGAACTAGCTATAGCCTTGTTCTGTTCAACATGGCTGTGTGTGTACTGGATGCATCTTCCTCACCTAGACTGTAAACACCATGAGGGCAGGAATCTTGTCTTAGGTTTGGGGAATTCTTCACAGTACCCAGCCAGGTGCTAATCACACAGGAAGATCTCAAGGAATCCTGGGTGGATAATTAAATTCAGCAGATCATACAGCTGTGAGGAACACTTGGCCAGTACTGAAATGAAGCATTTCAGTAAGGACTTAGAAGGAGTTTGGTGGAAGTGGCACGTGAAGTTCTGTGGGTCAGAGTAAGTGTCAACGCCATAACCTAGGTATCTCTTGAGCACAACATATGTCAAATGCCCTTACAATAAAAACACTTCTGTGGCCTCAAAGATATCCAAGATTCAGTCATATTATTTTTCTAGCAACATTTGCTACAAAAATTTCCAACACAAGGAAATTATTTAGACAGTGTGTTGGAATTCAATGTTCATTCTAAAAAAAATTTAACTTAGGGTTAAAACTGACACAAACCTTATTAGTTATGATGGGAATATTTTTAAGGGTCTGCAGTGTAAACTTTCTGTTTAGTTAGGAAGGGTAGGTGTTATAGGAGACAGGGGAAGGAGGGGGGAAATACAAGAAGGAAGAGAGAGGAGGGGAGGAAAGATTGCTGGGGCAGGAGTAGGAAGGATGGATCCTTGCAAGGATTTCCTCTTTGTTCGTTTTCACTTCTTTCAGAGACACTTTTGTTGTCAGGGAGGCTTGGCTCAGCCTTATGGGTTGGCCTTTCTGCTATTTATCTCAACGGCTCCTAATCCTGGCTACCATTCAAGTGCAACCTAGAGAAGACAGAGTGCCAAATGGTAGAGGCCAGAGCATTTCTGGTATAGGAGTTAATAATTTGAACCCCTTTAGAAGCTACAACTGTAGGGCCAGGGCTGCCTTCTTGTAGAGCTGGATAGAGAAGGTTATGGTGGGTTTCCAAAGACTGGGAGGCCCCTGGGGTACCAAGGACTAGGGCGTTATTAGGGGACCACTGCTATTGTCATTTGGAGGTGGCAGACTAAGGAAGCCTGTCAAAGAGGAAAAGTGTTGAGCTCAGGGTGGGACAGAGGAACAGCCGGCATGCTGGTGGGTGTGGACGCGTGCAGACAGCTGGGTGCAAATTCACAACCAGAGAACATTCCTCAGGATTTTCAACTGTCTTTTTTTGTCCACAAGAATGAACAAGGAGAAGCCCCAGACTGTGGTAAAAATAGCTCACACTCTCCCTCAACCTGTCTGTCTTGGGTTTGGGAAAGGCTTGGGGGAAAAGTCACATCTGAAATCGAATTTATTCTGAGCCAGTGATGACGACGGGAGGCTCAGCTCTGGGGACGAAGGCAACTTTCTAGAATAAAGACCATCTTTATTGTTTTTTAAAAAATTATGTCCCGCTGTTTCTTCAAAGCAAACTACTCCTCAACACTTTATTACAGTGAGAAGCTCGACAAACAGGAACAACCATTGTTAAGGGGAGCGGGCTTCCCAGGGGGTGATGCTGAGGCAAAGGCAGAGGATGGGGCAGGCCGGTGAGGTGGGTGAGCACAGGTCTCAGTCCCAGCTCTGCCCCCTACTGGCGGTGTGGACCTGGCCCAGGGTTAAACCATCTGACCAAATAGGCGGTTTCCTCATCTCTACCTTGGGGCTAGGCCAGCCTGCCAGGCCAGCCTTTGGGGGTTGTTACGGAGATAAAATCAGGAAACACCTGTGAAGCTGCTTTGTAAACTGTGAAGTACTGTACACACGCAAGGATTTGGTATTAAGGAGCTGACTAAAGCCTCTCACAGCAAAGAAAGCTGTGAGTGAGGACCAGAAATACTCCCCCTCACCACGACGCCACAGGGGTGAGAGCGAAGGAACAGCTGCTCAGCTCTCAGAACTTGTGGGGAGAAAACACTGTGTCATCAGGATAAACCACATAAATAGAACCTCATGGAGTCGTGGACTGCCCACTCCACAGATCCCACCAGTCAGCCGGCCCACCCCCACTTGGCCACACAGAGGACTGATAGGAGACATGGACTTATTTTACAGGGAGGTAAACTGAGGCCCAAAAGGGAAAAGCCCTTCCTTATGATCATGTAGAGGCTCATCCAGATCAGCACCGAGCTCTCCCTTCCTCACAGTCCTCTGGACTAAGTGGTCAGCCTCCAGCTGCAAAGTCAATGGCCTGAGTTCTGAAAGGTCACTGCTCCAGCTGGCTGCTGTGAGTCACCACTCCAAAGGGACAGGTGTGCCCCAGCGAGCAGCCTCCTGGCTCCAAGGACCCCACCAGGAGGTGGACTGATTATTGAGGCCTGTTTACCCCTTGCAAGGCTCAAAGCCCTTAGGCAGAGCAGGTGTGGTGCATCCCTACCTGCTGGTTGTTTGGAACCTGTGCGCACAGAATGAAAAACAGGCTCTACATCCCCTTCACTGTTGGAGGGTCTAGGAAAACCCCCAGGCCCAGAGCCAGAGAAATCTGAGGGTTCTGGGCAGATTAGGTAGCCCAGTATCCTTCCCTCGTTCCCAGCAGGCCTCTGAGAAAGGCCTGCGTCAGGAGCGTTAAGAAACCGCAGCTGAGCACACAGGCCGCTGGGCACTTCGCCCCCTGCTCGGAGATGCCCATGCCCTGAGGAACCTGCGGCCGCCTGACTGAAGCCAGCCTGGGCCTCTCATCCTGCCCCTGGCTGTGTCACCACCGGCTGCCCTACACGGCTGTCTCCTCTCCACGGCGGCCGTGATGCAAAGCGTTCATTCAGACACAGCTCCTGCCCAGACTGCATGCTTATCCCGACTCCCCACAACTGCCACCTGAGTCCCAGCAGCCTCTGAAGTGTCGCTGGAACGCTGCCACCCTCTTTAGTTACTATTGGTTCGGGCTGCTTTTGTACCAAAAGGGCTGAGTTGACTGGTTGCAAAAGAAACCACATGGCCTGTAAAACCTAAGATATTTGCTGTCTGGCTTTTTATCGAGAACGTTTCCCACTCCTGCATGATATAACGACCTGATTGAATTCTAACAATTGCACTGTGTACTAAGCATTGTTATCCCTGCTTAGAGAGGTAGAAGCTGAAAATCCGAGTTTTAGTAACTTGCCCAAAGATGCACAGCTGGCAAGTGGCAGAGCTGGCTGCAAACCTAGGTGTCTGCCTCAAAGCTCAGTGTCTTTCAAATGCACAATTCTGCCTGTCTGCGGGGACGGCCAGTCAGCGGCAGGATGGTGGTCAGCAGTAGTGAAAGGCCCCTCCTCCCCCAGTGGGTGAGCCCGATTTGGGGCCATGTTGTTGAATAAGGACCAGTTTAGGCCTACATTGGTCCCAGCCTTTCCCTCAGGCCCCTGATCACAAGGAGCTGTTCTTGCCCAGCTCCAGCCAGCAGCTTATAAATAAACCCGAGACCCAGAAGAGCCAGGCAGGCCTAGAGCAGCCCCTGGCCAGGCCAGCCGGGGTTGCCATGGCGACGGAGTCATTTCCATTACAAACCCTGCAACAGGCTTCCAGAAGGTGATTAATGGCTGAACTCTGGGGGCTGGAAACGGGAGCGGGGTGCAGAAGAGTATTCCTTTTAGCCTGGTTCAAAGCTTGAGCCATCTACTCCCCACCCCCGCCCACATTGGGAGGTTGAGGGGAATTTTCTAGTTGGGGTGCAGATGCTAAAAACACTCCATCCCTGTCACCCTACATCCTGAAAGTCATCCCCAAAAGCGCCTTGTGGAAATCTCGCTCCAGCCTTGTGCTAAGGCAGCCGAACCCAAGAAACTCAAGGGCAGACAAAAGAAAACAAGAGAAGCCAAGGGAAGGAGCGTAAGTCTATAAGCTGGTTAATTCTTGCTGGGTAAATCGCGCCCACTCACTACAAGGAAATGGTACAAAAAAGAATTCAGTGAAGCAAGAAGCAGGTAGTAAAAGGCAGGGAGCCCACCTCCTCCGAGTCCAGAGAAAAGCCTTTTCTACAGACCAGGGAGAGGGGGTGGAGAAGGGAGGCCACCTGCCAAAGCAGCGACCCTGCTGTGAATGTCAGCGCAGGCACCTTAAGGCGGCTCAGATGTCTCAGGTCCCTCGCCCACCGCCAATGGGTGGGGCCAAAGGCCTGCCAAATGGGTGACCAGCATTTTACACCTCAACCTTGGGGTGTCCTTTGTGGGGCCATTCTGGGCCGTTTGTTCGGTGCTTCTCTCTGCTGACCCCTGGGGCTCTGACTGCCCAGTGGTTGTCTGTTTGGCCATTTTCACAGAGGCTGAGTCACACCCCCTGGAGCCCCTCTGGGGCCACCAGGCCCTCCGCTGTGTTGGTACAAGAATCCCAGTGTCTGGCCTGTATCAGTTTCATCTTTTTTGCTGAGACAGTGTGATGCTGGGGTTGAAATGGCAAATTTCTGTGAGAGGAAAGAGAAGGCCTGTCACTCCTCTGGAGCCTGAGCATTAGGCTTTGAAGTGAGCCCAGGGAGGATGCGCCCTCCCTCCTCTGTTCTCCTCTGTGGGAAAGACACAACCAGGGAAATCCTACCCCCTGTGGCACCTCTGCCACCTCCCAAGCTGTCCCTAGGTGTCCCGCAGGGGGCCAAGACCCACAACTCTCCAAGCAAAATGTCGTGGATAAAAACTTCAGTTCACAACTCATTTCTACAAGAAATGTAACCACTTTTTCTATAACTAAATGATTTTTTATTTTGAGAACCCATTTTGTGTCAGGAAGTTAACCTCAGTTAATTCCAGGGCTCCCACCTTTCACTTTATGGGGGACTGCATCTGCTTCGGGGACCTGGTGCCCTAGGGATAGGGGCTGGGTGGTGAGTCCATCCTCGGTGTCCTCTCTAGCCACACGGGCATCACCCACACCTCTTGCACTGCCTGGGCTGCAGCCCTCGGGCCACACTGAGCCTTCCTCTTCCCACCCACCGAGCCTCTCCAGGTTTGTGGGCTTTTCTGGGCCACATGCCCATAGCTTTCAGCTATACACCATGCTTTCTGCTTCACTGGGATCCTAGGGAGTGGGGCTAGGCACCCTGGAATTCTGGAAACTGCTAGTTTCCTCTCACTGGGAAAGGAAAACAAGTCACTGTACCCTCCAATCCCCACAGTCATCTGGACTTTCTGTTACTCCACTTCGCCACCCTGGGCTCAGCCTGGAGTTTGGGGCCAGGTGCACACCTCCCTGGGGCCACTCACCAGGACTGACTCTCCGGCTTCCCTGGCTCTCCTCCCTTCTCTAACTCATCTGGATGCACCTAGATTCCAGGGACATGAATGCGCTGGATCTGATGGTTTGGTTAAACCTTCTAATTTTATCCTGGTTTCTCTCTGCCTTGCTTTGAGGGGCTTTTGAAACACAAAACATAAGAATTGGCTTTTGGATTTATCAGGACTCCCTCGGTGCCTTACTTGCCATCTCCCACAAGGGAGAAGGGCCAGCGAGACACAAGAAATGTCTGGGAAAAACGCATCAGCCAATATCCTGAAATATATCCTGCTACACTATCCCAGATGTCCACAGGGGTCTCCTTGGCCCTGAAGGCATAGCTGTAGAGTTGGTTTGGGCCCATCACCTCCTCGCTCTGTGCAAGTTAAAAGTCACCCAAGATTTCTTCAAGTTCTCACCCAGCTTCTGTTCCCTCTGTCACCTCAGATTCAAAGCCTTGTTTCTCTGAATTTCAGCCTCTGGCCCACCTGCTGCCCACACCTTCTGCTCCTTCTTATGACACATCAACCAAGATGTGGAATTCAGCCCCGAGGTAGGATTTACAGGCACCTTATCTTGTGTGTGTGTCTGACTTTACATAAAGAAAGGTGTTACACAACAGCCCTTTCAAAATATATTCACAGCCTGGCCAGGCGTGGCTCAGCGGTTGAGCATTGACCCAGGATCCAGGCGATCGGGGTTCGAGTCCTGGTCAGGGCACATGCCCAAGTTGCGGGCTCGATCCCCAGTCGGGGGCGTGCAGGAGGCAGCCGATCCATGACTCTCTCATCATGGATGTTTCTCTCTCTCCCTCTCCTTCCCTCTCTATGAAATCAATAAAGGTATATTTTTTAAAAAATAAAAAAATATATATGTATATATATATTCACAAAGGCTGTGAGCATCCCTGCTCTGGGAGTGCTTCTACCCAGCCCTCTCCCCGCCTACCTCCAGAGGCTTACAGGGCGGCCCTACGCCTCTTTGTGCTGCGGCCTTAGGCCCTCCTGCGGTCACCTTTCTCTCTCCTTTTCCCATTCTCACCAGGCCTTACCTCTCCCTCTGGAGTGTCCTCCAGGACTCTGGACGCTTCTCACTCTCACACACAGGGCCATCCCTCTTTTCCCTGCTCCTAAATCAGTCCCTGGCCCAATTTCCACCTCCACACCCAACACTGTCTGCAGCAGCGCTGGGTGTGCAGGGCCTACTTTTCTTAGGTCATCATGGTTGTAAAGCAAAATTGTTCTGTTTTTTTTCGCTCCCCCAAAATAAACAAACGCAAAATACCTACCTGTTATGGCTGTTAGAAACAAGAAGAGAGAAGACTGTTGCTGCAGTCCCCGTTGGAGACTGGTAGAAAAACTGCTTCAGGCCTCAATCGCTTGGTTATCCTGGGTGGGTGCCCCTCTCGAGGACCACCTGCAGCATTTCTGATCTCAGTCCGTCTTTTTTGCCATGGAGCGTGTGTCTGCTTTTCCTCTTTGTCGTCAGTGTGTCTTCAGGGTAAATGGACTAATACTGTATTAATAGTAGCTTAAGTAGCAGATTAGGAAGGAAAATAACCAAACTGAATGTAATGATTCCCCAGACCTCTTTTTTTCCAGTTAAAATAGAGAAGGGCCTCTCTTTATCCAAGGATGCCCCTTCCTGAAAATGAGGGGACATTGGGACTTGAGAAGCCACCCACTGGCAGCACCAGGATGGACCATGTTGGGCTCCCTGCCTCTTGCTCATCTGGTCCCTGTGGTCTCCCTCCCTGTCCCCACACATCCCCCAAGGCTTGCACCCTCCCAGGCCCCCCCCCACCCTCGCAAGCCCTCCCCTGTGCCCAGGTACCTGTTCTGAGTTCTCTCCCCCCAGGCCTGTTCACAGCTGGGAAGCTGATAAACTGCACCGAAGTGGCGATGGATGCTAATCAGCTAATGTGTTACCCTCCTCTGCTAGCATTGGCACTTTGACAAGGTCTTTACGGAGAGAAGAGAAATCCTTCTTCACCTCAAAAGACTGTAACTGGGGGCATTTCGGCACCTGTGTCTGGCAGCCTAAAGAAATATATTTGTGACAAGCAGATTTCGATTCCTCAGAACACACCACTGTCCCCCTCCTCTCACGGACAGCGAAATAGCAGGCATCTGAGGACGCTTCTGGGAGACAGGCCTGACATGCAGGCCTGGGGCAGAGTGGTGCCCACCTCAGAGAGAAGGGAGAAATGCTCCCCTAGACACCAGGTCCCCAAAATAGATAGGGGCAGGGTGAGGAAACCCCAGTGGGAGAGAAGTGACATTTCTGGGCTATGAGGGAGCCGCCCCTACACCTAGGAGGCAGGTAAAACTCCGCAGCAGAGGCTGCACTCAGGGGCAACGTCATATTAAGCAGACTGTGTCCATGGGCTGAGTGCCAGCCCTGGGTGGGGGGTCAGAGGAGCAGCGAGGTGCAGAGGTCTCTCCCTGCTCCTGGATTGATGAGCGGCCACGGGCCTGGGGCCCCCCCGCAGCAGCCGCAGCCTCCTGCTGGCCAGAACAGGTGCTCTTCCTCCGAGCTGGCTGCACTGCAGGATCACCTGCACCACTGTCCCACCCTCCCCGAGGCAGGCCCACGGCCTCCTGCTCTAGGCCTGGCATTAGTGTGCGGATGCTGCTTCTTAGCCTGGGCTCCGCCAACCTCCGTGCCTCCCTCCAGGACCCACCACCTTGCTGCTCAGTGACATTCCCAACACAGCACAGCTGTCCTCCCACTGCCTTTCCATGGCTCTGCCTCACTCCCCGGGAGAACCCAGGCTTCCGGGGCTCAGACACGACCCTACATCACCCCAGGCCACCCATGCAGAGTACTCGCCTTTCTAGGGGATTCAAAACAAGCAACCACCCACAGCAGAGTGGTCCCCGCTGCCAGCACTTGGTTGGCCTGCACGGAGCACAATCCTGGTTGCATCTCAATATAAATCCCGCTTCCATAAAATAATTCTGAGAGCTGCTGGCTGGCAGTGTTGGCAAGGGCAGCAGGGAGGCCAGCCACCACAGAGGGGGCAGGACCTGACAGGCTGTGGCTGCAGGGCCACCCTGTGCCCCTGTGCCCCTGTGCCCACGGCTCCTGGGACCTCAGCTCAGCCTGCCAGGCAAGAGGCTAAGCACCATGCAACGGGGATGCCTCCTCTGGTGGCCAGGTCATCTGCATTTACTGTATCCCCCGCATTAGCCTCTGCCACTCAGTACCTGTGGACCAACCAGCCTCTTCTACAGACTCTGAGGGAGCCTTGGGAGGGGAAAGACTGATGGACGTTGAACCCCACTGAGAAGGCCCTAGATGGAAACCCTACATACACAAGCAGGCACATACCGAGGCAGCAGCTGTCATCCTAACCTGTGACCTTCTCAAGGGCAAGGTTTAGGATTTCCACGTGACCCCACAATGCCAAGCAGGGGAGGGCTAGGAAGCGAATCGGTCCAGGTGGTTCCAGAGGGGGAACTGACGTCAACAGGTGAAAGTTACAGGTAAGTGGTTTGCAGTTCCATCAAAAGAACTTTCAAACAAGCAGCTCGATCTAAAAATAATGGGCTATCTTGGGAGCTAATGAGATCACTGTCCCTAGAGGTGTTCAAGCAGAGGCTCAGAAAGCCACCTATAAGAAATAGAACAGTCGGCAATCAAGCGCTGGCAGATGGATGGTGAGTTGACTTCTAATGGCTGTTTGAAGACATAGTGCAGGTAAAAGGCTTCTGATTGATTGAGCATCCCTGCCCCACTTAGAATCACCACATGGGCTGGGAGGGACGGAAAGGCAAATTAACATTTATTGAAAACCCATTATGTACTGGACACATTATCTTTAATCTTTACAAGCATATGAGGTAGGGTTTATTATTCCTGGTTTACAGTGAGAAAACCAGCTTTCAGAGGTGCTCAGAACCTTGGCCAGAGTCACAGTTTGTGAGCAGGTAGCACAGCAGGTGGCACAGCAGGATGGGGGCCAGGCCGAGGGCGCTTAGGCTGCACGATGCCCCTTCTCCTGAAGAAGCCCTCCCGGGCCTGGCTTCCCTTCGCTGCCATGGAAAGGGGGCTTGTGCTTGTCTGACTGGCTGGAATCTGTCAAAAGGCAGATCCATCCAGCAGGACTGGGTGTGGGTGTGTGAGGCACCCGTAGGCACCCATAGCAATTACGAAGAATCCTAGTCCCGACTGGCAGTGGGACCCGAGCAGGGCTGTCTAAGAGCCAGTGAACCTTTCACTGTCACTGCTGCAGTGAGGGGCGTGATGTGAGGAGTCAGGAAAGCTGCCACTTTGACAGTTTACGGACAAATGGCAGTATTGTTTACAGCAACCTACACATCCCGAGGGGTATTTGAGACCCAGCCGTGCACTGGCCCCAGCAGGAAAGCACCAGTGAGGAAGGTGACATGGGACTGTGGCTGATCCTGGGAAGGGAGAAAGGGCACAGTCTGGGGTGCTAGAGCCCATGGCAGGAGCAGGGAGGTCAGGCCACGGGTGGGACACCTTTCTGGCTTAGGTGACTGCCAATGGAAACGTGGCTCTGCGCAGGCCACAGTGCTCCTGCCTAGAGTAACCCAAACACTGTCTTTAGTTGACCTTGTCCTCTCTCCACTCACTTTAACCTCACGGGGAAACTGAGGCCAGCCAGTGCTGAGAAAGACCCAATAGTCAGCTCTGAGCTAGATTGTTTTGGCACAAGTCTGGTGGAAGCTAGTACTTGTGGTTCGCTTTGCTCCCTGCTTTATTGAAAGAAAACCTGAGGGAGCAAAGAGAGAGGCCTGTCATTCCCAGAGGCCCAGAGAAGTAGCCAAACTTGGCAGGCAGGGAGGGCAGCAGGGCTGAGACCAGGCGAGTCTGCCGGCCCCCAGCCATGCGACCTGCCTTCTCCAGTCCTGCCTCTACTGGCAAAGACCTGGCCCAGCTAAGATTTTCCCTCTGATGGGAGTAACTGCCCAGAGACTGTGGTTCCTCCCTCAGCTCCTGGCTCCACTTAAGCCCCTTCCCTGCAGTGTCTGAGGAGCCCCTGTCCACTGGGCCATCTCTCAAGGGGCCTGCATGCCTCTCACTGGTCCCCTGGTCCAGCCTCTCTGTGATCACTATACGTGGAAGGTAAAGCAAGAGATGCTAAAGGAGTGAGCACTGAACCCGAATGAGGAATTCATCCATTACAGCAGCTGCTCAGAAATCAAATGCCTTTTGTATTTGCTGCTTGTGAAATGGTTAAAACCCAGAGACTAAGTCAGGAGGATGTGCCCCACAGTGGCTCAGAGCAGTGACCTGGCAGGGAAGGGGTTGGGTTGCTGGGGAAAAGCACTGAGAGCAAGTAGCTTTTCATCCCCCAGCAGCTGCTCCTGCTTGCTGGAAGTGTCCTGAAATGGGACCTAGACCTGAAGCACTGGCCCGGGCCAGGGACTACTTCCAAATGAAATTCTACCCTGTGGACAGGAAATGTGTTCATTCATTTGCTAAACTTGTCAACCTGTAACTGAGCTTCCTATATGCATTTTCACCCAGCGGGGACAAGGCAGGGGGGTGAGCAAGCCGGTTAAAAGTAGGGACACAAATTCATAATCTGGATTTAGCAGATCCTCTTAGAAAGAGTCATCCTTATGTGGCAATGAGATTATTTACAGAGCTGTGAGCAACAGCGATAGCTGATGAAAAATAGAGACTTGAAAAGCAAGAGAAGGGAGCAGGGGTGGGCGACGACCCCCAGGGGACCTTGCTGTTCTTGGAACCCATGGACAAATGATGCTCAGACCACAGCAGACGTAGAGTGAAACTTATATATCCTTCAGGAACTATTAGCATCATGTATTAGCTCTGAATCTTAGAGCTTGAATTGAGATGATAGTGGCTTCTAGATTAAAAGGAGTAAGATTCGGTTTTTGTTTGCAGCTGAGGATTTCTTTCTAGCTTCCCCTGTGTAAAGATCAGGTGATGCTACAGAAATTTCAAGCCCCTTGAAAAAGGAGGGAAAAAGCAGATTCTGCAGGTGGCTCTGGTCTGTCAGAGCAGCAGGAGTGGGAACCAGAGGGTCTCTCGGGGCCTGAAGGGATGTGGAGCCCAAATCACCAAGTGGTTCCCTCAGGCCCAGAGTGGGGGGCCTCGGACAGCTGCCAACTCAAGGCTCTCAAGTTCCCCCTCCCCTTGCCCGATGCCTCCTTGGCCCGGGCCCTGGGGTCACACCTGTTTTCAGGGCAAACCTTCCAGGGTTCCCAGCTGAGCCGGTGGAGCAGGGCGGGGCGTGTGGGAAGAGAGAGCACTTTGCTGTTCATCAGCTGGGCGCTGGCGTCGGAAAGCCTCAAACTGAAGGTATCAATAATTCAGACGTTCATGGACTGTAGAGTATTTCCCCTTTTGTCACATTTCTGGCCAATTGATTTCCCCTGGCCACAAGCTTGCTGCTTTTAGAACATCATTAATAACAAATCGACTCTGGTGAAACCTGCCCTGGAAGGGGCCACGGCTGGGAGAGGCTCCTGACCTTGTTTCCCCTGAGAAAGGGCTCTGAGCAGTCACAGCCATGGGACCAGTGGGTGTGAGCTGGGAGCAGAGGGACTGCAGAGCCGAGGGACAAGTGGTCCACCCTATGCCTCCTGGGTCTATAGCCAGAACCTTCCTGCGGCGTTACTGGGAGGGAGCAAAGCAGGGAGGGAATGATGCAGGGGTGGGGGCGGTAACTTGGGGCTCTCAGAACAAGAATATAGGGTTCAAACCCTTCTCTGGGGCCTCCTCCTTCCCCTCCAACTCCCCATTCCCACCCCAAGGTCCTGGAGGTTTCCATGTCTGAGCCACTAGCCCCCACGAGATGAGCACCAATCAGGGGTCTGGAATTAACCAAAGAACTGGGAGCTCACAGTGCCATCCAGAGCCTCTGCCTCAGACCCCTGCACCTTCTCAGGGAAACCAGAAGGCCTCCGGGTCAGGCCCACTCTGAGCAGCGAACCCAGTGAATCCAGTGAACCGGTGCTGGGCTCCCTCCTGTGAGCACCTTCTGTAGCAGAACTTTCCAACCCTCCAGGCACCTGGGACCCAGGCCATCTCCCCTCTCCCTTCTCCAGGGAGTCCCTGTGCAGCACCTGGCTCTGAGAGCATGAGCCATGTGGGTGCTCATGGAAGACTTGCTGAAAAAGTAAATGGGAGAGAAAATGATCTGACAAACCAGTCACAGTGAGTAAAGGGCTGCCACGGCCTCAGGACTCTCGATTTATACAGGAGCCCAAAGGAATGAATATCTAGTGATGGGGTCTCAGGCCAAGTGGGAGAATGGTGACATAAGGGGGTTTTGCCTGGTCTCTGAAATCAGACAAGATAGCTAGAGGCCACTTTACCTTTGCCTACACCGGGCTGGTCCTGATGAAATCTCCCCCTCTACCATGGTGCTGGGTAGAAGTCCTTCTGGAAGGGTGTCAATAGAAGCCAGTAGAAAATCCTGCCCTGAGCAGTGCCCCTGCGGCAGGAGAGGGAGGAGAGGGAGCAGGCACCTACCCCAAGGTGTGTGAACCAAGCCCCAGGCCTCTCCTCCACACCACTCATACCCAAGAACTATCCCCCCCCCACCCCAAACCTGACAAGCTAGAGCTCTCAGGAGAATCCCTGTTTAGGGGAGGCTGTGATCGAAACACATGGTGAATAGTCTAACATCTCCGATTTCATCCCCTGAGTGGTGACCAGGCCCCGCAGCCAGGATCAGGGCTTCCCAGAGGGCTCTGCTTCACTGATCACACAGCAGAGCCTCCCGGCTCCCTCCCAGCCCTGCATTATATCCCTGGCAATCTCGTGGTTGGCCTGGTATTGATTTGGCTTTGAAAAGGAGTTAGTTGGACACACTGCAGGACTGAAAGAGGATCTGCCTTTTGCAGTCCCAGCAAATACTCCTCCACAGCCATTTTGACCGTGGCTACCCTAGGCAGAGAGGTGGCCCAGCCCGAGCTGCCTGCTGTAGCCAGTCCTGCTTGACAAGGCCAGGGGGCCAGCCACAGTGGGCAGCTTGTCATGGGTGGTTTACTGGCAAGATAAATATTTGCACGCATAGCTTGGAGCCTGAGCCCGCTTTATGGCTAGATCTGGGAGACTGGGCCAGGTACAGGGGATTGCACTTTCCTGGGGGCTTTACAAGAAGTTTGGGATGGAGGGCTAAGACAGTTACTAGTCCTGGATGAGTTTGGGGACTAAGACAGTTATGGGTCCTAGATGAGCAGAACCTAGATGGGAGGGAGCTCCCCTCCCAATGAGCTCACCTCTTGCACCTGAGGATGCATGGTGGGGCCGCTGCTTCCCTGTGGTCTGAGGTGCGGGAACAGTACCTCCTCTCTGTCTCCTGGGGACAGGAAGCTCTGAGCAATGCTCATCTCAATGGCATTTTCTTTTAAAATCCTCTCTTGATTTCAAATAATTTATCAATATATAAATTCTCTCATTGTGGGTAAGGGATTTTGAGAGTTGTGATAATGGATTTCCAGATAATTATTTTGTAATTTCTACATGCATCCTAGTGTGTTTCAATCAATTTAACACTATTACACAGACAGACACTCAACCCAACTGAAGTAGGTTGAAGCAAATGGGGGACTTATTATAAGGGCACTGAGAAGTCTCATAGACCCCAAAACATGAATGCAGCTGGGGTTTAGGAGTTAGTATAACCGGGGCTCAGATTCACTCAGGACTTTCTCTGCATTTCAAATTACTGCTTCTTCTGGCCTCTGCTTCATTTCTCTTTCTGTCTCTCTCTCTCTGCAAGCTGACTTACTTCCCTAACTTCTCCGGTTCAGTCATGAGAAACATGGCTGCTGGCAGCTCCTAAAATACACATCTTAAAGTATAAGCCAGTCACAAAAAGAAAGACTTTCTGCTTTCTCAGGCCCAAGACCAAGAATCCTGGGGAAAGAGACACATGGGATCAGCTTGGTTCTGCGGCCCTCAACTCAACCAATCAGTTCTGTTTGGAGGCAGGGACTCCTTGTAACTGGCAGCTCCCTCTGCAGCTTTGGATGGTGTGGGAGGTGGGAAATTACAGAAGGCAAAGGCGGCAGGTGCTAGGAGCCCCTCCTCACTTCTCCAGCTGTCCAGTCATTTGAATTTGTGCTAATGTGCCTTATGGTTCAAACTCCAACTTTAGTAGGACTGGAAGGTGGTGACGGTGTTCCAGTTTGTGCAAAAGCCACAGAAACCAGGCCATCTGGAGAAGCTTTCTTCTTACCTATTCCACCCATAAAAGCTCTTTTCTAACAGTCATAAAGCATTTGTCTCACATTGCCTTCAATTGTGAGATAGTTGCTCAGTCTTGCATTTCATACAACATCACAAATATTGCAAATTCCTAAGGTCAGGGCTATGTTTCTGTCATATGTATATACCCCAAATCATCCCAAGCACTGCCTTACATTTAATATTAACTAATCATAATGAATATATGAGCAAATGGATGAATGATTCCAGAGGACTTTTGCCATCCTCGTGAAATTTTTCAAAACTTACCTGAGAATGACCAAGGGAAAAAGCACTCATGGATCTTGGGTAGGATTTCTTGCTTCCCTCCCAGAAAATTTGGGCTTCATACACAAATAAAGATTTAAAAGAGCATCCAGCACTATGTTTTGCACATAGAAGACACTCAGCAAGTGTTTGCTGATTGGCTCAGAGACACCGAGCACCTGGCTGCTGCATCACCTTCATGTCCTGGGACACCTAGTCTTCTGCTACCCTAGCTGCCCAGCAGACCTAGGTGCACTGCAGTGACTCAGGTACCGGGACTGTTCCCGGAGGGGTATCAGCAGATCTGTTTGCTCAAAGGACTTCACACCTCCCTTTTGTTTTCAAAGGACTTAGAACCAGAAATACTTCCCCAAAGCAAAGCACCCTGACCTTAGGCTTCCCCCCCCGCCCCCCGCTATCTGCAGAGAAGAGGCAGACTGGGGTTGAGTACGAGGCACTTCCCTGGAAATGTAGAACAGAGCTAGGTCTAGGGAAAAGTCAAAGGGAGGAGTCCAATGAGGCAGGAACTTGTTCTAAATCAGGCACTAGAAGGAAACCAACACTGGGAAAGCATATCATTATTTAAAAATCCCATTAAGAATCTTTGGGGGTGGGAGTTTGCTAATTTCAGGAAGTGACTGAGTAGTTGTAAGTACCCAAAATTAATTGATGGTTTTAGGGAAGAAATAGAGTGTAGGTAACACTGCGTCATAAACCCATCGTTGGAGAAGAGGAAGACTATTAATTCTCCTGATTCCTCATACCGCAGGACAGAAAAGTAATAGTTCAAGTTGTGTATGATGAAATCTAATGCCGTGGCATAATTTTTTCTCATCGATCGGTTCCCAGCCTATCTCCAGTGATTTATAGGGATAACGGGGAGGGAGTTCTCACTGCAGGATGGCCAGGGCTGGGAGGTTTATGTGCAATACTGGTTTCCAGAGTTAATAGATTTTCAATTATGGCCTCTGGAATAGTGATACGGTTCGAGAAGCAGCAAGCCTGAAACGTAGGCACTCCTAGTTCACCAGAACCCACCCACCACTCCAAATGAGCAAGCAAGCCAGGAGACATTCCTGCTCTGGTCAGTATCCTGGGAAATGTCTGACTGCAGTGGGCCTAAGTCCCATCCTTCATCAATAGAAACGTAATGATCCTGAGCTCCTCATTCCCACATCTCTGAAGCTGAAAGACTGGAAAAGATATGGCTCATAGAACCAGAATTATACCCATTCTACCCAATGTAACATGGTAGCCTAGCAGAGATTTGATCTAAGAAGCAGAGTTCAGAATATTGAAGCAGGAGATCGTAACACGAGGCATGGCCAAGAGTCTATATAGTTCAAGAGGACTCAGAGTCAGGAACCAGAACAAGGAGGCAACAGAGGTTAATCAGAAATTTCCTAGGCAGGAACCACAACCACAACTTCTTCATCATTTCATCCATAGCAACTAGCACATTGTTTGACCAAACGGGCACTCAAATATTTGTTGAATAAATGAATGAAATAACCTGTGGAGTCTGCCACAGGAATAGCAGGGGTCTTTACTGCTCACTGAATATTTACTGGCTTCTCTACCTCCCCAGGCTCCTTGCAGGTAAGTGGGGCCATTGACTAGGACAGGCCAATGGACTGTGAGTAGAAGTGATGTAGGAAATTGAAGCATTAGTGCACAACTCTCAGTCTACCTCTTCCATTGCAGTGGTGACTGTGGAGGTAGCATGTTCCAGATGTTACAGTTCAAGATGTAGGGACTTCCATCATCCTGGGTTCTTCAATGCCCACATGGGACAAAGCTCCCTGTCCCCTCCTGCCCAGCGGTGAATAGATAACATGAGTGAGAAATAAACCTGTGTTGTGTTAAACCATTGTGATTTCCATAGCCAATCCTGAATAAATACAACAGATTAGATTTCCCAATAGCTTAGTCAACTCAGGCTGCTGTAACAAACAACCATAGACTACGTGACTCAACCAACAGAGAGTTATTTTTCAGTTTGGAGGCCCAGAAGAACAAGATGAAGGTGCCAGCAGATTTTGCATTTGGTGAGAACCCTCTTCCAGGTATGCTCAGATGGCCCTTTCCTTGGGGAGTGCATATGGAAGGAGAGAGAGCTTTGGTCCCTCTTCCTCAACTTGTGAAGACACTCATCCCATTACAAGAGTTCTATCCTCCTGATCTTATCTAAATCTTATCTAAAGTCCCCACTCCCCAATTCCATTACTTGGGGGGTTAGGGCTTCAAAGTATGAATTTGGTCGTGATAAAAACATTCAGCCCATAACACCAATTCAATCCAGTGACTTCCTTCCAACCTTCTTTTTACACCCTCTTGCAAAAAGGCCTCTTTCTTTGTTTTTGTTTTTAAAGATTTTTAAAAAATATGTTTTTATTGATTTCAGAGAGAGGAAGAGAGAGGGAGAGAGAGAGAAACATCAATGATGAGAATCATTGATTGGCTGCCTCCTGCATACCCCCGACTGGGGATTGAGCAGCAACCCGGGCTTGTGACCTGACCGGGAATCGGACCTCGATCTGGATCTTAGGTCAATGCTGAGCCATGCCCGGCCGGGCGCCTCTTTCTTTGAATGTTATGTCATCTGGTTCACCATCCTTTAACTCTTTTATTCATCTTTGTCACCGTTTTCCTCCACCTTCTTTGCACCCCCCTCGTTCATTACAGATTTTATTAGGTGCCTCAAAGTTTTCTTTTACTTCTCAGCTCCTGCCACCGTCTGTTTCACATCTATACCAAAGTCTTACTTCAAAATTCTGCAACATCATCAACTCCAATAACATTCATCTACATTAGCTTCAACCAACCCTCCTATGGCCACAGTCTAGACCATAGCATCCTACAACTCTTCCGCCTTTGGAAGTGCAAATTCTAATGCATCAATTTTCTTTCCCTTCCTTCTCTCCCTCCACCCTGTTGTTAGACCTCATTTAGACCTCACATCCTTCAAGTCCAACCCACTACTAGACCTTAAGCTCCTGAAGTCAGGACTGTGTTACATTTCTCCCTATATTCACAGCACTTACCATAGTGCATGGCCCAGGGAGTCATGCCAAAGATACTCATGACAAATGGATGAGCAATGTGGCTGCCTCTGCACAACTGGTGGGTGGTCTCCCACTGTCTCTTAAAGGTGTTGTTTGGTTAATGACATCATAGATTCCCCTCAGGAGCATCTGAACAGAAACCAAAAGATCAGAATTCTAATCCTGACTTTATTGCCAATTTCCTACTTCGTCTTGGTCCTTTAACTTCTCCCTGAATCTCAACTTCCTTTTGTCTCTTTTTTTCCCTTAATTATTAATAAGAATCAAATGAAATCATAAATGTGAGAGTGGTTTGAAAATGTAAATTCCATAGAAATATAAGAATCATTACAACAATACCAATGGGTTTTCTATCACTCGGCATGTACTGACCTGTCAGATTCACACTCTTCCTTATGGAGGAAAAGCTGTGAAAATGCTGGGGGAACCAAGTGCCCAGAAAGTCAAAGATGAACCATGAGGTCCTCAGACATCACAACCTGCTTCTCTCAGCCTTGTTTATTTGTTCATTTACCAAACAGTCATTGACTTCCTACTATTTTCAGCGCCTCTGTACAACACAGCCTTGCCCTCATGGAGCTCAGTCTTTTGGTAGAAACAGATGAGTAAACAAGTAATTGCAATCAGTGTGATAAAAGCAAAGTAGAAGTGAGTGCTGGAGGCTGGGGGTAGAGGAACCCCTCATTGTCTCTTGGGAGAGAGAGATACAGAGAGTTTCACAGGGGGGGTTCCAGGCTCTCCTCATCTACACAGGATCAGCTTTTGTGGGGACATAGTACTTAGGCCAGGATCTGGAGGAAACAGATGCATAAGAAAGAACTGAACACAGCTGGAAATTGAGCTCCATTCCTTATCTCCTTCCTCGGGCTAAGTGTTTTTGCCCTGGCACTACCTGGGCACAGCCACGAACCTTCCAGATGTGTGTGCAATTTTTCCCTCAACAATTCGATGGGGTGCAGGCCCACCGCTTGCCCTGTGTGAATTATATCCAGGCCTTTGAGACCAAATTTTACATTCTCCTCACCATGTCCCACTGCCTGTCATACTTGGAGAAGATGTGTCAGAGTATGAGAAGGAGGAGGCCCTCCTGCAGCATCTGAGATTGGCTTCAGAGCTGCAAGGCAGGGTTACCGTCCAGGTGACCAGCAACCTCCAACCAGAATCCCTCCTATACCGGTTGCTTCCTGCAGTGCAGGCCAAACAGATCTATATCTCATTAGGCCAGACCCCAGCGCCATGCCTTGGAAATGAAATGCTGTCCACACGGTAGCAGTGCAGAGGCTCTGCACTCCCAGCTGGCCAGGCAGGGCTGGGATGCCAGGGAAATTACTCCCGGAGCTGACAACCTGACAAAGCAAGTGTACCCTGAGACCGCGTTGCATGGCAGGCAGACAGGCTGCCCTCCCAATCTCAAGGAGCTTGGGTCTTCCTCCATGGATCTTCAGGGCCCCAAGCATGGCTCAGCAAGGTCTAATACATATATACAGGCGGCACGTTTACCCCACTTCCTCCTGGATACAGATTCTGAGGCAGACGCAAGCTGAAGAATTTGACTGCATAGTCTGAATACACAGTTGGGGCATTTTCAGTAACCTGTGGACAGAAGAGATTGGGGTCTCAAAGATAACCTCTTTTTTTTTACTCTCATCCTACCCCCTAGGCGGGTTTCTGTCTCTCCCTATGTGTGTGTAGGAGTTGGGGGGAGTGCAGCAGAGGGGGGGGGGATATCCAGGTGTAATTTTTTATATCAAAGTCAGCATTTTCAATTACTTTCCTCTCACTCCCCCCCACTTTTCTACTTGTAACTATGGAAACTTCTAATGAATATTCATTTAGATACGAAGGGGGACAGCTTGAGAAACAAAAGATAATATATTTCTATCAGCTCGTTGCTCTGCTTCCTCCTGTACATGTCCTTCCCCACTGGCTTACTGGTGGCATTCCTGAGAAGTGGCCACATCATCAAAATCTGCTGTTAACCCCACATTGGAGCCCTCTCAGCTCATGTGACCCTGTCTCTATGAACTGAAAGAGGGATGTCCCGTCTGGAGGTGGGGCACCAGATGCAATGCCTATGAAACACCCACGGGACAGCTTTCAGGGATTTGGGGAGGTGTGGCTTGTAGGAGAACACACACTCTTGTCTCATCCCTGGTGACAGGATGACTGGAAAGGATGCAATTAGGCTGCAGTAGTGGCCTGCATAAGGCTTAGGACCAAGTTGTCCATGCATCTGAATATTATCCTGCTTCTCAAAATAACATACCCACTGGGTAGGGGGTGGAGTCTACAAGCTACAGCATCAACATGGTACCTTTTCTTCCCTGTCCAATTTCCTGCATAGTCACTGATTCACATTATTTTATATAAAAGCATGCATACATTAAGGTGAAAATGCAAAATTCTCAGGAATTTTTACAATACCTCAAGAGGTTAAAAGGAATTTTGTGCCTGGAATAGCCAGTTCAGACTAACAATACCCTTTCATTCTTCACTGGGACTATTTCACTACAGAGCTGAGAGGTCCTGCCCAGCAGGCCCCACTGCCTGGGGGCCCGATGATAGTCATCTTTTTCTAAGGACCCTTTGGGTCCATTCTTTAACATCTTGACAAACCTAATTTTGTTCCTGTTCTAAGACAACTCATGTTCACAGCCTGCCCCTCCAGAATGCAGAGAGCCAGTTCACACCTCTGAGACCTGAAGTGCCTTTCTCCTCGCTTCCAATGACCCCGGGATACTCCTACACTCACCACACTCACACGCCCCTCACCAAGCTTCCAGTCCAGAGGCTGAGTTCTGAACAGATGCAATTGCCCCTAAATGCCTGAACGTCACCCATTAAGTGGGAAAACCCAATTATACTAATTTGAAGGGGCCCAGCATGGAGCCAAGAACAAAATCAATATTAATTTTCTGTCCTCTGAAGAGAAGCGACAAAGGAAGTTGTCCAATGGGGCAGCATTTCCACACTGGCAGCACTGAGCTTTGGAATGCTTGGCAGGCGGCCCTGAATCCCTCGTGCTCCTCCTCTTTGGCACCCCTTAGCCCCTCAGCCCACCCAGTCCCTCTGGTCCTTCTATTCCTCACATTTCCGACACAGGAGACTGAGCTGTTCCCACAGATATTTCCAACAGCGCCTGGCCTTTGTTGAGGCTGAGCTGAGGTTTCTGACTCTCAGGTCAGAGTAAGACGGCCAGGTCCAAACGCTCCGGCTCAGGGTCACATACTGGTGAGGCTCAGGTTCCTGCCTGTCCCTGGCCCTCTGCAGCGCAGAGAGAACAGCAGCCGGAGGAACCTCCTGGGCCTCAGTAGGAACCTCAGGTGGGAAACGGACAGGGCAGGCCTAACACGCACTGGGCACACTACCGGGTGATGCAAGTCCTGGACCTTCAGAGCAAGGTCCTTTCGTTTCTGTTTTCTACGTGGCCCCTTTTCCTTTCCCTTCCTACAGAGGCAGAGCACTCTCTCGTTTGTCCATAAAGGAGGCACATGGAGGTGTTCAGAACATGTCACCTCAAATGTGCAATTTTGGCACATTTGATTACTTTGAGGTGAAGCCCTTGAGAAACAGCAGATGCAAGGAGTGCTCTAATTTCCCCTTCCTACCAAAACACAGGTCATGCAACTCCCATGAGGAAGGTGCCCTCCCTGTGCCAAGGCAAGAAGGACATCTTTATTACCAGAGCCGGAATCAACACCAAAATGGATCTGGCTAAACACACCTACTAAAATAACCCATCTTCCACTAGATTCCCCTGTATATTTCCTGGTCACTGTCCCACAATTTACTACCCCACAAGTTTAACTGCCCTTTCTTGTCTTGTCACATCTCTACAAATTTTTTGTTCTTTGTAAAAAGGTATGTAAGCTCTCAGTCCTAACTACTTCCTTTTTCCCATGACAGCTGCATCTTGACATCTTTAACATCTTGACAAACTTAATTTTGTTCCTGTTCTAAGACAACTCATGTTCACAGCCTGCCCCTCCAGAATGCAGAGAGCCAGTTCACACCTCTGAGACCTGAAAAATGTAAATAAAAATTGCATGCCTTTTTCCTGTTTATCTGTTTTATGTCAGCTTAATTTTCAGGCCCAGCCACAGAACCTGAGAGGGTAGAAGAAAGAGGTTTTCCTCCTCTAAACACACTGGATCATTCCAGAATGAGGCTTGACCACTCTGGCTCTCCCTGACCCTTTCTGTAGCTGGGAAGCTGAGGGAGGTTACACACTTACTTGTGGCTGGTCGAATGAGTGCACACGGAGGCCAGTCTAGTGTATCTCTTCCCGTCTCTCCCTGCAGGCATGGGAAGTGTGATTTGTGTCCTAAAATTCTATTTGAAAATTTGGCCTGAGCCACAGGCTCCAATCAGATCTGGCCGGAGCTTGGCAGGGCCATGCTGTTTAATAAAGGGGCACTTCTTTTTCCATTTGGCTATTGTTCTTTGTGTGCACACCCCATCTGTCAGCTCCCCAGAGGGGAGAAGGTGAGTGAAGCCCTGGACCCTCTCAATAATCGTCACTAACATGAGAACCTACAGGAACAGTAGATTACACGAAGCCTCCACATTCACACACTTTGTGTGTGCTTCACAGCAACTGTGGCCAGGCCCACTCAGCTATTATCCCCACTTGTCAAGTGAGGAATCTTCATGCTCGGAGATTCAGTCACCTGACAATGGTAACAAGAAAACAGCTAGGCAGAGGCAGGGTGAGGCTTGGGCTCTGGGCTTCGGATGCAGGGTATCTAGAAGAAAGGATACAGGCTTTGGAGCCAGGCAGGCCTCTGAGTGCCAGCTCCCTGGCTCCCCTGCCTTCTGACTTATTCTGTGTGTGTATGGGGGGCTCGTCCTGACCTTGTCCCCCCATCTCCCACACGGCTTTGCATCCCCCTCTGCTGCTGCTACTCACAGTCCCCCGCCTCCCCACTGTCCAGCCTCATTTCTCCCAAGAACCTTGCTCTCTGGGTCAGAGAATGAATTCAGGATCAGCCCAAGGGAGAGGAGCTTTGAAGCAAGAAGACCCATCTGGTTTCCATAAAGGGATGGGGCAGGGTGGGGGAGGGGAAGTGCAGTGGGGACCCTTCCCCAGGCCCAGTCTCCATTGTTAGACAGACAAAGTCCTGGGCACTGGGGTGGATTGGATGCAAATTGAATTAAGTTCCCATCTGTTAGTTTATTCATTGCTGAGTTTTGGTTTGTTTCTTGTATTTTTTTTCTTTTTTCCTTTTTGGACTCCCCGTGTTTGGTACTTGCTAATGAGTGGATCAAGTGGCATTAGGGACTGTGGGTGGGAGGCAGCTCTGCCCTGCTGGGGGCTCCAGTGCGCCCCTGGCCCCTCCACGAGACGCCCTCCCCTTCTCACTGTCCCTTTGGGTTTTGCTGCCTAAGCCTTCCTAGAAAAAGTGCCCAAGCTGTGGATTGAAAATAGATATTCATTTGCATGGAATTAGCATGTTGCTCATTTAATATTCAATTCTGCTCCCAGTCTCACCACCCCAGGCCCCCAGCCTAGGGTGTGGTAAGGGGTGTGGGGGTCTGGCTGAGTGAGGGGCGGGAGGCATGTGCTTCACATGGTCCCTCAGGAGGACGGTCTCTAGAGAGCAAATTCTCAGCAGCAGGTTCTGAGCTCTGCTCGATGCTGCCCTGAGGTCAGGCCTGCGGCGGCAGCAGGGGGCAAGCAGCCACCTTTGGGGCAGGAGCCTTGGGCTTCCTTGCCCAGGCTCTGTGGCAGCCAGTGCTACAAATGCCAGCCATTAGTCTATCAGGCAAGTGTGGGTGAGGAGAGGAACAGAGGAGGTAAGGGCCCTGGAGCACCGTGGAAACACCAGCGCCCATGAGAACTGTGAAAGCAAGGCCACCGTTTACTGGCCTTCTGCTACATCCAGACACTGTTCAGATGCAATCCTAACCCTTTCCAATGCCTTTAAGACAAGTGACATCTTTCTCAGGCCTCTTTCAAGCACAAATATCTGAAAACCATAACTCTTATAGGATAGAAAAAGGGTGTGTGTGTTGGGAGAAGGGGTGTGGATTTATAAAACTAAAAATATCTGAATCCAGGGGTCTTAGGGGTCAGGCCCTCGGAATTGAACAGCTCCCTCTTAGCTCTGCTCTCTCTTGCTCAGGGTCACTCTGAGACACTTTCCTCAAGTTCTCCTATTTGTCAGCCCCCAGTAGCTCCAGACTTAAGTCTTGGAGGAAATAAAACAACTTCTCTTTCTGAATGATTTCAATTCAGGTCCTGGGCCTGGTTTTTGTTGGCAGACATGGGGTCACAGGTGACCCGTGAATCAGTCACTGCAGTGGGAGAGACAATGCCCATTGCTACGAGGGCAAGCTGGAGTCACAGGCCCACCTCAGAGGGAAAGGATGCGGCCTCAGCGCATCCGACACCTGAACACCACAGGCCCCTGTGCCAGAAGAGGGGATTCTTGGGCCAAAATTGGGTTCCTGTTACAGAAGAAAGAGGAATAGATGCTGAGTGGCAAAAGTCAACAAATGTCCAGGGCAGGTAGCTTGCAGTTTACAGGCTAGGAAAAACATGCTCAGAGGGTAGGCCATTTTCCTACTGTTATGTAGCCAGGAAACTGCAAACGGATATTCAAATCTAGAGTTTATCATCTCCAAAGTCACTCACTGCCTTCACCCTGCCTCTTACATTAGTGTCAGGAAGAAGGGAGATAGAAAGGGAAGAAGGGGTGTTAGAAGCAGAGAAATGTGCTCAGAAGGAAAAACTTTGCTGACCATATAGACCGAGTTTCCAAAATGCTTGAAAAGTGTAGATAGGTCATGGAAGGAGAAACCCGTTAATCGATTGGACCTGACTATCTCACGGTGGAAATAAGTTTATATTCTAGAGTAAGAAGAGATCTTGGGAAATTTGAGGTCATCGGGACTGATGATCCCCTGGCACAGTTCCTTTTCATCCCCTTGCCTTCTCCTTCAACCTGTACAGAAGGCTGTGGGTTACCTGGGTGTGGCAGGGTCCCTCCTCTTCTGCCTGGAAGAGGGGTGTGTGTGTGTGTGAGAGAGAGAATCTATGAAGAAAAAATAAGGAATTGACTTTTATAACTTCTGTACTCTGTTATTGTCTTGGCCACTGATTTCCCATAAGTGCCCCTAATACTGCTGTTACCCAGTGATGCCTCCGCTGAGTAATTCACAGTGGGGCTGGCGCTCCTTCAACCTTGCCTCTGCCATATTCGCCCCTGCATCCCACAGGTTCTTTGATTGCAAGCAACAACTTCCTCTGGCTAACTTAAGTTGAAGGGTATGGGTAGTTACAACTAGGCTTCAGGACAGAAAGCAGGACCACTCCAGGGATATGAGAGATTAAAAGTAATTGGGGCACCCAGATGAGCGGCATATTAGAGTGGACTTAACATGTTCTCTGCTCACCAAGTCTTGCTTCTCTGTACAGTTTTGTTTACTTAGAGAAAGGGTGACTTTTTCTTTGCTCAAAGATGTTTCAATTCTCTTAGCTGTGTGCCTTTTCTTAGTATCACTAAGGCTAGCAGTGGCCTGGAAGTAATAAACAATCTTCTCAGGTTGCTGGTGTCAAAAATACATCAGCTCCAACAATTTCTGACCTTGTATAATTCTACTCACAGTTTAGATTCTAAAGAAAGATTGGCCTAACTTGAGCCCCTGACAGAGTCTCATAAAGACCTCATGGAATCAGGAGTCAGGGGGGTAGAATGGGGAGAGGGAGAGACCCCAAAGGAAAACCAACAGTCTTTATCAAAAGAAAAGAAAACATTGCTGGGCAGAAAAAACCAACAGATGTCCACCTCTCCCCACAAGCTGAACAGGAAGCAGGTGTTCCTTCCTCAATGGTGCCATATTACCAAACCCTACGAAGAGTCATCCACATTGAAGTCATGTGTACAGCACCATCTGGAGTTGTGCAATGCAGAAGACTTGTCTTTCCCTGCATACTTCTTGCTTCACCAGTCTTTCCAGAAATAACTGGGCTACAGCTGATATATTCTCAAGTCTTTAGCTGGAGGATCCTGTAGGTCCCTCAGCCCAGCATGAGGTAGGAGGGCTCCAGCTTATGACTTTTCCTATCTTGCTTGTTTCCTTTTATTGCCCAAGGAAAGCAGGTCTAGGTCTTCAGAAAAAGTCTGTCCCATTTGGATGATCCCATATGTCTTCTTTCAAACCTTCCAATCTGTATCCCATACCATTCTCCCTCAGAAAACTGCCCATGCCCTAAGAGTCTGCTCCTCCTTTGTTTCTTGTGTCTTGCAAACTCTATTAGTTTAATAAAATGATAATCAGGGTTTTCCTCTAGTTGTACAAATGGAAATGGTGAATGTTCTAATTTCAGTTCCCTGTTCTGGACTAGTTTCCTTATTAGTTTTATCTCAGAAGCAAAAACACTAAAGTGAGTGCTATTTTCTCCCCAGTCTGACTTCACCTAAGAAAAACAAAGTCTTCCTTTTAATGTGTCTTTGACCTTGTTCTTTGCAGAAAAATTACCCTTGAATTACTGTGCTAAGCAGCTTTTTGACCCCTTCCTGAGCTTGGCTTACATTATAAGAGCCATCACATTAGCAGTGAGTGGCTGTGCCTGAGCCATCTGGGATGGGAGATACCAGCTCCTATTAGATTTCTTTCGATCCTCAAATCTTTCTCCTGATAGAAGTAGGCAGGGTTGGTCTCAGCTCATCACCACACATCTTCTATTTAATTCCGGTCCACTGTGCTGTTGATTCGCCCAACTATTAACCTTGCTGTTCATTTCTGTTTCTGCCCTTAGCTTGACCTTTAGACTTAATTCATGGTACTGCTTTTGTACCTACTTCCTTGGTGCCTCTCGACAACTCATTTGCTTTCTTCTCTTCCCGCCTGACCTGCTGCTGCTGGACCCAGGTAAGATCAATTTTTGTCATATTAGGGAGCTATCTGGAAAGGGAGCAGTAATATAAGAAAATGAAACAAGGACAGGTAAATTTTGATGAAATGTAATTTTATCAAAATATAAGAGTTTTGTTCAGGGAGCACCATAATGAGGGTCCCTGGTAACCCTTGAACAGATTGATGGTATTAGGTAGAGTGAGAGAAAAGGGCTAGCACTAGAAGCAGAGAAGAACCACTGAAGTCAATGCATTGGGCAGGCTATACCTAACCCTCTCTAGCCAGCAGGACTGCCTGGCAATAGGAACCAACCCAGGACTCAACCTCCACCGCAACATGAATCCGAGAAGTGTAGAACTGGGCGGAATGGAAAAGAGAGGCTATATCCGGGAAGGGTAGAGAAAGATAGGACAGTAAGCAGCCCACCAGTATCACTGCCAGATCCACCAGTTCCAAGCCAACAGCCACAGAAAAGGAATTCTAGAGTTATACAGCTGCCAGAATGATCTTCCCAGTGCAATCTCAAGGGGTCTAGACTTGTGGAATGAAATAACTAAAAAAACATGACTCAGGAAGGATCAGAATGATGGGTCCAGGTATAGTACCCAGGGACTTGATTCCATCCCGGAGACAGAGTTGGACAAGAGTGGTAAGAAGGTGAGGGTGGTGGTGGTGGTGGTGGCCATGTGCTGCGCACCAGCTCTTATCTCACCAATATCTGTCTTGGGCGAACCCAAACATCCTGAGAATCACAGTTGTCCTCAAACTTAGGATGTCCCAAGAGGTTTTCCTAGGCTCTAGACTTCATGTCCAACTGTCTGTTCGATATCTCCACCTGGCATTCCACAGTCACACCACACTCAACATGCCCTAAACTGAACCATGCCCAGTCCCCAAACCTTCTGTGTTCCCTGTTGCAGAGAGTAGCATGTCATTATCTATACAGAGTTTTCCAAAGCAGAAACTTCAGTGCTATCCCTGACTCCTCCCTCTCCCTCAAGCCTCTTGAGTTTAGTCAACCAATGAGACTTGCCAATTCCACTTCCTAAAAAACTATCAAGGTTATACTTATATCCACCCCTTCTACTATAGCTGACATTCAACCCACCACCAGTCTTGCCAAGGTACAGCAACAGCTTCTAGCTACCATTGACCTGTCAGCTACCACTCTTGGCCTTGTTGGTCTCATCTTCCATGCCATTCCTCTGCTTTAAAATCCTACAGTGGCCCTCCCCTTGCTTAGGCTGAGGTCTAAGCTCAGTTGCTTTGCCTATCAATACCTTTGACCAGTTTTTCAGCTTCATTCCTCACTATGACCTGCGTCAAATTCCATGCTCTACAAACACAAACACACTTGTAGTTCTTCCTTCACACACTTTGCTGTACCTCACCTCCATGTCATTGTTTCAAGTGACCCTTTGGCCTGCAATGCCCTCCCCTACTATTTTTATCTAACTAATACAGAAACCTACTTTGAGGCTTAGCTCTAGTACCTCTTCTAGGAAGCCTTCCCTATCCACTACAGTTCACTTACCCACAGATCAAAAAGAATTAAAAGAAACAACTAAAGCAGTTTTTTAAATAAAAGGAACTACATCAAACTTAAAAACTTCTGCACAGCAAAGAAAACAATTAACAAAATAAAAAGGCAACCTACAGAATAGAACAAAAATTTGCAAATCATATATCTGTTAAGGGGTTGATATCCAAAATATATAAAGAATTCAATCACCTCATTAGCAAAAAAACAAATAACCCAATTTAAAAATGGGCAAAAGATTTGAATAGACATGTTTTCAAAGAAGACATACAAATGCCCAATGAAAACATGCATGAGGTGTTTGACATCACTAATCATCAGGGAAAAGCAAATCAAAACTGGTGAGATACCACCTCACACCTGTTAAAATGGTTATCATCAAAAAGGCAAGGTAACGAGTGCTGGTGAGGGTGTGGAGAAAAGGGAACCTTTGTGTACCTTTGGTGGGAATGTAAACTGGTACAGCCACTATGGAAAACAGCATGGAGAGTCCTCAAGAAATTAAAAATAGAACTACTATATAATCCAGCAATCCTACTTTTGGGCATATATACAAGGGAAATAAAAATAGAATCTCGAAAAGATATCTGGACCCTCATGTTCATTGCAGCATTTATTATCTACAATAGCCAAGAAATGAAAGCATCCTAAATGTCCATCAAAGGATGATTGAATAAAGAAAGTGTAATATGTATTTGTTCATATATATACACACATATATATAACAGAATATTATTCATCCACGAGAAAGAAGTAAATCCTGTCATTTGTGACAACTTGGATGAATCTTGAGGATATTTCACTAAATGAAATGTCAGACAAAGACAAATACCATGTGATATATCACTTATATGTAGAATCTTTTAAAAGCTGAACTCATAGAAACAGTACATTGATAGTTACTAGAGTCTGAGGTTGAGGGAAATCAGGAGATATTGGTCAAAGGCTACAGACTTCCAGATGTAAGATTAACAAGTTCTGAGGATATAAAATACAGCCTGGTGGTTATAGCTAATAATACTATATTACATAGTTGAAATTGCAAATATAGATTTTAAATGTTCTCGTAACAAAAAAAAATGGTAATAATGTGATGGGAAGGAAGTGTTAGCTAACTATGGCGGTAATTATTTTGCAATATATACATGGATCAAGTCAATGTATATATCAAGTCAAAATGTTGGATATCAATTATATCTCAATAAAACTGGGAAAAAATGATGAAAAGACTACTCTGGTTTTTTCATTCCCTCACGCATCAATTTTGGTGCCCCATCTGTGCTCTTGTAATGCGCACTGCCTGTCTTTACCACTGATTATACCTTTCATTCATCATCGGTTGCTATTGTCTTACCACGTACTGACAGTCTCCATCGGAAACAAGGATTTGCAGCACATCCCCAAAACCAGCCTGTAGCAGACATTAAATAAACTGTAAATGAGTAACTGTATTGACAAGTGATGAGCAACTCCTTTGGTCGATTTAATTGTCCTCCCATACTTGAAAAGGCAAGACTGTTCAGTATGGTCCTTCCACGCTCCCTTTCGAGGGAGTTCAGGGTTTGGTCAAGATCATGAGCTCTGGGTTCTGGCATAGCTGGATCCTTCTGCCTCTTCCATTTACTAACTGGGAACTTGGACAAGTTACTAAACCCCTCTGAGCCTCACTCTCCCTTGCCTGTAAAATGAGGATCATAATAGAATCTACTTCGTGTGGTTATTGTGAGGCTTAAATAGGGTAATGTATGGCTCTGTGCTTGGTACACAGTAGGTACTAAAAAAAATCTTGGTTATAATCACTCCTCCTCCCTACTCCTTTCCTCTCTTCTAGCTTATATATTCCAAAGGCAGGAAAGGGGATATGATTAAGGCTTGGAATGGGAAACAAATGATATCTTTTTAGTCTATCTTTAAGCTGAAGTTTCTGCTTTTGTTCCAAGGAGGTGTTGGAAGAGAAGAAGCTTCTTTGCAGTTCTAGCTGTCTTTTTATTTTTTCCTGGAGGAAAGCATCCCAAAGACTCATAGCAGCAGCTCGAGCGCTGAGCCAGTAAGCTTGGACCAGAGAAATGGCACTGCCTGCTTGCTGCAGACAGAATGGCCACAGAGACAGATCTCATTAATGCTAATGGCCTTTGTGTGGCTAATTAGCAGGATATCACACTCAATATTTACCCGTGTGTGCCTACAAAGTTCCACTTTCTCCTTGGGAAACAAGCTGTTTCTCTACCTGACTCATGGCAAGGAAACCTCTGATGCCAGACAGCAGCTTCGTGTCTGCCTGGATGGGCTGGGTGGAGGACAGCTGAGGGGCTGCCATCCAGGAGCCTGGGAGGGAGGCAGGGAGGGGGGAACTCGTGATTCTCATTCCAATTCTGGGTGGAGTGTTGGGCAGCCAGAGTCTTCACCCAAAAAGGGTGCCATTTGCATGATTTAGCCAAGCAGCTGTCCGTCCTAAATGCCCTTCCAGGATTACTATGGCCTTCTGGTCTTGTTCTTTTGGAAGGAGCAGTCTCTGAGCTCAATGCAGCCCCCTCCTTACTTACCACAGGGCCTGGGGGAAGGGGTCAACTACCAGGAAAGAGCCTTTTTGGAGGCCTGTTTAGGCAGAGCTCCTGGTGAACTTCCTACCATCCATTCAACAATCGTTAATAGAGCTCTTAAGCTGAGCCATGCCCTGTGCCAAAAGCTGGGAACACAGGGTGGATGAGACAGGGTTGGTGCCCGGGGGAGCTCCCATGAAGCCTGGCCTGCAGCCATCACACTATACTGTTATAATAATAAAGGGCCACAGAGCTGAGTGTGAGGAAAGGGACACTCCGGCCAGGCCAGGGCAGTCAAAAAGGGCTTCAGAGAAGAGGACTCACTGGCCTTTTCTAGCACGGGAGCCCTGGACAGCAGACTCAGCTCCCAGAGTCCCTCTCCCCATCCTCTGAAGCAGCAGACTTGGCATCTGAAGTATCACAGCTCTGAGTCTTGGTCCTGCATGAGGTGACATGGACAGAGATGCTGTTTCAGGGTACTGAACGGAGACCAGCAGGCTAATAGTTGTTCCATTAGTAGGGATCTGCACTGGCCTCTCTAGAGACCTCCCTCTCAGTCTGCCTCAGCATTCCTCGGCCTCTGGGGTCCTCTTCAGCCCCTAAGCCCCAAGCCCCAACTACTACCTTGTTCTACAAGCAAATGCTGATTCAACAGATGACCATAGAGCCAGTGGTCTCTCATTAGATCCTGAAAGATGTGCAATGACTGAATGTTGTATCCTCCAAAAGTCACTGGGTGAAGGTTAACCCCCAATGTGATGGTATTAGGAAGCGGGGCCTCAGGAGGTAAAGTCTTGAGGGGGGAGCCCTCACGAAGGGATTAGTGCCCTTACAAAGGGGACCCTAGAGAGCTCCCTCGCTCTCTTTCAACCACAGGAAGATACTAGGAGAAGACAGCCACCTGCAGCCCAGAAGAGGGACCTCACCAGAACCCACCCGTGCCAGTACCCTGATCTTGAAAGCCCAGCTTCCAGAATGGTGAGAAACAGATTTCTGGTGCTTATAAGCCACTGAGTCTGTGGTACTTTGCTATAGCAGCCCAAACTAAGACAGGATGCTGGCTCAAAGCAAACCCTTCAGCCCTGGGAAGTGGTTGCTTGGCCAATGCCCAGCCCCTAAATGCACTGGAGTTCTTGCCCCACCACCAACCATGTCAACACTGAAGTGTCTTGGAACCATGCAGAACACCAGGAGAGAGGGAGGCTGAGTCCACTGACTGCCCCTGGAGCTCGGGAGGGTGAGGTGGTCCATGCTTTAAGGCAAGAGCTAAGACTAGAGGATGATCTCTTGCTGTAGAGGTGATAGCGTACCAGTGGCCCCTCATCAAACACCAGGAGCTGCCCACGTATCCCTGACACACACAGATGCACACACCACAGCCTCTTCTTGCAGCTTCTGCTCCCCAGAGTGCTGCTGAGAGCTGTGTAGGTGCAGTTGTCCACATAGCTCTGCGGATGGGACCCCTGCCAGCCGTGGTCTCTTAGTCTAAATGATTGCAGAGCAAACTGTAGCATCAAATAAGGACCCAATGTCAGTCACTCTCTCATGTGCTGACGTACCACTGAGTCTACACAGACCGATGCAGGCTGAGTGAGGTGCTTGCGTGTCCCAGTGGTAAACTTTCATCAGGTCCTCAACAGCCAAGCTGGCCCATGGAGTTGAGCTGGACTACAGAGTTACTGGGCCCTGGAAACAGCTTCTGAGCAGGCAAGGAGACTGCACAGTCAGCTACAGGTGGAATTTACTTCGGGTTCGTTTCCTTGAAGCAGTTTCCATATCGTCCGACAGCCTGCCCACTCTCCTTCTTTGCCCAGGTGAGCCCAGCGCATTGTCTCAGGACAAACTGAACAAACAGCCAAGACAGAAACAGTCCTGGTGCCAGTGCAGATTCTGCCCAGAAAAGCCCCAACCCATCCCCACTGGCCTGCCAGCCAAGCACGAACTCCAGCCAGTCTCGGGCTGCGGACATTTCCTTACATGTAACTGCCCCTACACACACACACACACACACACACACACACACACACACACACACACACTCACACACACACACACACGCACACACAGAGCCTCCCGGAAACCGACCCAGCTGCTCAGAGAAAGGAAATGCATATATTTTCTCAAAGGTCAGAGCCAGGAAGAAATCTAGAAGTCATTCAGCTTAGCGTCCTTCTGACAGATGGCTGGAACCATGGCTTTAGAAGAATCCCCTCACCCGACGTTGCCTGGCATGTTAACACCCTGGTCTCCTGACTCCCAGGACAGTGATTGTCCTAGACTGTCAGTCGAGTCCTGGCTTCTACCCTCAGTGAGCCAGACACCCGGTCCTATTCAGTTCAGCCCTCTGAGCAGAGCTGGTCAGAGGCTGACCCACACCACTGACAGGGGGGCTGACCCATGTGACCGACAGGAGGCCTTTGGACTTCAGGCTCTATGGGAGGTCGCAGGGCTGTGTGTGATGGTCAGGAACCCAGCTTTAGCAGCTGCCAACCCAGGTATGAGTCCCAGTTCAATCGCTCAAACCTCGTGTGACCTTGGCAGGTTACTGAACCTGCTATATGGAAAAACAACACAATGTACCCCACAAATTGTTGTGTAGATGCAATGTGTTAATACAGATGAAAGAACTTGGTGCAGAGTAAGCGTTACGTGAATCTAGGTGGTTATTATTATTATTATTGTGTTCGTTATAAATGCACATTCCAGGACCCACCCACAGAAAGTCCGATTCAATAGCCCCGTATTGGGAACCAGTGACCTGCATTTCAGCAAACATCCTTAGTGATTCTAGTGCATGCCTGGGGGGTGGGGAGTGGTCCAAGGACCATATTTGGAGAAACTCTGCCTTCAAGGTCTGGGAAGTGTGTGCCAACCCCACTCTGGTCTGTAAAGGCCTTCAGTGACCTGTTAGCCTTCTTGTCTGAGTCCCTAGATCCATATTTCTCAGCATTCACTCCCTTCTCCCCAGATGGCTTGTTACAAGACAGCCTCGGGTTCTCCCTGACACCCCTTAACAAGCTGCTCCCAACTCTTAGGCTTCGGAAACAGCCTTTCAACCTTGCCCCCTCCCAAGTCAGCTCAGAGGCTCCTCAAAGTTTGAGTGTCACTAAGAGAGCAGGTGTCCCTGGCCCAGCCCAGTCCAGCATGTTGGGATGCTGACTGCTGCAGGCCTGAGGACCGGGACTGCCAGGGAGCCAGCCAGGTCACCCTTTGCTCCCCTCTACCTCGCCCACTCAGGGCTGCCACTCCATAGATCTTGATCCCAGCCTGGGTGGCATTTCCATGCTGGCCCTTCATTTCCTGCCAAGAACAGAGCTGACCTCTCTGATCCACTGGCTCTCTGCCCGGCTGGGCTGTAGGCGGCATCCTTGAAGGCTTCTTTGCCTTCACTCCCCTGGGACCGAGAGGCGGTGCTGGGAGGGTGTGGAGGGGACCAAGGCATCATTTAGGAGGCTGCTGAGACCAAGCTTGGGGAGCTGCCAGGAAGACAGGCCCCAGCTCAGACAGCCCCTCCCACCCTGTCCAGACCTCAGTGTACTCATGCAAAGATAATTCAGTTACCGGGAATGCAGACTGGAGAGATAACCTGATTTAAAAGCTGAAACCGGCTGAGCTGGGGAGGGAGGTTGGGGTGCAGGAATAGTTCCTTTTAACCCGGGAAGGCAGAAGCAGTAAACAGAGTAAGGGGTGTTGGGTGGAGAGGCGCTGGATAGCTGCCTAGAGGGTTGATGGCTGCGGTTTAGGTGCAGGAGGTAAAAGCCCCACCCCCAGTCCATCCAAGAGCTCACTCACACCTTTGATCTTCTGTGAATTCACTTTTTTTAAAGTGATAAGGTAGCCATCATCTGGCTTATAGTCATCCAGGGAGGAGATAAACTGAGAAACCTAGAAAGTGTTAGAAAGGAAAAGACCTTTCTGAGATTTAATTTGGGTCCCTGATCACCAGCTACCGTCGAAACAGGTTATTTCAGCGTAATCTGCTAGCTGTGAAAGTTGGTGGCTTGGCTGCTGGGGGATCCACTGAGGAGGTGGGCTAAAGGGTGCTTGGGGTCAAGGTCAGAGGCTTGGGGACCACTCTCCCCACCTCCACTCTTTCCCTTCATGCCTGAGAGCCAGCCCTTCTGGGCAAAGTCCAGCGAGGCCTCGCCCTCCTTCCCTTCCACTCAGCTAGGGCTTGCCGCCTTCCTCTACACCTTTCTCGCCTCCTGTCTACCCGGGAGCTCCCCTCAGTCTCACTGTCACCCCTGCATCTCAGGAGGAAGCTGCTTTGTGGAAAGCAGACTGGGTGGACCTCCGGAGGGAAAGGGAGTTACTAAGCATCACGGAAAGCAGCTCCCTTCTTTTATCGCTGTCTGCGTCTCCTGGCATAGAGGAACTTTTCTTTGCAGATAATTTGTCTTTTTTATAACCTGCCTATTCTTTTTCAGATGAATGAAAGACACTGAAGAAGCTGAGGCCGGTCCAAGAGCTGCTTGGATGTTTTAGACTGAAGGAGAGAGCAGAGACTCACTCACAGCCCAGACTGCCAACCAGAGAGACCAGACACATACCCCACCAGATGCGCCAGATCCTCTGTGGGACCCACGTACCCCTCCCTGGGAAATCACTGTGTTGGAGCAGCCCTGGAAGCTCTTACATTCACCAGGCAGACGACAGGCCAGCAATAAAGGAGTTAATGAGCAGCCAGGCATCCGCTCTCCTCCCTTCTCCCAGTGGACCCAGATGAATTACCAGTCAGTAAGGCGACCCCAGTGGAAGGAGCCAGAATTATCCACTCTGATACTGGGCGTATCTGTACTCCTCTCAGCACCAACCAAATCACTCAGAGTGAAGGTGAGGCTGGCGAGGAGCTTGGGGAGAGGGCTTCTGACCCCTCACAGGCCAGGCAGGGACCAGCCCAGGGCAGACCCTCCAGCCCTGGGCCTGAGACCAAGGATTCTGACGGAAGAGAAAGCAGAGCGCTCTGACCCGCCTGGCCCCAGCTGGTCTAGAATCTCTGCACTTTTTCCCTGAGAATTTGTTAACTCTCAGAAAAGTTGTCACTTGGCTTTCCCTAGCGATGAGGCGACAAGGACCCTCATCACAGGTATCTTAGCCATCCGGCATCAGATATGAGAGAACATCAGAAAAATCAGAACCCCCAGAGTCTGACAGCAACCAGACACCTCCTAGATCTCCCGGAAGGGCCCACTGAGCTGGCCTGGCTCTCTCCCCTCCCACTCTCTCCCTGGCCCCCTCCCCCACTCCTGCCCAAGAGAGCAATGCCTTGGGCCTCCCCAGCACCCCAGGGGCTCAGCTGCCTGTGGCTTTGTGTCCTGAAAGGCCTGCAGATTTATAGGCCTCAGCTGCAGCTGTCGCCACCCACCTCTGCCCCGCCCTTCTCTCCTGGCAGCCTGAACCAGGCTCGAGTCCTCCCTCCCAGCCATTCCCAGAGCTGTCTGACGGGGGGGCAAGGCAGGGTGACCCAGCCAAAAGCAGTCACTCCTGCTTCAGGCAGGAGCACCACTCCTCTGGGGCCTTGCTTGTGACCTGCTGGTGGCTCAGAGGGTCCTGTCAATGAGGAAAACACAAGAGTGTCCATTTCATTACAGCCTGCAGTTGAGGAGGAGCCTTGTCTTTCTAGAATATCCTGTCCTATAATAATCCTCAAACTAAGCTTGCATTCAGGAAGCCCCACATCCCCAGATCAATTCAGCAAGTATCCCTGATGTGGGGACAATGTGAGCAAAGTCTAATAATAAAGTCACAGAAATGTCAACATGTCTGTGTGTAAAAAGATCATACTGGAGGCAGACATGTGGTGTCATGAGAAAAGCTCAGACCTGGACTCACAGTCCTGTGCCCTGGTCTCTGGACTAGGCGTGGACCCTGGGCTGCAGGCCGTGCTTCTCCTGAGCTCAGTGAAGGCTGGGTTATGCCGGTGGCTGCTGAGGTCTCTCCAGGGATGAGGCAGAGAGCTTCCTTAGAAGCTGGAGGCATTGTGGAAATAACTGTTAAGGAGTAATGGGTTTGGGAAACGAGCTGAGAACGGGCTAAGCAATAAGGGAGCCATGATGCAAACTGCGAGCTGGGAGGTAGAACCAAGCCTGGGGAACAGTGGTGTGTCCACAGGGCCAAGAGGCTCCAGGGGTTTCCCAGCAGCTCCCACCCGGAGGCCAGTAGGAGGGCAGGTGCTGGAGGAGAGCTTGGTGGGTGATGGGCCAGAGCAGGACCAGGGAACAGGGAGCCCATCAGGCACTGCTGGCTCCTTCCCAAGAAATTCAGTCCTTGTTCCCTGGGCATCCAGGGAAGTCTGGCCATGGACAGGAGAGTCTGGCTTCCTCGCACCTGCCTGAGCTATCTGACCCAAGCGTGTGATTCAGCTCCAGTCTCCACTGGGGGGCAGAGCAGTGGGGTGTTGTGGGAAGAGCATGGTGGTCCCTGGATACCTGGGCGCTCCTGGGCAGGCTGATGAAGAAGCTCCATGCGTCCCAGTTGTCTCATCTGCAAAACGTCTCTAATGCACTTTGCAGGGCTGTTCTGAGGCTCAGAGGCAACAGACGGGGAGCCCCTCACTTGTTCCTTAGCACCAAATGGCAGCTGTGTGAATTACCACAATAATGTAATACTTTATGTAATATCATAAATAGTATAAATAATACAATGAGGGGCATGCCCACTTCTCAGATGCAGAGGAGGCTTAGAGCAGAGCTAGATTTCAACCCCAGAGGCCCCACCCCAAGCCCGTGGGGCTCTCTGAGCATCTGCCTCAGCCCTTCCTCTCTCTGTCAGAACCTAGGACCCTGCGCCTGCGTGTGAGCCCAGCAGGGGCTGCAGCTGTGAGAATCTGGGGACAGTGGAGAGTGGGGAGCACTGAGGGGCCTCAGCACCGTTCCTATGAAAATCTGCTTAGCGTGAGGACTAAAGGATTAATGTAACAATCCCACCCTGAGAAGCTGGTACATCAGCAACGCCTTAAACATTGGATACCTACTGTAGGTTTGAGCGAAAGTGAGTAATGTGCCAATTTAGGAATCACAGCTATCAGAGAGAGATGCGACGGAAATCTCTCCCAGTCACACAGCCGAGCCCAATTACAGCTTCCAGTTCTGGCTGGAGCTCTGCAGAGAAGTGGGCCCATCAGACACAGGCAGGGGGACAGCCTCCCGGAACAAAGAGGCGGGGGGAAGCCGACCTGCCCATGGGTGCCTGCGGGAAGGGGCCTCTGTGAGGGCAGCCAGTGGGCGCTGGCAGAGCGAGGCCTTCGCAGGGCAGCCAGGGTAGCTTCCAGTACTTCAGCGGAAAGAAAAATGTCCTTAGCCACGTAACTATTCCTCAGGACCAGGCAGAGAAATTGACAATGTTGATTCATTTAGCTCAGCAGTATTCAGGTCAAAATCAATCTTGTCAAAAATCCATCACCCACACTCAATAAGTAAGAAAAGGGATACAGGCACCCGGGAATCAATCACTCCCCAGCTGGGAGCAGCTGAAAACAGATCTATCCTGGCCTCTGATGGGACTTCCGTTACTCAGCGTGCTATTTCCTGAATGTGCCTTGGGGACCCCTCCCAAAGTCACGGGCACCAGCCAGAACCAAGACAGCCCAAGGGAGGGTGGTCAATCTACTGACCATCTCTCTACAGCCAGGCAGGAGAAGTTTCTGGAGTCTCGGTGCAGATTTATAGACGCTTACTTGTCACAGGATCAACATCTAGCTGACTGGTGTGGCCCTGCAGAAGTCATTCCTTTCATTTGTCCACTTCAGGGATCACTGTCACTTAGCTCTCCTGCTGTCCTCAAAGCTGTGTGGCCACCTCCCAGGAATAATCGCAGCTCAGCAGTTCTCTGTACAAAGCTAAGGAAAAGCAGAATGGCCGCTGCAATTTCCCCAACTGTAGGATCTCCCGCAGACATACAGAAGGCAGGAACCACCATCCTCTATGTTCCTGGGCCAGACATTAGCATCCCCAAGCCGGCCTTATGGCAACCCTGAGTCTCCCAGACTCAAAGACGGCGTGTGAGTAGGGCCGGACAACGGAGAGGGCTGGGTCCCACCTATGCTATTCTCCAGCTCTGAGAGCCTGAGCCAGTTCTTAACCTTCTGTACATCTTACTTTTCACAGACCTAAAATGGAAACCATATCACATCTACCTCTCAGGATTATTGAAGATTCAGTGAGACTCTATCTGTGAAGAAAAGACATACAGACAGTGCTCAAGAGGTGAAAAATTTTGTTAGACAAAGGCCCCTCCTGGTACTGAGCTTTTTCTTCTATCCTCATTTTTCTACCACAATTTCTTAAAGATGTTCACACAATTCATTCCTTCATTCGCTTATTCATTCAACAACTATTTATTGACCATTGATAGTTCTAAACGCTAGAGAGATTGTGTGTACATGGAGAGGGGGCTTGAAACCTGCAATCAAATAAAATAATTACAGACAATAATAAATGGTCCAAAAATAACAGGGTAATGAACTGAAGAGTGGCTGAGCTGGCCTGGGGGCTACTTAAATTTGACTCAAGGAAGGCCTCTAAGAGTGGGGAACATTTGAGTTGAACCCCAGATGGTATAAGGGAGTCGGCCATGGGGTGGTCTGGAGGGAGGACATTTCAGGCAGTGAGAATGTCAGGGACTGGCGGGGGAAGGTCACTGAGAGGTGATGGAGTTGGGGGCAGATTAGGCAGGACAGAGGAGGCCACGCCAGGACATTGGTCTTTCCATGCAACGGAAAGCCACTGGAAGCGACATTGCCTAATAATGCATTTAGAAAGCTCTTTTTGAAATCTCTTTGGAGAATGGGTTGAAGCAGGGCAAGCGTAGAAGGAAGATGAGAGAGGGGGCCCTTGCAGAGGTAGGGCAGGATGGCTGATGGTGGTCTTGTCTAGGGAGGTAACCGTCGGTATGAAAAGCAGGCGTTAGGGTACAGGAGATATTTTTGAGGTGATCACAACAGTACGTGCTGATGAATTAGATGTGGGGGCGAGAGAAAAAGAAAGGAACCAGAGACTTCTCCAAAGGTTCTGTCTTGGATAGATGGGATACTTACTAATCACTGCTATGTGGAAGGCCTGGAGGAAGCATTTGGGGTGGAGAAGTACAATTAAGAGCTCTGTTGAGCTGAATCAGGATTTGAATTAGACGTTCAAATAAAGATGTCAAGTCAGTGGTTGGATTTGAGAGTGATCAGTGAAGGGGTGCGATTTAGAATCATGGGACTAAGCGAGATCAGCTGGGGAGAGAGTGCCTCTGGCCGGAGGAGGGCCCGGGGGCGATTAAACCCTGGGGGAGCCACCTGGAGGAATCCCGTTCCAAAAGCCCAGCCGCTTGGGTTAGACGGCTGCCAGACAGAGTCCCCTGAGTAAGGGTCGGGGATTTGAGGCAGAGGGGACTTGGGGCAACACCCTGGAGGAGATGGGAGACAGCTGCCTTCTGAGCACGAGTGAAGTGCAGGTTATGCTGATGCAGCCACATCCTAGAGAAAGGCGGGGTCCCACTGCGCTCCGGCTCCTGCTTTCTGGTATTTCCGGGAGGTAGGTGGCGTCAAACCCCTTGTGCCACCCAGTGAGTGTGTCGGCACTCAGGAAAGGAGGGAAGGGGAAATGGGAGGGGGAAGGTGCATCTCTGCTCTAAATGAAGTGTTCCAGGGCAACCCATATTTCCCCCAGTGTTATATAGACTGAGGGTTTGCATCTCCTCAAAACTCATATGTTGGAGCCCTAACTCCCAAAGTGACAGGATTTGGAGGTGGGGCCTCTGTGATGTGCTTAGGCTTACATGGGGTCATGAGGCTAGGACCCCCAGGATGAGATTAGTGCCCTTCTAAGGTGAGAAGAGGCTGGAGCGCTTGCATGCTCTCTCTTCTCTCTTGCTCTCTCTCCCCGCTTCCCCCTCTCCTTTCTCTCGCAGCCATGTGAGGGCAGCTGAGAAGGCAGCATCGGCAAGCCAGGAGAGTCCTCACCAAGAGCTGATTCCGCCGGTACCTTGATCATGGACCTCCCAGCCTCCCAGCCGATGGGAAACTCTGAGAAATAAATGCCTGTTGGTCAAGCCGCCCAGTTCGTGGCATTTTGTTATAGCAGCTGGAGCAACCGAAGATACCCAGGCTTCTGTGGCCTCCAGTTCACAGAGGACAAGTTAACATGGAGCTTAAAGATGCACTGATTTCTAGGACTGCAAGATCTCAGCCCCTTTCACCTGCAGCAACACCTTCCCTGGTCACTTTGGGGAGACCCTAGGGGGTCTCAACTGTACTCACAAACAGACTCTTCATATTCTGCCTCTTAAAGCCCCCAAACCACACAAGGAGGCAGCTCCCTGCTTCCAGGACCCCTGTGCCTGCCTATCAGGGCCCCACCCTCCCAAAGCTGCAGCATCAGGGGATACCCCTCCACCCTCACACAGGCTGGGTCCACAGGAATCGAGAGAGCACCCCTTTTCCCTTCTCCAGGGGAGGGGGCTGCCGGCTGACCCAGAAGTTCATCAGACCCCACCACACCCTGAATCCCTTCCCGGATCTGTCAGGCCACTGAGTAATGCCAGGAGCCGCATCTTGTTTAGTGTCCTGTCCCCAACACCCAGCATGGTGCCTGTCCCATACCAGGCACATGACTCACAATAGGGAACCGAGAATGGACAAGCAGGGAGCAAGTGTGCAAGGGAGGGACTGCTGGAGATGAGTGGAGAGGGGTGTGGAAGTCTTTCCCTGAAGAAGAGAAACCACAGAGAGGAGAGTGGGCCGCAGCAGACAATCACTGCAAGAGGCAGAGGGGCCCCAGGCAGGACTTAGGGCTGAGGGCAGTCCCTGGCCCACCCCACCCACCCCACACATGCACCTGCTTCAGGAAGGGTGAGAGAACCAGTCAGGGGAGCTGGGAGGAAGCACGTAATGATCTCAATTTTGCAGCTGAGTGGGTTGGGGCCACGTCGAGGGAGTTGGTTTCTGGGACAGCAGAGAAGCTCAGCTTCCCTGTCTCTCTAGTTCCTGCAGCCGGGTGGTCAGGATGAGTCCATTCCAGAATCCAGGCTCCATGCCCCAGGTCCCCTCGCTGCACAGCACCTGCGCTTCCTCAGGCTCACTCTGATTCCCAGCCCACCCCTCTAATCCTGGCACAGGGGGTCGCCAAGACGGCCACGTTCAAAGACACATAATGTTAAGAACAGCTGCCATTTTTCAGGTGCTTCAGGGGGCTAGACATAGACTCTTTCGTTTAGTCTTAATACCAATCTTGGGAGGTGGGACTATTATTCCCATTTCACAGATGAAGAAACAGGGAGTCAGAAAGGTTAATTAGTCAAACGCTTCACAGTTAATGAGCAGTAGAGCCAGGATATGTCTGACTGTAAATTTCTTTCTCTAAACTACTTTGTTAGATTCATTCCCAGGATAAACAAGTCATGTGCCGCACAAAGTACTTGGGAAGGGACAGGGGAACCTGAGCCACAGTCCATTAGGCAGAGGGCAAATGGATGGTCCAATCTGCAGGAATAAGTGTGCCCTGGTCCCAAACGGTGACACCAGTCATACAGGCATCTTAGACTCTGCCTCCCACGCCCTCAGGAGCTGGACCAGTTCTCTTCTCCAGAGGCAGAATCAGCAGTGCGTGGGAAAGGAGATGGACATTCTGCTTCTGAGACCCACAGAGACAGGCAAAGTGTAGAGTGCAGAACAGATGAAAACCCAGGTGCATCCCAAGGGTGGGAAAGGCTACCAGGTTCCAAAACTGGATCTGCAGCCACCTCCAGAAAGGAAGCCAGGCCATCTTCATTGGGCCAGGCCAGGCGCCCTTCCCCTGAGGCCCTCCTCTCAACCTTGGCTCTTCCCTCCAGCTCTGTGAAGCGAGCACATTCCAGCAGGCTCCCCACAGACCTTGGGACTGATTCCCACTGCCCTCTGTGTAGCCCACTCTATTCAGCAAACGGAAGGCACTGGCTCCTATCCCTGCTTCTTGACTGTGGTCCTGCCCAGAACTTTGCTTCTAGGCCAGGGGTGGCCTTGGGGTGCCCATGCCTTACCTCCAGGGCAGCGCCAAGGGTTGCAATGGTCAGACCGCATATGAAGACATGTGCTTCTGGAAACTGGAATCAGGTGAGGGTTCTTGAAACCCTAAGAAAATCTGAGCCTAGGCTGTGCTATCAGGCATCATGCTTTGAGTTGCAAGTTCCAGAAAAATCTGACAAACTTACACTGGCTCAAACCTGTACTTTTCCAACTTCAATATGCATGCAAGTCACAGGGGACCTCTTGGAAATGCAATTTCTGGTTCAGTAGGTCGGGAGAGAAACCTGAGATTCTGCATCTCTAGCAAGCTCCCAGGTGGGCCTGAGGTGCCTTATCCAGAACTCACACTTTGAGTAACAATGATTTGAAGATTTAAACATCAAGGACATGTGTTACTTATTTATAAAAAGTCTGCAGATAGGTAGCTCCAGGGGTGACTCTGCTCACCGATATCTTCCCCAGGCTTTGTTCATTCTCCACCCTGCCCCCTCATCACCACAGGATGGCTGCTGAAGCTCTGAGAATCACATCCTCTTACAAGTCAGTGTCTGCTCACCAATCAGTATCACTCCTAGTCCTAGGCAATGTGGGGAGAGATGGAAGCAGAAAGCTCTCTGTATCTAGCCCCCAGGCAGCACCCAAAAAATGGCAGCTGTCATTATTAATTATATATTTTCCTTAGCTCTCTTATTACTAGGCAATGAAATCTTTCTCCGAATCCACCAGATGTTTACTCATGTCCCATTGGCCAGAACTGGGTCCCATGCTCATCCCTGGACCAATTACCATCAACGGGGATCAGATTTCCATGATTGGCTTAAACTAGTTATGATTCCCCAGGGTCTGGGGACATTTCCACTTAAACAAAAACCAGAACTCAATTAGCAAGAAAGAAGGGGATGGGATGGCTAAAAAGCAGGCAGCCAACAGCAGCAACACAGATAGGCACAAACCATCCCATCCCCCGTTGCCAGGCCTCTAACCCCCTTTGCCTTCTCTGGGGGAGAGCATGGGGGAGAAGCTGGCAAGACTTACAGAAGCAAAAATAAAAGAGGTTTTGGTGGGCAGAGTGGGAATGAAGAGAAGATGCCAGCACCAAGCAACCGTGAATGCGCTCATCAGAAAACGGGAGGGGGATCGGTCCTTTGCATCTGACTCACAGAGGTGTTGGGAAGACCGCATGTGCGATGCACGTAAAGGCGCTTTATAAGCTGTGACCTGCACGGGAAGGCCAGCGGTCTGTGGAATGTGGGGAGAAATGGAAGCAGAAAGAGCGCTCTCCCCACAGCCGTCCCCCAGCCAGATGACCTCGGTGACTTCGGTGGGAATTTTCCCCGTTCCTAATTCTCTCCCTCTTTGTTGATTGTAACTGCCAGGCGATCAGCTGACACTGCTGGCAGGGCTGGGTGGGCTGGAATGAGGCTTCTGCGGGAGGAGAAAGAGGCATTTGTGTGACTGAGAGATTCCTGCTCCACAGTGGTAAGAAGTCAAAGAGCCAGAGGCCAGGGTGGGGGCGTACAGCGTGTCCTCTGCAGAAGGGCCAGGTCCCCCTTAAGCATTGCTTCTGTAGCCCAGCATCTTCACACATGCTGTTTCTTTCCCTGGAAATGCTCTTCCCCACGTTGTTCACACCTGCCTCCCTCTCAGCTTAAACAGCACCTCTGCAGAGAGGTCTCTCTTGATCCCCAAATCTAAAGCAGCCCCTCCCTCTGTTCCCTCCCTCCCCGCTCTCTGACAAAAGTTAATTTTTCTTCCTCAGCTCAGTTGCTACAATTCATAATTATCTGCTGGTTTATTATCAATTAATCCGAAACTCTGTGAGGGCAGGGACCATGTCCATCGCATTGCCCCACTTACTCAGCACAGGACCTGGCATGTAGTATTCCCACGGTGAGCATGTGTTGAGTGAATGAAGGCAGTTGAAGCAGCTATTCTCTGTCCCCGGAATGGGAGAACTAGAGTAAAGCAAGAGGTAAACTTACTAGAGAAACTCAGGAGGAGATAAACAATGTGACAATGTACACATTTGCCATTCGGGGCCGGGGAGGAGGGGGCCAACCTCACGTCAGGAAGATGGTGAGACAGCCTCTGGGAGGTCCCAGCTGCCCAAGGAAGGCAGGACTCTATGCCACTCACCCACCACCCCAGCACACACAGCAGGTAATAAGTTGCCTCTTTGTTTAGTTCCCCAGAGCCCTGCGGTTCCAGCTTCAGCTTTTGGAAACACCTCCAGCTTGGGGGGATGGGAGGCTGGAGTCAGGCCCTGGGATCCTGCGCTCTGAGTCCTGGTCCACTGGGCCATATGATGAGCGGGAAATTGACTGGAATGCTGAGACCATGACCCAGAACATCAAACTCGCCCCGTGGAAAGACGAGCTTTATGGCAGGGCGAGGCTGAGGGAGGCGCCAATCACTCACACTGGCTGGAGTTCACAGAAGCTGTCCCAGTGGCCACTTGAGAAGGTTCCCGTGCATCCTGCCTGGTTCAGAGCCACAGAAAGAACCACCCAGGCCAGTGAGAGCAAAGGCGTCAACTGAGCAGCAGCAAGTCTTAGAGAAACCCACTCAGCTTGCCCCATCCCCACCCTTGCTCACCCCTGCGCAGGGGTACCCGCCTGGCAGGTTCGTGTGATCCCACCCAGGGCATCTCGGTACTAGCCGTGCCAGTGAGCACCCCAGAAAACAAGAGCTGAAGGAAGTGGAGAGGAGGAGCGCTGAGACAGCTTTCAGCTAGGCCAGTGAGTGTGTGTGTGTGTGTGTGTGTGTGGTAAGGAGGGGTGCGTGGCCCACACAGAGGTCAGTTAAAGGAACAGTCGGGAACAACGTCTTGAGTCAGCCAGTTGGACCTGTGACTGTCGGCTACTTTTGGGGAGCCTTGGATTCCCTCCCTCCCTCCCTCCCTCCCTCCCTCCCTCCCTCCCTCCCTCCCTCCCTCCCTCCCTCCCTCCCTCGTTCATTCCATGTATATACAAGCACCCACTCTGCCAGGCACTGAGCTGGCCATCAGGTCTGAACAGTAAAGAAAAACCAGAGTCCTGCCCTCATAGAGCTTACAGGGGACAGGGGGACTGAGCTATGAAGCAAACATTCACACACCAAGGCTGTGCCGAGAGCTGTGATGTGAGTAGCGTACCCATAAGAGAGTGTTTGTCACATGCCGGCCAGAACAAGCTTCCCCAGGCCAGGAGAGCTGGCCTGCCACCTGAAGGAGAGGAGCGAGGTTAGCCGGGAAGCGCGACAATCCCGAGCAGAGGAAGAGCGCGTGCACAGCCCCAAGGTGGGAAGGGACAAGAGGTGCGTGAGGTACCGAATGGAGGCCAGTGTGACTGAAACAGAAAAGGGAAGGGTGACGAAGCTGGAGCCCCCCCAGGGCCATCTGCCTGGTGCACACCATATGGAGGCTAGTGCAGTCCAGACAACGACTGACTGGGGACAGGGAAGTCCCTGCTGGCTTACTGGGTTCCTCGGATGCACCAGGAGTTCAAGACAAGCATCTTCAGGAGCCTCGGAGCGTCCCGTCGGAATGTGCCGGGCTGGGCTGGTTCCCCCACGCTCTCCTGGGGCTGCAGAAAGGCCAGTGAAGTCACACGGCCAGCTGGCTCATAACGTGGGGCCACACTAGCCTGTCAGTTTGCCCGCCATCTCCACCACTCACCTCCTTGCTCAGGAGGGTCCAGAGGAAGGTTCTATGTGTCTCCTCGATGGTCTCCTGACCCAAGGACCAGGACACCAAAATGGCCTTGCCGAGCCAGCAGCCAAGATTGCCAGGGTGCTTGTTCAAGGTCTTTATAGGCCCTGCTATACGCTTTCTTTTTCTCTTTTCTCTTACTCTTTCCTCCTCCTACTCCTCACTTTTTTTGCAATAAACTTTTTTATTGAAGCATAACTTACAGGCAAGGACACAAATCCCAATTGTTCAATTATTTTTCACAAAGTTAGCACATCCTGGCATATAAACACCAAAAGACTGCAAGAATGGTTCTGGCAACATTATTTTTAATAACCCCAAACTGGGAGAAAATATACCCATCAAGAATAGAAAGGATAGATACAATGTAGTATATCTGCAAGATGCAATACTATTGGCAATTAAAAATGAATGAATTACAGCTCCATGTACAACAGGGATGAGCCTTGTAAACATTCCTCTAAGGTAAATAAGCCAGGCACAAAAGGACAAATATTATATGATTCCACTTGTAACAAATATCCAAGCCAGTCAGAGAAAGACAAATACCATGTGATTTCACTCACATGTGAAAGCTAATGAACAAAATAAGCAAACAGAATAGAAACAGACTCATGGATACCGAGAACAGTCTGACAGCTGTCAGAGGAGAGGGGGTTGGGGGGTTGGGTGAAAAGGGTGAAGGGAATTAGCAAAAACAAAACAAACAAAAAAACCCTCATAGATACAACAATATGAGGATTTCCAGAGGGAAAAGGGAATGGGGGGAGTATAAGAGTATAAAAGGGGTGTAAATGGTGAGGGAAAGAGATTTGGCATTGAGTGGTGAGCACACAATACAATATACAGATGATGTATTATAGAATCGTACAATTGAAACCTATATAATTTTATTAGCAATGTCCCCCAATAAATTCAATAAATTAAAAAAATATATGTATAATAGGCAAATTTATAGATATAGTAAGAACTCCCTATCCTTGGCAGAAAGCAAATTAGAGAGACTAGCAAGAAAGAGAAGGGAGATTATTGCTTAATGGGTACAGAGTTTCTGTTTGGAATAATTAAAAATTTTTGGATTTTGGAAATAGATGCTGGGAGCAATTTTATAATCTTTCATTGTACATATACACTCATTTTATTTATTTTATTTTATGGTTTTTGTTATACATCTACAGTTGGAGTTACTGGGTCATAGGTAGGCATCTATTTACTTACAGTAAATTCTATCCAAAAGTTTTCCAAAGTGGTTGTACCAATTCATACTCTCATCAGCAGTACATGAGAGTAACACACATCTATGCCAAGACAACACTTGATGTTGTTTAATTTTTGTTTTAGCTAATCTTATAGAGAGAGTAATATTTTATTGTGGTTTTAATTTGTGTGTTCCTGGTGACCAATTGGTTGAACATTTTTTCATATTGGCCATTTGGATATTCTCTTTGGTGAAGCACTTTTTTTTTTTTTTTTTTAATATATCTTTATTGATTTCAGAGAGAGGAAGGGAGAGGGAGAGAGAGAGATAGAAACATCAATGATGAGAGAGTCATTGATCGGCTGCAGCCCGCAACCCGGGCATGTGCCCTGACTGGGAATCGAACCCCGATCTCCTGGAGCCTAGGTCGATGCTCAACCGCTGAGCCACGCCTGGCTGGGTGGTGAAGCACTTCTTAACTTTTGCCCATTGGGTAAAAAGGGTGTCTCTTTCTCCCTCCCTCCCTCCCTCCCTCCCTCCCTCCCTCCCTCCCTCCCTCCCTCCCTCCCTCCCTTCCTTTCTTCCTTTCTTTCTTCCCTTCTCTCCCCTCCCCACTCTCTACCTCCCTCCTTCCCTTGCTCTCTTTCTTTCTTCTTTTGTGTGTCTTAAGAAATTCTTTCTACATAAGGATCATGAAGATAGTTTTCTATGTTATCATCTAAAAGCTTAATGTCCCTCTTGCATTGGTTTTGTCTTTAGTGTGAGATGGAAGTCAAGATTCATTTTTCCATATACATATCCAACACTGTTGATCTAACACTGTTCATTGAGAAGACCATTTTTTATGCTCTGTACAACCATGTACTTTTGCCATAAATCAGGGAACAATATCTGGGTAGGTCTGTTTCTAGACACTACATTCTATTTCATTGATCTAGTTGGTTGTCCTTGAATCAACAACATAGTCTCTTAATACTTTAATAATCAGCCTTAATATCCAACATTCCCCTTTAACTGTAGTCTTCTTCAAGACTGTCTTAGCTATTCTTGTCTTTGCATTTCCATGTAAATTTAAAAATCAGCCTGTTTTCACATACAAAATATTACTGGCATTTTGATTGGAACTGCATTAATCTTATAGGTCACTTAAAAATTTGACAATTGTAATACTGAGTCTTTCAATACAAGAACATTTCTTCATTAATTTTTTTCTCTCTCAGTAATCTTTTGTTGTTTTTTAAAGATTCATTTGATTCAACTTATTTCTAGTTATTTGATAGTTTTAATATTACTGTAATAGCATCTTTCTTTAATTTTATTTCCAAATGGCTTTTTTCTTAGTATACAGAAATGCTAAAGTTTTGCTAAAATTTCTTATCAATTCTAATACTTTATTTGCTTATACTTTTGGATATTCTACATAGCAATCATGTCCTTTTGCAAATAATGACTGTTTTCTTCCTTTCCAATACATTCACTTTTTGTTTCTTTCATAGTATTATTGCACTAGCTAGTATCTTCAATATAATGCTAAACAGAAACAATGATATTGTGAACATTCTTGTATCATTACTTATCTCAGGGAGGGAGCTTTCAGTATGTCACCACTGAATAGAATTTTAGAGCATACCTTTTATCAATAAAGGACGTTTCCTTCTATTACTAATTTCCTGAGAGTATTTTCTTATCATGAAAAGTTATGAAATTTGTCAAATAGTACTTTATCTGCATTTATTGAGATGATTATATATATATTTTTCCTTTATTAAATAAATATGATGAATTACATTGTTCGATTTTCTAATGTTAAACCATTCTTCAACTCCTGGAACAAATCCCACAGGGCCATGATATATTACATATATATATACATATATATGTGTGTATCTGTATTAAATTATTTCATATTTTCTTTATTATAGTTGCTCCCATTTTCATGAGGGAGATTAGTTTATAATTTTCCTTTCTTATAATTTCCTTGTCAAGTTCTGGTATCAAAAGTAGGCTGGCCTCATTAAAATGTGTTGAGAAGTGTCTCTTTTTATTCTATTTTCGAGAAAAGCTTAAGATTGGCATTTTCCCCCCCCAAATTTTTTAAAAGTTACCTAGAAAATCATTTGGGCCTGGCGTTTTCTTTGTGGAGATTTAAAACAAGGACTAATTTCTTCAATAGTATGAAACTGTTCATACTTTCTATTTCTTTTTGTGTGAGTTTTGGTAAATTTATTTTTTTCTAGGAATTTGCCTATTTTATATAAATTTTGAAATTTTTTGGCTTAAAGTCCTTTATAGCATCACATTATCTTTGTAATATCTGTAGGGTTTGTAGTAATGACTTCGTTTTTATTCCTGATACAGGTTATTTCTTTTGTTCTATTTTTCCTGATCATTCTTGCTAAAACTTGGTCAATTTTTTTTTAAGGAAGAGCAAAAGAAGGGGGAAAGGGGAGAGAGAAAGAGACAGAAACATCAAGGTAAGAGAGACATATTGATTGGTTGACACCTGCATGAGGTCAGGGATTGAACCTGCAACCCAGGTACGTGCCTTTGATGGGAATCGACCCCGAGATCCTCCCATTCAAGGGCTGACACTCTAACCATTGCTCAATGGCCACAGCAATATTTGATCAATTTTATTAGAATTTTCAAAGAACTGAAGTTCGGCTTTGTTGATATTATTTATTGTACATTTGTTTTTTATTTATTAATTTCTACTCTTTAGTTTATTCTTCCTTTAACATTTTTGGTGATTATTATACTTTTTTGAGCTTTTCGGAAGGAACACTTAGGTAACTGCCCTTAAGACTTTCTTTTCTAATAAATGCATTTAGAGCTATAAATGTATCTCTTTAGAGTTTCAGTCCTGCATGTTCTAGTTTCCTTGGATGTTCTCTTATTCTTCTAAATGACAGTTCTGTAATTTTGCTTAGCTTTGGTGCTCTTCACTAGGACTGTTAATCTAATACATAGTACTCCATCATCACCAGGAGCATCAGCATGGTATGGATTTTTAAAATCATAATTATAATGTGAAGACAAGGAAATGTTTTAGGTTATGGGTACTAACACACAATAGTAAACTTATTAGACTTTATTCTATGAAGCATGACCACTGGAGACTTTTTAGCAAGAGAATCAAGGCTGCATTTTAGGATATTGGCATTTACCGAGTAACTACTATGTTAAAAGGAGAGAGCAGAGTAGTCAAGTGAAATCCAACTGCCTAGGTTTGAACATGAGCTTTGACACTTACTAGCTGTGTGACCTTGGGCAAATTATTTAATTTTTCTGAGTATTCTCATTTGTAAAATAAGGATGATAATAAATAATTGCCTCAGGAGTTTATTGTGGGAGATTAAATGAGATGATATCCATCACGTTAAGGACAATACCTAGAACATGGTAATAATAGCTAACTCTTACTGATTTCTTAATTATTATGAATCCCATTTTACAGATAAGAAAGTTGGGATTCAAAAGTTAAAGTAAGCTGTCCAAGGTCGCACAGCTTATAAATGGTAGCACTAAGATTTGAATACGGGTCTACACACCACCAAACCCAGTGGCTGAATATGAGTGGACACAAGGTGAGTTGGCGTCTGCGACACTCTAAGAATCAAGCCACAGGGATCTAGATTTAAGCGGCGACGGTGCAAAAGGAGAAGAAAGGAAGAGACCAGAGAGTCATGATGAAGGAAGCCCAGGACTTGATGACCAACTGGAGATGAGATGGCAGCGAGGGGAGGGAGAGTGAGGAGTCAGAGGTGAGTCATGGCGTTAAGCCTGAGTGACGGGAAAGTTTATGATACAACAGACAGAAATAGGAGAGCAGAGACGGAGAGGGAGCTCGGGAGGGCAGGCGCTACACTCAGGTTGCAACACACAGGGAAGGGGCCATCAGCCTCGGATGTGGAACTGAAGCTTAGAAAGCGGGTAGGGTTGTAGAGGTCCCCGCTGGAGAGGAGACAGCTAAGGCTTTAACAGCAGACGTGATCCCGAGGCGAGAGAACGAAGAGGCAGAAACAGAGCCTCAAGGACTGAACCTTGGGGCAAAGCCGATGTTTATTTATGGGTGTTCTGGAAATAAATAAACGGACATGTAGATAAGGGGACCGGTGGATGTAATCTGCTCAGACTTCCAGTAAGCCTTTGGCCAGATTTCATTTCAAAGACTATAAGAAATCAGGGCAAGATGGGTGTATAAGAAAGAAGTTTCGTTAGGAGCAAGGAATGAGTTCAGAAACAGAAAATAAAGGACAAGAATAAACGAGTGGGCACTTCTGCAAGGAGGCAAGCACAGAGGGTCAGTGTGGGGTATTGACCAGTGATCTCGATAAGGGCATTTCCAATAAAATCTCCATGTTTACAGTTGACATTAAATTATTTCCAGAAGTAAAGTACTAGAGAGACCTTGGGGACCTGTGTGGGTGGGCAAAACACAACGCCTCTGCTGGCACTCGGTCCCTTCAGTCCCCCTCTCACCATAGCTGAGGCCTGAACTGCAAGCTCAGTCCTGTCTTTGGGTCCATTCCACCTGGAGTCAGAGGGCTTTGAAAAAGTCTAGCCCAACCTCCTGGGCCTCAGCATTAAGTCTGCCATCTTTCTGGGACAAAATGGTCAACCTGGGCCCCAGCTCTGGTACCTGAGTCAACATAACCTAGCAATTATTTAGTAAGTACCTGCTGTGTGTTAGGTGCCATATGAATGCCAGCACAGTCTTAATTCCCACGGAGCTCGCAGTTAGAAGTCCCTGCCTTTATTACATTACAGAGCACTGTTGCTTATGGGGCTGAGACCCACCTTGCTCTTGTAGAGATAGTGCTAAGCAAATATACAAGCCACTCTTAAAGATGAGTTGGAGCCAAGTGATTAGCTTTAGCTAATAGACTGTGAGCAGAAGTAGAGGTTTCACCTCTGAGTCTAGATGATTAGGCATATCCTCCATCTCTCAATTCCCTTGCAAACTTGGAAAAGGGTTGTTCTACCCTCATTGGACTACACGATAAAGAAATAAACGTCAATGTGTTAAGTTACTGAGTTTGGGTGGTTTCTCTGTTCCACAATGAAGTTTAGCCTGTACTAGCTAACACACCGTTCTTCCCCAGGAGATGAGGTCCTGTCTCTAAAGATCAGCTGCCTGATTGAACCACTGCTACCCACAGACATTATCTTCCAAGAGCTTCTATCTTGCCTCTCTCACTCAGGACTCATTCTCTACATCGGCTGGACTTGTCTCCTACTGCAGGCTTCCTTGAACTGCATACTAGGTCACTCTGGGTAGCATTGTCAATAGAATGCTCTGCAATAATGGAGAAAACCTGTATCTGTTCTATCCAATATAGCAACCACTAACCACATATGGTTACTGAGAACTTGAAAAGCAGCTAGTACAAATGAAAAACTGAACATTCAATTCAATTTATTTTTAATTAATTAAAATTTGAATAGCCACATGTGGTTACTACTTAGATAGGACAGAAAAAATATCCCCAGAGCACTGCCCTCTGCTCCCCCAACCTCAGGGCTGCAGGTACTTTCCTTGTGGGTGCTCCGACTCACTGCTGCTACTGCTCCCAAGTTCAAGCAACTCATGAAAGGGTGTTAAAAAAAGGTAACCAGTCTGTTTTAATATGAACAATGTTTAGGAGTAAAAATTCTAGAACATTTAAACAAACTGAAGGATTTGGAGCCAAATCCAGGGAAAGGAACTTGGATTCATCAAAGATTATTTCTGAGCTCAATGTCGGCTTGTATAGCCCAGAAGATCAGCAAAAGCTTGGATATCTGGAATCATACCAAGCATTAGTCGTCTTTTAAGTTTAAACTTCTTCTAAATTTAAATTTTTTTAAACTTAATTTCCCTTAAACCTTAGATTCTGTGAGAATTCAGATATTTCTCTCCTTTGGATAAAAACATACAGAGGGTAGATCCACTGAAAGGAGGCCCAGGCGGAAGAGGAAGAAGCTTCCATTGGAAGAAAAACTTTAAAAATTCAAGATTCATCACTTTGTAGGTATGAAGAAGACATGAGCAAGTTCCATATAATAAAGAACAACCTAACCAGAGTTGCCACAACGTCCTTTTACCAAATCCTGAGAGAGGAGACTATAAGGAGAGTAGAAACCCATAACTTGCGGCTTCTGAGTTGGAAAGCAACCTTAGAGACGAAGGACCATGTAATTGCTGGAAACAAAGACCCAGCCAAGCTAGTTTAAGGAAAGGGTCTTCATATGAAGACTCAACAGTCAATTTCACTGACATCCCAAAACAGGAAACAAGGCCAGAATGCAAGGGACCAAAACTGGAGTCTCAGGCTTTGGAATTTCTTTATCCATCCCTCAAGTCAGAATGACCTCTCTTTCATCTTCCCTCCTCTCTGCTCTGTTCTCCGCTTTCACACTTACTGTCTCTCTATGTACATTTAGAGAGAACAACGTGGGGTTAGGGACACTGACCCTCTAGCGCAACTGAAAATTTGTGTATAACTCTTGACTTCTCCAAAACTTAACAGGAGTCATTCTTTTGGTGTCCATAAGGGATTAGTTTCAGGAACCCCACAGATCCCAACATCCATGGATGCTTAAATTTCATACACAAAATGGTATAGAATAGTGCAGACTGTGCTTCATGGCTTTCCCATAACCCAGACTATACTGAAGATTTTAACTTTCTGACTTCCATCCCAACTACATGTGTTTCTCCTCATAGTTCTTCATGGTCCGACTCAGTTTCTCAATATCCAAATATAAAATTCCTCAGAAGAGAATGTGATTGGCCCTGCTGGAGTCAAGTGTCTGCCTCTATTTCCATCAGCTGTGGTCAGGGTAAGTAGAGGCAGAGCACAACAGTCTGCTCCAGGAGTTGGGGGGGGTCATTCTCTAAGGGGATGATGAATAAGAAGGTGATAATGACCACATCTGCCACCACATCTGCCGCCCCCTTACTTTACAAGGCCAAGGGCGTCTCAGTGATCTGCCCATGATCTTATTGCTGTGATTTTTCCTATACCACATCCTTTGATGCTGGAGCAATAGCAACAATAGTTACCATGAATTGAGTACTTATCATGTGTGAGGCACTGAGCTAAGTGTTTCGAGTGTTTTTTTGTTTTTGTTTCTTTACAGATGTTTATCACATTGATAAAGATTTAAAATGTTTATCATATTTTAGGAGTTAGATATTCTTATTCTCTCTTTTTTACATATAAGGAAACTGATGCTCAATGAAGTTAATTAGACCAAAATCAAACATCTAGAGTGGATAGAGAGCCAGGTTGGAACTTTAATATTTCCAAATCTAAAGCTCTTAACTTTCATGCTAGCCTGCCCTTTACATCACATAATGAGTGATAATTGTGGAATTTGTCATCTCAAAAGATGATAGAGACAGAAAATATATGCATACTAGGATGACTTTTGAATTACAGAATAGCCAACAGACTAGAACTGCCAAGGGGACTCCCATATCTGTAAGCACCACAAGATCAAAGATTCATCCATCATTCCATCATTGATTTTTATTTTCCAGCAAAGCACATAATAAGCATATAGTAAATTCTTTTGAGAGGAGAAAAAAAGAAAAGTGGGTATCAGGGAGGCTAATTATACCTTCTAACAATATATCCCTTAAGGTATCTGTTACCGTTAGGTACGATTTCTGGGCTGGGCAAATTCAATCTGGGAATCTTAAGTTTCCATTTTAAGGGGAACTCAAAGTAGAGTTGGGAAATGGGAAAACAAGGGACAACATCAAAGCTATTAAACACTGTAGAAGGGCAGTCATTGAGGTATACCCCAGGTATTAAGGAAGCCCTGAGGGTGTTTCACCCAGTAGGACTCATCCAGACCCATGATGGTGACTTGGGCCTTCACATTACAGGAAGAAAGGAGAGACATAAGCAGCAGCAGAGGCTGTGTGTAAGTTGGGGGAAGGGTGGGCATGAGCAGCTCAGTGGTACTGAGGATGAAGACTAGAGGAGGCCATGGTAGGCCTTGAGGGTGCAGGAACTGGCAGGCGGGTCACGAAGAACGATTTACATCGCAGTAAGCAGCTTGGATTTCTCCAAGTGATTAAAGCAAGAGAATAGCAGGGTTAGATTGGTGTTTTAAAGTAGGTCTTCCTGCTTTTTGATGGGGAAAGATTTCAGAAGGAAAAGCCTGGGGGCACGGAGACTTCCTGCAAACCCAGACAAGAAATGGTGAGGGCCTGAAGTGGGGCAGGAGTTCTGGGGAGAATGAAGGAAAGCATTTGAGAAAAACTTAGTGGGTTAAGTTGTCAGGACTAGTCATTGATAGTGAATAGAGGCAAAGGAGAGACGGCGACAACAGGGTCCTGAACGTTCTGACTTGGAGCCCCCATGGAGAGGGGAAGGGCTGGTCACTAAGAGGAGAGGCATGTTTAGGAGAGAAATGCTGAGTCTATACTTTAGATGTTGAGGGGCCTATGAAACTGGCAGGAGAAAATGTCTAGAAGGAAGTTCAAGATAGAGGGTGGGCTTGAAGATACAGATTTGGAAGTTACCTGCTAGAACATGAGCAGGTGACATCATTGGAGGGCATATAAATTGAGAAAGAAAAAGGGGCAAGAACTGAAATTCAGAGAAGACTAACCTCTCAAGAGGAGGTTGAGGGAAAGAGCCAAAAGAAAGAAAGGAAGAGCAACGTAAGAGTAAGAGCCTAACAAGCCAAGGGGGTGGAGTGGAGAGTTTTGCAAAGGCAGGAGAGACCAAGGGTCAAACGCAGTAGGAAGGTCCAATGAGGTCAGGAATAAAGTTTACTCTTTGAATTGGGCAATTAGAAAGTCATTGGTAGTCATATGAGACTAGTGTCCATGAACCAGTGATGGGGAAGCAGGTTTCAATGGATTAGGGAGATGGTGGAGAGCTTTGGAGTGAAGGGAAAAGAACAGCATGATGGCCCACATTAGCATTCATGGCCGTCACATCCAAGAGTCCAGGGCGAAGCCAAGGGGAAAGGGACTGCTTAGAAACTGTAGCTATACCAGTACTAGTGGCCTTGCAGAGAACACTTTCTCTAGGGTAGTGGAAATAGGAGTTTGCCAGTGGTGGGAATGTAGAGGCTTCGTGAACCCTTAATTTGAGATAGAAAAGCATGAGAAAAATAGAATAAAAGGCCAAAAAATAAACAGAGTTGAGCGGAGGTCCTTTGTTTGCTTATTTGAGTTTTGCTTTGCTTTCCAGTGGGCATAACCCGAACATCCCCTAAACATCCTTGGCAGACATATAGGCAGGAGAAAGAGGGAAGAAACATTGTGGGGAGGGTGATAACTGATGAAACGAGAGCTCAGAGGAGACAGGAGGTAAAGAAATTGTGAGAACCGCTCAGGAGATTTAGCCTGAAGATTTGGAAGAACAGGTTTTTTTAGACAAGGTGAGAGTGTGAAAATAGAGACAAACATGTATAGAGCTGGAAGAGAAACCCTGGATATGGTGGTCTCAGCCTTCTTAGTAAAGGCGGTGAAGCCCCCTCTACTTTAGGGCAGGTGTGTAACACCCAAGGGGATCCATCAGGGAGCCATGAAGAGATAAGTAAAAGCATCTACTAAGCCAGGGGGGGACTTGCTTAAAATAAGACTGATGTTAGAAATAAAATCAAAGGCCATAGATAAGTCAACTGAAACAAGAAAGTAAGACTTATTGATTAAGAGAGATGGATCAAAAGCTCTACCAAGACTGGAGGCACAGACAAAGAGAAAAAGTGCCAAAGATGCCTTTACAAATAACATGAAGAACTTAAAACATCCAGAAGCAATTGATACGCCCTCTTTGCCCCCAAACCAGCTCTACTGATGGTGATTTTTGTGATTTTAGACCACAATCAGGAAGGGGTGTGGGGATGAAGGGAGGTGAGGCTTCTGCCCATTAAACAACATGGTCTTGGCAGCCCCTTGCAGCCCCAAAGCTGGAAATGGATGGTACAGCAGCTTTAACTCCCACTGCCCCCAGCAGTCCAGCTGAGTTCACCATCATTGAGTGCCTTCAAGGCATCAGCACTGGGGTAAGTGCTCCTAGGGATGATGCGAGGACAAAACCCAGAAACATGCTCCTTAGCTTCATGGTCCGGCTCAGGGACTGGTGTCTGGCCTCTTCCCCGAGGAGTACCCAAGGCCCATTTCTAGTTACGCCCACAGCCGGCCAATAAACACTAAACCTTCTCGGTATGGAATCTGGAACCTGAGAGGAGCTTTTCATCCCCTGAGGTCTGCCTTATAGGGCCAGCCCATATAATAATGGCCTGTCATTATTACTGGCTGCTTAAAATACCAGAAGACATGTTCTATGGAAGTGGGTGAATCAGCTAATAATAAGGAAATACCCATGGCAGGCAGAGAGACGGCCAAAAATAAATCAGTGAGTGCAACCCACAGGGCGGTTATGCCGAGGCTCTGAGCCCCATGACAGTCCTTGGAATCTCTCCATGCCTGCTTCCAAGAGCTTTTACCACACAGCCCATCTCTATCATTGGCTTTTCTCGTCACCCAGAAGTTTCCACAATTACCTCACACAAGAGCCAATCAGATACTACAGCACATGCAAAAATACTTGCAGATTTGTCAGAACTGAAATATAATTACCATGACAGCTTATATTCAGAATGCCTATTGAGGAGTGAGTGTTTCCATGCTAATTCTGGAGGACTGCCTGCTTCTGAGCCCCAGCTCTGCCTTCTCTGGAATCTCCAAATAATAGCTACAGCTGTTCTTTCCACCTTCTCTGTCTAAATCCTGCCTTTCCTTTAGAGCCCACCTTCTCCATAAAGCTGATTCCTTAAGTCTAGCTCATATCAACTCTATCTGCCAAGCTTCTATAACATGTCTACAATTAGTGTCTAACTGTGTGATGTTTTCTGGTTACTTAATTATTCTAAGATTTAAATCTCTAAATCAATTTAAACTTCTGAAAGGCAAAACAAATCCTTCTTTTTCTCCCCCAAAGATCATGACTTAATTCTTCTCTGTGTCACTTTTTCATTCAATGTTTTTTGAGCACCAGCTATTCTGGGTACAGGAAATGCAACAGTCAACCAGAAGATTCTGCCCTTAGAAAGTTTAATGTGAGGAACAGGAAAGGAAATAGACTGATTTTTTAAAAGTGTATTAAGTACCAAGACAGGGAAGTATGAGGTGCTTTGGGAGCATTGAGGTGTGACGTCCAACCCAGTCCTACTTTGTTCCGTAGCCGGTGGTGAGGTGGGTTGGGAGGACTTCACGTGGGTGTGTGTCCAGGCTGAGTCCTTGGAGTGAAATGGGAATTGCGTAAGTCAACATCCCTGGTGGTGGTTAGGGGAGTCCTATGGGAAGAAGGATTTTTAGTGTTCAAAGCTCCTTACACTGGTCCATTCTGTGGTTCTGTACAAGTGAAAGGTGAGGAGGAAAGTCATTAGACAAGACATAAAGGAGCTCACATTCTGGTCTTTGGGAGGAGAGAGACCAAAATACAAGCAATACGACAGGCACCTAAGCTAGTTTTGTGGGTGGAGGGTTAGGGTAGGTTTCCCCAAGAAGTAACATCTCAGCTGAAATGTCTAGGGTGGGTGGAGTCAGCCAGGAACATGCAGAGAAGCATATTCCAGGCAAAGGGAGCTGCACATTCAACATCTTAGAGATTCTGTCTGCTGTAGGGGGTAATAAAGATCAATACCTTCCTTTTTCTTCTGATCTCTCCTGATGCATTCAGATCTTTGGCCTTTTCCCAGCTCTGCTTCATAGCCAAGCCACAGCCAATATCTTCCTACTGGAGGGAGGAAGAAAAGTCAGGAAGGAGACCAAAAAGAGATTCTCCTTGGGAGGAGCGTTGGACACTGGGAGTGGGGAGGAGGAGGGGGGACTCTGTGAGGCAGATAGTGTCCAGCAGGGACTGAATATCATTTTGGGGGGAAAGGTCCCCTATGCCAGTAAGACCCTTTCTTGCTAGGTAAACTACATCCTGGGTATTAGCAGCAATTAACTCCCTTAAGCCCTGACCTCTATACTATGGACTTTTGAAAGCAGGGACAATGATTTTTGTTTTTGTATCCTCAGTGCTTAAAATAATAAGCATCTAATATTATGTTATGTAGGCACCTAATAAGTGTTGAATGACTTCCTGAACTCTTGGTTCCTACAGGATTCTAGTCCAAAAACACCCCCAAAACCCACTTCAGGAGATCTCTTCACCAGTGAATGCTTGCTTCTGGCAAGTCACAGGTGGGTGCTGAATGGTCGGCCTTCTTTGTAACTCACTTTACCCACTTAGATACCGAGGGCAAGTAAGACACAAATAGCAATCATTTATATGGCCTCAAATATTTTTTAACTTCACCAGTATTTACTTTATTTACACTCCCTTTTTCCTGGTAGCTATATACTTTTACTTTTTTTTTTTTTTTTGAAGCTGTATACTTTTAATTTTTAGTGGTTAGCCTTAATTTTTTAAACAGGCATGTTTAATTATATATAAAGTTTAAATATATCTAAATTTTAATTATTTCTGTTCTCAACCATGTCAAGGACAGTAAAATGTCTAACCACCTACTCAACAGTGCCCCTTTCTGCATCGTGTTATTGTTATCTAAAGTGGTGGGTACGGACCCTTCCCAGGCCAAATTTGTCTGACCACCTGTTTTTGTAAATAGAGCTTTTTTGGAAATGCAGCCACATCCATTCATTTATGTATTGTCTGTGGATGCTGTCGTTCTACAAAGGTGGAGGTGAGTAGTTGTGACAGAAACTGTGTGGTCTGGCAAAGCCCAACTTATTTACCACCTGGTGCTTCACAGAAAAGGTTTGCAGACCTCTGGCCCAGAGTTTTAATTTTGCCATATTTCAACACAAAACAAAATGACCTGTTTTAAAACAGTTCATGGTTAATTAAATGTAGTACTGTTTTTTTCATTTCTGCGCTCGTCATCATTTTGAGTATTCCAGATCCTCCTTCTGGATTCATCTACATCTTCAGTAATTTTCGTATATGGTTGTTATATTATCTTAGTATTGGCTTAGAAAATGATAGTTTAGGCGGCTATTAAATTTGAGATTGATGACTCATTTTCTTTGTACTTGGAATATATTATTCCATTGTTTTCCTTCCTCTGTTATTGCTAATAGAATAACTGCTGTCAGTTTAATTGTTGCTTTTGTAGAGCAGGATGTTGTCTCTCTGATAGCTTTCAAGTTTCTCTTTATCTTTCATGTTCTGTAGTTTCACTACAAGCCTAAGTGTATCTTTATCTTTATTCTGTTCATACTCCAGATGCATTTTCAACTGGAGGATTCGTTTCTTTCTTCAATTCTGGAAAAAGTCTCAGCTATTTAATTCTTCAAATATAGTTTCTCTTCCATTATCTCCATTATCTCTTTATTTATGAGATTTCAACTAGTTGTCTTTCACAGACTTCTATTCTTCTTTTCATTTCCTCCTGTTTTGTTCATTTTTAATAGATATTATTTGTTTTTATCTCTCTGAAGATTCTAAGCATACTTCTAAAAATTTTGTTAGACAGATCTACATAATTAATTTCATTTGGAGTAAATTCATGTTCTCATTGCTTATTTTGTTGGCTATGTTTCTTCCTATCAGATTTCTTCATGTGTTTAAGAATTTTGGCTTTCATAAATCGTTACGAGTAGGATATGTTTTGTTTTTTACTGTATTTTTCTTCTCTCCTTTGCTACCTAGTAATTTAGTGCTTGCCTCCACTTGATCCTGTGGGGCCCACATACAGAACCAGAGTTGTATAATAGTATTGCCGGTTTGGTAGCGATCCTAAGGATATTGCAGATCCAGACACAAAGTCAGTGGGTGGATCGACACAGTACCTGCGCACAGGCTGTGTCCATTTTCTTCCCACTCCCTGAGCCCACAGCTTCCTGTTAAACAGGTTCTCCAAGTGTGTTCAGCATCTGTGGAAACTAGTGAAAAATGAAAATTCTGCCCTCAGACCCTCTGAATCAGGCGCTCTGGAGATGGGCAAGTCCTCCTGGCGGTTCTGGTGCACCCTCACCTCACTTCCATCAGCCCCCAGGCAGTTGGCCACCGGTTGCTTTTTTAGCTTCCTTATGAGGGCAGATGTTCATCCAAGCCAGCTCCATATCTCACACGGTGAGCCTGATATTGTTTCCCATCTCATCGCTGTTTGCTGCCCTGGAATCAGCAGCCTGCTTGTGCTGCTTCTGGTTCTGGTTCAGAGAAGTGTTTTTCTTATTTTTAAGCCAGCTGATTTCTCCTTAGCTTTCCCTCTTTGTATTGTATTTATTATTTCTGTTTTTAGGGCATAGGAGTGTGCTGGAACGTGATCTTACAGAGACACCATTAAAGAAGTCCAGAAGCATAACCCACACTCACCCCTTGGGCTCTGTAGCCACAACATTACCATACTTACCACACACCGTGTCAGCGGATAACAAAAGCAAGAGCCGCTTTCACAGGGCACATGCGTTTCATGATGCTTCGTGGTCCTGGCAGGCAGCTCGCGCCCTCCAAACGCAGGTAATTCATCTACGGGAGGGCAGCGATAAGTACCTGAGAGCTGTGATGAGAACACCAAATCCAGCCTCACGTGTAGAATAACCTAACAGTGCCTGGCTCCGAACTGGTTCTCCATGGCTGTTAATCCCCCCGCCTTTTTGAATCTAGAACTTGTGCTAAGTTTAATTTAAACGTTGCTCGGATTGAGACAGCCTGGTCCCCAGGTCCCTTACCGATTTGCTTCCTATTCAAGCTCCTTTTGTCGCAACCCCAGCTCCCCAGAACATGAAAACAGCCTAAGAAATAGTAAGAGGTTCCCCGGTGGTAAAGAACAGGCCCTGGTCCTTCTCAGGCTGAGGCCTGGAGGAACGTGGTCATTGGCAAAAGCCCGTGGTGCAGCCTCGGATGTGATGGATGCACCCAGTCCTGCCCGCGGGAAACCCCGGGCCAGGGCGAGGGTGGCAACGGGGACGGGACAAGATACGGAGAGCAGTGACAATGACAGCAGTGACAACACTGGCGACAGCAAGGAAGCTGCCACGTGCCGCACGCTGCTCTAAGCGCTGGCGTGTGATGTCTCATTTAAATCTTCACGAGAGCCCCGGAGGCTCTCACTGCCACCGCCCGCTTTACGGATGAGGAAATCAGTTGCAGCAAAGTTAGGGAATCTGTCCGCATTCACCCGCAAATAAGCTGCAGGACCAGGATTTTAATGAGGCAATGAGAGCAGGCGGTCAGCCCACAGGGAGCCGAAGAACGAGGAGTCACCTCCCCCTCGGTCAGGGACCTGGGTCTAACCCCCTTGGCCTTGCCGTTCTTATGATTCACAGCCACCGGATCCGTTCTCATCTTTTCAGCAACTGACCTCTACCCGGGCTTCGTTCCGTCAAAAATTGCAGCAGCTCCCCAGGACACGGGAGGAACAGGCCCTCGGGCAAAATCGGCGGGGCCTCGGGACACTTCTGCTGCCTCGCAGCCACCGAGAGAGAGGATTTCAGCCTCGTCGTCCCTTCCTCTCCGTCGTGGGTCCATCTCTGCCTCGCCTTCTCTTCGAGCAGCTCTGTCTGTTTCTGTCCCTCCTTTTCCTCTTCACCAAACTGCTTTCACAGGGCTGTGACCACTTCCCACCTGCAGTGGGACCGTTTTGAAATGGATGTGATTTTACAGATAAAAAATACCCCTTACTTTCACCAATCCTTGGTTTCCTCCCCCTCAGCACTCTTGCCACACCGGAATGTTGTCCCCACTACTGGTTGGTGCGGTGACCCAGCCACTCCCTCCCGAGGGACAGCTGTCCTGCTTACAGGGGCCGGAAGCAGGGCGAGGTGTGGCAGGAGAACAGACGGGGCCGCCAGGGTGTCGGGGTCCCTAGTGAGCGTCGCTGGTCCCACACCAAACATCCGCTCTTTCCAGCTGGGATGATTCCATCCCACATTGACTTGAAAACTGCTGTGATTTGGGCCTATAAACAGCTAGGAGAATGGATTAGTCCAGAAAAAGCAGAGGCCTTTGATTCCAGCGCTTAGAAAAATTTCAGGCACTCACACCTGGGAGGAGGAAGGAAAACGAAAGAAGATGGCTCTTCCTCGGGCACAAACGGAGGCAGCTGACAGGCGCTCCCTGGATGTAACATCATCCCCTTCTTTCCAAAGTGCTAATTCATTAAAACTAATGAGGCCCCTGTGCTGCCGAAGCCGAATGCTGATTAGGTTCCCGGCATGCACCTGCCACGCCGCTCGCAGCCTCTGCGCTGTCAGTGGCGCAGACAGAGGCTCTGGGGCCTCCCCGGACCGGATCAGAGATTGACATGAATCGGTGCTTGATTTGCACACAGTTACACTCTGTCGGATTCATGTTGAAAGGCACAGACTCCCCTCTCCCTCCTTCCACAGCGCACCTACTCCCTGCCGGGCCACGGTGTCCTGTCGGCTGAGGAGCCCGTAAACACCTTCTCTAAGGCGTGCTTGGATGTCCAAACTTCACCTCTGTGTGACACCAGGCACAGGGGAGAGACGCTGCTAGGGGATGGTGATTCCCGTCTTCTCATCCTCAGAAGAATGTATATTCTAACCATGGCCCTGCTTGGAAAGAGGGCGTGAAGGTGGGTGCAAGGTGAGAGAAGCACAGGGAAGGGTAAACATTGGGCACTCGCTTCTGTGGCAGTTTATCTTCATTCATAAATGTTTACTGAGCACCTACAATGGGCCAGGTCATGTCCTAGGCAATGCAGAAATGCTGCAAATAAGACATCAGTGTCACTCTCTCTTAGAGCATATTCTCCTGGGTGAGACAGACAACTTAAGAAGTAAATTTAGTAAGTTAGGGAGCTGTATTCGGAGCGAGTGATGGTTGGGGGTGTGTGAAGAGCAACATTAGTCCGAGTGGGCAGGGAAGGCCTCTCTGAGAGATGGTACGAGAACCAAGACCTGCAGAGCAGCGAGGATGGGTTTGGGAAAGTATCTTAGAGCAGAGACAAGCCCTTGGGAGGAATACTCTTTCTGAGACGGAGAGTAGAGAAGAGGCCACCACGGTGCCTGGGGTGTAATGGCAAGAGGGAACACGGCCACTAACACAGGAGGACAGGCAGGGGTCGGGGGCCATGCAACGGAGTTGTCTACTCCTCATATGTCACACCTGCTAGGATGGACAGCAGCCTCTCCGGGCATATGCATTCTAAATCCCTTTAGCATGTTCTTCAGGGTCTAATCTAATACATCCCGCTATAGATAAAGCCTTACCTCCCTGTTCTCTCCACTTTTCATGCCACCAGTCAGCACAGCTTCAACCCAGTGCCTCTGCGTAGACCCTAAAATGCCAGGAGAGTAACAATTCCTTAGATCCTTGCGGTAATTGGGAGCAAACTCCTCAGCCACTGGCTCGGGTGTGGAAGAAAAGAAGTCATACTTGGCAGCAATTCTGGGACCAGCTGCTCTATCCTGAAGTCTGGAGCGCTGGTTCATTTCACCAGAATTTTGATAAAGGTCTTGTAGGTAGAGGACCAGGGTATCACTACTCAAACATTAAAAGAAGGACCTGGGATTCTCTAAAAATGGTGTATCCCTGAATTTGTCTCCTGTTAGGTCAGCTGACATGACACACCGAAATCATGAGATCCAACTTCATTGGCTTTGGCCAGAGCCTGTCCCCTTTCTCTCCTGTCCACTTCTACTAATAGTCTGGCTTCTTCTGTGTCCATGCCAAATCCTATTACACAGGAGGTCAGGGCTTCAACACATACGTTTTGGGAGACAGAGACATCGAGTCCATAACAATAGGAAAGCCCATGTGACACAATTCTTGCCAATGATAATGTAAGAGAGAGTTCTGGTGTGAGACTTGCAGCAAAGTTCCCTGAAAAAGGAGAGTTAGACACAGCGGCGTCATCTTGTGCCCTTTACTTTCCTTCCTTTTCCTGCCTAGGACACAGATGATGGAAAGCTGAAAGTGAATGTTTCATATCACTGCTATTGTTCTTAGTTATTAAACTCGATTTTCTCTTCCCAAATGTCTCAGCTCCTTTTCTGTAGCATCCTTGCTAGAGCGTCTGCCTAGCAAACTCTGCCTGTCTCTTACTGTCCTCATTCTCACTTTATCTAAGAGCTGTTCCTTGCGTTGGTAAGGTTGCATCTGGTTGCAAGTAACAAAAGCCCCAACTACTAACTACTGTAGCCTTTTTAAAAAAATCAGGTTTTACACAATGAGATATTAGCTTACACTCGTCAGAATGGCTGTCGTCAATAAATCAACAAATAACAAATGTTGGCGAGGGTGTGGAGAAAAGGGAACCACCACGCACTGTTGGTGGGAGTGTAAGTTGGTATAGCCATTACGGAAAACAGTATGGAGGTTCCTCAAAAAAATTAAAAATGGAACTGCCTCATGACCCAGCAATTCCACTTCTGGGTATATATACAAAGAAACCCAAATCACTAATTTGAAAAGACATATGCACTCTTATGATCATTTACAACAGCCAAGATATGGAAGCAATCTAAGTGTCATCAACAGACAAATGGATAAAGATAAGGTATGCATATGCAATGGAGTATTATGGAGCCATGAAACAGGATAAAATCTTGCCATTTTAGACAACCTGGATGGGCCTAGAGGGAATTATGCTAAGTGAAATAAGTCAGACAAAGAAAGGCAACTACCATATGATTTCCCTTATTTGTGAATCTAAAAAACACAATAAACAAACAAGCAAAATAGACTCACAGACACAGAGGGGAGGGGAGGTTGGAGGGATGGGTGAAAAGGGGGAAGGAATTAAGATGTACACATTTCCAGTTATAAACACAGTCACAGGGATAAAAATTACAGTGTAGGAAATACAGTCAATAATATTGGAATAACTATGTATGGTGTCAGATGGGTGGGTACTAGACTTACTGCCGTGATCACTTCATAAGTTAAATAAAGATCTAATAACTATGTAGTACACCTGAAACTAATATAATATTGTATATTGACTGTAATTGAAAAATAAAAATATATTTTATAAATAAGGGTTTATTTGATTCACCTCATAAGAAGGCTGGGGCGCATTGCAGCCACTCAACGATGACAGCGGCGACCCTGCTTATTGGGCTTTCTGCTCTGCGCCCGTAATACAGCCTCAGCCTCAGCCTCAGCCTCAGCCTCAGCCTCAGCCTCAGCCTCAGCCTCAGCCCCAGCCTCAGCCTCAGCCTCAGCCCCAGCCTCAGCCTCAGCCTCAGCCTCAGCCTCAGCCCCAGCCTCAGCCCCAGCCTCAGCCTCAGCCTCAGCCTCAGCCTCAGCCTCAGCCCCAGCCTCAGCCTCAGCCCCAGCCTCAGCCTCACGCTGGTTGCTTCATGGTCACAGCATGGCTGCTGCACATCCAGGCCACATGGCCCAACTAACTGCAGCAGGAGGAGAACAACCTGGCATGGACTTTCTGCTAAGAAAGAGTTCTCATTTTATTCAAGAAGGTGAGCTCTTCCCTAGAGATCTCTCCTACATCTCGTTGACCAGAACTGTGTCAGTGGCCACCACATGCAGCAAAAGAATGAGAAAAAAATGAGTATTTTTAGCTAAACATATTCCCTCCGGAGCCCCCAAAATGGCATTCTGTCCATATAGAGGAATAAAATAGAAGTTAGGTAGGCAATTGGCAGTGTCTACCACAATCCTTTCCTCAAATACAGTTTTAAAATTACAAAGCCACTCTACTCAGGCAGGAATCAGTCAGATGATTTAATTAGAAACACAAGATTTGGGAAGGCATTTTTAAAAAATAAATTTTAATTTTTGAAATTGTTTTAGATTCACAGAAAAATTTTAAAGATAATACCGAGAGTTTCTTATGTTCCCAGCACCTAGTTGACCCTATTATTAACATTTTCCATTAGTATCACACCTTTGTTATAAATTAATGAACCAGCCCTAGTGAGTTTGGCTCAATGGTTAGAGCGTCGGCCCTCAGACCGAAGGGTCCCAAAGGCGCGAACCTTGGTTGCAGGCTCCGCCCTGGTGCGGGCAGAGTGGGCGGCAACCACTCGATGTGCCCCTCTCACATCCATGTTTCTCTCTCTCTCTCTCTCTCTCCCTTCCACTCTCTCTCATAAAGCAATGGAAAACATATCCTCGGGTGAGGATTTTTAAAAAATTAATGAACCAATAACACATTGTAACTAACTAAAGAGCACAGTGTATTCCCAGTTCCTTGGTTTTTACCTACTGTCCTTTGTCTGTTCCAGGATCCTGTCCAGGATCCCACATTATATTTAGTTGTCCTGCCTCCTTATATTCCTCAGGGTTGTGACAGTTTTTCAGACTTTCTTTGTTTTGACACTTTTGACAGTTCTGAGGAGTACCCGTCAGGTATTTTGTAGACTGGCGCTCAAATGGCATTTCCCTGTTTTCCTCATGCTTAGGCTGGGATTATGAGTTTGGACTGGGGAAGCACCCGGGATGTAAAGTGCCATTCTTATCCCATCATATCAAGACCATATACTATTACTTGATTTGTCACTAGTGATCTTGACCTTGATCACCTGCCTAAGGTGGAGTCTCTCAGGGTTCTTCACTCTAAAGTCCCTCTTCTCCCCTTTCCACACTGTACTCTTTGTAAGGAAGTCACTCAGCACAGCCCACAATTAAGTGGAGAGTTATGCTCCACCCCCCTCCTTGACAGTAGGTTATCTACCTTAATGGCTGGTCATCCTTGGGCACAGAGATGTGTCACTTGTCTTTATTTATTTGTTTGTTTATTTATTTATTAATCTATTCATTCAATCATTTCTTTGTATCAGTAGGGACTCATGAGTATTTAACGAGTATTTATTTTATACCTTGGGGGTTCTTTTAGTTGGCTCATGTGTCCCCCATCAGTGTGTGTGTGTGTGTGTGTGTGTGTGTGTGTGTGTGTGTGTGGCATTTCCATTCTTTCTGGCTCCAGGCTCAGCTTGTGTTCCAGTCCTAGAATCAGTCATTTCTCCAAGGAATCCTGGTTATTTTTAATGATATTAAAAACCAAGATCTGGGCAGTAGATGTGCTCGTTGTGGGCAGTTGTTTTTAATTACAGACTTAAGACTTCCTTCGCTACCTCTCACATGAATAATTATTTTGCTCCTCTGCCCACCTCCACTCTCTTTCTCGCTATCTCTGCCCACACAGAACTGAGAGCAACAGGAATGCCAGGCTCACAAAAGTTAGGGTGGAAAGAATATAAAAAAATAAGATGCATGCCTCCATAAATAATTCAGAAACAATTGGGCTAGAAGGATGCTGAACTCAAAGAATTCCTGAGTAGTTAGAGCTACTGTAAAGCCCAAACTTCCATGTTCCTGAGGGCCCAGGAAGTGAAGTGGTTGGTTGACGCACAGTCATGCGGCCACGATGGGACTCTAAGTGTCCAGAATTGTCCCAGTTGCTCTCTTCCTCAAAACACCATGCTGGAGAAGTCCTCAGATTCCTTCCTCTCCAGGTCAGTGCAGGACTGGGCACAGCCTTGCGGTGACTCTTACTGGAGAGAAGCCCCAGGTACGAAGGACGGAGCTGGATGCTGACATTCTGCCATACATCTTCAGGGCTGCAGGACACGAAAGAGCGGAGACGTTAGACACCAACTAGCCCTGCAGAGAGGAGCTCCAGCCTCCCTGGGGCAGGGAGGCGGCGTCCTGGTGCCCATAATGAGGCGCCAACACAGGTGTTTTACCTCAGGGGTTCCCCTGAGTCCCAGCTGCCTCTATGGCTCCGGCTGCAGGAAGAACACAGATCTAGGGTGTGAGGCTGTTTGCATGAGGTTGTTTTTCTGATGTAACCCTGTCCATTTCCTCACCTCCCTTTCTCTGCCTCCTTCCCTCCCTCTTGGGAGCAATTTATGTGTCTCTGGCTCCTTTTAGACTAGAAGAGAGTGCTAATTAGCCATCTGATTCACCCCAGACCACCTGTCCCAGGGCACTTGGCAGTAAGAACAGACTGGGCGTGGCCCCAAACTCTCCAGGGGCTGGGGCAATCCCCCAGCTGACAATCTGGCCTTGGACCATGCAACATGATGGGTGGGAAGCAATATTCTGCTCCAGCAAGGCTTGTCCCTTGCAAGCCCCTTTCCTTTCCACCAGCTGCACAGGCAAGTGGAAGGAAAGCGATTCCAACAGCCTCTGGAAACTTTAATTCATTTCTTCCCTCCAATCGAAATCCGCTCTTTGTGAAGAGAGCATGTCAGTGACAAGCTTCCCCGAGGATGCCCCACCAGCTGCCGGGTCTGAGGAGTGGTCCACCTGTCTTCCTTCTCACCACATTTACCAAAAGAACTCACACCTGCTCCAAGCCTCAGGAAGAAATCAACACAAGCATCTCAAAAATTGTCTGCTGATGATTACAATTCCCTCACCTCCCTTTCTCTCCTCCGCCCTAATGGGGCGTCAGCACTTGTTTCCCCCATAAAACTGTCCCCGTCCAGGTCCCCAACGACCCCACGTTGCCATGCGCAGTGTCCCTTCCTGGTCTCCACAGCACCTAATGTCACCGCCCTCTCCTTTCTTGAACTGTTGTCTCCTCGTGGCTTTCAGGACACCTGATTTCCCTCCTTCCTTGAGGCTGTTCTTTCTCAGTTCCTTTCCTGGCTCCCACTCTTTGATGGACCCTGCTGGTCTCCATCCTCAGTCTCTCTGAAATGATTTATTTGGCCCAATGGCTTAATCACCTGGATGCTGGGGACTCCCTGACCACCCCTCTGTGGTCCCAATTCAAATGACCAGCGACGTGGGCTCTCTGCTTGGAGAGCAAGCCCAGGCCTGAGATCTCCTAATACAACCCAGACCATTGTATTCATCATCATTAAACTAATTTAAACATTCTGACCAGGCCCAAAGTAACCTCTGCTGTTCTCTGTGTTGCCTTTGCTCACTTCTCATTCCTGGGATTTCCTGCCTGATTATATAATGATTAATGATCATAATAACAGCAACGAAGAGTTTCCGATTTCTTGCTTTGTGCCAGGAGCTATGCCAAGCACCTTGTACGCTCATTCCACTTGACATTGGTAGCAACCTGGTGAGAGAGATATTTTTATACCCATTTTGCAGCTCAGAACATTCAGGCTTAGAGATTCAAGTGTTTGCTTAAGTCATGTGCCTGGAAAAAGCAGAAGGAGAATTAAAATCCTGTTTTGCTTGACTCCAGAGCCCAAATTCTCAAGCACTCTCCTTACTAACTGCCTCTTCTTATTAACCCACACTGCAGCCACATCAGTTACATGCCACACCTGCTTGTTGAGGTCACCGGTCCCGCTCCAGGCCTGCCAAGTCCTATGGCCTCTGAGTCTTGGTGGGCGAGCTCCTGCACATGTCTTTCCACCATAGAATCAGACAGTCTAATTAAGTAAATTCTGCTCCCTGACCAACCCAGTGCAGTTAGTGCTGAAGAGAAGGGGTAGAGGGCAGTTGCTAGAAGGATTTAGAAAGACCCCCCAGATCCCAAGGATGGTGAACCTAGTCCACCAGGAGCAGTTTATCCAGGTCTGTGGCATCAAAGCGACCAAATATAATCAGATGTTGAAGAAATCTTTCAACTTGAGTGAGATGATAGTCCAAAGAGGGCAGAGGACTTGGATTGAGATGGAAGTCTCACCGACAGACCCCTTCCCTGTCGAGGGCACAATTAGAGAAGATTTCATGTAGGTCATCTTTGAGAACTCCTGAGTCAAAAGATATAATCATGGCACATTCCTGGGCCTGGTCACCGTGATTTTAAATCTGGGTTCCATGGGGCCTTGGGGTTACAATGGACTCTTAGAGCCTAGAAAAGGCCAGGCCTTCAATAGGAGCATCCCCAGTTATCTCTTATATTGGGGTTTCACATAAGATTTCATAATTAAAAATTAAGCACATTAAAAATAAAGAAATTAAAAAGAATGAAAGAATTAAAAATAATTTTACTAATTAACATCTTTAAGCCTTTCTCCTCAATAAAATAGAGAAGGCAGTATCTAGATATCTAGACTGTAGAGAGAAATGAAACAGCATGTGAATGCTCCGCTTGTTATGAAATAAATGCTCAGTAAATTCCACTTTCCTTCCTCGTCTTCTCCTCACGACATCCTGCCACCCAAACACAGCAAAAGTGACTGAGGTTTTTAATGTGTGGTGGCGTCCTCTAAAGGAACTATGTTTCCAAGGTATCCCTCACTATCAGTCCGATAAGATAGAAACACCCAATTTAATAATCCAGAAAGCCTTTGATTGCTCAAAACAGCCGTCGCAGAGCCCTGCCTCTGCTCAGCCCGGGGCCTGGCTCTTGGGCGTTGTTGAGGGCCTCGCTGACTGTTCCCTAACAGGCAGCCAGCTGACGCAGTGGTTTGGTAGCTCCCCAAACAGGCAGCAACACATGGAAAGAGCCCAGCTAAAGAAAACAGTGAGGCTGTTAGAGAGACACCTGGCCGGCGAGAGGCGTGAAAGCCGATCTCTGTCACTGAAAGAGGAGTCTGAGTACCAGAAAGCAGGTGCAGACATCGACTGCAGCTCCGGGAAATTATGATCAGTGGCCTCTGTTTAAGGAGGAAGGAGAGTGTGTAATGCGTTTTTGAAAAATGTCTACTAAAAATGATTAATATTTTTAAGAAACAAGCTTGGCTACTGAAAAGATAAGTTTCGGTTATCTGGCCAGTTTGCGTAAATTCTAACAACACTCAGATAAATGAGGTGTTACTGAACTCAAACTCGGCTCCTCGACTTGTGGGTCTGTTTTAAGCAATGGGGTGAATGGGAGCAGACTATTGATGGATCTCAGTCTGCAGGGAAGACCCCGGCTTCTTGGGGCAGCTCCCTAGCAAAGCCCAGGAGTTGGGACCACCCTCTGGAACCAAGCAGAGGGAAAGGAGGGGAGAAGAGACATCCAAGCTTGAAATAGCAGATGGTTAGATCCAGAGCAAAGTGAGATTCATTAGGTTTTATGTATCTTCAGTGAAGAGAGAGGGAGAAAAAGAGCAGGTGTCAAGTTACCCATTTAATTATTTTTACAACTCTCTTTTGCATGGTCGCAGCTCCACAGATCATTTATCCACAGGTGTGAAATCCCACTGAGCCAGAGCTCCAGGACAAGCTGAGAAATGCCCAGGGTGTTTGGGTCAAAATGTGTTCTCACCCCTAGGAGCTGGAGGAGAGGAGCTGAACACGACACTACCCAGGAGCCCCCCACTGGAGATGGGAACCCCATAGCTTTGGAAACCCCATGGCTTTCTCTTGGACTTTGGATGGAGGAGTTCTGGCTTCCAGGGGCTCCAGAAAGCTGTCACATCACAGTAGACAAACATTCATCTTTTTCTGGGGACAGTTTGGAACAGTGATCCTTCTTGTTTAGGATCCCACCCCAGTGAAAACCTAATGAGGGCTGCTGGGATAGGGGACCCAAGGGTGTGAACATACAAAATTTGAATTCAGTCTCAGGAGAGTCCCACTCTTCTTGAAGCTCTAGTCAAAAAAACCAGTGTCAGAGCCTTCCCAAGTCATCTTGGCTTTCACTCTTACCAGCCCTCTCATTGCCTGCCTGTCCTGTTAAACACCCCTCCAGCCCCAGCCTCCTGCCTGGGAGGACCCCGTCACCATCCCGCGGTCCTGGGCTCTGAACTGCTCATTAGGAATCTTCCACAGGGACATCCAAGGGACCTGTTCCTCACACGTCCTTGATTGGGCTTCTGCACACACTCGGCTCCCTTCTGACAAGGGATGAGCCATCCTTGGGACACTGGCCTAAGCTCCACACACTTCAGGGTCCCCAGAATTCCAGCGGACCCTTAGCTCACAGAGAGCTGCAGATGACGCTCCTCCCTCCAGCTTCAGCCCTTCCTGTCACTCGCTAATAAAGCCCGGAGCCTGAGTTCACGTCGAGCTGTCCAGTGGAGGGGATCAGCTGTGCAGCTCAGAGAGCAACTTGCCCAGGGCTGCAGGGAGGAGTGAGGCGGAGACTAGCTCACCAGGCCTCTGGCTCCGCCCACTCATTTTCCCTGCACCAGCAGGGACATCACAAGTAATCTGTTCTTAGAAGTAAGTACCAACATTTGTAAATTGCTGACTTTCTCATAAATCCAGTATGGGAAGAAGAATGGCAAAGCTGTTGTCAGCAAGCACTTTGGAGTCCAGCAGACTCTGAATTCCGGCTCCACCACTGATTGGTTTTGTGACTTCAGGCAACTTCCTTCACCGCTTTAACCTCAATCTGCCCGTCTGTGAAATGGAATGATAGTAGCATGTACGTCCTAAAGGTTGTCACGATTCAGTGAGACGAGACGTGCCAAATCTTAGCACAGCATCTGGCATGCTAAAACGAACATAAATGTTGGTGAAAATTAGTACTTATATGTATAATTGTACACAGAAAAAAACTCAAGAGGCTGCTTGTAATAATGGTACCTCTCTTCCTTCCGTTCTGACAAGCATCCCTGCAGCAGGGAGACAGAAAGATGGGGTTGCAGGCTGTTCAGAAAAAAACGCATCTAATAGCAGCTTATTATATATTTTTGTCACATCTACAAGTGAGTTATCATCACTGCTGTGCTAATAATATTTGTGGTGGTTACAGTCGATTATAATGCCTTGTTTCCCCACAAAATAAATATAAATGTGTGTGTGTTTCTTTCTTTCCCCCACATTTTGGCTCCGCTGACAGCGCGTGTGTCAGGAAAAGCGCATCTCTCAAGGATGTCTGGGCAGACAGAAGCTGACACCAGCAGCACCCGCACCGTCTGGGGCCCTGTGCAGGGCCTGAGCCCTGAGGTCCTACAGGCGAGGGGCGGGAGGCGGGGCGGGAGACAGAGCGTGGCCGCAGCTCTGGCCCAGCTCCTGGCCTCCCCACCGCCTGGTCTCCCCCGATGAACAGGGAGGAGCCCTCGCCCAGCACCCCCCCCCCACAGGCTTTGTTACTCGGCACCCGCTCCCTGCTCTCCGATGGGGCGTCCCTCTTTACTATTATTCCCTCTGTGTTGACAAGTGATTTAAACACTTCACAAGAGAAAAGAAAAAACGCGGGGGGGGGGGGATCTTTTCTTTGAATCCAGGCTGTTCATTTTTTTGGAATTAGCAAATAAATGACTACAAGTATATAATTAAAACTAATAGGCTGATTAGAGAACATTTAGATCTTTCTGGGGAAAAAAAAATAAAAGCAAGGGGCTGTCTCCTTCAGAGGCAAACTGGGGTATAATCAACAGCCTGGGTGGAGGAAGGGTGCCCCCTTCCAGTTCACTAAGCCCCTTCCTCAGGGCTCTGCAATTATTGGGAGTCGCTGGGCAACAGACCAGGGGAGGAGGCTCTGGGAAGCTCAGCCAGGGTCCCTTCAGAAGGCAGAACAGCTGCTTCAGGCGATAAAGGGAGGCTGGGGTAACAGTGCTCTAACTCTTCCTCCCCACCCTGTCTCTGAACTCAGGCTCTCTCTCTGCCCGTAGTCTCTCTCCCTCTCTCTCCCTCTCTCTTTCTCTCTCTCTCCCCCTCTGCCCTTTCTGCTCAGCTGTGACTGTCACTCAGTCCGTGACAATCTCTCTGTCCTCCAGACAACAGGATTTCAGAGAGCATCTATGCCATGACAACCTTTCCTGTTGCTGGAGTCAGGGCCAGGAGTGGGGAGTGGCAGGAGGAGAGAAAGGCCAGCAGAGAAGTCATCCGCTTCAGCAGGCCGGCCCGCTGAGACAGGAAGGGCTCTGGCTGACCTGGAGGAGTGGCCCGGTCAAAACTCTCAACCATCCCTGATTCTACTCACTGACCAAGCATGTGTAGGATGCAGTGGGATGGGCTATGTGTGCTGTGCTTAGTCAGCCTGGGCTGGGGCAGGGCCCAGAGCTAGGCAAGGTGGAAGGAAAGCAGTCACCACTATGCTCAGCCCTCTGTTCTTCCCGGTGCAGTGGAAGCAAAGCTTGGGCATGCAAGGCCCCGGGGATGGACAATGGAAGTCTGTCTAGATATGGGTTGTGTCGAGATATGGGTTGTATCAAGATATGGGTTGTATTATGACCCCCAAAAAGATGTGCTGGAGGTCTAACTCTCAGAACCTCGGAATGTGACCTTATTTAGAAATAGGGATGCTGCACAGGTAATTTGTTAAGACGAGGGCATCCAATATGACTGGTGTCCAGAAGAAGAGGAGACAGACACGGAGAAGATGACCAGGCAATGACGGAGGCAGAGACTGGGGTGATGCTGCAGCAAGCCAAGGAATACTGGGGTTAGCAGAAGCTGGAAGAAGCAAGGAAGGGTCCTCTCTTAGAGAATCCCAAAAGAACATGATCTTCCTAACGCCTTAATGTTAAGCCTCTAGCCTCCAGCACCGTGAGAGAATGAAGTTCTGCTGTTCTCAGCCTCCCAGTGTGTGGCATCTCTGGGAAATGAACTCACGGCTCTCAGTAGCCATCTTGACTCCTTGACTGAGAAAATCTTAGGTTTGGTCTTGAAATGAAATCTCAAATCAAATTCCTAGAAGAAAATAAGCAGGTCTCAAAGCCAGGCCCCTGGCCCAGCCCCATCCCGGGGTGTCTCACTGTCCACTTGGACAGTCAGTAGAGATTCTTCATGTCCTGAGATGGACAGTGTAAGAGGCCATCAGGGGCCAAAGAGTAGGAGACAAATTAAACCTTTCTCTTTCATTCTCACTTTACTATTAATAATAATAGCAATACCAATCATTTGCTGAAGCTTATTATGTACCAGGCATTGTGTCAAATGCTTTCTAAGGATTTTCTCAAGTGTGGCTGCCCTTAAACGAGCCCTGTGGCTCCCAGGGGGCCACACACAGAGATGCCTCCTTTTTGCACCAACCCAGCAAGTCAAGATCGAGGAAAATGAGTAAGGGGCAGCTGCTTGCCAAAGCCTGACATAGGAGCCTGGATTTAAACTTATATCACCACGACTTCCCCTCACATCTACCCATTTACTCACCTTAGTCTTCTTTTCCTACAAAGTACTTTTTTGATTATTTTTGTAAGTCGGTGCCACTTTCACAAGATCACAGCCAACAAACAAAAAAGCTCTCTAGAGAAGATGCAGAAAGGACTAGAAAAGTGTCTGGGACCTGAAGCACAGTTATGCCAGGTCAGCTGTTCAAATCCTATAAACAAATGATCTAAGATAAGAACTCCTCTCCAGGGACTTCTACTCAAATAGAGAGGGGAAGGGGACAGGGAACACAGGAACAGGCGGCTAACCAGAGTCCCCGCCTTTCTCTGCTTCTACAAGTGCAGCGAGCCCAGGAGAACAGGAGAGGCAGCGAGGAGATGGGGAAACACTTCTCACCAGTCATGGCCTGCCTGCCACTTACTGAGGCTGTCACCCCGCCAAAGCCTGTCCGCACAGGAACAATTCAGGGAGTGAGCAGAGCTACCATTTCTGGGAAACTGGGCCAGAAAAAGAGGCTAGCTGTTGATTTTCCAGCCCACAGAATTAAATCTCTTGGGATGGCCTCCCTCCTCCCACAAGTGCACCCCCCTCCACAGTGGGGGCACTTCTTCTTCCCCTAGGGCTGTGATCTGAACCAAGTCACGTAACCTCTCAGCCGAGGTTTTCCTTATGTTCAAAACGTAAACTGTGAAGCAAGAAAAATGCAAATTGCATCAGGATTTTGAGGACAAATGAAATAATCCTATTCATGTAAGATCAAAACTGTATAAGGAATTATTATAAAGTGCAAACTGTTAGTTGGCTACACCATGTAAACAATAATTATTATTATCTCTGTAGAGTCCCAAATATTGCTGGGGCTGCTGGAACAGTGAGGGACACTTCTACACTGTGAGGGTGGAGAGCCACTCCTTCTAACTGCCAGGCCTTCCTGATCTGACAGGCCAGCGGGTAACCTACATTTTTAACTTGCAGAAAAAGGAAAATACAGGTCGAACCCCAGGAGGGAAACTAAAGGAAAACAGAAGCGAGGGAAAGTGGCTAGAATCACAGCTAGGTGGTTGGATTTTCTGCACGGAGTTAAAGCTGTCAGGTCCAGAGCGCAGGTATATCAGGAGTCGTTTTGTTTGCCCAACAGAAAGAGATTGTGTTAGACCCCTACTGACCCGCAGCTAATGCCCTTCCGGCGGGTCTGGAAAAGGGCTGTTCGCTCGGGCTGCGGGCTGCGAGCTGCGGGCTGCGAGCTGCCTCTGCGCCTCAGGGACTAGACCCGGGCGAGCTCCAGCCCCGCAGCCCCTCCCGCAGCCCGAGAGGGGCGGGAGGCGCTGAAAGGGAAGGGGCTCATTAGTCACCTTGGCTGCTCGGGGAGCCAATCCCAGCAGCCCGTTCAGACAGGCAGCCAATTGCATCTCTGGAGGGCAGGGGCCAATCACCTTGCTTCCCCGCCGAGGCGGGTTCCCAGGGCCCCAGCAGCTCAGCTCCAGGAGCAGAAGGGCAGCCGCAGGTATTGATGCTGAGCGCCCAGGGCCGAGCCCTGCTCCGGTTCATCCATCCCACAAACACTCGTTCACCGGGCGCCTCCTCTATGCCCGGCGCTGGGAATAAGAGGAGCGCAATCCCCGCCCTCCAAGAGCTCCGAGTCTACCCGGGGAGACAGAGAAGCCTCCACCCAGCTCTCAGCCCAGCGCGGTGAGAGCAGAGCCAGAAGCCCAGGGGCTGCGAGGGCAGACGGCCCCATGGGTGGGGCATCAGCCACCCCTCAGCAGGACAGTGGCACTCAGCGGCCTCTCACAGCCCCAAAGGCCCTGCACAGGGCCTGAGGCCCTCACCGCACCACCACACCCTTATGTATTCCCTTGCAAGGGCTGCCAGAAGTCTGAGATCAAAGTGTGAGCAGGGCGAGCCTCTCTCCTTGGCTTGTACGTGGGCACCTTCTCCCCGTGTCTTCACATGGTCCTTCCTCTGAGCCCGTATTTTTGTTCTAATTGCCTCTTCCTATAAGGACACCAATCCTATTGGGTTAGGACCCACCCTAACCCAATGACCCTAATGACCTCATTTGATCTCTTTGAAGACCCTGTCTCCAAGCAGAGTCACATTCTGAAGTTGGGGGGGTGGGGAGAGAACTGATATATAGGAATTGGGGGAGGGGCAATGCGGCTCTTAACACCATCATTTCCCACAACTATGGGGAAGCCCCTATTTAGCACTTTCTCCCCCAAAGTGCACAGTGACAGGGGTTTTTGTCCTGTAAATCTCTTGTATTCGGTGCCTGGTCGGCTGAGACTGGGACCCGCTCCTGTCAGATGAAAGGCCTGAGGAAGCCCTGCATCTGGCTCTGGAAAGAAATGCCTCATCACTTCATCTTTCCCTCGAGAAGCTGTGTGTCCATTAGAGTCTCAGAACAATCTCTTTCCACCGCTCAACAGCCCTGCTCACTGGCCTCATGCCCAAGGTACTTGGTAAGTCACTTTATCTGCAATAAGGGCTGGGGTTTCCTTTAGGCCTGGCGGGGAGAGAGCCAGCTACCATCCATCAAACGGGCCAGCCTGCGTCGCCAGGGAGGGTGTCGGGTGTCCTGAATCTCCAGCCACTAGACATGAGGGAGTGAGTGTTCTGTGATCGCTGAGACCATAAGGCCACACAGCAGGACTCCGCGCAGTCTACTGGAAGGCAGGGGAGGCACCTGGGCTTCATGCCACCACTCAGTGTGGCAAAGTGAGTGAGTGTTCGCTAGGTGTCAGGCACTGACACTGCTAGGAGCCAAACAGAGATGAGTGGGTCACCCTCTGGTCCTCAGTCTCCTGGGGGAAGACCATACACATAACCCAACATAGTGCTATGATCCAGTTACAGCCATGGGACTCAGGGAACAAAGAACTGGGACTGCGGGCTCTGCTTGGGGGTTCAGAGGGGTTTCTGGTTGGAGCTGATGCCTGAACAGAGTCTGGAGGGATCAGTGGAGTTGGAAGCTGATGGAGGAGCCAGTGAGGAGAGCAGGATGGTCTAATAAGAGGGTCCAGTAGGCAAGGGGGTGGGGTGGAGCATCAGGTATGTGGGAAGAACCGGGTACAGGCCATTGCTGTTGGATCCTAAAATGCGAGGGGGAGAGTGGCAGGAAGTGGGATCAAAGAGGTGGCCAAGGGCCAGATTATAGAAGGATGTGTAAGCCATGCTAAGTGACTTGAACATTTCCTGTGAGTTTTATAACTGCATTTTGGGGGCCCTGGGGCGTTTTCGTGGTCTTGGGATACCGAGCAAGATGAGCAAGTTAGACACTCCTCAGAGCATCTTGGCTCTTACTTCTTTTATATATTGGGGCTACTTGAAAACAAAATTTTATAAAGTTTAAATCAACAACTACTATTGCTTTAGCTAATGAGGAGCCCGTCTAGAGTTCTAAGCAGGGCACAAGATGGTGGTAGTGTGGGGTCTGAAACTGAGGGGCACAGGCCTGGAGGCCGGGGCAGAGGGTAGGAGACTTATGCAGTAATCCAGGAGAGAGAAATAAGGAGGAGTAAAGTGACTGGAGAAGGGATTAGGAGGTGAAACTACTGGGACTTGCTGATTGATTTAACATGGAGAGTGGGGGAGAGGGAAGTGTCTAGAATGAATTCTGAGTTCATGGCTCAGGTCACTGGGAAGGGGAATGAAAGGGAAGCAGCTCATCTGAGCAGATGAGGCCATGAGCATGCTGGCCGTGTGGACTCTCATGTGCCAGCGGGACGTCCAGGTGGAGCTGTCCAGGCGGCCATCCGATTGAGTCAGTACTTCTATATCCCTCCTGAACACAGTGCCTTGCTGATTGTAGACCGATGCCAGTAAATGTGTATTTTCTATTTCAAATTCACAGATGAACTCTTCAAAGTTCTCTACAATCTCTTCTAGATCTACTTTTCAATCCAGTCTCCTTGTTCTCAAAAGTGTATGAACTCAGAATAGGTTGATCTGCTCTGTCCGTAAAGGCTCTGCTCAGCCAGATTGGTTTCTCCATTGTCCCCAAACACACATCTCTTTAAAGCTTCTGGAACAGGCAGAGAGAGGATGGGAAGGTAGAGCTGGTGTCTTCCACATGGAATGCATGTAAAATGCAATGAAAGGTGTGATATATGACACACTGTCCTCCATCTGCCAGTGCCCTTCTCCGACCCTTCCATCTATCTGATCTGACTCACCATACTGGACCCCAGTTCCCATCCCATTTGTTCTGTGAACCCTTCCCTGCTCTGCTCCCCTGAGGAGGGTGAATTATGAGTTAGTTTGTTTGGAGAAAGTGTCTGTAAGTTTTGTTGTGGAAAAATATCATTAGTTAGAGCAGCTCCTTTTCAGGTTCCCTTTGCCCAGACTCGACATCTGGGCAGCCCCGTCCTGTGGCGTGGGGCACAGTCAACCTTGTCCCTACAGAAAAGGAGAGCTGACCCAGGAAGCCCCGCTCCCCATCACAGTGCTGGGTGTCCTCGGGGAGCCAGGACACCTTGTTCTGGGGTCCTGGACCCAGACAGTCTGTCTGTACAGCTGTGTTAGGGTCTGTTTCTAACCTGTTTGGTGTTTCTTTGCCACATCTCAGTATTATTGTGTTTCCACTGTGCACATGTGCTCAGCTTGCTTTCCTCCCGCTTATTTTTAGTCTGCCCCTGCTCCCAGATGGATTCTAATTCTCCAGCCCTGGGCAGATGCTTAGCAACAGAGCCCAGGAGTCCAGGGCCTCTTTCCAGCTCTGCCCGCAGCACTGTCTCGCATGGAGTGCCACCTCTTCGGTGGGTAGGAACGGCTCTATTCCATGAGGAACAAACACTGAGGGTTACTCTTAGTTCCACAACAGTGGCTGCTGGCTCTTCCCCACCCCCACTTTCCCTTTGTAGTTCCTCCACTTTCAGGGTGTTCAGGGAACCCCATGGTGATTCCAGCATGGATGGCTGCCTTTCAGGGGCAGTCAAGATCGTCAGCTCATTTTTTCCATACACTGTCTTGCATCAGATCGATAGGTATTTTTCCACCCCTTCCAAATATAGAAAGATTTTCATTGCTCACTTCGTATACGTGTAAAATACACATGAGGTCTGATAAATTATACATTATTTATTATAGTACTAAAACGATACCTTTTGCTTAATTAAAGTAGCCATATGCTGCAGTGCAAATCATTGTCACTCATTAAAATCCGAAAATGTGTTTATGTATAAAAAAAGAGAGCAGCCAGCATCAGTTAGGGTGAATACAATCCAATCACAAAATTCTGAGGACATAACTGGACTAAAAATAGGCTTGATTTCTCACCCTGAACACCAAACTCATACATCCCTCCAGCCATCTATTCTCTTAACAAGTAAGTGTGAAGCACTGATGCTGTCAGACACTTTGCAGGTGCTAGGGACAATACCTGGTCCCTGTCCTCCAAGAGCACAAGGGCCAGTGTGAGAAACACACAGTAAGTGAGCAGGCAGTGTAGCTCAGTGACCCTGGTAAGCCCCACCAGAGCCGGTCTAACCTGGGCTCATCGGGCCAGGAAGGCCCTCTGGGTTGCATCCTAAAGGGCAACTAGGTCTGGGAAGTGTGCCAGGCTACTCCCTTTTCCATTGCCTCCTGTAATTTCTTCTTAGTGATTAACAGGTCAAACACTCTGGAGTCATCATTTTTCACTCATTTTCTACGTGAATATTTTCTGTCTGCACCTTACCCTATACCTGGGAGGTAAGCTCCAGTGTGTTCACCCCAGCACACAGCTAGTGATGATCCTATAAGAGCCTCAAAAAGACTCACTGAATGAATAAATGAATGGTGACTGAGCAATACTGAGAGACACGGGATATGTTCTGTGACGGTTAAAGGCCACTATGGCACATTACCTGACGTTTCACGGCTCCCCCTCCTCTCATTACTCTCTACACTCTTTCCACACCCCCATACCCCCCCATCCACCCTTTCCCGCAGGAACTGGTGTTTTTCCACTGGCTAGAGTAAATAAGCACATTCGCCTTCTGGAACAACAGCAGCTGTTTCTCCATGACCTTGGGGTTAATGGCCAATGGCTCCCAGGTACCATTTGCAGTGAACTGTGAAAGAGCAAACTCGGCCATGACCACCTGACAGTGTCACTGTCACCCACAGTGACCACGGAGGCCTCTCTATACACATGCTGTTGGTAAGCCCTGTCTAAGGTGGGAACCATACTGAGGCCACATCAAGAAAAATCTGGATTCAAATCCAACCCATCTTGTCTTGGACAACATACTTAATCTCTCTAAGACCATTTTTCATCTTTAAGATGGAGATAAAAATACTCACTTCATGAAACTTTTAGGGGTAAAGTTAGTCAATGTATGTGAAGTGCCTGGCCTAAGTGTAATTACTATTATTGGATGATACCAGAGACTCTTACATTCCAACAGTCTCCCTCCCCTTGCCACAGACACTCACACATGGGCCATTTTAGCTCCATTATTTCATTTAATCCTCACGGCTACCCTATGAGACAGATACTATTACCATTATCTGCTCTTAACTGATGACACACCTGAATCGTAAAGAAATGAAGAATTTTTCCAAAGCCGTGAATTGGCAGAGCTGGGATTCAAGCCCAGGTCCATCTAACTCCAGGACCCTCACTCTCAATCACCATGTTGTCCTAACTCCCCAGGGACCTGCGATGGCTGCCCCTCGCCCTCAGCTTCTGTGTGTTCCCTGTAGGAGTAGAGGCATGGGCAGAAAGACAGATGTGTTGCAGCCAGGGGAACCTACTCCAGTCAAAAGTGCAATGCCAAGGGGGAGAGGACTGGTGTCTGGGGAAGGCAGCCAGGCCATTGCAGGCCCCAGCATCTGCTGTGTCAGTCTCTAGCACTTTCCACAGGTGGGAACGAAGATATCAGAACCCTGTCCACAGTGGCCTAAATGACCAGCTAAATCTCAGCTTTTCTATCAAACTGGACAATTCCCAGTCCTTGTCATGATGGAGAGGAGGAAAAGGAGAGCATTTTCTGCCTGTTTATCTTAAACTTAATTTACATATGCAGAAGAAGCTCTTGAAATGCCTATGAACTGTATTACATTGAGTGTGGCAGATTCTATTTTTCTCCAAATGGCCATGGCAATATTCTCCATCTGCATGTTCTTGCAGAACTTTGGCACACACATTGCCCACCAAGATGTGGAGTGTGTGCCTCCTCCCCTTGAACTTGGATGGGCCATTGGTTTATCCAGGTAGAATAATTCCAGAGCCCATATTTAATGAGGCCTCTCTATATAGGACTATTTGTAAACCTTTTTGACAAAGCAGAGAACTCCTATTGGGAGGAGACAAACCTAAGGCTAGAAGGGCATGGCAGGGCCAGAGTAGAAGACTTTGAATGCCATCCTTTAGCCATTTACTTGTCACTTAGTGACACACTCCCCCAAGTACCACCTGTACTACTACTTACATAGTGATTTTTTTAATCAAATTTAAAACTACTCCCCTTTTTAACACACTTAATCTTGTTTTAAGAAATAATACTACAGTAATCACAGGTTTTATGCCCTATTTATTTTTACCTACTATACATAGAACAAGTACATAACTACCTTTTCAAACTTTTGTTCCTGAACCCCTAATATAATCTCCAGTACCACCCGGGCATCTGTACCCATTTCAGGATCTGTGCACCTGGCCATGGACAGCCACCATACATTCTGAACAAAAAGAAGATCAGAGGACATTTTTTGAAAACTTCCCTGTTTCCTTGGTAGGTATCAGCGAACACATCCCCAAAGCTTGCTGGTGAAAGGCTTTGTGGGAGGTGGGGGTCAATCAGCCATGATCCACATTCCTAGGGAGACATGGGCCCCAAAGCAGGGGGTTGTATGCTGGCATTAGTTGTAAGAGGCACAGGAAAAAGATGCTGCACCTTCTTGGAGTGGAAATTTAACTCACTGGTAATTTAAAATATTACAGCTGTATTATGGATATATTACATTTGTTTCTCAAAACCTACTGGTATTGTTTAATAAAAAACAGGCAAAGTCTAAGAAATTTCACACTGGGTGTGAGCAGCTTTGGCGTATGCCCAGGGCAGGGGGCGTCATGGTCCCCTTCTTTTAGCTCATGGTTCTCAGCCCTAGCCACACATCAAGGTCATCTGAGGAACTTTGAAAAATCACCAGGACCCAGGCTCTACCCTAGACCATTTAAACCAAACCTCTGAGGACAGGGCCCAGAAATCAGTATTTTTAAAGGCTTCCCAGGTGATTCTGATGGCAGTCAGGACATAAAACTCCTATTTTAGGAGAACTTTAGTGAGAAAGTGCAAGGGACCCTGAAAGAGAGCACCAAAGGACTGGAGATAGGAAGACTGTTGGGGAGGCCGTTCTATAGTCTTAGAAAAAGTCCACACATTTTCACTGTATATGGTGAAATCTCTGAGAAGTCATGCCCAGCATACCTACGACAGACACATGCACAAAACTACAATAGATACATGCACACACAATAGCAATACCTACAACAGACACACACAAACCCACGACACATGCGCAGACAACAGCGATGCCCGTGAGCTGTGGAGTGCTCCCAGACACACACACACGCAGGGCCTTATTTGTCCAGCACACAGAAGCGGCCTACAGCAGAGTCGATTCACAGCGCCGCCAGGGGACAACGCCATGAGGCCAGGAAATGCAGTCTGACTTCATTTCAATTTCTGACAAACCAGAGGAACTAAATTTGGGGCTCTAATTCTCTCCATCCATAAGTCACTGAGAAAGGAAACACACACATTTATAGTGTCACATGCGTTCACACAGACAGATACGCATGCTCACACTCTCACCGCTAGTCAGGTTAGACTGCACAACCCTGACACCTTGGACCACCCTGAGGGGTCTGTGAGGCTTTCATGGCTCCTACCTCTGGTCCCACTTCCCCTGAGCTGAAGGCCAGGGCCTCTTCTGACTCCCAGGGGGAGCAGGCCCCCTGCCCTAGATTGGAGGGGGAATTGGCAGGGAACGAAAAGAAATTGCAGCCCGGCTCCGGGGCAGTTCTTGCCTTGCCCCACAGCTCATTCTCCTTGCTCCCGGGGCCCCCAAACAAGAGGCCACTCAGAAACCGCAGATCTGGAACAAGGCAGCATTGTCCCCTGGGCCTGGGCTTTCCCGAGGCTTGGTGAGAAAGAGAGATGGGAGGGCTCCCTGGGCCGCAAAGGTCTGGAGAGAAGCTGGCACCTGGGGAAGAGCAGTTTCCCAAGCAGTGGGCACAGCTGGCATCTTCCAGCTGATGTGGAGACGGCCTGTGCCCTCCACACTCTGAGTGTATCTTCTCTGGAGCCTTAGCTTCACAGAATCCACTTTCCATGTGGGTTCCCTAACCCACCCTCCCCTTCACAGCTCCCACAGCAAGCTGGAAGCTAGTACTGAAGAAGCTAATACTATACCAGCTTCCTGACCCCAGAGATCACTGTCCAGAATGGGAGAGCCCAGCCTGCCTGGCCCTGGGACCAACCGTTGGCCTGAAGTGTAGACAAGGACTTCTCACCCTCAGATCCAGCCTCCCACTCTTGGAACCAATAGCAGTGGGCAGTGAGGAATTGCTATTAGGATCAGTAATTGCTGTGAGGACCAGCAATTATGGGTAGGCCTCACTCTGCTCTCCCGCCCACATGTTCCAATGACCATCAACAATAATCCAAGTCTCTTCCCTCAAACCTGAGCCTGGCCATAGATGTCCCCCAATCAGCACATGCATCCTCCTCATTTTAGTGAACATTTTTTGTCTGTTCAAGATTCTTTACATTCTCTAGAAACAATCTACACTCACCCCATACCAGTTGCTTTTGGCTACAAATTACCAAAAAAAAAAATAATTTGAACTGGCTTAAAGAGTAAGGAAATTTGTTGACTCCAAGGCTCCAGAAGGGCAGGCTTCAGGGCTGGATTGGTCCAGAAGCTCCAGTTCTGTGTGTCTGCAACATCCTCTGGTGTGCCCACTTCCCTTGTGAATGCAAAATGGCATGGGCGGCCTCATACCTCACAAACGTGTCCAGTACCCAGAAGAGAGAGTTTCTTCAGGTGGCACTTTGTTAAGAACAAGAATATTTCTGTCCCAGCAAATCTCATTTAGGACATGCTGGAGGTGAACGTGAGACCAAACCCCTCTGGCGAGTGATAAACTGAGGAGTGGGTACCTGACCCAAAGTGAGCTAACCACAGAACTCTCTCTCATTGGCCACAGTGACTGGTCTGTGTGTGAGCATATAACCCAAGACGGGCTGGTCATGTCCTTCCTTAGAGATTGTCTAAAGGTTGGGTCAGAAGCCATCTCTCTCTCTGGTTATCATACTGTATGGATCTTAACTTGGGCCTGCAGGCCACCAGCCACTTCCTCATGGAGAAGCGACCTGAAAAAAATGTCAATAATTAAAGAGACAAGTCAAGAGCTAGAGAGAGGGCGTCCTGATGGAGTGTGAGTTCCTAGCTCCAGGGGTGCCTGTGGCCACTTTCACCTCCTCTCATGAAGTATTTTGCTTGTGTCAGACACTAACCCTCAAAAAAGTCTTCCCCTGACATCTCACTGCCCATTGGTTGTTGGGTGAGCAACATGGGTTCCATTCTAGCAACCAGATGAGGCCCAGGATTAGCACCTTATCTGTGTGCAGATCTTTCTCTCTGAGCAATGAAAGGAAGGTTTCTGAGTTAACCCCTCTGGTTGACTTCTCCACCAGTTTCCAAACACAGCCAAGCTGGTCATGTCCTCGCAAAGTACGAACTCAGGGGGGGTCATTTACTACCCAGAGGCCCTTTGGAGTCCAACACATCTAAACCAGTGACATGCCAGCAACCAAGAAAAGGAAAGGATCCGTGCAATGCAGGAGGCTCAAGTGACAGCCACACTGCCCAGAACACTCCTCCTGCCACTGGAATGGTGGGATTTATCCCCAAACTTGGGGCAACTCTGGAATGCGAACAGGAGGTCTATCAGCAGAGGGTCAACATGGAGGCAGCTTCCCCTCCATTATGCATAGCAATAGCCTCTTCACTGATTTTCCTTCTTCAAGTCTTGTCCCCACTCAGACTGTCCTTTCAAAAAGACAGGGTTATGTTGCTGAAACAGATCTGACTATGCCACTGTTAAGACTCTTCCATTGCTCCTCTCCTCTTCAGAATACAGTTCAGACTTTTTTTTTTTTAATATATCTTTATTGATTTCAGAGAGAGGAAAGGAGAGTGAGGGAGAGAGAGAGAGAAACATCAATGATGAGAGAGTCATCGATCGGCTGCCTCCTGCATGCCCCCTACTGGGGGTAGTGCCTGCAACCCGGGCATGTGCCCTGACCGGGAATTGAACCCCGATCACCTGGATCCTAGGTCTATGCTCAACCGCTGAGCCACACCTGGCCGGGCCAGTTCAGACTCTTGAGCAGTGAATTCTCTTTCCCTTACATGCTGTCTCCTGCCCATCACTCTCCTCTGTGCACCGAGACTTCAGCAGTTTTTTGGATTCACCTTCTCTCACCTGTCCATGCCTCTGTCCACGCTCTTCCATCTTCCTGACTTTTCTCCATCCATCAACCGTCCTCTTGTGTCCTAGAGCCCAGTCCACATATTGCTGAAATCCTTAACTGCCAAGCACTCGGAAAATTAAATATTTGTTGACAATGAATAAATGTTTAAAAATTCTTACTCCTTTAAGATTTGGCTCTATCATCACTGTCCTTAGAAAGACCTCCTGCCACCCTTTGGTAGAGTTGTGTCACCCCCACTTTGCTTGCATATGTTCCTTCTTATAAATTGTTTTAAACTCATTTTAATGTACTCTAGTTACATCCCTTTTTCTGCGATAGACTGTGAGCCCCTCGAAGACAAGGATAGTGACTTGATTTTCTGTGGAACCCCAAAGGCAGACAAAGAACAGTTCCTAAACAAATGCTTATTGAAATAAAATGAGATGAACCAAACTAGTGCATCAAGACATCCTACAGTGGAACCTTCCCCAGACGATTTCGTTCGCTCAGATGCATGGTCTGGAGCAGAAGCCTGTGAATGGCCCGAGAGCGCCTGATGTTAGCAGGGAGGGCTGATTGGCCGCTCCCTCGGGCGAGCAGATTCAAAGGGCTCCCGCTCTGCCCTCCTGAGCAACGTGTGGGCCGCGGTCGGGGCTCAGCAGCAGGAGCTAGAGCAGGGCTTCCTATGCTCTGCGTGCGAACCGGGGAAACACGCAAACGCAGCAGCAGGCACCAGCGCGGTTCCTCGGTTTCCTAGTGCAGAGCCAGCAAGCAGCCCTCTGATGTTAACTGCATGGGGATGGGGGTGGGAGGGAGCCTTCTTAGTAGCCAGAAGGAGGCGAAATAGTGTCATAATAGAAGCCTGAACTACAAGCTTATGCCAATATTTATACCCTTTCCAGGACAGGTGACAGGCCCATGAAGAGACTGCAAAAGCAGTTCTGTGCCAACCAAGGAAGATCTCAACCCAGGTAAGCCAAGGAGCACACAGCCTTTTACCAGGAAAGTCCTGTGCTTTGCTGATGCCCAAAATTACCTGACTTGCAAATGTTTATTGAATTAATATTAAGGGGCTTAAAATTTCCAGAACAATCTAACAATGGGAGACCCAACTCCTACTCAGAGAAAGGAGTAAGCGCTGGCTATCTTGTTTGCTTGCTTTCTAACCTCCCTTGATTGAAGCTACCAAGAAAGTATACACCTCTTCTCAGCACAATCAGCTGATGACAAATCCACCAACCTTTACTTGCTATCTCTCAGCAAGAAATAACAAATAGATGAGCTGGACCCTGGAACCAGTGACATCCCCAGAGTGACTGGTGACAGAGGGATGGGAGAAGATTGGAATGAGACACTTTAGGGAACCTGGTGGCCTCGAGAAAATGGCAGCTGTGAAAGGGTTGAATTCTGAATGAGGCACATGAGATAGTCCCCTGTTTTCTAGAATCACTTTGGAGTTGTGTACTGGAGGTATTTTCGTCCAGCGGTGAGCCTTTTGAAGTCAGAGCATTTTCAGCCCTAACTAAGCAGCAGTTCTTTTGCTGCTTTCATTTCTCGCATACACTGCCTTTGGACCCCTATCGGTGGAATAGGTAGTATAGTAGTTATCCATGGGGACAATTATTATCTTGTTTTCCTCTATAAAGCGTGGCCATAATGTTCTTACTCTTTTTTAGAGTCCACCCATACGACGAACAATGGGCCATATGAGGACTGAGAGCTCAAGAGACTGTGTGGAGCTGAGCGAGGGGGCTGAGCGTTAGGAAGGCTGGGGGAAGTTAATGGCACATGGCAAAGGCCTCGGCTGCAATTTGGGAGATCAAGATTTCCACCAGTAGGCCAATCAGTCCATATGTCAACAAACCAGAAGTCTCAAATAACCATTTTAACACAGAGTTTATTAAAAAGACATAAACCAACAAGTTAGAAGGCTGATATTGGGGGTCGTTCAGGAAAGCACATTTCAGGATATAATTAGTTATTCAGCTTTACTTGCACATGTTTAATGGGTAGAATTTGATGGGTTTCGACATATGCTTATACCTGTGAAACCATCGCCACAACCAAGGTAATAAACATATCTATACCTTCCCAAGTTTCCCTTCACCCCTTTAGTATTTGGTTTTGTTTTGGGTTTGTGCTACGCTTAAAATGAAATCTACCCTCTTAACCCATTTTTTCTTTTCTTTTTTTTTTTTAATTTATTGGGGTGACACTGGTTAACAATATTATACAGGTTTCAGGTGCAGAATTCTACAACACATCATCTGCACACTGTGTGTTCACCACCCCAGGTCAAGTCTCCGTCCAACACCATTTATCCCCCGGTACCCTCCTCCACCTCCCCACCTCCCTGCAGCAATCACCACACTCTTATCCATATCTCCCTCCCCCACAACTGTCAGCCTGTTCTCTATCTATGAGCCTGCCTCTATTTTGCTTGTGAGTTCATTTTGTTCATTAGATTCCACATATGAGTGAAATCATATGGTAGTTGTCTTTCTTTGACTGGCTTATTTCACTTAGCATAATGCTTCCCAGGTCCATCCATGCTGTCTCAAATGGTAAGATTTCCTTGTTTTTTACAGCCGAGTAGTTACCACATTTTTAAGTGCCCTGTGTGGCAGAGCTCTAAAACCTATTCAGCTTGCATAATTGAAATTTATACCCAATGAACAACTCCCCATTTCCCCCTCCCTAGCTCCTGGCAACCACCATTCAATCTCTGCTTTTATGAATATAACTGTTTTATATTCTGCAAATAAGTGTAATTGGGCAGTATTTGTCCTTCTGTGACTTATTTTATTGTCTTTCAGGTCCCTCCATGTTGTCACATATGACAGAATTTCTTTCTCTTTAAAGACTGAATAGTATTCCATCTTTGCATTTTCTTTATCCATCCATCTCCTGATGGACATTTAAGTTGTTTCCATATCTCAGCTATACTGTTATGCATAATCTGATAAGGGGATAATACCCAAAATATATAAAAAACTCCTGCAACTCAATAGCAAAAAAATAATAATAACCTGATTTTAAAATTGTTCTTAAACAGACATTTCTCCAAAGAAGACATACAAATGGCCAACTGGTACATGAAAAGATGCTCAACATCACTAAGCATCAGGGAAATGAAGACCAAAACCACAATGAGATATCACCTCACACCCAACAGAGTGACTGTCATAAAGGAAATCGCAGATGTTGGCAAGGATGTGGAGAGACTGAAACCCTTGCACACTGTTGGTGGAAATGTAAAATGGCGCAGCTGCTGATGTAAAAGGTTTCTCAAAAAAATGAATATAGAACGACTATATGATCCAGCAATCCTGTCTCAAAAGAATTGAAATCAGGAGCTTGAAGAGATCTGCACGCTCGTGCTCACTGCAGCACTATGCAGAATAGCCTCACTTGGATTTCTATAACTAAAAGTGGGGATCTTTCTCCTAGGCAATCTTTCTCCTAGTGCGCAATCAAGAATGTGAATTCCCAAGGGGACAGAGTTTGAAAACACAAAAAATTGTATCAGAAGATACAAAGACTCCTTTCTTCACCTGAGAAAAGTTGGTTTTTATTTCTTGAGGTGAGCATGGGACTCAGGGAGGCACATTTGCGTTGAACGTATGAGCTCTGTGGGCCCAGGCTTTTGTAAGCAGTGACCCCAAGCTCATCCCAGCACCCAGCACTGCACTAAATGTTTATTAAAGAAACATCGGCACACATGGCACTCCCACTGGAGGTGGCGACCTGCCAGCCACTCTGTTCCAATGAATCTGTCTCAACCAGGGCAGATCTATCAATATCAGTGATCAACATGATGATTATGGTCAGTAAAACTGACCAGCGCTGTTTAATGGACATGTGCCCTTATGACTCTTGGTTTGGCTGACTTCCACTCTATGCAAGTGGGAAGATAGGACTCCCTACAAAGGAGGCTGAGGGAAGTCTTAGGGGCCTGACATCGGGGTCCTTTTCACAAGAGAGAGTATACACATTCACGATGAGGCCCATAGGACAAAAGAGACGTGAGTTGTGACAAAATATACTAGGGACACACCAGGTTTTCCAGCACTGTCAGGGTTGCTATCTATGGTAGATTGATTGCCAAAATGGCTCTAATTATTCCCTTTCCTGATTCTATGAAAAAGTGGAGTCTATTTCCCACCCTTGAATCTGGACTTGCTAACTTGTTTTGGCCCATTAAATGCTGCAGAAGTGACAGTGTGTCATTTCTGAGCCTTGGCATCAAGAGGCCCTTCACGCTTCCACTTGCTTTCTTGGAACTTTGACACTCATGTCAACAAATCCAGGCTAGCCTGCTGGAGGATGAGAGACCATGTAAAGAAAAGCCCACTAGTCCCAGCCAAGGCCATTCCAAATCAACCAAAAGTCAGCCAACCTGCAAACATGTGAGAGAGATGAGCCAAGATCATCAAAACTGTCAACCTGACCCACAGATAACTCCCAGCACATTAGTGAGCCCAGCTGAGGCCCGAAGAACTCCCAGCTGATACATACACTCATGAGCTACATAATAAATACTCATTTAAGCAACTAAGTTTAGGGTGGTTTGTTATGCCACAGTAGCTAACTGAGACAGTCTTTTTAAAAATGCCAGAGTGAGATAAAGGGCTCTATATGAAGGCATCTACTGCGCCTTCCTTAAATCCCAGCATAGTCCACCATTAAGAAGTACGTTGGCTCCTACATCACATCGATGCAGTTAGATACTGTAACTGCTCTCACAAGAAAAGTAAACCATATCTCCATTGCCTTGTGATCTTTATGTTTACCTGTCCCTTGACCCACAGATTTCTTTGGGGGTTGGGAGACGTCAGTTCTGCAGTGTCTCACAAACATGCTCACCTCAGGCTTCTTTAAATGAACCTATTTAGTTCTTACTAACACACTTGAGTGTCAGCAAAGCTATAACAGGTCTCTATGCACATTGCTTCCTCTAGGATGCCCTCCCCGAGCTGCCTTGTTGTACATGTCTTCAGTTCTCCAGCCACCACACGTTCCCAGTGCACCGGAGGCTTCCGAGACCGCGTCTGCTTTGCTTACCGTTGACTCTTCAGCCTGTCATGCTCAGCAACACACTGAGCGAATGAACAAATGACCGAGGCCACGGCCCGTTTTGCCTTCCATTGCCTTGCGTGTTGCTCTTCTTTTCCTAATTCTTGCCATCTCTACCTACACTGAGTCCTGCTTTATAGCTGGACCCTTACGTATAAGGGCTTAAGTAATATTCTGTCTTCTCTTTGTAGAAAGACAAAGACATATGCATTATGTTATAAAACAATTTCTGTCAAAATTGGTTAACATAAAATAGTATAGTTTTGCTACTTAAAAGAGTAAGCTCCCATCACTGGGTAAATGAGGCGACACTGGACATCTCTGTGCAGTGACTTGCGCGTGGCGAGCTCTCCGCTCATGCCAGGCAGCAGCAATCTAGAGTCGGGCAACACCACCAACCTGTCTGCTGCTCAGTGCTCAGCTCCGTGCCGGGTGCTGCAGGGCAGGCACAAGAAGTGACACAAAGAGGCAGAGTCAACACCATGCCAGGAGCCAGGGGAGAGCTCTGCCACGGTCACTGTCAGCTGAGCGACAGGCAAGCTTTGCTGTGGAACAATTTCTGTCGTGAAGCAGTCTGTTGACTTCAAAATCCTTTGCTACTGCTTATGGACGATTAGACATCTCCTCACACATTCTCTGATTTCCTAAGCCTTCATCTCAGTGAAATAGGAATGAAGTTTCTAGCTGCCTTAGGTATCTCAGAAGGCAAAATTCAAATTCCTAAATTTAACAAGAAATGGACTTTGTTTTATGCAAAAACACAAAGCCAGTCCCTGCACAGTCATGGTGCAGGATCCCCAAGGGGATTCTCTAGGTGTGTTTACTCCATTTTATTTGCTCATCCGAGGTTCAATTGTCATGGGTTTTACTTACTTTTTGTCTGAGACACACCTTAATGAAAAGTAGCAAACCACTGGGAAGGTTTATAAGATGCTCAGGTAATGAGAATTAGAAGTCATTATCTCTTGTGGAGGCAGCAAATGGTTGTCTGAATTGAATTGATTTTGGTGATACATATTATAATGGAACCAATTACTAATGAAGTGCTAAATTACTGGAATCATCCCAGTTACTTATTAAACACTTTGGTTAATTAGTCTGGGAAAAGTAAAGAGTTGAAGCATATTTTAATACCTCTTCTGAGGCCAGGTCAGCAGTGAACAGTTGTGTGAACTAAAGCCAAGCACAAGGGCGTCCTCTCAGACACAGGCTTCCAACTACCTGTGAGACACTCCGGGGAGGAGCTCCCGACCTTCCAGGTTCTGAACAGACCTTGAATGCATTTCAGACAAATATACCCTTCTCTGCCTAAAATGGGTGGTTACTGGCCAATAATCCAAAGTCAGTACCTGTTTTGTTTTTAACAAAAATGAAAAGTGCAGCGGGAAATAAAAGAAAATGGAGCTGGTGGGAAATATAGAGATACAGTACGAGGGAGATGTTTAGTAATGTCTATTTTGCAAACTCTTGGTTTTTAGCATATGGCACAGGTAAGAGCCAAGGATGTTATAGCCTTCCCTATTCTCCCCACTTTGTCCACTGGTAACCAGATTCTGATAACTGGCTTCCTGCCCTCACCTGTGCCCAAGTCCTCTCGGTAGCCAGCCTGTGCTTCTAGTTTCTGAGACCAGGACTCTGACTTCATCTGGCTGCTACCCTTTCTTTAGAAGTCAACGATCTACCTCTCTAATCCCAGCTTACAATAGGAGCTTGCAATGATTATTTTAGGGGCCATGGGATGCCCAAATACCTGGTTCAATGTTAATTCTGGGTGTGTCTGTGAGGGCGGCTCTGGAAGAGATTAGCATTCGAATTGGTGAACTGTGGAAAGCAGAGGGCCCTCCCGGTGTGGTGGTGTGGTGTGGGTGGGCCTCACCAGTCACTGAGGACCTACAGAGAGCATAAAGGCAGAGGAAGGCTGAATTCACTCTCTGACTTCGATCTGAACAACAACCTCCTCCTGCCCTTGGTGCTCCTGGCTCCCAGGCTTACTTACAGGGACTGGAATCTATACCATTCAGCTCTCCAATTCTCAGGCCTTCCAAACACTCAGCTTGTTTTCCTGAAGCTCCAGCTTGCAGATGGCAGATCCTGGGACTTCTCAGCTTCCATAACTGAGTGAACCAACACCTCATAAGTCCCTTGTAGATAGGATATGGACATGGATATAGATATAGATATGCTATCAGTTATGTTTTCCTGGGGAACCCTGACTCATACTAATACAGTACAGAGCTCTATGTCTTCTGATAAGAATATCTGATGCCACCTCTTTAAGTTCCTGTCCTCCTAAATTTCTGAATGTTGTCTGCCCCTGGGTTCTTTGTAGTGGTTCTGTGCTCTCCCGTCAAGGCTCTTGGGTCTCTTCCAGTGCCTGTCCCCAACACTGACAACCTAAAGCGCTGATTACTCTTACCTGTGCTGATTACTCTTACTCCAGGTGCCAGGTTCTGTCTGGTGAATTCTATCTACTTTGATATCAGTGGTTGGGTCTGTCCACTGCCCTATACCCACCTGAATGCTCCCTGCCTCACTGCATTAAAGAGCTGAATTTCCGGCACCAGCCATTGTGAGGTAAATGGAACACGAATCCAGAGTTGGACCATCACATTCCAGCCCAGACACTGCCACTGACTAGTTGTGTGATTGGGGCAAATCCACCTCATCTCTCTGAATCTCAGTTTTCTCACTCATTTTCTTATTGTGTTTATTTACTATATATCAGAAATTTGAAAGATAAAAAGCAAGCTCCTTGCCCTCAAGGAGTGAATTCTAGCTGGGGAAACACTCTTATGAATAAACAATTACAACATTGCAAGATAAGTGTTAAAGCAAAATATTATGAAAATACTGAGAACAAAGCAATTAACTGTGCCTGAGGGAAGCTTAGGGAAGGTGTACAGAGGAGGAGATGTCTGAACAATTGTCAGGGATGCCTTGGTACTTACCAGAGAGTCAAGAGCCTTCAAGGTAGAAGTAATAACTTATGCAAAGGTGAGGGGCTGAGAACTGCACGAAAGATACAGAAACTAAAAATGACTTGAAATGACTAGAAGCACTTACAAGTGGCCAGCTATGAGGTCAGGGAGTAGAGAGGAGCTAAATAATGATGGGCCCTTTAGGTCAGGCTGAAGAGGCTGCATTTTATCCCAGAGACAGGAAAGTTGCCAGATCGGATCAGTGTACATTAGATAACTCTGACCTGCCTACGGAGAATGGGCTAGAGGGGTAGGAGGTAGGAGCAGGGGGTCAGTGAGAAGGGTGTTGCAACAGGGCAGGTGCCAGGCCCGAGGGCAGACCTGAGACGTGAGTGGCAGCTGCACTGCGAGAGGCAGAGGGAAAGGTCCCTAGACTGAAGAACCGGAGGATCTCGGTGGTTAATTAGATGCGGGTTTGATGTCAGGTCACCCCCAAAGATTCTGGCTTGTATACATTGATAGCAATACAAGAACTCTGAGGGACAGACTGAACGGGGGGAAGGTGATGGCTGATTTTTGTTGGGACCAGTCATGTTTGAGGTGCCTCACAGGCAGCCAGGGGAAGACGCCATGGCAATAAGGCACACCGCTCTGGAGCTGGGAAGTCTCAGTTAGTGACATACCCACGAGGGCCATCCATCGAGATGGTGGTTGATGTCCCAGGAGCTGATGAGATCAACCAGATAGAAGCACGGAGTAAAGAGGCAAGGTCAAGGGGAAAGCGGCATGTAAAAACCCGGTGAGCAAACCAGCCAGGGGCTGAGCAGGAGCTCTCAGGAAAGTGGGGGAACCAGAAAAGGGGGCCCCTGAGGGGAGAGTTTACCAAAGGAGCCTTGGGCCGCATCCAAGGGGGAAAATGCAAGCACTAAATGGGAACGCGTTCAGTTTTTGGCAACTGGAGGGTTGCTGGTGACTTTGCAATGAGCGGTTTCCAGGAGTGTTATGCAGAAGATGGATTACAGAGAGATGAGGGACATGGAATACAGGATGCTTTTCAATATATTTGGCAATGAAGGGAAGGTGAAAGCTGAGGGGGAGGCTTTTTACTTAAAGTGGAAGAGTTAAGCATGTGTACAAAGAGGGAGCTGGACAAAAGGATCCTCGAGATTCCTCCTGTGCTTTGATTCGGGGGAGCTTCCACTACAACCTGAAACATGAACCAGAACAGTTACTTGACATGGTTCCTGCTTACTTGTCCTTCCCTTCCCCAGACCAGGGCGTTCTGATGAGCTCTGAGCACAAGTGGCACTTTGGGGCGCTCTCCAGGCTCTGAAGTCACCTATCCAGGTCACTCAGAATTTGCAACTTATATGCCACCCCATCAGTCTCTCTTCCAGCATTTACAAACTGGGGTTCCCTGATCTCAGAGAGTCACCCAGAGGACTGCTTGGTGCTTATGCCAAAGTCCTGAAAGCAAGAGAAATCATGACCAGAGCAAAATGAAAAGCAAGATGGGAGAGAGTGTGGGTGAGAGAGGGCAAAAGAGAAGGTTGGTGCAGGACTCGTTTCCCTGTGTCGGAGGGGTTTCAAGCAGGCCTCCCATTAGTTATCTCCGTGGCTTTTTTCTCCCTGCTTGATTTCATGCTCTCTAGGGAAAATCAACTTGAACATGAACGACAGAGACTTGAGCACTCAATCTATTTTCGTCCTCGGGCAGCATGTTTCTGAAATAATTTTTAGAAGGCATTTAGATTTTCAGGAGGAAGACTGTTATTGTCAGTGAATTACTATTTATTGAGGCTTTAATAAATGTTTGGTTTTGCTGGCACGCTGCTTTTTGTGGTCCGCTATGTGAAGGTTACCTTTGGAAGAAGAAACACAGAAAGTCTGGGTTTCAGCCTGGGTAGAAACACGAGGAAAATCTCCCACATGATGGGGTTTAATTTCACCTGCCCAGGTGGTTTTGCCACTTAATGATATATTTTGGAAATGGACGGGTCACCAAAGGTCATCTGTAAATAAACTCAGAGCCAAGGGAATGAATATCACAGGTTAGATTTGCTGTGCTGGGTACAGCCAGTTTCCGATGGTCATTCGGTTGGTGACACAGGGAAGCAAGCAGCGCTTCTAGAGCCTGCGTCTGGGGAGGGAGCTGGGGAGGGCTCAGTCCACTTCGTGTTTTCTCTGTCCAGTCATGTGAAGAAAGTTGGCTGAGAGTGTTTTCTTTATTATTGTTGCCGATGACACAATTGCTACATTATGCTGGAGCCTTTTGAAAAGCCGGTGTCCAGCTCAGTTGCCCGATTCCCATTGTGCTTGGACAGAAAGCCGCGTAGCCTTGGAGAGCACAGGCCTCTCTCCAGTGCCCTGGGAGGGAGAGGGCAACTGTCTTCCGAATTTTCAGAGAAGACGCCAGAATCTGCACAGGCCACACAGAATTCCCAGAGGCCTTGCTGTGCTGTTTTTATGCAAAGAATTAGCCTCGCTCTTGAAAACTTGGCTTCTGCAATCTCATAATGATCAAAACCTGGAAACAGTGAGCAGGGAAGTTTGTCTTCCTGTGTGTTTCTGATCCTGTAAAAAGGAAGGTGAGGGTGCTAGGCCCACAGTGGAGCTCCTCTTAGTCTAAATCTTGAAGCTTTAGACAGAGAACATAGGCTTCCAAGTCAAAAACATCTGAATTTAAATCTCGCCCATGACCGACTAGCTACGTTATAATCTCCCTGGCCCAGCTCACTCGCTATGAAATGGGGGATAGTAAGGCATATCTCACAGGGTAGCAAAAAAGATGGCATAGGACGATTCAAATGAATTTTCATTAACAAATATATTGAGCACCTAACTGTGCACCAGGCACAGTTCCTGATACCTAGGATGCAGCAGTGAGCAAAACTGGCAGAGATAACACAGGCCCGGTGCCCGGTGCAGTGCCCAGTCCCCTCCTGACAGGTTCATGCTTTGCTTCTAGAAAGTAACAACTAAATTCATTATATCCCCAAATTAGACTCAGCCATCAAAACATCTAGAGCAGTGCAACTATAAAAATGTAGCAAGACTGCAACACCTTACAGGAGTCCCTAACCTTTTCTCCCCCTTTGGGACTGGCAGTCGCCAGGATCTATTGTCCTGGACTGAAGGGTGGGTTGCACTGTTAGAGCCCATGGGCTGCAGGCAGTGCCACCCTAGGGCATAGGAGCCAAGGTGTTTAGGACTCCACTATGAAAGGGAGCTAAGCATTGCTAATAACATGGAGTGTACAATGGAGGCCGCCCTCTGAAGGGAAAAGTAGCCTCAACATCTGCTATGTGCACACAGAGCCCAGACTGCAGTTCATCTTCCTCAACACCATTGAGTCACAAACATGGGGTTGTTCCTTCGCACCACACACACACAGTGCACACACAACACTCATTGTATTTATGTCCCGAGCACTGTACGAGATCCCAGAGATACGACAGTCCCATAGACAGAGTTTCTCACCCCTGACAAGTGTATGGGCTAGAATGGGGGTTGGCCAACTCTGTCTACAAAGGGCCAGGTAAGGAATCCTTTATTTAGGCTTTGTGAGCCACATAGTGTCAGTCACAATTACTCAACTCTACCATATAGTGAGAAGAACAAAACGAAAACCACAGCCACAGATAATGTGTGAATGATTGCATATGGCGGCCTTCCAATAGAACTTTCTTTACTAAAACAGGTGCAGGCCAGGTCTGGCCACCAGTTGTTGACCCCTGGCCTAGAGGATTTCACAAATAGGCAACTAGGTAATGTCACCAAAATGTGAAAAATGCTATGATGCTATGACGAGCAGGGGATGGGCACTTAGCTGAGCCTGGCGGATTCATATGTAAGAGCTTGTATCTGCCACCAAGGTCGACATTTCTAATTTCTTTGCCCTTTGAAAGGGCAGGCCCCCTAAATACCCCTGCTTTCCAGCCCAGGAGGCTAGTGCAGAAGTCCAGGGTGTAGATGATGAAGACCTGAACTTCAGCAATGATGTTAGCAACAGAGTGGAGGGGAAGATTTGAGGTCGCAGGTAAAAGGGACAGGACATGGGGATAGAATATGGGGAAGAAGGGAAATGAAGGGCATTAAGGGTGAATTCCATGCATCTGACTTGGATAGTTGGGCAATTATTCACCTAGGTGGGGAATTCAGGAGGAGCAGGATTTTGAGGTCAGAAGATAGGTTTTCTTTGTTTGTGGGAAATGGAGGTGGGGTATCCAACAGGTATGTCCAACAGGTGGTTAAAGATGCCTGAGCCCTGAGGCTCTCCCCGAACGAGACGCAGAAGTCCCTGGCTCACCTCTCTGTCCCCTGTCTTGTCGCTCTCAAATTCATCCCCATTCAGCTGCCACAGCGTTCCACCTCGAATACCAATCGGACTGTTATTCCCCAGCTAAATGCTCTTCCATGGTTTTCCATCTTCCATAAGACAAAGTTTCAATTCCTCAGTTTGACCTGGGAGGCTCATCAAACCTGGGCCCTGCCAACCTCTGCAGCCTTACCTGTGACCACTCCCTGCCCCCGCTGAGCCCCTCCATGAGAAGTCAGGCTGGGGAACTGATGATCCAGTGCAAACAAGGGCTGCTAAGTCAGTGTCCCTGGGGCCTGGCACTTCTAACATGGGTAGGAGAATTAGAAATGCTGATCCTTCGCGGTGGCAGGAGCAGGATCTCAGCTTCAGCCAGAAGTCGTCAGCGAGATTCCAAACCTCGGCCTGGCAGTTCCCCAAACTGGTTTCACAGTCGGGCCCCTCACCAGCATGCTCGGAATCCTCGCCTTCTCCTGAATTTGCCACAGAAAGGCGAGCGCCTCCGGGATTGAGGCTTCCTCTCCCATTAGTCAGGCCTGGTGGATTCCCGGCCCCACAGAAATAAAACTGGTTCCTCCTCCCGCAAACTCTAGGGATCCCATTACACACAAACTGCCTGCTACTCACATCACTGCTCCTGAGAAAGGAAGGAGATGGATTTTCCCCGGCCGGCAGGAAAGCAGAGGTTCAGATCCGTCGGACAGCTCCTCAGAGCAGGACTCGCTGTCTGCGAGGCCCCTGGAATTCACAACTGGTTTTTAGGTTGTCAGAACAGCAGCAGCGCAGAAGCATCTCCTCCAAATTATAGGCCAAAGAAACCCAAGGAAAAGTTTTTGGAGAAGCTTTTATAGAAAGAACATTCATTAACAATAGACTCGATTCTAGCTGAGCAGACACAGAGTTAGAAAAAACCTCCCAGCTGTCCATGGGATGGTTCAGCCTCCGTTTTGCAGGCGGGGGGATCTGTCTTCTTACCTGGTGGGCTGAGTTAGCAGCAGTTTGTGAGACAGGGTGACTGAGACCATCTTTCATGGTTCGATAAACTGCAAACCTTTCCCTTCAGGTGTAATGATTCCAAAAAGCCTTTGCTTTTCCCATTTGTTCAACATTAAGCGACTTTTAGTCATAAGAGAGGCGCCCTCCCCCGCAGGAGAGCGCCAGCGTTGCCTGACCAGCTCTGAAAGGTGCCCTTTGTCCCAGGGGAACATGTCTGAATCAGAATACCCATCCGCCCTCATTCCCAGGCCCCGTTTTGTCCAGCTGTGACAGCTGGGACCCACTGCGCCCAAACGCTGCTGTCCCAGGCAGGGTGTGACATTTGGCAAGCCTGATCTCTCTGTAAACATAAACTGAGATTTCGGAGTTTCTGCCCCAGAATTTGTTTTCTTAAGGCGGTTAATAAACACTTTCAGTGTCTCTAACTTGCCAGAACAGGTGCACATCGAGGGTGTGATAAGAGCCTGAACGCACTGTGGTAGCCAAGGATCCGAAAGCTGGTGAGAGGAGACGGGGGACCGGGCACGCGGGCACCGGCCCTCGCCCAAGCCAGGCCCGCCCGCTCCCTGCGACACCCGGGCCAGGCTCCAGCCGCCTTCCCTGTGCTCCCGGAACGTGCGGGAAATCCAGCCGCAGCAGGACTTGCGCTGCGCTCTGCTGCTAGTGCCTTTGCCTGGATCATTAATTATCCTCGATAGTGAAAACATGGGCTTGGACAATTGGTAAAAAGTAATTATTTACCATCTGTTGTAGGCTCTCATGTGTAATTACTTAACAGTGGAAGTAATTATAAAGTAAAGGTAATGAAAGCAGACAAGTGAATGGCGCACATTGTCAGAAGATTTCATCCTTAGGCTGGTTAATGCTACTGCGTTTCTTTCTTTCTTTCTTTCTTTCTTTCTTTCTTTCTTTCTTTCTTTCTTTCTTTCTTTCTTTCTTTCTTTCTTTCTTTCTTTCCTTCCTTCCTTCCTTCCTTCCTTCCTTCCTTCCTTCCTTCCTTCCTTCCTTCCTTCCTTCCTTCTTTCTTTCTTTCTCTCTCCTTCCTTCCTTCCTTCCTTCCTTCTTTCTTTCTTTCTTTCTCCTCCCTCCCTCCCTCCCTCCCTCCCTCCCTCCCTCCCTCCCTCCCTCCCTCCTTTCTTTCTTTCTTTCTTTCTTTCTTTCTTTCTTTCTTTCTTTCTTTCTTTCTTTCTTCTTTCTCTTTCTTCCCTCCCTTTCTTCCCTCCCTTCCCTTCCCTTCCCTTCCCTTCCCTTCCCTTCCCTTCCCTTCCCTTCCCTTCCCTTCCCTTCCCTTCCCTTCCCTTCCCTTCCCTTCCCTTCCCTTCCCTTCCCTTCCCTTCCCTTCCCTTCCCTTCCCTTCCCTTCCTTTCCTCCCTCCCTCCCTCCCTCCCTCCCTCCCTCCCTCCCTCCCTCCCTCCCTCCCTTCCTTCCTTCCTTCTTTCTTTCTTTCTTTCTCCTTCCTTCCTTCCTTCCTTCCTTCCTTCCTTCCTTCCTTCCTTCCTTCCTTCTTTCTTTCTTTCTTTCTTTCTTTCTTTCTTTCTTTCTTTCTTCTTTCTCTTTCTTCCTCCCTTTCTTCCCTTCCCTTCCCTTCCCTTCCCTTCCCTTCCCTTCCCTTCCCTTCCCTTCCCTTCCCTTCCCTTCCCTTCCCTTCCCTTCCCTTCCCTTCCCTTCCCTTCCCTTCCCTTCCCTTCCCTTCCCTTCCCTTCCTTCCTTTCCTCCCTCCCTCCCTCCCTCCCTCCCTCCCTCCCTCCCTCCCTCCCTCCCTCCCTCCCTCCCTCCCTTCCTTCCTTCCTTCCTTCCTTCCTTCCTTCCTTCCTTCCTCCTTCCTCCTGCAGTGCACTAACCACCTGTTCTTTTGTTCAAGCCCCTCTTGGGTGAAACTTTCTGTAATTCCATGGACTTCCTCTTAGCTGACGTAGCAATGCATCGTGCTCATCTCAGGCATGTATCATATTATATCATAATAATTTATTTATGTCACAACCAGGTCTCCATTTACTGGTCTGTTTACCAGTTGGGTCATGAGTTCCTGAAGCAAAGGGATTTTGTCTTTCCAGTGCCCACCTGGTGCCCACTGTGTAAGGGACACTCAATAATTGTTTGAATGAGTCGTGTAGAAACTTCCTTCTCCAAGTCAAACCTAAAATCCAAATGATTCACCAACATGAATTATTTCTTTTTTAATATTATCATGTTTTGATGGGAAGTTTTATAAGTATTTCCAGAGGGAAAGACCCTTGTCCTTGGCTCATCATGAGCCAGAGGACCTGAGTGCAATTCCATCTGTATTTCAAACCCTTCACTGTAAACAGAAGGATGATATTTAAGGTTTCAGGCACCAGGCTAGTCCTGAGGCTACTGTAAGTAAGCTTCCTTGCAAACCTTATTTCCCCTTCATTTGTGTTGTAAGGGGATGGATATGTACATAGAGAGGGGGCGGGAGAGAGAGAGAAAGAGAGAGAGAGAGAGAGAGAAAAGAGCCCCTCTCCAAAACATAATCATTCATTCATACATTCAGTGATTATTTATTGAGCATCTATTATGTGCCAGGTACTCTGAAAGTGCTGATAGATACCTGAAAGACTCCATATGCAATGATTCGGCCTACTAAGGAACCATCTTTCTAAAATATTTGTAAGTTACAATATAGTAGCTTAAATTCTAATGCACACATAGGTGCCAGGATGGCACAGAGAAGGAGGGGGGTTCTAACTGTATACTAAGCAAGCAGGGCTGCAAAATGGATTGTGGGTGGCCAGAGCTGGACTTGGAGGCTGAGGCTGGAATCCATGGATTATCTGTTTGTAAAATGAATAGGTCAAGGTTGTTAGAAATCACCAGGCATGAGACCAGATTGCAGAGAGACACAATTTCAGGGCAAGTTCAGTGACTAGGAATCCAGGTAATGATAGCACAGCTGAGTTGGGAGTGTTGCCTGGGAAATATCCCCGCACCCCTTCCATCCACAATGCCTAATAACACTTAGAGTGGCCACTAAGCACTACTGAGAGAAGCTGCCAGAAGGGTACGGTTTGCAGAACATCCTGAGCTACAGGAGCTCTCCCTTTACCCTCCCTTCCTTAGAAAGGCGCTGGGGATGAGTGTGGGCGTCCAAGACATAGCTGAACCTGTGTGCCTGATCTCTCCGGCTTTCCCAACAATCCCAGTCAAGAAAGCACTGCAACTTACACTCCTCCCTCGTGGCACTGCCCAGCCTTTCTTTAGAAGGTGCGTTCCACTGCCTCCTGAGATGGCCACGCCATGCCTTCCTTTGCATATTAGATGAGAGAAGAGGTGGCGCCCGCGTTCCCTCGCCAGAGGCAGCTGCCAAGTCCTCTGGCCGCCTGCTCTGCCCCGGCAGCACTGCGCCGCCAGCCTGGTCTTCCCAGGGAGAGTGCGAGCGGGCACATGCTTTTCTCCCGTGCGCTCGTCTGCCAGCGAAGCACCCGGGGAGGGCCGGGGAGTGGAGAAAGGGAAAGTCACACACAGGCAGGTCCAGGGTGCTGTTGATTTGACAAGATCCTAATGCCTGCTCAACTGAGAGAACAAACTGTGTTTATATTTAACTGAACCTCCCATCCGCCTAGGTCTTTTGCAACAGGGGCCTAAAATGAGAAATGTAGGTAAAGGGCTCTTCTTCCGCGCCACTCAAGATCTCTTTCTTTATAGATGTGTCTTTACTACACCTTCTCTGTGTTACACAGGGATGGCAAAAGGAGGTTTACAGTTGTAATACACATAAATAATACAATAATTAATAAATAATAATACAAGAATAAATGGTGTTCCGCATACTACAACTGCAAACCTACTTTTGCCTACCCCTGTACGTAAGACTTTATGTTTAATAGGTTTTTAAATATACTTTGACCCAGTATTGTCAAGAGGAAATCTACATGTTGGTTCCACCTTACATCACGACATGATTGCTGCAGGTAAATAATTTGCAATGCAGTTTCTATTCCTAAGACAGTGTTTTACACACCTGCTTTATGTCTCATTAATGGTACAACAAATACAACCATCAACCATACGGCTTATCTGCATTAATTCAGCATATAGGGGAAGGGTGTAATGACTCTAGACAGTAAGGCCGATACTGTGTCTGGGAAGTCTGCAGGTTTACTTATGCACCTGCAAAGGCTGCCAAAGCACAAATCACCACGCTGGCAAATGGCGATCCAATTGACTGTGAAGTCAAGAGCAAGCACATGGTCTAATCCACAGCGGGCGGTTTAGAAACTATTAAGTACTAATTTATCTTAATCTCCAGTAGCCAACTGGTGGCGAGTAAGTCAATTGAATGTGAAGCAGCAGTGAGAGAAAGGTAAGAAAGTGGCCAATGGGACCTCCCGAACCTCTTTAAAAGGGGGCAGTCTTGAGTTGGGCCAGTGAGACTGTTGTTTTCTCTAGTGATGAGTATTTACAGAGGTCAACTGAGGCCAGTATCACAGAAGACCTAGATGGATGGGGAGTTCAGTTGACTTGGGTTGTAAAAAAAAGAAAAGAAAAGCCAAGGGTTAAACAAGCATTGAATTCTGAATTTAGTGCAAGCTTGACCCACTGTCCTTCCTGTCCCTCAGAGCAATGATACCCCTGAGGTGCTCTGTAGATCGCTTCTTCGCATCCATGTTAAATAATAACTATACCGTGTTTGTATTAGGAAGGTCCCATTCCTCCATCTGGTTTCCCTTCTAATCAAAGCAGGTACTTGTGGAGGAGTTGGCTGAAGTTATGCAGTGATCTGATTTGGGCTTAAAGGATATAATTCTACAGCAAATAGCTCAAGCCCACCCACTTCATTGGTTCTTTTTTCTTCAGTTCCCCTGAATGGCGCCTTTCATGGCTCTTACTGTTGATCTCTAGCATCCTGTGGCATTTGCCACCCACTGACATCCTGCACACTCTTTTATCTTAGAGCAAGTTCCGAGGTCCTTTTGTGACTGGGGTATGGAAAGAAGTCAGAGCTGGGATTTTGGCCTTTGTTGCCTTGGCCATGATGCTCAGCAGGCTGATGCGGGAGGCACAGAGGGACACTTGTGGATTTGAGCAGTAACTCGGCAACTCTGCTCTAGGTGGGGTTTAAGTGTTGGCCTGCCAGAGCCACAGGTTATGATGCACAAAGGAACACAAAAGAGGGGCGTCAACTCTAACCTGGCCTGGAGGTTGTGAATGGAAAACATTTCAGTGGAATCAAATAAAAAAATGATAGTTGGGCAAATAAGAAGGATAAGAGAGGATGAGTGTCCAGACACAAAGGTGATGGCACCGGAGAAGCACAGAAGCTGCATGGCAGGGGCAGGGAGCCCTGGAACCTAAAGCTCAGGCAAGAAATGGCAGGCATTGAGCCTGGAGGAGCAGCAGGGGCAGGCTCACGAGGGGCCTCAGGTGCCATGGTGAAGGGCTGCACCAGCTTCAGTTCCAGCAGGTGGTGAGGGGCTGAATGGCTTATGCATGGGAGTGACAGGGACAAGACTGGTTCTACAATGTGGAGGGTGGATCCAGAGCAATGACAATTGGGAAGGCATATTCAATAGTTTAGCTAGGAGATACCAAGGGCCCATACTAGGGCTGTGAGACTGGGGTAGGGAGAGGAGAGAGAATCATGAATCGTGTAGGAGGGCTGGGATTCCAATAGGCCAGGAGGACAGGTACTTTGGGCAGGCAGAGAACATGGGCACCCCCATTTGTAACAGGTCGCTGAGAGGCCAGAGCTGAGATTCCAGGACCTGGGTCAGTCCAGAAACAAAGAAGAAGACCTGGAACCCATGCTGAAGACCCTCACCACCCAGCCAGCACCCTCTGCCCGCTGCTGCCCCATGTTTGAGTTGGTCTGGAATTGAGAAGAGCTGGTGGTCTGGCAGGCAGTGAGGTCAGCAGGTCTGGCCGTGGAAAGTGAGGGAGGTCAGTGGCAGGAGGATCAGGCTGGAGCCACAAATCCTGGAATATGGCTACAGATGTTCTGTCACTTCTATGACTCTGCTGCTCTGAGAGAAACCCCTGAAAAATAGGCCTAGTGCTCTGCACCTCCTCAGCCTCCTCTAACCGAAGGACACAGGTCAGGGTTCACACACCCTAACATCCCACCGAGGATGCCCTGTGCAAAGGGGGCTGGAGAGTTCACATTGGAGCACCAGCAGGTAATCCAAACTTGACTTTTCCAGAGATAAACTGCTCCCCCAAATCTCTTGTTCTTGTTCTTCTGGCCACTAAACATTCATTGCAGCCTGTGATGTGTCCAGCACTGCGCCACCAGCATTATGGGGTGGGGAGCAGGGCTTGGCTGTGGGTCTTGTATTAATGGAAGTTACAGTCCAGTGGGAGAGATAAGGGACTCATGGAAATAAGCCCTGTGTTCAGGCCCCTTGAGAGACAATATTACAAACAGTCTGAGGGAGGGGCACCGCCTGCTGAGGGCATTAAAGGTCAGCGGAGAAAGTGACTCTGAACTGGGCCTCGATGAGTAAGGAAAATGGCCATCCAGGTGGAATAAATGGTCTAGAAAAGTCTCAGAAATGTGAAGGTTCAGGGAACACTGAACAGATCGGCTTACTTACTCTGCAGGTTATGAAAAGAAGTTGAGAAAAACAGCCTGGACGGTGGGCCCCGAGGACCACCAATGTCAGGCCGAGAGTCTACAACTTGACCCTGCCAGCAGAAAGCTGGTGGGTCACATGAGAAAGATAATTCTGGATGGTATCCTGAAGAAACTGATCTTTCCCTCACCACGTAGCTCTAAATCATGGGAAATGTCCCACTTCTTAATTTTTCCCTGCCCTTGTAAACGCCAACACTCCCTTAAGCTTGCAAAAACCCAGTTCTGCTCTGAATGCAGGGAGCTTCTGGCTGATCTGAGTTTCTCCTTTTCTCGTTCACAGAAATGCCTCCTGTGCCTGGCTGATAAGTCTGAAAGGACACAGGCCCAGCGGGTGCCAAGGCCGAGACGTAATTGCAGACATAGAGCATTTGTGGAAATTAGAGCTTAATAATATAGATTAAGGACTGTTGGGCAACAAGCAGAATGAAATATTTATCTCATTCATAAAATTCAGAGTAATAAAATAAATGTCCCCTTACCCCCCAGGGACAACCTGCAACGCTGGAGAAATGTTAATGGTGCCTCTGATCTCAGAAGGCGCTCAGCAGCCTTAGAATAGAACACCCTCCAGGTGACAGTGATCCTCGGGGGGGAAAGGTAGGAAGTGGGGTAGGGATTCCTGATACCTGATATCAAAGCCCCAGCTGTCACTGGGGTAAGAATCAGGCCATGGCTCTCAAAACAGAGGTAAGGACGAGGGGGGCGGCAGTTCTCCTGGATCGGGTAAGAAGACAGGAAATTAAACTTTCCTTCTGAGAACCCTCTTTCACTTATTGCCTGGGAATTGCGTTCACCCAGCATTTAGATTCTCTTGTCTCGCTAGTTGGTCTTCATACTTGTAAGCAGGATGCTCAGGCCTTTGTGGTCCCTCAGTACAAAAGATGTCCTGGTCACCCTAACAGTTTAAGACGTCCTGTTCACGTGGGCCTCCAGCTATCCTGAGAAATCCTCCAAGTGATTCTAAGAATTACCACGGGCACGTCCTGAACCTCCCTGTCTACCCCTCAACCACCACTGACGCTTAGCCCATCGCTGAAGTTCTCTGCAGAGGCAGGAGCTGCGGGAAGTCACGCCATTGCAAAGGCTAATCAGGCTTTTCCTAGGAATGAAAACACCCAGGCCAAGGAAGCTGCCTTTAAGTGATCCTCAAGCCTCCAGTCCTCAAGGTCCCAGAGACACGCAGGGCAGTGCGCCAGAGAGGGAACCATAGCCGTCCCTGGCTCCGTGCCTCCCTGTTCACTGGACCCGAAATAGCATCGCTTATGCCCAAGTCACACCATTTTCCTTCAGCTCCTATCTCTCATGACTTGTTCCAAAAAGTAGCATAGAGGATAGATGTCCTCCTATCCCATTGCCTGCATTGCTGCCTGTCTGCCATCTCCTTATCTTATATCCCAGCTTAAAAGGCGTTGAACATCAACACATGAAAAGTTAAAAGTAATTTAACTACACACACATGCACACACACACACACACACACACACCCCTCCTTCCTCCATCTACCAAAATGCAAGTGCTCTTGTACCTATTAGCTCATGCAGATACTCTAGAATCATAAGCCTTCTAGCCCCACAAATGTACAACTTTAAATTTCACATGGGGCCCGGCCGGAGTGGCTCAGTTGGTCGAGCATCGTCCTGTGCACCGAAAAGCTGCCAGTTCAATTCCAGGCCAGGGCACATGCCTGGGTTACAGGTTCATCTGGGCACATACAGAAGGCAACCGATTGATCTTTCTCTTTCACATCGACGTTTCTCTCCCTCCTCTCTCTAGGCATGTCCTTAGGTGAGGATGGAAAGTAAAGTTCGAGTGGGGCTCATCTTGCCCTGCTCACATCCCTCACTATATTAAATAGATCCCCTCCCACCTTGTCATAATGCGAATTCTACATAGTAATTTATAGCCTAAAACCAGTTTTCACAATTGGCACTCCTTTGGTGTCAACTGTTGAAATCTGTTTGCCAAAATACTGCCTCATATGAAGCTTCAATTTGTTGTTGAATTGCTGCTCTTTGTCATCAAAGGACAGTTTACCATTTTGGGCCCAGAACTGGATTTATAAGTGTTTATATAGCAATTTGTAAGATAGCATTTTAAGATGACTTTTACATAGAGGCTGTTAGGACAATATTTGCCTCCTGTAGGATGACGAATTGGAAAAAGCGCGAGCTTTGGTGTCAGAAGACACGGGTTTGAATCCCAGCTTTGCCATTTACTGTCAGTGAAAATTTAACTCTCTGAGTCTCAGTTGTAAAATGCAGCCAATAAAATATTGTCACTAGGATTCACTGAGATGACATATGTAAGGCTCTTAGTTAAAGGGATTCAATAAATGGTGGCTACCATTATCTGTACTATTATTAAAGGGCATTGCGTTGCCTAAGGCTGCAAAAGGAAAACTTTCTAAACACTTGGGATGAACCAGGAATGGTATATGATGACACTCGCGACACTTCTCTGCTTCCACGTACAGAGCAGACCTCGTTAATCAATAACCGTGCTCTTTCCTATGAGGCGGCAGTTGGCCCCGGGAATCTTCAACATAGTGTTACAAGCAAACACCACTGCTATCTGTTTAGTAAATAAAAATATAAGATGCCCGGTTACATTAGAAGTCCAGGAAGCAATGAATAATTTTTTTATTATATGTATGTCCCATGTAATATTTGGGACATACTTACACTAACAAATACTGAAAATTATTATACTAAAATTATTTATTATTTACCTGAAATTCAAATATAATGGGGAATCCTGCATTTTATCCGGCAGCTCCTGTGGTTTGCATGGTTGAAAGTGACTTGTTATCCTGACCTCCATATTAATCAAATGATTAAAACTCAGCTCGAACTAGTTTTAGAGATGAACATAATCTATTAGCTTCCATAGGTAGGAGTTGCAGGGGTGGGTCTAGCCTCAGGCATGGTTAGATTCCAGAGTTCAATCAACACGTGCGGTCTCTGTCCCTCTCTCACTCTCAGGCCTGCTTCCCTGTTGGCCTCTTCCTGCAGCCCAGCTTTCTCCACCTGACAAGGAGGAAGGCTCCCCCAGTAGCAGATCTATTCATTCTCAGATAAACAACCAGAGAATTTCTTTTTCCCAAATTCTGTTTATCAATCCAGCAATTCTGGCCAGCCTAGACCTAACGCCAGTCTTGTGCTCACTTCTGTAACTGTTGCCACACAGATGGGCATGACCTTGGGTCATGGGTCATAGACTGGATCATGGATCCGTGCCTGCAGGTGGGGGTGGATTAAGACTCCAACACGGATGTCTCTCAGGATCACTCAGCATGGGAGAAGTACCGTTCCCCAAACAAGCAGGGTGCTGGAAGGGAAAAAACAACAGGTGTCCATTTCCATTCTGAATCATCTGTTTTTATAGAATCAGAGAAAGACTTCAAAACACGAGGCCAGAATCTGGGATTGAGAGTCAAATATTAATAAACCAAGGTACGGGGGCACCTTTGAAGGCAAAAAATAGTGACCTGACACAAGCAAATGTTCTGTTGCAGAAAGGTGGAGGGAGAAGCAGAGAGTGCATTTTGGCGAGTGATTGACAGGGACAGTAAGGGTTGCTGGTAAGTGCTCCTTAGGGGAACATTTGTGACTTAGTATTGGTTTTCAAACACTTTTGAAGCATGGAAAATGCCATGTTTCCCTCATGCCTTTGAAGCACCTGTCTGTCAGAATCCAAAGGGCTGACTACAGAAGGTGTGTAAAGAGTTATCTTCCTGATGTTTATAGGTGCATAGTGCGGAGAGTGAAAGCAAGGGCCGTGCAATGTGTCAGGGTTTGAATTCCAGCTCTACCACCTGCTGGATAATGAACTTGGACAGGTCTAGCCCTCCTGCACTGAGGTGAGTTGCCCTTGAGACAAGGGTCCATCCCTAGAACAGGTAGGGACATCTTGGGCAAGGAGGTCCATAAGCAAGAGAAAGGTCTCCATAGAAGGGGGCTTGGGCAGGGCCTTAGGTGACACAAGCTGAAAAGACCAGCCACTTAAGAATGTAAGCTCACCCTTATTCCTATCCTCACTGCTGTGTGGGGTCTCAGGACTCTGTGGAACACTTTCTATTCACACTCTCTATAACAAGGGATCTTTAAGAGGGATTATCCAAAATGCTGTAGGAAACAGAGAAGAAATGGGGGGAAGGGTAAGTTCAGATGTCATAAAAAAAATGACATCTATGTATGACTCTGAACAATGAGTGTGATCCCCCAGACAGAACAGAGACGCAATAGCCCGAGCACTCACAGAGACATAAACATAAACATGCACAACCTCTTTCGACTCTCAGACCTCCCATGCTCATTGGCTACATACTCAAAGCTTCTCTGGTTCTGTTTTGAAAGGGAAACCAATGAAAATGATTTTATGTGTTGATTTTTTCCTAAATGATTAGGAATTAAAACAGACACCGTCACCTCTTTCAATAATATAAGTCTCCTGGAACATCATTGTGAGTCCCAGCGGAGCCTTGGGAGCTCTTAGAACCTGGTGTATTTGGACAGCATGAGAAATGTGAGTGGGGCACACTAGTGGGACCAGCCGGGAGTGGCAGGGACAAACCCAGAACAGGGGGACCTGGACTGCAAAGCCTTGTGTGCTATGCAAGGCAGGTCATCTTTATACCATAAACAGAGGGAAATCAGGAAGGTTTTCAATGAGAGGTTTCATAGAATGTGATACTGTGAAATGGTCAATAATCATGACAACAGCTGTGGGAGGCCGCTTCTAAATGTCTCCTAAAGATCACTATCTCCCGATGTCCACACCCTCATAAGACCCCTTCCCCTTGAATGTGGCCTAGACCTGATGGCTTGGTCCCAATGAACAGAATAGGACAGAAATGATGGGCTGCCACTTCAGAGATTAGGTGACAAAATGACTGTGTCCCCTGTCTTGCGGGCCCTCTCCTGCCCTCCGGCATGTTCGCTCTGATGGGAGCCAGCTTCCACGTTTGAGCTGCACCAAAGAGAAACCTACATGTCAAGGAACTAAGAGAGGCCTTCAGCCAGCAGCCAGGGGTACACTGAGGCCTTTAGTCCAGCAGGCCACAGGGGACAGGATCTCACCAACAACCCTGTGAGTGAGCTTGGCAGCTGGGAAAGCCGGACTCCTCTTTCAGTGACGCCTTCAGATGAGACCGCGGCCTGGGCAGACCTTGATCACAGCCTTCTCAGAGACCTGAGGCCCAGTGCATAGCCTAGTTGTGTCTGGATGAAGTTGGGGTAATTTGTCTCACAGTCGTATATAATTAATACAATAGGTCACATTTATTTAGCTAGTCACCCCTGCCTGGTATGTTGTTAGCACTGCATCTGATTTAATGATCTCGTCCAATCTTCAGGGAAAACTTTGTGAGGTAGAATCATGATCCCATTTTACAGATAAGCATCCTGAGGCTCGGCCAGGTTAAGAAACTTCCCAGGTCACAAAGGTATGAAGCGGTTGAGCTAGGATTCTAATTCTACTCTTTCTCACCCCAGAATGTTAATTCTGAACCACTACACTACCTATTGTTTTGAATGCAGCAGAGTTCTGCAGAGGTAGGTGGGGTGGCAGGAGAGGGAGGTGTGGGCTTCTAGAAAACCCTTCATTAAGTCTACAGAAAATTGGAGGAGAGTAATTAGAAGCTGATAATTTTATTTCACCTTTAAAGACTATTAAACACAACATACCGTAATGGAATTAGTGACCTTATTAAAACATTTACTCACACAGTACTACTTGATGAAATTATGAATTAATAAATCTCTTTATACCTACAAATGATACAGCAAACCATTCATCTGAAGGTGAATCATCTGGTTACACCGACTCTCTGGTTCATTTCAAGAGGCACTAAGAGTCTTTAAAAAGCCAGTCAGAGACTTTGGGAAGGAAGTGATCTTACAAGACTCCCAGTTCCCTGTAACCCTGAAGGACACTGCCAGATGCCCCTCATGCCAGCCCCCCTGCCCACCCCTTGCTTGGCCCACCCTCACCTGTTCGTCTGGTGGATTGCTGGCAATGCCCTCCTTAGCCAAAAATATCTTGACAGTTGCCTGGGGAGAACAGTAGGCTGGATGAAAGTACAGAAATGGAAGTAGGCAAAAGCAGAGGAAAGCTGTCTGCCCCCAGTTCTACCGGTGCAGTGTGAGACTGTTCATGGAAGGACGGAAGGCTTAGGGGCATGAGAGGGCGATGTCAAATATCCTGGGGCCGGTAAAGTGTCCAGGAGCCTGGCGGAGGGGCAGGGCATGGCCAGCATGGCTTCCTGAGCCACAGACAGCTTCTTCCCCAGTGGGGATTACACTAGCTTCTGTCGGCTCTCCTGCTCGAATCCGTTCAAAATCTCCACTCACTACTCCATCGTTTGCACCCTTCGGTTTAGGAGCTCTTCCTCTCCCCTTAGCCATCTCTAGCAAAGTGGCTGATGGAAAATTTCCCAGGGGCATCCTAGGATTAGCCACACGTTGTAAATAAAAGGTACAAGGAACTTTTGACTGACTAGGATAATTAGGGAGAGGGAGGTGTTGTTAAAATAAAACCAGCCAAAGTGCGATACAAAATGTATGAGAATGTAAATTTTCTAGTTAAAATTATTTCCAACATTTAAGAACACATTTGTCATCCCACAGAAGTAATGTAAATGTGTAAACATAATGTAATACTTAAGGAACACAGAACATGATATAAACTGCTTGAATAAAAAGTGGCTAAAAGTTTAACATCTGTTAAAATAACTAGCCGTGGTTACCTTTGGCTTAGCTGAATTCTCCTTTTCACGTCCCCAGTAATAAAACCCTCTTCATGAGCCCCCTCCCCATCTCCTCTTATTTAAAGCTGCACCCTCACAGCACTAACACCTCACATGGACACCAACAGCCGACCGCGGAGCCGGAATTGGCTGCAGGCCTGCTCCATGTCAGGCAGCGTAACAAGACCATTACATACATTGTGTTCATTGCGTGTTCACAATCGCTCTAAGCGGGGTCCTGCATTTCACAGGGGAGAAAGCTGGGGCTGGGGGAGATTCGGTGAGTTAGGCAGCTGGGAAGGTGAGGAAGAGAACTCGGGGACCTGCCTCTGGCATCCGCACTCTTACCCTCCTGTGGCTGCCCGCCCTGGAGCGCTGACCACCTTTCCTCTCCAGGGTGGACCGTGGCTCTCTCGGAGCTGTTGCCAGAGACAGAACCACACGTACTGGGCTGCGCTCTCAGGGAGGGCTCACTCTCCACTGTCTCCCAAAGCCCAACACTGCCCCTGGCACTAGGTAAACTGCAATAAATACCCATTCGATTAAATTTCAAACCATCGGGTTTATCTTAATTGTTCTCAAATACTCTGACAAATTTCTACTGCATAAATCATAAACTGTAAACACATCAGTCCTCCCCTGAGCAGCACAAAAGTGAGTGGCCAGGTGAAGGCATACTGGCCTTTGGCCCTGTTTTAGTCTGTGTTCCCCCAAAGCAGGTGGCCTATTTCGATAAGTGATCCTAGGAAACAGGAATGGGGAAGGTGGAAGAGAGAGAAACTCAGGAGGAAGGAAGGCTGACTGAAGGATGAGTTTTGAAGCTGGATCCCCACTGTGGGTCATGGGGCTCTATTCTCCCAGGATTCTGGGGAACCAGCTAGAATGTGCCTCAGACTTGTCCATGTGAGAGACAGACGAACACATACCCTCTGCCTCCATCGCCCATTGGTCAAGGGCTTCCTTGGGGTATTTGTGCAACTTCGCTTTCAGGCTGCACCTACAGGTGCCCCAAGTCAGGGAAGCCTGGGTGGAAAGTGAGAGGTATGTGTGGAACTAACGTCAGGCCCCGCAGACCATGCCTGCGGGGAGCAGGCTGCTACAGTGCTGGCTGGAGAAGGTGGGCTGAGAGGACAGGAGGCTGTCAGAGCAGTGTCTGCTATAGGCCTCACCTGGCATAAAGTCTGCAGAAAACACCGGGTGCTGGAGCTAAAGGGAAGGCAGGGGTACTGGTTAAAATGCCAGAGGGCACAGAAGGTCTAGCCTCGCCCTATTCCAGAGATGTTTGGCAAGTGCTCTCAAATCAACACATTAGAGGTCTGTTCAGATTACAAACTGCCTTTTAAAATGCAAATAACTGAGTAGGCCAAGGTTAATTCTACTAGCGATTCTAGCCTACTGTGAATGCTTGAATTGCCTAAAACCCCATGCAGGCAAGATCAGAAGCAGGAGTTTGGATGGAAAACCATGAGAGAGGAATAAATGAAGGTAATAAATAACTGCCACGCCTGGTAAATGGGAAGTGGGATGCTGGGGGGCTGAGCCCCTGGCCACACCATGTGAAGTGTGTATAAAGGTGTCAGCGTGACCTTCAGCCGCCACGCCGGGTGTACAGCTCTATGTTAGTATTTAGCCTGCTCTTCTCGAGCTCTCTTACAAGAAATATGAAAATATACTCACAAAAAAGTGGCAGACGATAGGTTCCTTAAACTTCAGAAAAGTTTGAGAATTCTCAGCCTTGTTTACAAGTTTTAGCAACTTGGTTTAACTGTATTTTGATGATCTCTCCCTCTAGAGTGTGAGCTCCTTTGAGGCCAGGGGCAGTGCCCATTTTCATTTCCACCATAACCTCTGAGCTTAGAACAGTGCCTGGCACATAATAAATACTCAATAGACGTGTGCTGAATGACTGGATAGGTAAACGAGTACAGCTTGGAAGGTAAATAATGCCTAAAATGTGCATCGAGAATCCCATTACCAAGAGCACCGCAGCGCTAGATGACTGGGCCAAGAGCTCTTAAACTCCTGGAAGAGTCTTCCAGCCAGGCGGGACATCTGGGACAGCCCAGAACTTCCAGCACTGTATCTAGATGGTGGAGCGGGGCTAGATGTGTTTAAGAGCTATGTGAAGGCCTACAAATGGGGCCGGAGTCCAGACTTGTCTGTAGGACTAAGAAAGCTCTTTCTCAGCCCTGTTGCTGCTCACACTTCTCTCTACGAAGCTGTCTTTCTCCATTCCCAGTGACAGCAGCAATACCCTCCGCTAGGTATGAACTCCATTCCCCGCCTTCCATTGATTAGCCTTGAACTCCCTCCCCATCAGTTAGAGTCTTCAGGCTAACCTAGGTGTAGATGTTTTCCCCTTGGGTCCTGTCCATCTGGTGCAGGAGCCGTTTTCCTTACATAGGGAACTTGGATCTGACAGGAGTTTAGCAGACATAGAGCAGGAGCAGAGCATCTAATTGGGACGTTCATGTCATTTTTTTAAAGGTCACCTCGCTTGTCCGAATCCTTGCAGTTTGCAGGGCTATTTCTGAAACTCACTTTAATGGCATGATGCTACTGATGTCCCATCCCTCTGTGCCGTGTTCTACCCTGGAAAGAAATCAGCACCGTCCTCCCCCTGCTTCTAATCCTGCGTTTTCTTTATGAGTTCATCTTATTGGTTATCTGGGAGCCATGTCTGCTGCAGCTGCCCTGTGTAAAGTCCCCATGGGCACAGGAGGCTGTGTCGAGTTCAATCCTTTAACAGAAGGACACCAAAGCCAACATGAAACAAATAGTTTTTTCCTGATTTCTGGGACAGCTGCCTCACTTCAATTGAATTATATTTAAATAACTTAGGGTTTAGGAGGATCAGATAAAGAATGTTTTCTGAATGGGTTCCAAATCAACTTCTGTTTGCTTGAAGATTTACCAGCGGTTCATCAGTCAGCCAGTAAGTTCTGGCCTAAATTTGAGTCTCCTTTCAACTGACTTCTAAATCCCACAGGTACTTGCTGTATTATGCGGGAAAGTCAGGAGCCCATTAGTTCTTTATAGCCCCTGCTGCCACAGAAGAGCTGGTCATTAACGAATTTCACATAGCAGTTACAAAAAGAAAGAGCTTAGCCCAAGTTTTTCTGTTTCTGTCAATTTTTTCATTCCCCAGGAGAAGCCTAAATCTCTTTTCCAAACCCTAAGGTATCACATAGATTGCCATCGTAGAAACGGTGCTCCCTGGAAATGATCTCACTTCTAATCTCTTTCATATGTGTCTACAGAGGTGCCTGGGCCTGTAACTTTCACTCTTGAAAACCTGACACCTGGTGCAAGGAAAGGTTTTAACAACCTCACCATAGCCATGCTCAGACCTTGCTATTTGCAAGAAAAGAATTATGTCACCTCTCTGTTCCAGTTTCAGAATGTTAGTGAGGAAAAGTAAAGAAGATAATGATAAAGGAGCTAAAACGAATTGTGGGCTTAATGTGTGCCAGGTTCTGTGCTAAGCTCGTATTATCTCATTTAACAGTCTAAACTTCCCCGGGGTAACTCAACTGACATTTGGAGACCTTATGTAAGTTGCCCAAGTTCCCATGGCTGGGAAGTGTGGGAGCCTGGATTGAGTTAAAGTCTGATTCCAAAGTCAGTTCTCTTAAGTATGACAGCCTTTGCCCCTAAAGTGCCATCAGAGGATGGCGTCCTATATAAGCCCTTACAAATTAGGACAAGTTTTCTTTATATCCACCATTATCCTTAAGTTTTTTAAGGGAATTCTTCATGAGACATGGAAATGTCATGCACAGTTTATAAAGAAACAAACAAACATACAAATAAATAAATAAATAACCAAATGAGGGTTGTTTTTGTTTTAAGTGTGTTTTTAAAATTTCTTTAATTTTTAAAGAACACCTCAGTGGCCGCAAAATGAGTAAAGAATGAATATTGAATCATAAAGAAGTAATAATTTTTTATATGATATGGCATCCAGGGATGAATTTAGTAGATAAAATAATCTCCCATTTACAAAGGCATGTTTAGGAAATAACTGCTTCCCAATTGGGAGGCAAAAGGAAAATAAAATGTCTATTCCCATTGCTGCTATGTTCCAGCTATATGACTAATTTGTCCTTGAAAGGAAGAAGCTTAAACTGGGGGATTTAAGGTCACACGAACCTCACTCCATAATAGTTGAGTCATTTTATTTTATCCACTCCAAACTATTATTTGGTGAAAAACACAGAAATAGTCCTTGACGTAAAGATCTTATGATTACACCTGAATTTGATAGTAATTTCACTCTCATAAAACTCAGGGGCGCAGAGGAAAAGAGGCAGTGAAGTTGAACTGTGAAGAGTGAGTGTGACTCAGCTAGATCCACCTTAAAAAAAGAAGGAAATCCTGCCATGTATAACAACATGAACCTGGAGGACATTATGCTAAGTGAAATAAGCCAGTCACAGAAGGACAAATACAGCATGATTCCGCTTACACAAGCCTCTGTACAACATCTTGCATGACATGGTCAGATTGAGCCTCAAAGTCAGTCACCCTGAGGGTTGATCCCACACATGAACAGTACAATAGCAATCAAGACCCAATTACAACAGGAGGGCACACACAATCCACAAGAGGGACATTCCTAGAGCATCTAGCTCAAGATCAAGGAGACTGTGCCACTGGGTCTCACAAGACACCTACTTCAGAAGGCCACCCCACAAAGACTGGGAGCCATAGCAGACCTCTCTAATATATAGAACAAACACGATGGGACAGTCAAGATGGGGAAACAAAGAAACAGGCCCCAAATGAAAGAAAAGGAGGAATTTCCAGAAAAAGAGCCAAATGAAATGGAAGCAAGCAACTTATCAGATATAGAGTTCAAAGTTCTGGTTACAAGGATTTTTAAGGAACTTAGTGAGAATTACAAAAAACTTAGTGAGAACTACAACAGCATGAAAAAGGAAATAGAAACCATGAAAAAGAACCAGTCGGAAATGAAGAATATCATGTCTGACATCAAGAATACACTGGCCCTGGCCTTGGCTAGGTAGCTCAGTTGGTTAGAGCATTGCCCCGATACACCAAGGTTGTGGGTTTGATTTCTAGTCAGGGCACATATAAGAATCAACCAATGAATGCATAAATAAGTGGAACAACAAATCAATGTTTCTCTCTCCCTCTCCTACCTCTTCTCTCTCTCAAATCAATAAAAAAAAGAAAAGAAAAACTGGTCCTGGTGTGGCTAAGTGCTTAGAGCATTGACCCACATACTGAAGGGTCATGGATTCAATTCCCAGTCAAGGGCACACACCTGGGTTGCAGGTTCAATCCCTGGTCCAAGTTGGGATATGTGTGGGAGGCAACCGATTGATGTGTCTCTTTCACATCAATGTTTTTCTCTCTCTCTCCTTCTCTCTCTCTCCCCCATCAACCCCTTCCCTCCTGTTCTGTCTGAAAAGTCAATGGAAAAAATATCCTCTGGTGAAGATTAAAAAAAAAAGAATATACTTGAAGGAATTAAAAGTAGGTTGAAGTAGAGGATCAAATCCAGTCATTTGAAAGACAAGGTAGAAAAAAACACCCAATTAGAGCAGCAGAAGAAAAAACTATGAGGATAGTTTAAGAGAATTTTGGGACAATATGAAATGTAACAACATCCACCTCACAGGGTTACCAGAAGGAGAAGAAAGTGAGCAAGGGATAGAGAACCTGCTTGCAGAAGTAATGACAGAAAACTTCCCTAACCTGATGAAGGAAAAAGTCACACAAGTTCAGGAAGCACAGAGTCCCAATCAACATAAACCCAAAGGAACCCACACCAAGACACATCATAATTAAGATGTCGAACGTTAAAAACAAAGAGAGTATCTTAAAGGCAGCAAGAGAGAGACAGAAAGTTATCTACAAGGGGGTTCCCATTAAACTGTCAGTTGATTTCTCAACAGAAACACTATAGGCCAGAAGGGACTGGCATGAACTATTCAAAACAATAAAAACAAGGACCTGAATCCCAGAGTACTCTATCCAGCAAGGCTATCACTTAAAATTACAGGTGAAATAAAGAGCTTCCCTGACAAAAAAATTCATAACCACCAAACTAGCATTGCAAGAAATGTTAAAGGGACTGCTTTAAAAAGAGGAAGAAATCAAGGAAGAGATGAACACAGGTATAAAGAAAAAAATGGCGATAAATAAGTACCTATCAATAATTACCTTAAATGTAAATGGATTAAATGCTTTAATCAAAAGACATAGGGTAGCTGAATAGATAAGAAAAATGACCCATATATGTGATGTTTACAAGAGACCCAACTCAGAACAAAAGGTTCACACAAACTGAAAGTGAAAGGTTGGAAAATAAAAAAATCAATGCAAATGGAAAAAAAAAAAAATTAGGTAGCAATACTCATACCTGAGAAAATAGATTCAAAACAAAGGCCATAACAAGAGACAAATAAGATCACTACATAATACTAAAGGGATCGATCCAACAAGAAAATATAATCCTTGTAAACATATATGCACCCAATATAGGAGCATCTGAACATGTTTAAAAAGCTCTTGGTGGACTTTAAGAAAGAGATCGACAGCAATACAGTCATGGTAGGGCACTTTGACACATCACTGCCATCACTGGATAGATCTTCCAGACAAAAACTCAACAAGAAAACAGCTACCTTAAAAGACACACTTGATCAAATGGATATAATTGATATTTATAGACCATTTCATCCCAAAGTAGCAGAATATACTTTCCTCTCAAGTGCACATGGGTCATTCTCAAACATAGACCACATGTTAGGACACAAAATAATCCTAGCAAATTCAAGAAGACTGAACTCTTATCAAACATCTCATACCACAATGGCATGAAACTTGAAATCAACTACAATTAAAAAACTCAAAAACATTCAAACACGTGGAGACTAAATAGCATGTGATTAAACAATGAATGGCTTACCAAAGAGATCAATAAATAAATCAAAAACTTCCTGGAAACAAATGAAAATGAACACACAACAACTCAAAATCTATTGGACATGGCAAAAGCAGTCCTGAGGGGGAAGTTTGTATCACTATATAGGTCTACCTTAAGAAACAAGAAAAATTTCTAATAAACTACCTAACCCTACAACTTAAAGAATTAGAGAAAAATAAAGCCCAGAGTAAGTAGAAAGAAGGAAATAATAAAGATCAGAGTGAAAACAAATGACATGAAACTAAAAAAACAACAAAAAACACACCCCAAAGATCAATGAAACAATTGCAGGCAACAAAGAGGGAGGGCTCAAATAAATAAAATCAGAAATGAAAGAGGAGAAGTAACAACTGATATCACAGAAATAAAGGGAATTGTAAGGAAATACTATGAACTACTTTATGCCAACAAAATGGACAACCTGGGGAAAATGGACAAATTCCTAGAAACATATAATCTTCCAAAATTCAATCAGGACAAATCAGAAAGTCGGAGTAGACTGATAACTAATGAAACTGAAGCAGTAATCAAAAACCTCCCAGCAAACAAAAGCCCTGGTCTGGACGGCTTCACAGGAGAGTTTTACCAAACATTCAAAGAGCTCACACCTATCCTCCTCAAACTATTCCAAAAAATTCAAGAGGGGGAAGACTTCCAAGCTCTTTTTACTAGGCCAACATTATCCTAATTCCAAAACCAGATAAAGATACTACAAAGAAAGAAAATTGTAGGCCAATATCCCAGATGAAAATAGATGCAAAAATCCTCCACAAAATATTAGCAAATTGTATCCAGCAATACATTCAAAAGATCATGCACCATGACCAAGTGGGGTTTATTCTGGGGATGCAAGGTTGTAAAATATTCGAAAATCAATAAATGTGATATATCACATAAAGAAAATGCAAAATAGAAATCAGAATTTATATCAATAGATACAGAAAAAGCATTTGATAAAATTCAGCACCCGTTTATGATAAAAACTGTCAGCAACATGGGAATAGAGGGATCATACCTCAACATAATAAAGGTCATATATGAAAAACCTACAGCCAGCATCATACTCAATGGGCAAAAACTAAGTGTTTCCCTTAAGATCAGGAGCAAGATGAGGATGCCCACTTTCACCACCTATATTCAACATAGTGCTGGAAGTCTTAGCCACTGCAATCAGTCAAGAGGAAGAAATAAAAAGCATCCAAATTGGAAAGGAGGAAGTGAAACTGTCATTATTTGCTGATGACATGATACTGTACATAGAAAACCCTAAAGACTCCACCAAAAAACTATTAGGTCTAATAAATGAATTTGGCGAAGTAGCAGGATACAAAATTAATAGCCAGAAATCAGTGACATTTTATTACACCAATAATGAACTATCAGAAAGAGAAACTAAGAAAACAATCCCATTTACTATTGCAACAACAACAAAAAATAAGGTACCTAGGAGGAGGTAAAATACCTGTACCAAGGAGGTAAAACACCTGTACTCAGAAAACTGTAGGACATTGAAAAATAAATAGAGGAAGATTCAAATAAGTGGAAGCATATACAGTGTTTATGGATTGGAAGAATTAACTTCATAAAAATATCCATACTACCCCCAAGCAATCTACAGTTTCAACTCAATTCCTATTAACTTACCAATGGTGTGTTTCTCAGACCTAGGACAAATATTCCAAAAATTTATATGGAACGACAAAAGACCTTGAATAGCCACAGAAATCTTGAGAAAGAAGAACAGAGTTGTAGGGATCACAATACCGGATATCAAACTATACTACAAAGCCACTGTAATCAAAATAACCTGGCACTGGCACAAGAACAGGCATTTAGATTAATTGAACAGAACAGAGAGAGTTCTTATATAAAGAACTTACACAACTCAACACCAGGAAAGAAAACAATCCTATTGAAAAATGGGCAAATGACCTAAATAGACACTTCTCTAAAGAAAAGATACAGATGGTCAATAAACACATGTAAAGTAAAACGATAATGAAGTATCACCTCACACGTGTCAGAGTGTCCACCATCAACAAATCAACAAACGACTTGTGCTGGCGACGGTGTGGAGAATGGGGACCCTGGTGCACTGCTGGTGGGAGTGCAGACTGGGGCAGCCTCTATGGAAAACAGTGTGAGGTTCCTCAAAAAATTTAAAATGGAGCTGCCGTTTGACCCAGCGATCCCACCCCTTGGAATATATCCTAAGAATCCCGAAACACCCATCAGAAAGAACATATGCAGCCCTATGTTCAGAGAAGTGTTATTTACAATAGCCAAGATCTGGAAACAGCCCAACTTCCCATCAGTAGGTGAGCGGATAAAAAGCTGTGGGACATTCACACCATGGAGTACTACGCGGCTGTAAAAAGAAGGATCCCTTATCCGTTGAGACAGCACGGAGGGACCTGGAGATTGTTATGCTCAGTGAAATAAGCAGGCAGAGAAAGACAAGTACCATATAATCTCACCTACATGTGGAATCTAATGAACAAAATAAACTGATGAACAAAATAGAACCAGAGGTGTGGATGCATGGAAGAGCCACGGGGAGGGGAGCGGGGGGACTGGGTAAAAGGAAGCAAGGAGAGTAACCCAAGAACGTACAGGCATAGCCCACGCCCAGCCATGCAGTGAAGGCCGGGGGAGGCGGGCAAAGGGGAGACCTTTGTAATAGTGCCAACAATGAAAAGACAACTCAGGGGTGCAGATGCGAAACTTCATTTCTCTATAACTTAGTTCTCAGGCTCTCATATATTTTTGGTAGCAGGAAGCAGCCTTGCCAATTCAATGCAAAACCTACTTCCTTCTGGATTGGAACAAAGTCCCTTTTGCAAGAAGAATTGGTTTGAATTTTCCTCCCTCCCCTCCCCCTTCCCTTCCCTTGGGCAGTAACTCGGGTCTGGGGGAGGGGGACTCCGTGTAAGATGGCATCTCGCTTACAGTGGCCTGCTGTCTACACTGGCCCTCGCTGGGCTGAACCCCACCTCATTTCACCCTCACCCCCGACGTGCAGGCTTCACTGCTGATGTCCGTGTTTTCACAACAGCCTTTGGACTCCGGGCATAAGCACTTTGAGCTGTCCTCGTGCCAAGCCCAGGCCCCTTTAGTTTGCGTGCTTTTTCTTCCCCGCGCTGCATCTGAGGACTCTCTTTGTCTGCTTTCCGCACCTTCCCTGGGAGGAGCTGTACCTCCCGAGGCTTTTCCTAGGCCCATCCGCCTGTGTCCCTCTCCCACCACCGCTGCCCTCCTGTGAGGCTTTCTCCAAGGCTTCGTTCCCCTGAGTTAGGCCTGGGAAAGCCTCTGCAGCTCGATCTCCGCACACTGACAGAGGCATGGATTTACCCTAGGAGGGTGGGGGTGCAGAGGACCCCTTTGTGTTTTGATTTCCTCTCCCATTCCCCAAGCTCCTTCTCTTCAGTTCAGAAAAGACTTTTAATCTCCTCTTGAGCAGTAAGAAAAGCACCGTGAATTCTTTCAAAAATATTGTTTGTGGCATACGCTCTATATGCTGCTTCTTTTAGGAATCAACTTGTTGATTCTCAATACCTTTTGCTTAAATTGATCCACTAAACTTTGTCAAAACTAAACATCTCTTCTCAAAAGATACTGTTGAAATAAAAGACAAAGCACAGAGTGGTAGAAGATATTTACAATACATTTATCTGACCGAGGTCTTGACTTCAGAATATATTAAAAACTCCTACAACTCAATAATACAAAGGCAAACAATTCTATTTTCTAACAGGACCAAAAGACTTGAACAGCAACTTCATAAAGGAGGTTCTATGAATGAACAGTAAGCACATGAAAAGATACTAAACCCCATTTGTCATCAGGGAAATATAGATTAAAATCACCTTGAGTTAGCACTACACATCCATTAGAATAGCTAAAATCTAAAGTACTGATAGCACCAAGTAGGTACGGATGTGAAGCACCATGAACTCTCATTTACTGATGGAGAATGTAAAATGGTGCATCTGCTTTGGAAAAGAATTTCCAAAGTAGGAGCTATCTGCCATATGCTTTCTTTCCTCTCATAATTTGTCCTAAGAATTCTCACTTCCTTGGCTTCCCTGCACTTCCAGCTCTGTCTCCTCCACTCAAGGAGTCCCTGCTCCTTGACACAGAAGGCAGTAAAGTCATAAACTGGAGCATTGTTTCCTATTTCTCAGAAATCACTGTCCTTAGTTACCTGCTGCCCAATGTCTTAAAAATAATCATTTTATATATTCTGTCCAGCATTTAATTGTTTCAGCTGGAGGGCAAGTCTAGTCACCGCTATTGCATCTGGGAAGAAAGAGTTCCAATTATATTTTTAAAGACTGCTTTGCTGTATGGAGAATAAACCAGAGGCAAGTTATTTCTCTGAACATAAGGTTGTTTTGTAATGAGTAGAATATAGGCAATACAGGTAAAGCCTGCCTCAGCATTATAGTGAAATTAATTGAGATAATGCACATGGAATATAGAAAAGATTAATTGCATGCTTTTCTCCATGTGTAAATATGATAATTTTAGGAATATCCATTTTATACCCCAGGCTTAAGTACTCAGTAAATGTGTGTTGAAAATTCAATCCCCTTGTAATATGACAAAGTAATCTACCCAACAAGAGCACTAAGACTTCAAGTCAAATAGAATTGGTTAAAAAACAATAGCAGCGTGTGTATAGCTATTATCTTGGTAAATCCTTACAAGGGAGTCCCAGAAAATTTTGGAAGGACAGGGCATAAAACTGAGAGGAACCTTTTACAAAGGTTTTCTTGTAAGCTCGAAAGGAATCTGTAGGACAGTCCAGCCATCTCCAGCCACCTACAGGGAAACATCAGGGGGAATACTGGCTGTTTATTACTTCAAAGCGCACAGGAGTCTCTAGAACAAAACTTTCCCAGAAGGGGCGCATTTAAGGACACAGCTGTCTACTGTCAAAACAGGGGGAAGAAAAAAGAGAAATGGTCTGAATTTTAAATCAGAGTCTTAATTTTTATAGTTCTTGAATATATGAGCACACACGAATCCTCTTTTTCTCATAAGTTAGAACTGATTTCCACTGCCCCTTCCCTCCTTAACAAACGGCTGAGGGAAACTACCTTGGTGTCCAGCTGCCCTGCAGGAAATGCCTGCTCCCATCGGAGGCTGTGTGATTTCCAGCATCTGCCGTCTTGAGCCAACGCTAAGATAAGCAGTTATTATTTTAACAGTTTATCAAATAATTTCCGAGAGGCGACCCTGTGCTGTTTTTGTTGGAAAGTTGCTTCTGCCTAAGATTATATTTACTCTAAGCTGTGTTTGTGGTCAGAGGCCTTACCGAGCGCAAGCGGCTTACTCCGAGCTTCCACTAACCAGAGCTCTTTTGCGCACATTTTCATTTGTTAATTTACGAGTGGATGGTTAGCAAATCCCACAATGAGGTAAGTCTCGGCTCCGTCCCTCCAGTGTTTACTAGCTACTTTTTGGCTGCGGGAATGTTTATCATAATAAGCAAAACCTTAATGGAATCAGCCAAGGTTTTCAATTGCAGTCAGAGCTCCTTCGTTCTGAGTCCAGCAGGCTGTCTCCAGCAGAGCTGATATTTAGAGGCAAAGAACAAGAGACGGGAATAAAACCCCTTTCAGTGAAAGAGAAAGTTACAAATAACAACAAGTTTTTATAGCTTTAGAACTGGACAGCTTAGCAGATAAAAACGAGCATAGTGTTGTCCCTCTAACCAAGGGGATCTAGTTCTCAGGAAATGGTTGATCAGATCTGCTGAGCCGACCCCATTCCCTCCCATTTTTCTATTTCAGTCCTTGCTTTGTTCACGGAGCAGCGATAGTGATTTAGGGTGGCATGTTGCTATGGAAGCTTATTTTTCTCTGCTTTGGTCTACGAGGACTTGTGAGCTCTTAAACGTCTTTGCATGAGTTACGGCTCGGCCGCGCCGATGCCCTGATGGGCTGGGCAGCTGTGCAAACCCAAACTCAGGCGAGGGGTGCTTGCAGAGAGAGTCCCAGGGCGGGCTGGGCCTGTGCAGCACGTAAAAGAAAAACCGGGCCAGTGATGGAGTCGCGGCCTATAGCTTTACCTCGGAGGGTTTTGATGATTCGAGCACTACCGCTGTGGTAGCACTCCGGGTGACTTCTCTTGCCTAATTTTCAGGGCGGTGGAGTGGTACGCATTGATGAAGATTCATCCTCTCCTGACCTGGCAACCCATATCTCCACACCTAAAGGAGACGTTCAGCTCGGGTGCCACGATACCTCGGTGTTTGGTGCCTAGAATGCAATCCCCATGAGGATAGGGACAGTGTTTTATTTGTTACGGTCTATTTAGCACTTTAAATGAGGACTTAATGCATAATAGGTGATCAATAAATATTTGCTTGAATGGCTTAATAGGATCATAGAAGCTTATTATTGGGAGGGAGCTAAGCCCGGCTAATTCTCCTTCTCAGCCACTGCTCATTCCTCCCTTACAAAGTAAGGAGAGCTGGTCTTGTACCTTCTGGAATCCTCACTACTCAGAGGGCCATCGATCCCATTTACAGGAGTCTTTCATCTTTCAAAAGATTCCCCTTACGCAGAATCACAACCTACCCCCTTGTGTCTTCCCTCCTTAATTTTTGTTCTTCCTCCTAGAGAGACACTGTCTTCTTCCCGACAATGCTTCAGAAGGCGGGGGACTGTCTCACGATTCCCCGTGGAGCACAAACGACATGAAACAGAGTATAAACGGTTGAAGGGGTGTAACCTATAAAACCAGGAAGGAGCTCTTCTCTTGTAGAACAGCTGGTTTTTAGGATGCTGCCCAGACCAACTGATTTTAAAGATTGCATGATACTAATGGAGTCATTAGGATTCATTATATTGCAAAAGGCTACTGGACCTTAGGGGGTAAAAAAATCTCCATTTTAATATAGCTTGACACAAAGCTTCGAGGAAACCAGATTCTCAAGGAACTCTATGTGAATTTTTGATCAGGTAAAGACCTTGGAATTAAAATTTTAATAAATTAATCATACAGCTCTTTTTTAATTGAGTAGCTATTCAGTGTCATCACTTAATTTTCCTGTATTGTATTAAGGTATATTACTCATCGCCGAGATGTATTAAGTGCTAGTGCCCTGCGAATGTTACTGCATTGAGTTCGCGTAACAAGCCTAAGAAGAAGGCCCATTATTGCCCTCATTGTATACAGCAGGAAGCTTTGGGTCGGTGAGGATGAGTAATTAACCCAAGGTCACCAGCAGTAATGTCACAGGGTCGGGCTTCAAGCTCAGGTCTGTCTAACGCCAAAGTATTCTTAACCTCCAGACCATATATTTTTAATGAGAACTGAATTCTTGTGGGGCAAAGTCACGTTCAATTTGTGTTTGTAGACCTCACAGCGCCTTGTACACAGTTGGCACTCAATACATATGTGCCAAGTAATTGGACACATTTGGTGATGGTGGACCATGGGCCAAAGCACAATCCATAATGTGACACATTACACCTCAGATTTCATCTCTGAAATGAGGAGCGGGGTTGCGCGTTTGCTAGGCTTCCTTCCAGCCTTAGGTGTGAATGCTGCTAGCCCAGGAACGCGCCTGAATGCAGTTTAATGACACAGACAAGAGGGAAGAGCATAGCAGGCTGAACAACAGGAGCTAATGCAACATTCCTTTGAACAGAACGTCTCCTCTGCCCAAAATACCCTTTCCCCACTTGCTCACTTGGCACATGTCCAGCGGTCCGCTCAACCAGCCTCCCCTCCGCGACACTGTCCTTGACCTCTCCCTCAGCACCCCACCCTCACACACAATCCCTGCCTCCTCGGGGCCCCCAAGTACACTGTGTGTGATTTGTGATTATCTGATTGTGGGTCTGTCTCTCCACCTTGTTCCCTAGACTGTGAGCTCCTTAAAAACAGAAATTGCCTCCTATGCACCTCCAGGTCCTTTCATAAAACCTCCAGTAAATGTTTTTGAGAGGCTGAGTGAATTAGCAGGCCATGTGCAGGGGGAGGCAAGGGGGAACAGTTTGACCTTAATAGAGAATTCAGGCCAGAAAACAGTGAGAAATTAAGTTAGTACGAGGTGGAATTCCAACAAGGAGAGTTGAGGCTTGTGCCCCAGGAATGCCCTGGGCCATTCATGGTAGGAAGTGACAGTGAAAAGAAATATTCTATTAGGAAAATTAGTGTAGACATGGTTTCCCATTAAAGAAATGAGTGAAGGTAATGAACTTGCTTTCTTTCTTAGCATGCTCTTAATAAATCCGCATCTTGTGTATTATATCTGACACTTACATGCATAAAAACACAGAATAATCTGATTTTGAGATGTCTTTCTTATTTCATTTTAAGTGAATGAATTTTTAATGAACTACTAACACAGTAAACAAATATCTTACTTAGGATAAACCAAGTCTGAATAAGTCTAAACAGTTGTCCAGAGCATATGTAGCACCCAGCTCAGGGCCTGGCACATACTAAGTGCTCAGTTAATATTTGTTGAATGTCAAGTTGCTATTGCACTGTAGTTGTATTCACTCTGGTTATGCACATGAAGGAAGGGTAACAGCCATCCACGGACCTAAACACTGAATAGTTTAGAAAATTAAGAGATTAAAAAATTAAAGATCGAAAGATCTTTTGTGTTCATGTTTGGAATACAAAATATATATATATATATATATATATATATATATATATATATATATATATTTGTATCAATATGCTTGTCTTTTTAATTATCTGAGATGTAAAACAATATTAAAATAAGTGCAAATCAGAACACATATCAAATGACCACTATAGATGGCAGCTCAGAAATGCATTCATCACCAACCAGACAGCCTATACTCAGTATGAGTAGCTAAATGGGTGGCACTTCCTACAAGTCAAACAAGGCCCTTTATTCTGGAACACCTTGGAGAAGCTGGTACCAGAAAGCAGCCCAGTCAATTTGAGTCCTCTGACTGCAGTGGTTTGCCATGTTTACCAGATGGTAGGCCACATTGCCAGGGAGTTGCATCATTTTGCAATATTGGGATTTAAACTCACAAGCAATTCCAGAATGCAAAAATGCAAAACTTTCTCCCTAACTTGAAGAAGAGCAGAAAGGTGTGGGGGGGGGGGGGAGGGAGGGGCATCCGCGGGTGCACATTTCAAAATGAGGATGGCGTAGGAGAGCTCTTCTGTGATATTCGGGATCTGATTTACGTCACTAGCTCCTCAGTGACTAAGCCTGACGCCATTAGACAAATGTTACGTGATGCTGCCTGATGGAGTGCATAATGATCTCATTTGGACCATCTGTGAGTCAACATTTATGCCCAGGGAAGGGTGAGGTTTTATCTTGAGTCCTAGATTCTCACAAGGATTTCCATAATTGTGCAGCTTGCGGATGGCTTCTCTCTATGTGTGTGTGTGTCAGTAGGGGGAGGGCACTATGCAGTCCTCCAAAGCTTGGCTTTCTTATGCATATTTATCACTTTCAAATTTACAGCTAATTGCTAGGATATTATTTCAGAAACAAATGCAAATCAGCCCCAGTCCCCAGTGCTCTCATCTACAGAGAAAGTGCAAGGGAAAGAACTAAAGAGAAGTGGCGGGCTCTTTCCTTATATTCAGAAACCTTGTCATCCCATAAGTTTGAGCCAGAAATTGGATATTATACAACAGGACTGTGAGCCAAGTCCTGCTTGATAGTAGGGCCTCATTTCTTGTGTGTATTCTACAGGTGCTTGTAAATTTGGTAGGTATATCTGAATAGTGTCAAAAGGATCGTATTTCTTACTGACGTTATGTATATTTCAAGGCTAACTTATCTTTATTCCTGATTTTGATCTTCCATTGGTGGTGGCTTTCACCTCTCTGGATTTATGTTGCCCTGGCTCTAGCCCCTTTTAAGGTAATCTTCTCACTAGTTTGGGGTATAGTGTAGTGGAAAAGAACTTGGGCTCTGGAGCCTGTGGCAGTTATTAGGATGTTCATTAAGTGTTTCTAATTCTCTTTCTAGGCACAGATTGTCACCTCTCTGCTCCCTTGAAGGTAGAGGTGTTTGTGTGACTAATGTTTTGTTCAAGGAAATGAAAGTGTCGGTGATGTGGCTATTCCCAGGGAGAAAATTTAGAAGCCTGCATGTGATTTGCCTCACCACTCTTTTTCCCCTTCTGCTCCCATAATTATAGCGACGTGGAGATGGAGTCACCTTCAGATGCAGTCCCCAAGCGAGGACAGCATAGAAGAGAGTCCTCAACTCACGTAACATAACCTCTGTTATTTTTAAGCCACTAATACTTGGTGGTCGGCTGTTACCCCTGCAGAAACTAAGTTATCCTGACTGATACCGGAGGGACAGGCGTGGGCTCAGGTCCTTGAACAAATTATGGAACTTCTCCCACCACCTCAGAGAGTCTTGTGAGCATTAAATAAAAGCATGTGAGCAAAGTGGTTGGCCCAGAGCACGTCTGTAACGATGTTTGTTCCTGTTCTTCCCAGAGCCGGCATCTTGTTTACCACCTTTGTGCCTAGAATAAGACCTAGAATATAGAAGACGTGTGAATAAATAAAGGAATACATAGAAATATTTAGGTGTACTTAAAGAGTGATTTATTTAAAAGACCCTTTAGCAATTTTTTTTATTCCTGCTCATTTTCTTATGTCAGTCTTTCTAGGGCACAGTCACTCAGAGAGACAGGATAGTTGAGGAGGGGAGGACACAGTTCTGAGGTTTTAGCTCTGGCTCAGCTAGTTGCTACCCCAATGGCCCTGGACTGAGTGGGACAATTTGCAACATCCTAAGCAGAGGTGGCAATGGCCATCCTGACTCCTGCATCATCCAGACTCTTTTGGAGAATGGAGCTCTGCTCTGAGAAGCACATTGGGGAGGGACATTAACAAACTGGAATGCACACGAGGAGCAGGTGACGGGCGAGAATGGAAGGCAGAGAGGGACACCGAGGAGTTGGGGAGCTATTGCTTCTGCTCCAGACACCCCATGCTGTTTGTTGTAAGGTTAACTGAACATGGAGACTGTTTGCGCTCTCAGTACATTAGTGGACAAAGTGAGCAAAAATGTTCCCACTTGATAAACTAGGGACTGTCCTATGGCCCACGGACACAGCACGCGATGCGCTTAATAAGAACAGTAACTTCACTCACTTGCTTAGAAATCATAGAGGGGAAGCAGCCTGAAATTACTGAGCAAACAGAAAGATGGAAAATAGGGAATATGGAATTTTGTCACCCCATTTCATTCCAGGCAGCATTAGCTGAGCAGCGGGGGAAAGCTTTAGACGGGCAGAAAAGAAGGCCACCGGGGAAGGACAGGAGTGAGCCAGGGACCGGGACAAGCCTGGCCCTGTGGACACCTGGGGGCTGCTGTGCCAGGGCGTGGAGGAGTTGCCACACCAGAGGTGGGCCCGAGCTTCACGGACACGAACAGGAGGGAACTGACGGGAAACGGAACCTCCTGCGTTGACCAAGGATAGAAGGAGCAGAACAAGGGAGGCTGGCGTCAGAGGTGGCCTGAGACCTTCGGCCCAAGGCTTTCTGTGAGACATCGTCAGGTGAAATCTGACACTGGCAGTGGGACCCGTCATTGCCTCCACTCTGTACTTTCTCCTCTAAGTAATTCTCTCGTGGTGGAAGGGTTGCTTTTCCCACATAAAGATAAGTGGTCCTGGAAGAAGTTCTTCAAGACATTTACTCAGGGCTTCCACCATGAGCACTGAACACCTATTATGTGGCCGGCGACAAACTAGGTACTAATGATGTAGGGATTGGAGTTAAAGCCTCTGTCCTGAAGGACATCACAGGCCAGTGGGGGAGATGAGTTCCGAAATGAGAGGTCAGACTGCGATGTGAGTGCCAAAGGATTCTGGAGGCAGCTGGGAAGAACCCCTGGCCCAGGGACAGGTGAGGAGCAAGTGGTGGGAGGCCAGGGAGGGGCCGACCTCGGGACGCGAGCCTAGGGGGAGAGCGGCAGAGGGCCAGGCAGGCGGCCGGCCCAGGCGGCTGCGTGTGGGTGCTAGGCCCGCACCGGGCACAGAGCGAGAGTGAGGCTGGGGACGGGCCTGGGGGGGCTCGGCTGCATCCTAAAGGGAGTGTTTTCTGGGAGAAGTGACACTTTAAGCTTTGACCACATATTCTTCTTAGGGAGATGGCTCTGGAGGTTGGGGAGGCGCCTTTGAAGGGGGGAGGAGACGCCGGCAGGCCAGTCTGGAGGCTGTGGCTGCAGCCCCTGTGACACAGGACGAGCCTGAACCGCAGCTCTGGAAGCCGGGAAGAGATCCTGAGCCAAAGTCCCACTGTGAGGTCGCCTAGAGGGCTCTCTTGGTTTGTTTATTGATCCCATTCTTTCAGTAAGCATTTAGAGCGAGGACAATTACAATTAAGGTGGGGGGTGCGGTGGGGGTGGGGGGTGGGGGGATGGGGTGGGAGGGAGGAGCTGCTGGGACCAGAGGCCTGGTGTTTGTCACTTTTGGCCCCTGCTCAGGGAATCCCTGAATGGGTTCTTCCTTTCCGATTGTTCCTTTGCTGATACGAGGATAGATGGGGGTTGGGGGGAGCCTCCCGTCCTGGAACAGGCCTGGCCCACTCCAGGGCATCAGCAGATGCACCAGGGAATTTCTCTTCAGGAGACAGTGGCTGCGGTAAGTACCATGTCTCCTCGGAGCTCCCTGGAGCTCAAGGGATAGAGTAAGGACAGAAATAGCTTATGGTCTTTGGAAGGTGTGTACGGTGGTCATGTAGACCCCTGCTGACTTCAGAGTTCTCTGGGATCTTGTAACTAATGTAGAGCCGGCGACACGCTCCTATTTGGTATTATGTGTCTTCAGGATGGTCCAGAGGCTTCTCAGGAGAGAGGTAACGCAGTGTGTTGAGGAGGGAAACAGTTTGGTTCTTCTTGCAAAGAAGTGGGGGTGCTGGTGGTGAAGGCGGGCTGAATGCCTTTGCTTTCCACAGTGAATGCTTGTCTTCTCCCTCATCTTTGTCAACTCTTCTCTCACTCTCCAAGATGCTCGTGCACAGGAGAAAAGGTGCCACTAGTGGGCACAAGCTCTATGGATGGGCCTCTCTCTGGCTCCAAATATATAGATGAGACTGTAGGGACCTAAATTTAGCTTTGGCTCTGCCTACCTGGCTCCTTTCCTTGGCACTGGAGTCGATGCCTGATGGTGCTTTGGTGTGTGACCAAGAGAAGCTGTACAGCCGCAGAACACAGGGCGGAATGGGGTGAGAAAGCTGGGCAGGATTAAACTGGAGAAGTAATGATAGTAGGGGGAGAAAGGAAAATATTTCTCTCTCTTACCCTAAGCCAGGGGTAGGGAATGTCCAGCCTTTGGGTCATTTACACCAGCGAAATCGTTTGGTCTGGCCCTGCCAAGGCAACAGCAGTCAGGACTCGGAATTCGATAACTCTATGAGCTATTTTCATAGCTAGTTTTTAAGTTTATAATTTGTACGGCCAGCAAATGATATTATAAATATCTGAATGGCCCTTGGCAGAAAGGGCCCCAGCCCTATGTGATGCAATCAAATTTTCTGGAGCATTAGTTGTCTACAACCACTATGGCAAACATCCATGAAGATATCTTAGCTTACACCTTAAAACAAGACCAACTTCTACTTGGGGCTAGCTAATCACTGATGCGGCACTTCTGTGCCTTGATCAGTCCCCAAATGTCATTCCATTGTTGCAGGAACTCAAAAAAGGAATGAGTAGGGAGCCTATTGTCGCCATAACTAACATTTATTAGGTACTCACTTTCAGCCCAGGGAGTGTGAACTTGTTCTTGTCAAGGTTACTAATGACCTTTATATTCCCAAACTCTGGTGGGCACTCTTCTCTGCCATATTTTACTTGGCCTCCAGGCAGCATTCATCACAGTGACAGATCCCTCCCTTTCTCAAGTTTCTCCTCTCTTGGGCCTGAAACTCTGCTCTCTCCTAGATGGCTTCTTGCCTTTCTAGCACCTCACCTCAGTCTTTCTGCCTGTTTTGCGTTCTCCACTTTGAACTCATAAAATTGTTGTTTTTCAGGATATGGACATGGGCTTCCTCTCTTCTCTCTCCACGTTTTGGCGGGGTGATCTCATCCTTTCCCGTGGCTTTAGATATCAATCACCCTGATGACTCTGAAATTTATGTCTCCTTCTAAGGCCTCTCTTTACTGACTTCCATACTCACATCTCACCACCAACTTGACATCTCCACTTGGATGTCTCACAGGTAGATGTGACCAATCCAAAGTCAAACTCTTCATTTCCCTTCCTCTTCAAGCAAATCCTGCTGCCACATTCTGCACCTTGACTTCTCTCTTTCCCACACTCATCAGCAAGTTAATCTCCCCATCTCCTCTTCCCCGGATTTTTGCAGTGGTTTCTAACTGGTCTCCCTATACCCACTCCTGCCTCCCTATAAGCCACTCTCCACACAGCAGAGGGAGTGGTTATTAAAACATGGACAACAACTCATGTCACTTTGCTGCTGAAAGTCCTTCAGGGGGCTTTTATGAACTCTGAATAAAAGACAAGCTCTTTACTTTAGCCTTAAAGGTGGCTCAGATGTGCTATTTATGGTTTGTCCCTCCCCTGCTTGCACCTTGCATTGCAGCCACTCGATTCTATTAGTTTCTAGAACCACCCAGATTTTTCTGACCTCAGGGTTCTTTGCACATTCCTGGTATGCACCTCCACATGCTCTGTCCAGGGCTGGGCACTTCTCCTTCTTAGGTTGCAACCTACCTGTCACCTCCTTGAGGAAGCCTTCTATGATATAAACTAGAGCTCTACTATCATTCTTTACCAAAGAATCCTGTTTTTTTCATGACTCTAATTACAGTTTGTAATTGTTTTAGTCTTTGTTTAGTTGTCTTCTTGACAAGCCTTTAAACACGTGTTCATTTAGTTTTTTTTTTATTCCTCACGACTAGGACAGTGCCTTGCATGTGATAGGTGCTCAATATATATCTGTTGAATGAAAGACTGTCAGGCCTGCACTAAGCCCTCTATGTGTGTTATTTTAATTGGTGTTCACAAGAAGTCTGAAAGATATATTACTCTAATCCTATTTAATGAACAAAAAAAACAGGCTTACAGGTGTGAAACACTTTGCCCAAATCCACAGAGTCTACAGGTGAGGAAGCTAGGACTTGAACTTGGATTGTCAAGCTCCAAGACGTGAGTACTCACCCACTTTGGCGCTGGGGTGTGTAGGAGGAAGTGTAAGAGGGAGGAAGGAAGGTGCCGTGTCTTTAACTTAGCTCAGTCTCACTTAGTGATTTATAAGATTTTGACATGAAGATCTTGGCTCCTTTCTCCAGCCTGTTAAATCACTTGTTTCAGAGGGCTTTTTCCAAAGACAAAACAGGGAGTGAGGCAGCCTGGGGTTTGAGTTCATTTCAGAGCCAAGAAACCATTTAAGCCCTTCTTCTCTCTGCTAGCTCACTGTAACTTTCCAAAGCTGGCTGCACAGTTTATGGCCTGATTTCTGTGATCTGATTCTGCTTCATCTCTCCATATCTACACTGAAAAAAGAGATCATCCAAATTGGCAATTTCTGATAGTTCCCTGTGACTGAGTTTCCCATAGTTGCGGAGTGGGATGTCTAAAACATACTCACCTCCAAGATGTCAGCATGCCTCCAGTACTAGCCCAAATAACAACTTTGGGCAAATTAGAAGACAGCACCCCTCAACCTCTTCCAAAATCCCAAAGACCTTTTTCCCCGCAGAAATAGAAAAATACATCTTAAAATTCATATGAACTCTCAAGGAATCCTGAATAACCAAAATAATCTTGAAAAAGAAGAAAGAAGTTGGAAGTCTCACACTTCCAGATTTAAAAGCTTACTGCAAAGCTATGGTAACCAAAACAGTGTGGCATTGGCATAAAGACAGACTATAGACCAATATAATCGAATAGAAAGGCCAGAAATATACCCTTGCATATATGGTCAAATGATTTTTGACAAGGATACCAAGACCATTCAATGGGGGAAGGACAGTCTTTTCAACAAACGGTCCTGGAAACTGGATATCCACATGGGAAAAAAAAAAGAAAAAGAAATTGGACATTTACCTTACCCGTACATAAAAATGAACTCAATATAGATCAAAGGCCTAACTGTAAGAGTTAAAACTACAAAACTCTTAGAAGAAAACATAGTGGAAAAGCTTCAAGACTTTGGATTAAGCAATGATTCCTTGTCTATGAAACCAAAAGCACAAGCTACAAAAGGAAAAATAAACAAGTGGGCATTCATTAAAATTAAAAACTTATGTATCAAAGGACACTATCACGAGAGTAAAAGGGCAACCCATGGAATGGGAGGAAATATTTGTAAATCATGTAGCTGATGCGAGGTTGGTATCTATAATATATAAAGAACCCCTACAACTTAAGAACAGCAAAACAAACAAAAACAAAACAACCCCTCCCAGCAGATAAGCCAATTTAAAAACAAAGAACTTGAATAGACATTTCTCCAAAGAAGATACACAAATGGCCACTAAGCATATGAAATGCTCAACATCACCAGACATTAGGAAAACGCAAATCAAGACCACAATGGGATACCACTTTACACACGTTGGGATGTCTATTATCAAAAAAAGGGGGGTAAGGAGAGAAGAAGGGGGAGAAGGAGGGGGAGGAAGAAGGAAGAAAAAGAAGTGTTGGCAAGAACGTGAGGAAATTGGAACCATGTGCATTGCTGGTGGGAATGTAAAACGATGCAGCCACTGTGGAAAAGGGTATGGCGATTCCTTAAAAACTTAAATGCAAAATTACCATACTCCCCAGCAAGTCCACTTCGGGATATACCCAAACGAAGTGAAAGCAGAGACTCAAAGAGATACTTGCACGCCCAGGTTCATAGCAGCATTATTCACAGCAGCAAAAACCAGCGATGGATGAATGAATAAACAAGTGTGGTGTATTCGTGCAATGGAAAATTTGAAGCGTACCACGACTTAGAAGAACCTAGAAAACATTATGCTAAGTGAAATAAGACCATCACAGAAGGACAGATGTCTGTTTCTTCTTTATGATGTAATGACTATTCAAGTTCACAGAGAAGGAAAGTAGAATGGTGGCAACCAGGCCCCTAGAGAGGAGAGGGAATGGGGGGCTGATGTTTAATGGGTTACAGAGTTGGGGAAGGTGGAAAAGTCCTAGAGATGGATACCACTATCCATCTTGTGATGATCACACAACAACATGAATGTATTTAATGCCACAGAAGTGTACCCTTAACAATGGTTAAAATGGTAAATTTTATGTTATGTGCATTTTACCACAATAAAAAAATTGAATTTCTAAGAAATTACATTTTGATTGACAGCTAGAATTGTCTAATGGCTGCTGTGCTAAGCTCCCAGATGCCATTTTCGGGACTGGGGTCATAATCTCCCAGATGCTGGGATGCTCTCAGCTACTAGTCTCCAGAAATTGCCTTTGGCTGACGGGAGCTGCCTCGAGGCCAGGTTGCATTCCCAGGGCCGCCTAAATCAGATGACTCTTCAATGTGAGGATATTTCAACCAGTTTCACAGCTCCCGGGGGCTGACCCAGGCTTTACTGGCCTTCACTGCAGCCCAACTTCTCCCTCTTTCCAACTTCTATTTTTCAGGAAGTTTCTTAGGAAGTATGAAAGCACTTTCTAAAATACTTCCTGAAAAATAAAAGAAAAAGGAAGGAAGGAAGGAAGGGAAAAGGAAAGAAGGAGGGAGGGAGGGAGGGTAAGCAAACAGTACCCCATTCTTGATTCTTTACTTTTGCCTACTAGAAAAATTGTCATGAGAACTATATAAACACTTGGTGAGTGGGATTTGAAAGGCACCTTCCAGTTGTGCAGCACACAACCCGCACAAAGAAGCAGTGGTTCTATGTTGAGCCCTGTCTCACCCCCCTGCTTTGGGGATCCCCAGCATCATTCAGCATGACCCGCTGATGAGCTGATGTGTCCCCTTGTCCTTAACCAGCACCTGAGCCAGCCTGGAACGGAAGGGAAGGGAAACGTCAGTTTCCTCGGCCCCACCATGCAGAAGAACTTAGCAGTCATTTCTGGGGTTGACCAGATCTGGGATATGAGGGTTTGGAGGGCTCTCTGAGGGCTCCCTAGACACTTTCACTCTTTAGCTCCGTGGCCTTGATATTACCTTCTGGTCCTGACACCCTCCTAGGTCAGGCCCAGCTCTTTGGGCACCTCTCTGTGTCCTCTGTCTCTCCTAACCCCAGGTCACTGTCCCTTGCTTGATCTTAAGCTGCTGTGTTTTCCAGAATGCATTTTGCTGTGTCAAAATTCCTGAGTATCTGTGAGCTCTGGGATCAGGCCTAGGTCTCCCTGTCAACACCACCAGGAAAGAAACCCTAAATGTGGAAAAATATTGACCAGGGCTCTTTAGTCTAAGTTTGTTTTTCAAGTAGTCTAAAGTAGACCATAATGCGGTGGCAGTGGGTGGGGAGTTAGCTACCGATTTAATTTACTTTATAGCCTAACAATAAAATCCTCATATTAAAAGAGGAGAGAACAAAACCCTTTCAGGCCTCCTTCCCCCTCAAGCTTGCCCTCCTGTCCTTGTCATTAAACACGACATTGCCATTATCACACTGTTCCTCAAAAGGGTGGTGGAACCCCTTCCTCCTTCCTGGCTGAGCTCCCCCTTTTGTCCTGGGACAGTGAAGTCTTCCATCCCCACCTGTCCACGGGAGGCTGCTCTCTCAGAGGCACCAACGGCTTTCCCAAAGTCAAGTCCTTCTTTGACCACTTGGAAACTTTCTTACCCTTAGACTCGGTCATTATATGTTTCAGTTCTGTTTCTGTCCCTCTGACCACATTTTCACTATTGCTTTGGCCGTTTCTTCTGCCTAGAGGTTAAACACTGATGTTCTCTGGGGTCCCCTCTCCCTGCCTGTGTGTCTTCCACACATCTCCACTTGGATGTCCCTCGAACATCTCAGAATTAGTTTATCGGGGGTGGGGGGTGGAGAGGAAACTCAGTCATGTTGAAGTGAGATAGGATTTCCACACCTGCCTACATTGCAAAGCTAAAAATAGGGACATTTGGGGAGAAAAATAGTGAGAAATTTTTTAATTTTACTGACAGGGGCTATAAGAATGGAGGTTTGCCAAGAAAGGTGTGTTTCTCACTCTCGGTAAAAGTTAGAAATAAGACAGAAAAAAAAGTTATAAGTATTTTGGGTGTCCCAACCTTCACTTTTTTCCTTTCCCCTCAAGCCTGTTCTCTGTATTTTCCCTTCTCTCAAAACCTCTTATTTAGGAAAGAGCTTAATTCTTATTCATATAAGTTTATAAGGCTTAATATGGTAATTTCACATGTTAGCAGAAGCTCCTAACTGAAGCCAAAGATGCTTAAATACAGCAACCATTTAAAAAATCCACACAATCCAGTGTACCCAGCACAGGGCTAAACATAGTAGTATTCAATAATTATTTATTAAAAGATGTGCAAAAAGCATTAATTATATCATCAACCTCTAGGAACAACCTCAATCTCCAACAATGGGGAGCTATAACCATCAATATGAAGAAATATTACATAGCTATAAAATGAGTTCGAAACCCTTTTTCCTGGCCTGGGGAAATGCTTATACTAAAATGTTGGGGAAAATAAACAGGATTTAAATTGCTGCTATGCTGTCAATTATAAAAGCTGTGTGTATGTACAGAAGACTGGGAAAGCCTGTGGGTATCTCTGGAATCTGTGGGATTTGGTATTTTAGTTCCTTCTTTCTACTTTTTCTGTATTTCTGAATTATTTATGATTGGTATGAAATAAATATTACAAAAGTAAATGCTGTGGAAGATTGATTTGCAAGAAGTACGTTTCAGGGGTTATGGGAGTCACCGTTGGCTGGTGTGGCCTGCTTGGCCTACCCAGCACACGGAGAGGAGATGCCAGCAGCCTCTCCGGTCATGGCCTCCGGCTGGCCTGGCCGCAGACGACAGGGTTTTGAAGAATGGCACGGCAGTGGGGAGCGGGTCCTATAAAGAAAAAGGGAGAATGAGGTGACGTTGGTGCATTGGTGCTTGGCACATGGGCAGCCTCCCTCGCCCACAGCTTCCCTGTGCCAGGCTAGCGGGCTGGTCCAGCCTGTACCACACCTTGAGTCCCTGATTCTCCCTCACCTTTTGTTCCTGAAACACTTAAGCCTTGCTCAGGTGCTGAAACGTGTTTATTTCCCCCCTGCTTGCCTACCCTCTTCTGTCCGAAATGCAGCTGTAAGATTAACCGAGCCCTTCGTGTTGGTGCCTCATTTTACATGAATATCTTTAAGAGTTGAGGTTGCGTGCCCTGGCAAGAAAATATTATTTAACATCGTGCCTACCATAAAACCAACACAAAAAAAGCTTGGTGATGTTCATGAAGAGACCACAGATGTCCACATTTATACACGAACATTCTCCTTCGCTTATTTCTGGAAATAACCTTCTAAACATCCGCGTTTTCTTCTTAAGTTGAGTCGCTTCCCACCTCTTTCCCCTGAGCTCTGTTGCTTCTCTGTGGGAGAGCAAACTTCATAGTATAAACAAACAAACAAAACAAAAAAAACGAACCCCCGCAACAACAGCAATCCCCATCCCTCTCTTAATTTCTAATTTCCTGCACTTAAAAAAAAAAAAAAAAAGTCCTAGACTTACCTTGTGTTTCAAGGATCTCAGAATCTCTCATGGAGAGATTCCACAACTTCGAAAACCTAACGAAACCTAGGATTTTGTTTGTATTACGTGCTGTTATTCAAACATCCAGCCTCCTGGTTGAGGAAGGCTGGCGGGCGGGAGGGACCGCGGCGGCGGGGGCGAGAAGAGCGGGGAAAAAGCAATCCCGGCCCCGCCGGGGGACTGCGCGTGAAGGAGCCCGCTCCGCCCGGGCGGCTCCAGGCCGCGTTTTGCAGGCGGCCGCATCTGCCTCCCGTGTCTCTCTTACCTCCTTGATGTTCGGCACTATTTGTGGCCGGCGCGGTGGAAGGACACAGTGAGGTTCTCACCCCGCCCTCCGCCCCCCGCTCCCATCCCCAGTTCCATCAAAGCAAACCCGGGCCAGCGCAAGGATCTCCGAGTTGCGAGTGTGCTGAGGCTGGGACTGTCACTCATTCTCCGCTCAGCGCGTGAACGCAGCTCGGCAGCCGCTGGCAGGAAACAATTCTGCAAAAATAATCATACTCGGCCTGGCAATTGTCTGCCCCTAGGTCTGTGGCTCCAACGCCGTCCACACTCGCTGCGAGGAGGGGGTGCACAGACTTTTACCGCGGCAAGAACATCCTTCCCAGCCAGCAGATTACAATGCTGCAAACTAAGGATCTCATCTGGACTTTGTTTTTCCTGGGAACTGCAGGTACCTTAAAAAAAATAATTCTTCTTCTTAATCTGATTTGATCATTGCTTTCTTCTCCCTGCTGGTCCCCCGAGGGACGCTGTTAGTTTGGGTGATTTTACGGGTGATGTTCGTGGAGCTGAGGAAGGAGCGCGTCGCCCTTGCCGTCCTGCCGAGCCCCGTGCCCTCCCGGCCGGGCTGGACCCGGGCTGCCGGCCCGCGCAGCGAGCGCCCGGCGCCCCTCAGCCGGCCGCCTTCCACTCCGTGCGCCCGGCCCTGGGAGCGGAGCCGCCGGCTCGCGGGGCCGCTGGGGCTGCCCGGGGATGGGCAGCGCTCCTTCCCCGGTGGCCGGCGGCGGGCGACGCCGCGGCCGGTGCCGCCGCCGCACGGAGAGGATTCCGCCGGGCAGGGGCTTGTCAGCTCGGGCTCCGGGAAGAGTGAACAATGAAGCCGGGGCAGCCACCCCACGTTATTCCCCAGGTCTAATAACGTGGGGCTCGCCGCCTCCCCGCCCCCTCCCCCCCCCCGCCGGGGGGAGAATAACGGTTTGCAGAACGGGGCGGCACGGGCAGAATCTCAGGGCTGTGCGGTGGTATCGCACCCCCGTCGATATGACGTTAGTTTTTTATTTTCCAAATTGCTGGTTAGTTGCAAAGCCTGCTTTTGCCCCAGAGCTCGAAGGGATGGGAGGGTCGAGCGGCGCGTTTTGACAGGAGGAAGTGCGGAGGGGCGGAGGGCGAGGAGGGCGTGAGCCGGGCTTCCCAGTGTGCGCGCGTGTGCGCGCGTGTGCCTTCACACGCACCGAGAGCCCAGTGTTCCTCGGTGCGGCGCGAGAGAAGAATGGCAGGTAGCCACCCGAGACGCCTCGCCCCGGTCTCCTTTCTTTGGGCGAGGTTCCTGGTCCTTGCAAAGTGCGAACAATAGGGAGCTAGGAGGGAGGCGGTAGTGATGCCGCCGCGGGTGGCGGGTGCTTCGCCGCCGCCCAGCGAGCCTCCGCGGCCGGGGGGAAGGTTTATTTCATGTTGGGTGTTTCCATCCCTGCCTCTCGCTCGGATTCCTGGTGCGTGCCCACCCTCCCCTCCAGCTGCTTCCCCCACCCCTCCCCACCCCAGGATTGGCGACTTGGCGCTGCTGGACGGGATGAGGGAAGAAAAGGAGCGGGGACCGCAGAGAGCTGGGCGGGGTGGGCGGACATTCTGGGCGGGGGGCGTGTGCTGGGAAGTCCCGTAGGAGAGCCGCGCCGAGGGTGCTGCACGTCGCCGACGCCGCCGCCAGCTGCCGCTGGAACTGCCCCGAGACCCGCGAGCCGGGCCGGGGGCGCGCGCGGGACGGGCCCGGGCGCACCCGGCGCGCCCCCTCCCCGGGCGGCAGGGGAGCAGCGCCCGGCCGCCGCCGCCCGCCGGCTCGGTGCCTCCCACGGCGACCAATCAGAGCGAGGCTGGCTGGGCGGGAAGCCGCGAGAGGCTTTCGTTGCGGCGTGGGTGGCGGCCGGGAGCTGCCGGGACGGTCCCCGGTGCTCGGGGCTAACGGTCTCCTCGTCCCCCCGCCGGGAGGGACCCCGCCCTGCGGCCGGTCCCCCGCCTCCCGGCGGTTTCCGAGCAAATAAAATGGAGTCTAGGTGGTCGCCGCGCGGTGCTCGCTCGCTCGCGCGTCTTTCACGCGGGATCGGAGCCTCCCTCCCGCCCGCGCCGGCACACACACCGGCGCCGCGTCGCTCCGGCCGGGCGCGCCGCCGTGGAGGGCGCGGTGGCCCGGCGGGCGGACGCGCGCGCGCTGACCAGCCAGCCCGGCCCCGGGGCCGCGGGAGGCGGGGCGGCGGGGCCCGCAGGCGGCCAGCCGGGTCCTCGCTGCTGGGTCCCGCAGCCACCTGGCTGGGGGCTGCTCCGGGCATCCCCTTTCCGTGGTGCCTGTGGGTCGCCCTGGCGCGACCCCCGGGAGACGGGGTTTGCTGGGACCTCCTCCCATTTCCGTGGGAACGTGACGATGGAGCCCCAATCTTAGGCAGGCCCTTGGGGGAGCGCCAGGCGGTTCTTTCCATCATGGCGATGGGTGTAACCCTCAGGGTTTGGATGCCCAGGGAGTGACAGGGACACACGCCCAGGAATTCCAGGCTAGGGTGGTCCCTGCTGCCCAGGCGAGGGTGAAATTCTGACCCCTGGTCCCTGCAGGGAAAGTGTCCTCATTCCCGACCTTAGGACCAAGAGGATGGGCAGAAGGCAGACCGTGAAACGCATCCAAGGGAGCTCAACAAAACAAAGAAGGTGAACCGTTTTCCAAAGAAATACTTATTGTTTCTACCGTAGCTTTTTTTTTTTTTTTTAAACTGAAGAATTCCAGTCAGAGGGTCAGTACAAAAATAAAAACAGTAATACACACACACACACACACATTTTTGGCCTCAAATGTGGTGTCATCTCCAGGGACAATGGTAATTCAGTCTCTCTCCACTTGGTGCATTTGACACGTTAGATGTAAGGTGTGCTAACTTAATATACCAAAGAATCAGATCTGCTGGCCCCTCTCTTATTTTGGTGTCTTCTGCTTTTTAGGAATAAAGTGAAATGTTGTTGGATTACAGCAGTTCTGGATGTTTTGTGGAAAAATTACTTGATAGAATGATCTAGAATGGTTGTAAGTCATATGTTTCTTTGGTAATTTTACAATACTCTGCCAATTTAACTTGCAAAAATCAAGAAATGGATAGGACTGCTTTTTCGAACAAAATAGCACCAGAATAAGAACAAAGAGCACCTGTGCTGCCTCACTAAAGATAGATAGTGCTTATGTGTATATATATAGTGTGTGTGTGTGTGTGTGTGTGTGTGTGTGTGTATAATGTCCCTTGCTAAACAAAGATGCGTTTCAGCAAAGTTTGCTGTGAGCACAGTTATGGTGAGCTATTATTTTTTCATTGATTTTCATTTTAAGATCAGAAATGTGTCTTTCTGAACAAAATTTAACTGAATGCAGTAAAGCCATATTTAAGAATGTGGAAAACCTTTTACAACTCTATCCAAAACCCAAAAAGTTGATTTTCTTTCAGCAAATGTTAGCATATATTAAAATATTGAAAATAACTTATAATTTATGTGAAATTCAGCAGAGTTAAACAAACAGAATATAACCCAGACCTTGTAGAAGTGTGGCCTGTCCTTTAGTTAGTGGTTTTTCAGTTACTCTTCCCACTACAAAGCTTCTAAAGAGCTACCAATTGGACTGAGTTTTCATTAGTCTGAAACTCACATTTTTAAAAAAATCCTCACCCAGGATGTGTTTACTTATTTGAGAGAGAGAGAGAGGAAGGAAGAGGGGGAGAAAAACATTGATGTGAGAGAGAAACCTGGATGGGCGGCCTCCCTACACGCCTGACCAGGAATCAGTTTGCAACTTAGGTGTGTGCCCTGACCTGGACTTGAACCTGCAACCTTTTTGGTATACTTGAGGATGCTTTAACTAACAGCCACCCGACCAGGGCTAAATCAATTTTTAAAGACGCTCTCCCCTCCTTCCCCCAATAGATTCAACCAGTTGACTTCTCTCCAGATACCTTTACCCAGGATCTATATATTTTTTTTTTTTAAATAATGCTAGAACAGCAGGAAATAGCAGGACATTTCCTTGTTCAATAAAGGAGCTTCATCCAAGGCTCTGTGCTAATTAATTGAACTAAAGATGTGTTGATTTAACTGGTGACTCCTGAGCTTAGTAGTTCAAGAATTAAAGTAGTAAGTGTTTGCAAAAAAATGATGGTGTGGGAGTGCTTTTCACAGGGGCTTTCTTTGGGCTTCACCCAAAGCAGCACTAAGGGGGAAATTAGTCACATGGAACCCCTCATTTCTAAAAGTTTTGCATAGTGCTTCTCTTTGGAATACATTGATCATTAAACCTCAGATAGGTAACATGTAATTTAATGTAAGCAATCTATACCTATATATTTCTGTCACAGGAAACAACATCTTAATTGCCTTTCAGAATAAATAGCACCATTTTGTCATTCAAAAACTAATCTTTAGAAATGACAGATGTTTTCTTTTGCCACAAAACTCAGTTTCTTCAATTATAGACAGCATCTTGTCAACTTTATGCTGCTTGCAGTATGGATTTGGGCATTTCTGATCCAACCACGTAATTTTTTAAGGCGACACAGCCATTATTTAATATTAGTTTGATGAATTTCCTATATTTACATTTTCAATGTTAAAGAACTGTGGCTGCTCTCCAGACTGAAAGTGACTTCAGTGCCACTGGCCGACCTCCAGAGATATTTTACAGACAGTCCTTCCCGTCTTAGTGTAAAATAAGTGATTGGCTACCTGTTGCTAAAGAACAGTTTGAACTTTCTCGGCCAATATTGAGTTTGTGGTGATGGAGAGCAGAACCAGTTGCCAGGCAGGGGAGAAAGGGACCACACCTGCCACCGTCAGTCTTCTGGGAGCAGTCAGCCTGGGCGGAGACAAAGGCATTTAAAAAAGGTTCTCCTGTACTATTTAAGCATGGTGAGTTTTTGAGTACACAAATATTTTGTGGTGTCAAAAATAAATATTTTAATATAAATTCCATAGTTGATCATTTTTAGTTTAGTAATCTAACAAGTGCATAGGCTAAGAAACGCCTGGAACTTTCAAAGAAATGGTAGCAAATTACAGATAGCGTTTTACTAGTTTTGAAAATGGGTTACAAATTAGGCACAACTGAAAACATGAATCGACTGACTATATAGTAATAATGACTATTTGAGCTTTGACTTAAAAAAAGCTAAGGCTATGATTCCTTTAGTTAAAAAGGGAGGAATATCAGTCAAATTCACAAGAGGATTTTATATACCCCTTTAAATACTGAACTCAGCAAATCTGAGGAGTGTTGTAAGAGATGGCCTCTTAGGAAGAGGGAAATGCCCCAAGGCCTCGCTGACTCCTGACAGTGAGGTCTCTTGGAGGTCCAGAGATTTTAATGAGAACGCAATGTAGTGAGACTACTATAGATATAATACAAGAAGGTGCACTTACTACTGTGGGGGCAATAAAATCCAGAAATCAATCTGAAGGTCACAGACATGTCACCTCTAGATTTTTTTTGTTATTAACACTTGGTGCCAAACCTTAAAACCTTTGCTGATGTAAAGGGATGTAAATTACTTGGCATTGCCAGCGGTGCCGCTATCCCTTCCATTTCCCTCAGGAGGCTGCCTTTTGATGTTGGTCTGGGTGCCAAATGACCTTTCAGGCAGTTTCTACACATTACTCTTAAGGCGCTCTCAGCCACGTCTACGCGCAAATGCTGTTAGGAGTTCGGGTTAGGACGCCACACCCTCCTCTTCTTGCTTGTGTTTAGCTTCCGAGCAGTCAGAGACTCAAAGAGGACTACCCTAAAAGGATGAGCCATTTGGTCTATCTCGTGTCTGTGTGTTTTTGAAAAAAGGTTTTCATAAACCAATGCATTCTTTCCCCCCCAGATATATGTAAATATGCTTTCCTTTGAATTCAAAGTTTGCATCACTGATGTGACTTGAAAAGCCTCTATATAACCCGTATTCTACTATATATTGTCTCTAGGACTTTCTGATTTGTAGCTGCAAACACTGGCAACATCTGACCCTATTTTCTGTTCTGTGTAATTTCTGAGATAACCTGTAAAAAGGCTTTTAGTATCTGATTACCTCACCACTTAGGAATATTCTTAGTGATGCCACACTGTTTGGTATTATGTCACATTAGCTAACAATCAACCCTTAAAGAGTGGAACAAATATGTGTATTGAGTGCCAGCTTTTTATCATCAGCTCTGTGGGGAATGACAAGGGACTGAGATGACATTATTTTTGCTGTCAAGGAACCCTAGAAGTAGTGCAGCATAGAGGCGAAGAGTGGCCCAGCCCTAGGTTGACAGTCCAGCTGCATATATCCCTGATTAGCTGTCTGATCTTGAGCAAGTTCTTTAGTCACTTAACTTCTCTAAGCTTCAGTTTCTTCTGTGAAATGGGAAAATTAGCAATGCCTGTTGCAGCGAGTGTTTTAGGATCATAGGATGTCTGTACGTTCAAGCTGTGTTTATTAGTGAGAAAGAGGGATGTACATGGATTTAGAAGAAATAATTATTCAGACAGTGCTTTCTTAGAAGGACTCGAAACGGATATTATGGGAACATGACCTCTTCAGTGATTAGAACTAGACTTAAAAATCCATTGTTAAATATGTGCGCTCTATCATGTTGGTTATGGAAACTTTAGGGAGAAAAGTGGTCTCATTATAAGGTTGAAAGTCATTAATTAGCACATTGAAAGCCCTCTTTAAGGAAAATAAAAGAAGAACTCACTTGCTTTTATAAAAAATTAGAAAATGTATGATTATGAAAACACATTGTCAGGTCCCCATCCCTCCAGAGCCATGAGAGGAGCCCGTGCAGTGGAGGGATCTAGCCAATGTCTGACCCTATGTCGGTCTGCTTGGGTCCACTTGATGAGAATATGTGCTAATTGTTTCAGCTTGTTAGACATGTACCTCATCGAGGTTGTTTGAGTAGTGCAGCAGAGAGTACAATCATGTATCAGAATCAAAGTTTTGAAAAGAAGGAGCTATTTGACCTTTATTTTACAGAAAATCTGAAGTGAGATCTGAGGTGATTTAGTGTTTCTCACTGCTGATATTTCTGTAAATTATAACTGGAGTGAAATAAATTAGTTGCTCTTATCATTCAAATGTGTCATACTTAAGTGCCCTCTTGGGCCGCCGACTTCAAGGCAGGAAGTGGTTTTACCAACTAAAGGCATATGATATTGGCCAAGAGACAGAAGATTTTATTTTAGCTATCTAAGAGGACATAAACTGGATATATAATACCAACAATTATAATCATCACCATACAATTCACAGAGTTTTTAATATGCATTATGTCATTTAATCTTCATATTATTTTTTCAGCAACTGTCTATTGAGTGCTGGGCACTGGGAATATAGTGTTTAACACATGAAACGCACACCGTCCCTGTTTTCATGGGGCTTCCAGTCTGATAGAGGGATATAGACTTTAAACAAGTAACACACGCACATATTTATAATTACATATTTTGATCAAAACCGAGGAAGGAACAGGGCACTCTGAGAGATTTTCAGGGGAAATCCACCTGTGACTGACTGGTTGGGGAGGTGAGGAGGTACCATTGGAAGAACCCTGTGAAATGGGGAGGACCGATGGTATTTGCATTTTAAGGATGATTGATCGACTGCTTAATTCACCAAACATTGAATCACTACAGACATTCCTGAATTCCTTCATTCAGCAGCCCTTCTGAAATTTTGAGAAGGTCAGATAGTTTCAGGAATTGCACTGGACTTCAGGTTATATGGTCCGGTAAGAAACGCCTCTGTCTTTAAAGCTTGCCATCTAGTGTGGGAGGGAGACAGGCTACACTATAAATAGGGACATGAATACAGGTCATTGGAGCACAAGGAAGGAAGCAATTAGCTCTGGCTGGGACTCCCCCCAGCCGGGCGTGGGCGTGAGTGTGCCTTTACTGGATGGAGCAGGAAGAAGTGGTGACTCAGGCAGAGGTAACACCTTGAGTTATGAGTAGTACAGTCCTTTAGGGGAACAGTGGGGGGAGCAGAGGTTAGGAGAAAAAAATTCTCCAGGGCCAGATTGTGTGAGGTCTTGAAATAGAAACTGGGTGAGAAAGGTTAAGTGACTTACATAGGTGAAGCCTATGTAACTGAAAAGAGTTGGCTGCAATTCATCCTCTCCTAGAGCTGGAGGGCGCGCCCCGCAGCATCAGGATACACGCACAGCCAATGTGCGCTTGCTGGGCTTCTGCACCGCGTCCCCCCAAAGGGAGGGGGAGGGGGAGGGGGAGGGCGGAGGGGCAGTTTCGAGAGCTTTGGAGTCTGATGGGTCTGGGTTGAGTCCACTGACTGTAACTGATGTTCTGCAAGTTGTTGCACTTCTGAGCCTGCGTCCCAGTCTGTAATATGGGGGTGGTGACACTCCCATATGGATTTTGGTGAGCTTAAGTAAAATCATATATGTAAAACAGGTAATATGTGATAGGTAGTCAGTATGATCTTTTAGAAAGTTCGTCTTGAATACAGATTAATTTCTGAAACGTTTATTAAACAGGTGTACTGTGAGCATGACATGCAGGGTTCTGTGCTGGTCCTATGGAGGGTCTCAGAGGGTTGGGGAGAAAACTTTAGTTGGGACAGTTAGGATATCATGAAAGGTACTATGTGAATAAGTACCTAAAAGAAGGAGGCAGGTATTAATTGTGAAAATTGGTTAGAAAGGCAGAAATCATCTTGGTTGGTTTTAAGGTCTGAAAAAAGTGTGGAAGATCTAGTGTTTGATTGGACCTCACACACCTGGGATAAGTAGGGAAAGGAAGGACCTGCTTCTCTGTAGGAGGAGAGGGGCCCAGCTGGGTAATCGGTATTGAAGAGCAGTGAAAGCAGACTGGCTATTGGTGCAGGTCTTACTAAAATCTTAGATGCTGGACAAAGGAGACAGGTGTGGCTGAAATGTCAGAGAAATCATTTTTAAAAACATTTACAAGGATGGTCAGTGATATCAATTGAACATCTGCTGTGCTGGGCTCTGTGTTTGATGCCAGCTGTGAATTAGCAGAGAGATAAGCAGGAGCAAGTTGGTAGAGATTACTGAAGTACTTAAAAGGAGTTTGGGTTTTATGTAGCAGCCACAATAGTGGCTGGACAAAGTAGTAGATTAGTTAAAGGATTTTTGTTAGATTACCTAAAATGGACTAGGTGATGGAGAACCCAGAGGCTGGGAGATAGGGAACCAGTTAAAACTGGTTTAAAGCCAGTGAAGTCCAATGAAAGTCTTGCTTTGTGTGGTAGGAAGACTTATGTGTAGGGAAAGGCCTAGATTGAAAGGATTTGGGTTCGATACATGAGAGTTAAATAAAATAACATGTGAAATGGATTGCAAAGCAAAATACTTCACAACTGTACCTTTTATTAATAGACTCATAACTAAAAAGACTTATAAAGTCAAATTTTATGTACCAGAGGGGCTTGTTAAAGAAATTCAACTGTGGTATGTTTTAGAAAGCAGATACTCCTGGAAAGATACACTTGTAATGGCTTTGGATAGGATAAAAAGGGCACGCAGCTGAGATGTTAGAGAGGACAGATCAACCAGCAGAGGTAGTTGCTAGGTCCAAAATGGGCTGAGTGACAGAGAGAAAAAACTTTTGTTTCCGACCTAAGGGAATGAAATAATCGTGGTACTGTCCTTCTGAGGGGGAAATTGAGAAAAAGGGCTACCTTTGATGAGAGATGGATAACCTGTTTTATACACATTAGATTTTAGAAAAAATCAGGGCGCTGTAATACCTTAACTTGAAGGTCCGCGTTTTTCAGCTGTGGGTAGTGAAGTCTACGTAGTTGGCGTCAGCCAGCGTTGAAAGAAGTCAGGAGGGAAAAAGATGGAACGGAAAGGAAAAGGGTGTCTCCCGTCGTAAGGGTTAGTATTGTTCTGTGAAACTTTCGCTGACCAGGTTGTGATGGACACCGTGTACCTGACTGTGGCTCAAGTCCAAAGAGTGTGAAGGCCGCTGTCGTGGGTGGAGGCGTACAGGACTAGGAGGGAAAAGCAGCCTGCCCTGCGAGAGGGTACAGGACGGAGTGCTACGGGCTTGGCAGAGGGGAGCGCTATTGACAGCAAAAGTGCTTACTGGGCATCTGTTAGCTGCGGGTGCAAACCAAAACCCCAAAAACTCGAAAGTAGAGTACCTGGGCCCCAGGGAGTCCCGCCAGGCAGCGCCCAGGGCCACGGGTGCGGCCCCGATTTCAGGGGCAGGATAACGATGCCCTGGGCACAGGAGCAGGGAGTTGAGCAGGCCCCTGGGAAGGACTGAGCTCTGCGCAGAAGAGGGTGCGTGTTCCGGAGGAGCCGGAGGGAGCCCGCGAGAGGCCAAGAGGCCGGAGAGGCACCGCTCCTCTGTCCTTTTACCCCCTCTCCGTGGGGGGAAGCACCAGGAACTACAGGCGGTACGCCGGGGGGTCTCCATTGCACCCCAAGTATTTAAGCTGTAGTGTTTGTGTAGCAACCAGGGTGATGTCTTGTCTGTAATTCAGAAAGTGATATTGAGCAAAAGGAGGAAACCAGAGCCTAGTGACATGAACCTGTGGGTTAGAGAAGGATAATAATAGTAAGTAAAAAAAAGTTGGAAACATGTTATTTATAAGTATAATCCCAATTTTGTTTTAAAAGATCTCTTTCACTGTTTTAGACTGAAAGAAGATAAATTTTTTATACTCTCTGACTTTTCTAATGAGCTTATGTTGCCTTTGTTCAGATTTCAAAACAGCGTAATAAAAAAGTGGGTAACGATATTTAAGGGGGTTGGAGTAGGAGAACATGAGGCTCAAGCAGAGGCTGGCTTATTTCAGAGGAGAGTGGTGAGCCGAGGGGCATTTCTGGTGCATGGTGCAATTCAAGTTGAGTCAGAGACTGAAGAAAAGCCGAGATCCAGGAGACTTGACCCAAACGAACAAGAGGTGTGAGGCTGAAGGAAGGCCTCACAGTGAGGGCCATCAGGGCACATGTAACTGCACAGTGGAAAAGAGCCAGGAGAGAGGGGAAAGGCGATTTACAGACCTTGCAGAGGACAGCGGAGAATGGGTTCCTGTGAGAAGAGTTGAACACTGTAGAGGGTTTTCCCCCAGTGATTTCATTCATTATATGAGAAAATAATTTTTAGACACCTTTTATCTTCTTGCATCATTGCCAATGATATTCATACCTTGATTTCTATGCCTTTTAAAACTCTTTTTGCAGTTTAGTTTGTTCTGCATGTTGGGTGCATTGTTTTTATCAGATCGGCAAAGGAGTGGGGATGGTTGTGATTGACTGTTTTTCTAATGTTTGTATTTATTTATTTATATTTTAACTGTGAATGTCCATTCTGGCTGTGGAGGAGTCTGCCAATCACCAGTTAAGCTGCAGTGACTCTATGGGAATTGGATTCAGGGTACAATATGGCAACCTTAAAGATCTGTTGTCATGGGCAGGAGAAGATGTAAATCCATTACAAGCTCTTTGATTTGAGTTTTAATTAAAAATTATCTTTCCTTTTTAAAATTTTATTTTATTTTTATTGTTGTTGTTATTACAGATGTCCCCCATTCCCCTCCCCCTGGTTCCCCTCTTCCCAGATCCTGCCCTCCCCTCCCTCTGGCCCTCACCAAGGAACTCTTACCTTTTGCGAGAGCATGTGTGGACCTGGAGATTATTATGCTAAGTGAAATAAGCCAGTCAGAGAAAGACAAATACCATATGATCTCACTTTTCTGTGGAATCTGATGAACAAATTCTCTTACTTTCTTAATTTAGTATCTCCTTTTGGTGGTATAGAGGCACTGCACATTGTAGGGGGCGCCTTTGACATTGAATTTGCATTTTGAAAGGTGACTCTTCTGCTTTCCATGACCTTGAACCAGTTAATCTCTCCAACACTCAATTTATTTATATTTGAAACAGAGATAATAATACCCACCTGATAGGGTTGTTAGTGAGGAGGAAATTAGGCAATTTATACAACTGTCCGGCACATAGTAAGGTCAGTAATGTTTTTTCATTTCCCTTCTTTCTTTTAAAGTTCACAGTGAATAGATGCACAACTAATGTTGCTTTTAAGTATTGATTGTAATTAGAATGACATTTTTTCTGTTTATTTTTCATTTTCTGAGAGTTCTGGACCACCATAAGTTATTACAGAGTTAGAAATGCCCTGGCTGATTGCTTGCTGTTTTCCTTCTGTGAAAGCAAAGTTTAGTAGATCTTGATTTTGAGAAAAGGAGTTTTTTGTTTTTTTTTTAAAAAAATATATCTTTATTGATTTCAGAGAGAGGAAAGGAGAGGGAGAGAGAGAGATAGAAACATCAGTGATGAGAGAGTCATTGATCAAACCTGCAACCGGGCATGTGCCTTGACCGGGAATTGAACCCTGATCACCTGAATCCTAAGTCGATGCTCAACCACTGAGCCACGCCCGGCCGGGCTGAGAAAAGAAGTTTTAAAAACAAATTGATTTATATATTCTACTTTCTATTTATACAAGGTTAGTATTAAACCTGTCAATTCACCACAACGGTGGTGCCACAAGATTTGGTATATTTAAATAATGGTCCTGCTAATGATTATGATCATATTAGTAACTCTTCGATTGGTGACTCTTAATCTGAAAGTTATTTATCTGGCAACCTTTATTCTTTGGAACATGAAGAATGAAGAATTAAGGGAAAGAAGCCTCTGAATAACCAAGGTAGATATCCCAAAGTCCATGCACTGAAATGAAGGTACTTGACTCATAGGTAAGCCCTTAAACTTTTATTCACAAAGAGTTCATGTATTTTTAATTAATTTCCTAGCTTCTACCACATATATAAAGACTCCTAGATTTAATTAAAATCAAGGAAATGTGACTGCTAGGTACAGGTATACTGATAGTAAGAAGATATAGTGACTTGAGTGGATGGAAAAATTATGAAAAGCAGACTCAAGATCACAAAAAGTATATCAGTCTTTGCCATTTACTATTTGGTTAAAAAGAATGCCAAGGGAATGACTGTAACACACTGCGGTATAAATAATGGGCTTTCATAATTAAACTTCACTTGGAAGAGCCAACGATGGCCCGCCAGAGCAGCAGGCAACAATTTTATGGATTCATTTATTGAGCATGTGTCTTTTGTGTTCAGCTCTGTGCTAGGTACTGAAGGAGGTGTGAAATCAAGGAGTCACTGGAAAAATAAAACAAACATAAACATTGGTAGCATTGACTTCACCAATGGCAAGTAGGAATGGAAGCGGTAATACAATTAGTGTTACTCATCTGGAAAATTCACTCAGGAGACATTCTAATCCCCAAGGATTTAGGACAAAGGAGAATTCATAGTTCATTCTTTAGAATGATTTTGTTGTATACAGCTTCTCAGCTTAGTTTAAAGTCCACAGCTATTTATTTATCATTAAGAGAAGGAGGGTCAGCCAATTTCTCTCTTATCTGCTAAATTATAGGAAGTATATCTTGAGATTAAAGATCTTACCTATTTCAGCAATTGGAATTAATTTGTTGTCATTCTTCCTTTTTTCCTTGAATTTAATTTTTATTTTTAGCAAAATAAAATGTCTACATTGTTAAAAAAGTTAGTGTTATGACTTGTGACAAAACACGTTAGTCTCCTGCTACAACCCTTTCCTACCCTCCTCACCCATCCAACCTTTGATTTTGATCCCCACCAAGAAACATTTCCTACACATTTTAGCTGTTTCTATTGATATTATTTTCTTTATTATTTATACTTTCTTAATTTTTTAGGTTTAAGTGTTATTTATTGACTTTTTCCTCTTACACAGTAGCTTGGCCTCTTACTATCTAATAATGTTTACAGTTATGACCATGCGAATATTATTCACACTGAGCCTTGAACAATTCTGTGATTTTATTCCCTTTCTCCGTAATTTTCTGGCTTTCCTAGAGTTTACAGTGGCCTCAGTTTTCCTTTGATTAGCGTTCTGCATACTCATTACTAACTAATTGTCAAGCTCTCAGGCTGAAGTGTAGACCCACCCTTGATATGCTCAAGCATGGTTATTTTCTTTCTTCCCCAGGGATGTCTTAGACTTTACTGTCCTTCTTGAGTCTAGAGTTGGTTTTTCTAGGCTTGTGGCAGTTAGTTTATATTAGCTTGGTGTATAATTCTCTACACTGGAAATTATTTAACCTAAGAATTTTGAGATGTTTTCTGTGCTTTTTACCTTTTAGTGTTTCAGTTGTGAAGTCCAGTCCATTTTAGTTCCTGACACTTTGTGTGAAACTTGTTTATTTTTCCCCTAGAAAATTTTAGGACCATCCTTTGGTTCCAGTGTCCTGAAATTTCAGCGATTGCCTCCATGTAGGTCTGTTTTGATTGACTGCAGTAGATTCTCAGTGGACCATTTAAGTCTGGAAATTCATGGCTCTCAGCACTGGGAAATGTTCCTATATTATTAATTCAATATTTTCATTCTCTTGTTTTTTTCATGGAGCTCTTATTCAGAAGTTGGACTGATTATCTAATTTTTTTTTCTTCTCGCTACTATTATTTATTTTTTGCTCTTTCCCAGTCCCCCCCATTTACTTTCTGGGAGGTATTCTCAGTTTTTGCCAATCTTTCTATTGAATTTTCTGTTTTGCTAATGCAATTTTAATATCTAAGAGCTCTTTTTTGTTGCTTGAATGTCTCTTTGATAACATACTCTTCTTATTTCTTGATACAATATCTTTTATATCGCTAAGTACATTAGAAAATTTCCCTTGCTTTCTTTATCATCTCTCTGTCCTCTTAATTTCTCTTTATTGTGTTACTATCTTCCTGGTGTTTCGTATTGTTTTGTTTCATTGCTCTAAGTTTAATTATCCTGGCTCTGTTAGTGATCAGGATGGAGACACTGACTGGCTGTGGGGAGCTCTGTGGCTGGGCCTCACTGCAGGGTGATTGTGTACCTGTCCTCTGGCTGGGGGTCATCCACTCCTCATTAGTACCTGCATTTTCTCTTGGACTGGCCATTTTCAGAGAATCCAACACTTTTCAGTTTACAGGGTCTAAGTCTGACTGTGTTTTTCTCTAAGATGGGTTGGAGAAGTGCTTTAGACGGTATTTTATCCAGTACTCAAGATTTCATTAAATCCTGTGTTTAGTGGGGCACTTCTGCCCTCAATAATGCCTGGAATCCTCAAGAACAAAGTCCCTGGGGTTGAACTTCTCCAGTTAATAAAAACGCAGTCTTGCTGGCGTGAAGATGAAGGCAGGCTGGGAAATGGGACACATGGGCTCTGCCCTCTGCGTGTGTGTGTGTTGGGTTGAAGTTAGTGCTTTGAAGGGGTGGTGGTATGAGGGGAGTGTTAGCTTTAATTTTGGAGCAGACTGTGAGAACGCTCTGATGACCCATCTCTTTCAGGGTCCATAATTGCTACAAGCCAGAGCCGATGTTTGAATCTTTTATCTCACGTGTTTTAGGATGGAGGTTTTGAGATTGAAAGAAGCCTGCAGAGTTCTTACAGGCAAAGGTAAATGCTCCAGGCGTCATCAAAGGCAAAGACCTAAGAAGATGAATGGTAAGGCAGCTTCAAGGGAATTGACAATTCAGAGAGTTAGGGCCAGTCTTGGAGTTTTGAAGAACCTTTTCTGAACTAAGGAGTCTTCAGAAGATTGCAGGGTGGCCACATTTTCTGGACGTAGAGACATGGGCTTGGCAGAGATGCTGTGACCAGGAGAAGAGCAATTTTGTGAACACTTTTGCAAATGGCTGTGTCCTGGACTTATTGGGTGGCAGGAACATTTACTAGAAACATTCACTCAATTGAGTATTTATGGAATAACTCCTGTGCTCCGCGTAGTTGGTCTAGGAATTAAAGATAAAAGATGAATATAGTCAGTAGCTTTGTAAAAAATTCTAGACCGTTTTCTAAACTGTTTTGGTTACTCCGTGGAATGATAGATACCAAACACAACCTTGAAATGTCAGATAAAGACAACTAAAAGTTATTTATTCCTTTCTCAGATATCTCCCTTTTGTGTATCTAATATAAAGTTATTCATGACATGTTTAAAATTTAAAATTGTCATTAAAGAAAGACATCTGTCATAATGAAGCAAAAAAGGGACATTTTGTGATATTTCAATAAGAGATTGAAAATGAGTCCGTTAACTGCCCTAAATTACTATTTGAGGTCGTTTTGAGCTGAATTGGCTTTGGAATTAGAATTTAAATTACCGGTCAGACTCAATTAAGATAACTGGCCATGCAGGCAGTTCATTTCCCCTTCCTTCTCATAAAAAGAATATTTTTATTACTTATACTTTTTTACAGCCAAGCTAGATATAGGCATTATTTTTTAGAAGATAAAAATGTTGTGCATTAACTGGTTTAAGTATTTAAGAGTGGTTTTGTATATAAACAAGAAACTTGAATAATCACTTATTATTTGGTTTTCTAGAGATATTCCCAACAGATGCTTTTGAAGTCACTGGGAGGCAAACCAGCACATTATTCTGAGGTGTATTTTGGCTGCCTGGTGCAATACTAAGAAAACAGCTGTCACCAACGCTTTAGACGGTTAAATAATTTTATTTAAATACCATAACAATAAATGTATACTGGGGGCTATTTTAAGAGGACAAATTATAAATGTGTATAATTTAATAATTTATGTATGCATTTTTAAATATTAAACTTCTGTGACAAGTGGGTTTAAAATGATATACTTTAAAAACTAAACATGAAAGATTTAAAATGGTGAGTTCCATTGTTAATTTAGTCTTCACTTTCATCTTTTTATTTATTTATAAATTAGAACAAATAAGTGTATTCTTTTTCTTTTTCAATGACAAATTTATTAATTTAGAATTGAAAAGTACAAAAGAAGAAAACAATTTAAACCTACAACAAATTGGGTGGGAGTAAATATGGAGTTGGTTATGTATCTGATGCTGTCTGGAGAACCCATGTGAGGAAGTGACTTGCAGTGGTTGGATGTTAGAACTTCACAAGGAAACGAAGGGATCTTCACTGATTTACTGGTATTCCTGAGATGGTATTAATATGCATCTTAAAGCAAGACAGATGGTCTGTGGGTATCACAATCCACCATTCATTGGCTGATAAGAGTCATATATCCTGGGATTTGGGACTGTTGGTGAAAAGATGAGTTTGATTTACACCATACACAGTATTTACCTACAAATATATATATTTTAAATCTTTTGACTGAAATTCAATTTGAAGTCATAAGTCTCATTCATATCCAGCATCTTATAACTACAGAGTTTTTTTTTTTACAAAAAATGAATGTAAAAATCAAATTTACATTTTGATGTTTAATACATTAATTTAAACAATCCATATCTGGAGCAAAACATTTAAGTTGTTGATTTTTTTTTGTTTAAACCATTAGGTGGAAATGTTGGGTAGTTGTATGATTGGAATCTCTTTGTGGAACTTTGCAGGTGGAGGTAGAAAAACTATAGTGATGACACAAGGGACAGTTTTATTAGGAAAGAGCTAACATCATACCTGGTAGGTTTGAATTTTCTTGGATACGTTGGTAAAAATCACCAAGGAAACATGATTAGAAATGCTCCTTAAATTTTTTTATTGAGATGATATGTGCATATGTATGTAATCTGTGGTACAAAGATTCCATTTACTTTGTAGCATTGTTTAATTGAACAAATTTTATTTGATTTTCTATCAAAACATAGCTTTATATTGAATTTAACAATTTGGAAAAGTCACAAGTTTTATAAAGATACATATAAGTTAGATGGGTCATTATTAAAAGGTAATTGCTTGTTCTTATTTTGAATTTATAATAGATTTTTTTAAATCCTAAGTTTTCCAAAGATATGTGCCACACAGATCACTTGCTACTTAAAAATGAAGTGCAATTTCTTAAAAAGAAAGTATCGCTTCAATCTTGTTTCATACATCTCAGTTTCCAAGACTTGGGGGGAAAATTCGTATATTGAAATCAATAGTTGACCATGCTTTAAATGTGATACAAAGGGTTTAAAAACCTAAACCGTCATTATTTACAAAATACTGGCAAATTAGAGCTAAAGCACTGGGTGTTATTGTGTAATCTCCTGTTTAAAAATAAACAGTGCAAATAATTGTAGAAACCTCTGGGTTTCCAGAAGCTTGGTGGTGGTTCCTCACATCCTACTAAAAAGGCGCTGTCTTTGCATATTAATCACGCTGTGAAAGGAAGCCTGCCTTATTTGCATTGTGCCTGCACTAAGAAAGCCAATCGTGCGCCTGAGAAAAAATGGGGGGGTTGGCATTGTTGTTCTCAAAGGCTTTTTATTCCATTCAAGTGGAAGAATCGGCGCAGTGTTTTGTGGAAGAAGAGTCCCTTTGGGCCACTGCGTTTGGTGCGGTGCAGTCCCAGGGTGTTGGGGTCCTGAGTGTCGGGGTGAAGAGGGCAGTGCCTGACGCAGTCTGTGCTCCTGCAGGGCTCCGTAATTTTGTAAGCGCCTCTTCTTGTTTTGCATCCCAAAAGAGTTAACTGGAAATTCAGGCGATATATGCAATATTGGAGATCTCAGGAGAATTAAACATGAACCAAAAACCCCCCTGAATCTTAGTAGTTTGTGTTTTGGAAGTAAGGTGGGGACACACATTATAAAATTAAGTAAATTATGTAGCAGTACTTTTTGAGAAAATACGTGATTTAGTTAACACCTTAAAGACATAATTTGCCCCCTAAATTGATTTTAAATGACACATTCGAAATTATCTCTTCTGATGTCATCATTTTTGCTTCATTTATTTTAAAACTTATTGGTTGATATAAACGTTGAGGACAAAACAGCAGAAATGTACTTAATGTTACTGAGGCCTCTTTCAGTAGGATCTTGTGAGATGAGCTGCTTTTAATGTGTCTCTGCTCCCGCGGTAAACACGCCTCCTTCCGAGGCCTCTTCCTGATCAGGCTCTTGCAGGTTCTCGCTGGTACCAGCCCCTTGGGCCAGTAGACTTCTGAAACCTCAGCATGCACGTTAGTTATTTTGAAGTTCTGTTATTTTGGGCTGGCCTAATGTCCTTTATATGTTTTTAACATCTTTAAAAATTTTGTACAGTATATGGCATTAATTAGACTTTGAATTTGACAAGGGAAGGAATGTGCTATTTTCTGTGTACACATATTATGGTAAAATGATTATGTGTAATCATGGAAACCAAGCTCATTGTTCCACATAATTTTGTTAAGTATTGGAAGGTAGTTAACCGATTGAAAAGGTTGTACACAGGTCTTACTGAAACCACTTGGCTAAGGTATATTTACCTGTCAATGTACCTACATTTCATTGCCCTCTTTAATATTGCATGGGTTTGGTTATCTGACAGCTGAACACAGATCCTCTGATGATACCATTTATATTTCATGTGAATTGCTTTCTGCAATATTCATGTATTGTGTTTAACTTGGGCTTATGAGGAGCATTCCTTGGACTTTAGTGTGTATTTGGGTTGCTGTTCTAAAGAATACAAGTAGCCAAGATGTAGTTTAAAAAGGTAGGACCATAAAAATTGGACTGGTGGAAGAAAAACACAGGCCAGGGTTTCTACCATTCAAAAGAGACTCTAGATAGATTTCATAGTAAATTTTCTTCCAAAATAAATATATTACTCATATGCTTCTCCACAATTTTTGTTATAGAAATAATTTTTAGATTTTATAGTTAATAATTTAAATTTGAACCCTTTAATAAAAATACAAAATGCGTTACACATTTTTAGGATTACGTAGATTTCTAATATGGAAAATTATTTACCACCATAAACAGCTGGTATCAAAAACCACCTGATCACCTCCATAGAGGCAGAAAAAGCGTTTGATAAAAGGCAACATTTGTTCATGATAAAATACTCAATAAACTAGGAATATAAAGGACTTCCTCAGTCTGATAAAGGGTGGCTATGAAAAAACCAAAGCTAACACATAGAAATGGCTAATTCGCACAGGAAAAGAGGCTGCACATCATTTGCCCTCAGGGAAATGTAAACCAAAACCACCATGAGATACCACTTCACACCCACTAGGATCTCTCTAATAAAAAAGACAGATAATAACCAGTGTTAGCAGTGATGGGGAGAAATTGGAAAGCTCCCGCACTGCTGGTGGGAATGTAGGGCGGCGCAGCTCCTCTGGAAAACAGTCTGGCAGACCTTAAGCAGAGTTACCGTAAGAACCAGCCATCTCACTCCCCCACGTGTGAAGCATATGTCTGTACCAAAAGCATACATCTGTACAAAAACTTGTACACGGACGTTCACAGCAGCTATTAATAACAGCCAAAATAGAAACAACCCAAATATCCGTTAACTGATGAGTGGATAAACAAAATGTGGTATATTCATGCAATGAAATATTACTCAGAAACAGAAAGGGCGAAGTACTGAGACATTCTACAGCATCATGAGCCTTGAAAGCATTAGACTAAGTGAGAGAAGCCAGTCACAAAAGACCACGTAGTGTATGATTCCATTTATGTGAACTGTCCAGACAAGGCAAATCCGGAGAGACAGAAAATAGATTAGTGGTTGCCTAGGGCTAGGAGGTTGAAGGAAATGTGAACTGACTGCTAATGGGTAAGGAGTTTTTTTCAGGGCAATGAAATATTTTAAAATTAATTTTGGTGATGGTTGCGCAACTCTGCAAATATACTGAAAATCACTGATTGTACACTTTACATGGGTTAATTGTGTGGAATATCAATTATATTTTAATAAAGCAGATACACACACAAACACAAATAGGTGCGCGCACACACACACACAGCTGGTATATGCTGTCATTTGGAGATAAATAAGCAAACCAGAAATGTTTTTCCAGTAAAATCTATGAAAGCCAAAGTGAAATTAGCAAAGATTTAAAGTTTGCCATTCAATTGAAACTAACTTTAATTATTTTGGTAGATGAAACAGAAAAGGGTATAAAAATACAGATCTGTGAACTAAGCATCACCTAACATAATTGTTGATGACATACCATAAGATCCCACGGTATAAAATCTTGTACTTCACTTTACTCTGTCATAAACTTTTAGCTGCCTGACTCGGATGAAACTCAAAATAAAGATAAGTGCCTGAAGGGATGGGGTTGTAGTCTGGGAAGGTTATATGGAAGGCTTTGGGGGCTAACAATATTTTAGTTCTTAAATTAGGTGGTGGTTACTTGTTTCTTATCATATTAACTGAAAAAGCATTTGTTTTGGTGTGCAGTTGTCTACATGTGTTGTTTTCCATAATGAAAAGGATTTAAATGAGAAAGATGTCATCCCTGGCCTTGAGACATCTGGGTCGCATGAATGTTGCATATGGTGTTCAGTAGGGTTTTACTGATCAGTAGAACATATTTACACTGGAATTCTTTACACTAAATAGATGAAACTTCCTTTGGGTAACCCACTGTAGTCTGTTTAACCTTAAACTTTTATGCCAATAACTTTCTGTTTTCAGACTTTCTTAAACTTTTATACAGTGTAAGATTGGTTGATGGCAGGGTGTGTGAGCTGAGAAAGGCCAAAGTGGCCTCAAAGATGAAAGCTTCATCTGTGCCCTCTCGGGGCCTGGAGGGTGCTTCGGGAGACCTGAGAGTGTCCAGAGAGGCTCAAATAGTTTCTTCCAGCAAGAGCAGGCACAGGGAGAGAAGTAAAGGATAGAGCTGGCACCGCCGTCCGGAAATTGCAGGGATTCGCATGGTTTAGAGCAGGGAGAGGAGGGAGATGAGGTGGGAAAAGGGGACCAGGTGCCAGACCTTGAAGGTCGTGCTGGCTGGGCCAAGGCTTTTGCGTGTTCCCTGAGATGAGGGAGTACGTGGGGGGCCTGGGGAAAGCAGCATATCAGGTCTAGATGTCGGGGTGAGACTTTTATATTTATCAGAAGGGGCATAGGTATCGCTCACGTGGCTAAACAGAATCACTGTATTACCCAGCAATTTCACAACGAGGCCTATCCACACGAGAATTGAAAAGAAGGGACTCACATACACACTTGTCCACTGATGTTCACCGCATCATTAGTCACAATAGCTGACACGTGGAAACAACCCAAGTGTCCATCAGCAGATGAATGGGTAAATAAAACGTGGTCTATATGTACGGAGGAATATTAGCTACGAAAAAGAATGAAGTTCTGATATGTGCTACAACATGAATGAGCCTTGAAAACATTATGCTAAGTGAGAGTCAGGCACAAAAGGACAAATATTGTGTGATTCCATTTTCATGACATTTCTGGAATAGGCAAATTTATAAAGACAGACGGTGGTTCCTGTCCTTGACAGGAAGGAGATTAAAGAGGCAGGGCATGGAGGAAGTTAATTGCCTATTGGGTTCCAAGTGTCTATTTGGGGTGATGAAAAGATTTTGGGAATGGATAGTGGTGATGGCCGCACAACATTATGAATATAATTAAGGCCACTGAATGGTACACTTAAAATGGTTAAAACAGCACATTTTATGTTATATATTTGCTGCAATTAGAAAAAAGGACAGGAAAAGGGGCAGGTGCTAATGAAGGCAGCCCTGAGAAGGCCTTGGAGGAGTGGAGCCAGAGGGGGCTGCGTGGAGGGGGCCCCGGCTGGGGGCTGGGGGCTGGGGGCTGGTGCACGGTGCAGGGAGGAGGGCACCTGTGGTGGGTGGAGGGGAGCAGTCACTCGGCCTCTCAGAGAGCTAGGCACTGGTGGCTGGGCCGCAGCGTCCTCGTTCCCCGTTTAGATGGGGAGCGTAAGAAGGGACAGCCATTAGGGATAAACACAGGGGCTCCAGTCACATCTAAGAAGGGCACCCAGCGCAGTCTCGGTGGGGCAGGCCTTCTGGAAGCATGAAGTTGTGCTGAGTCCTGAAGCAAGAGGATGTGGCCAGGTGCGGAGGAGGTGGGGGAAGGGCAGGTGGAGCAGCAGGGCCGGCGAGGAGGTGGGGGGACTGGAACACTCAAGGAGGGGAGCTGAGCAGGGGGTCGGGGTGGGAGTGTGTCGGGCAAAAAGATGGGCAAGCGCCCCAATTTTATTCCCAAGGTAAGGAGGCCGGACTCAAGTAAAGGAGAGGTAACGTGATTCACTTCTTTAAATACTAATACATTCTTCAAACCTACTTTATGAAATAAAGCCCTCACCCCATTCCACATAATACGTAATAACAAGGTCACTGTCTGATATAGGAACTATAATATCTGCGTTGGAGAAAGTGTACGGTCCACTTCTGTTCTCACTCAGCCTCGCTCATTCGTTCATTTATTCGACCAGTCACCATTCAGCAAACCTGAGTCTCACTCTAGTCAAAGAATTCTACTGTCAGAGCAAAAGAATTTCAGCTGCTACAATTAGCCTCGCACTTTTTTTTTAAAAAAATATATCTTTATTGATTTCAGAGAGAGGAAAGGAGAGGGAGAGAGAGAGAGACAGAAACATCAATGATGAGAGAGTCATTGATGGAGCCCGCAACCGGGGAATGTGCCCTGACCGGGAATCGAACCCCGATCACCTGGATCCCAGGTCGACGCTCAACCGCTGAGCCAGGTCCGGCCGGGCAGCCTCGCACTTCTTAAATCACCAGACTACACTCTTCAAATCCGTTTTCTCATCTGCCATTCTGGGAACCGCGCGAAAGCAGTGCTGTCCCCCTCTTTCAGGAGTAAGGAAGCCTGCTCCCCGTCTCAGCACCTGGGCACCCTCCAGCCACCTGCAGCATCCAGACACATTCCTCCTGTTTCCTATAATTGGCCCGGCAGCAGCCCTTGACCATGGTGCCCCCGCAGTGCCTCTGGAATCCACGTAGTCACCTCTGTTCCCCTGCCGCCGTCTGGCTGGGTAGGCCATTATTGTCTCTGCGGATCAGGGACACTCTCCCAGCTCGCTTCCCGGCTTTCAGCTCTGCCCCCACCTACTGTGGGCCATCTCTAGCCTCCGCATCTATTCCCGCCACCACTCTCCCCTCACTCTCAGCTGACGACCTTCCTCTCCTGTGACAGAGGAAATAGAAACCCTCAGGTGAGAATTCTCTCCAACCTACAGCTACACCAGGACCCACACCCTTCTTTGCCTCTGAGTGCTGACAGTGGCCGAGGTGACTCTGGTTCTGTCCAGGGCTAGTCTCGTGTACCACATCCCTTCCACCTCCTGAGAGTTTATTCTGCCAGTTATTTCCTCTGCTGGTTCCTTTTCACTACTATCATTTAAACATGACCAAGTCTTTTTCAACTTAAAGATACCCTCCCTCCACGTCCTAGCCTCTTCCAGTGACTATTCTGGCTTTAAGCCCTACCACCCCACTAAGGCTGTTCTTGCCAAAGTCACCAGGACCTCATTGCTGAATTCAAGAGAGGTGCTTTTCATTCCCTGCCTCACCTGACTTATCAACAGACTTGACCCTGTTAGCTTGTGCCTTGGCTTCTGGAGCCCCGTATTCGCCTGCCTTTCCTCTTAGCGCCTGGCTGCTCCCTCTGTTTTACTTTTCTTGGGTGCTCTTCCTCTGCCTGTGTCTTAAGCATTAGTGTTCCCCAGGGCTCTCCTGGACCCCCTTCTCACATCCCTTACACTTTCTCTGGATGATCTCGTCTACTCTGTAGTCTCAGTTACCATCTTTATACTGTGCATCAGAATCACCCGGAAGGCTTGTTAAAACACAAAGTGTTGGGATGCACCCCCAGAGTGTCTAATTCTATAGGTCTGGAGCAGGGCCCAGAATTTACATTTCTAACACTGTCCCAGGGATCTGGGCACCATGTTTGAGAACCACAGTTCCAATGTAGTCACTATGTTATAACTTGAGTGATCTGATGAGATAACCTCTCCCACCTAGGCCTCAGAAACAATAGCTGCCTACTGCTGTTAAGTTTAAAATAAAGAGGACTTTCAAAGGGAGAGGCAACAAGCATTTATTTGAGATCAAAGAATAGCTTTTCTGGACACACTGATTCAGGCAGAAGCCCAGAAGTAAAGTTCAGATTAGAAGACAAAGGCAAGGAGTGTTTTTGAGAAAGGGGAAGGGGAACAACGACATCAGTAGAGGGAAGGCCTTTCTATTGGTGCAGATAACATAACATAGGCTGTTAATTCTAAACAATGTTCTTCGTTTTCAGTCCGGTACTCATCAGTCCAGTGATCATAATAACTACTTTCCTGTTATCTTTGCAAACAGTTCTTTGGAGCATAAGGTTGCTTTAGGCCCAGTCCAAAGGTTATTTTGCCCAGTTTTAACATCCAAAAGGTTTGAGGCATAAGACATGCAAGGCAGTTCCTCTGGCATGGCAGCCCCAGCTCCATGTTAATGTGGCACCATTTATTATTATTATTTTTGACACTGCTTTCAGCATAAAATCTCGACTCCCTAATGTAGCTTACAAGGTTCTTCATAATCAGACTTCTGTTTATCTCTCCAACCTCAGCTCTCACCAGTCCTCGCCCCTCACCTTCGATCCCAGGTCCCATGAGCTGTATGGAACCTACAGCCTTTTTTTCTTTTTTAAATTATTGTTCAAAGTATTACAGATGTTCCCCTTTTACCCCATTGATCCCCTCCACCCAGCATCCACCCCTGCCCCCCCAGGTCTTCTCCACACTATTGCCTGTGTCCATAGGTCATGTATATATGCATCTAAGTTCTTGATTACTCTCCCCCTCTACTCCTCACCCCCACCTTCCCTCTGGAATTCATCAGACTGCTCTATTTCTATGCCTCTGTGTCCACTTTGTTCATCAGTTTATTTTGTTTATTATATTCCATATATAAGTGAGATCATGTGGTACTTGTCTTTCTCTGACTGGCTTATTTCACTTAGCATAATACTCTCCAGTTCCCTCCGTGCTGTCCCAAAGGATAGGTGCTCCTTTTTTACAGCTGTGTAGTATTCCATGGTGTAAATGCCCCACAGCTTTTTTATCCACTCATCTACTGATGGGCACTTGGACTGTTTCCAGATCTTAGCTGTTGTAAATTGCTCTGCTATGAACATGGGGGTGCATAAGTTCTTTCTAATTGGTGTTTTGGGTTTCTTAGGATATATTCTTAGAAGTGGGATCACTGGGTCAAATGGCAGTTCCATTTTTAATTTTTTGAGGAAACTCCATACTGTTTTCCATAGAGGCTGCACCAGTTCTGCATTCCCACCAGCAGTGTACCAGGGCTCCCCTTTCTCCACACCCTCGCCAGCACTTGTTGTTTGCTGATTTATTGATGGAGCCATTCTGACAGGTGTGAGGTGACACCTCATTGTGGTTTTAATCTCTCTGATGACTAGTGAAGCTGAACATGTTTTCATATGTTTCTTGGCCATCTGCATTTCCATTTTGGAGAAGTGTCTATTCAGGTCCTTTGCCCATTTTTAATTGGATTGTTTGTCTTCTTTTTGTTAAGTTGTACGAGTTCCTTATATATTTTGGAAATTAACCCTTTATAAGATGTATCATTGGCAAACATGTTCTCCCATACAGCCTTTTTTTCTTACCTCCATGCCTTGGCTCTGGGCTGTTACCTCCGCAGGCGGTCCACACTTTCTCCTCGCCTAGAAAGTCTTGTTTAATTCTTTGGTTTTCTGTTTATAAGTCCTTTCCGCTGTTCTTTGGCCTGTCAGCTCTGGTTTAGGTGCTGCCTCCTCCGTGTGCATCCACAGCTCCCTTGTGCCGGTGGCCCTGCTGCCATAGACAGCTAAGTAGAGCGTCCCTCTGAAACCTAGAAAGCCAAGACGCAATTACCTTAGGACACATCTTGTTGACGATACACAAAGTACACTGAGATAAAGCCAGGTGCGCACAGACACCACTCAAAGCTGCGCAGCCTTGCTGCTGGGACGCTGAGTGGAGTTGCGGGAGGGAGCCCCGCGGAGCCACGCCTGCTGCTGCGGGTGCGGTGCGCCCGCCTCTGTAACTGCTCCCTGCTGTTTAAAACAAAGGCAATTTTTTGCTTTTTGCCTTTTTTCCCTTAAAAGCAAAGATCCTTTTCGGAATAGGGAAAACAGGCACTGATGTGGGTCTTGAGTAAAAGCGAAGTGGCGACGTGGCGTAAATTTAGGGAGCTTTTGAAAAGCGGGCCTCCCCGCGCTGCCCCCAGGTGTTCCTCGCAGCGCTTACGCAGAACTGCGGCTGCATGTTTGCGAGGCCGTCAGGCTCAGCACCAGACTGTTCTGGGAAGGCAGGCATCACGCTTGCATTGCTCAGAGTAGCCTCCTACCCCGCACGGAGAAAGTGCTCAAGAAGTGCCTGTTGGATGAAGCAATGAAGAAAGATTGGTAATGTTTTCAGCTGTGTTAAAAAGCCGAATTGGATCAACTGCATGACCAACGAATCACACAGAAACGAGATGATGGCCATTTAAAAGGCCGCCTCAGCCCTGGCCGGTGTGGCTCATTTGAGAGAGGTCCAGAGGCGGCTGGTTGGATTCCGGGTCAGGGCCCATGCCCGGGCTGCGGGCTCCATCACCAGTAGGGGCGCGCAGGAGGCAGCCCATCCATGGTTCTCTCTCATTGATGTTTCTCTCTCTCCCTCTCTAAAATCAATAAAAACATATTTAAAAGACAAGCAAACAAAGACTTCAGTTTTAACAGAAAACAGTTGATAGTAAACATTACAATTTACTCATGTTTACTCATTAGCAGAGTACTTCAAAATTTGTGAAGAAGTTCCGATTGTTTCATAGGAGGTTTTAAATGATCAGCACACAATTATTTAATATTTATTAAAGTAGTGGCATATATAACATTTTCAGCTAAATGATATTGAATGGATTTATTAATATTTTGTTCATTCAGAAGAAAATTCAATTGCTAGGAAATAGGGATCAAACACGAGCCTCCAGGGGCTCACAGTCTGACGGAGGAGTCGTACATTTTCAGTCTCTTTATTAATTTTAATTGGTCTATAAGGTATCAATCTAAAATAAAGATGTTCATCATGGTTATCGATACTGCAGTGTGAAAATTCTGCTGCTTTTTTTTAAGATCCTTAATTGCGCCAGGCATCTGTTCCCTTGTAATCACAAGGGCTGACTCTAATCCTAGGAAATCCTGTTCTTGTCCATATTTATCCTTCACTCTTGTTAACTTTGAGGTTGCGTGCATGACATCCTCATGAGAACAGTTAAAATAATATTGTTTGGATATATTTGAAAGAACTATTTGATGTGAACATGGGAGGATTACCCTGGTGCAATGGAAGATGCCACGCATCTGAAAACATCTGTGTCTGTTCTCTAGGAGAGGGGCACAGTCACGCCTCCTATTTGTGGCTTCCTGCACCGGGTAACTTTTGCTTTCTTTTTGTGGAACCGGAATTCAGGACAGCTGGAAAGAGAGGAGAGGCACCCCTCCCGCATGCCTAAGAGCTTCAGGATGGCACTGGGATACCGTCTTACCCTGTACGCCCCTCTTTGTCAGTCCCCTCCCGCGCCCACCCCGTTTTGATGGAGTTCATCATGTACTCTTTGTGTATAGAGAAGAACGGAGTTTATAATCTTTCCTTCATGAACTGCAGAAGCGCGGTGTTGGTTTGGTTTTAGTCCATTCATCATACAGCAGTCCGCGGTACACGGTGTGGCGCTTCAAAGCCAGGCTGAGATGGACTGAAGATGGATTTCCTGGCCTGTGATACTTCCTCAGTGCTCTTGAATAAAATATTAATTAGAGAATGCCGTGGTGATTAATATGAAGATGGTTAAATAATTCTCAGATGACATTTATCGTGTTTGGCAAACACTGCCTTGCTTTTCTAGAACACTGGTAGGGAGCTCTGACGGATAGCTCCCTGTCCACCAAAAAGAAGACAGAACCCTTGCACCGGGCCCGCGCTGACGGGAACTGCTCGGGAGGCTTGCGAGTTCTCCCGGCTGCTCTGTGAGGAGGTGCTTTGGGCCGCCTCATCCCCGTCATCATTCGGAGGAGCCATCTGAGATAGTTAACCCAGGGAACCAAGGAATCTGAAAGGTCTCTGAAAGTTCATCTAATTTAAATTGTTTCTTTAAAGCAGACTTCACAAACATCTGTCTTTAAAAGTAAGACATCTCAGACATAAAGATGAAGGTTAAAGACCAAAGGTTATTTGAATTGTAATGAAATGAGTTGACTACCGTTAGGTAGTTCTCATTTTTTAGAGTGAGTTTAGTATTTATTAAAGAAAACAATCAAGTTTTGTTGTGCCTTTTCAGATATACTTACTTTATGATATAGGCTGCAACCAACCTGTAATAGGATTATTTTGTCCAAGAGGTTTGTAACTTACTTTGGTTGGAAATCAGGATGCATTTTTCTGCAAGATGCTTGAACATGATGCAGCTCTTCATGTCCTCGATAGGGCCTAGCAAGACGTCTTGCAGATAGGTGCCCGATAAGCTCCTAATAGATTCGTTTTCCTTCTAAGTCTGTTGTAGGTAGACTCAGTCATTCCTGCATTCTGCATGTATTTATGCCTTTCACAGAGGTACAATTGAAAATATTTAAAGATTTAAATAGATGTTACTGAACTGAATTATAGAAAGCACTCCAGCTGGGAATGCGTGTGCAACAGTTTGGTGGCAGTGGGTAAACAAGAACGGGTGGTCCTGAAGCTTAAACTGTGGGTGGCCTGTTCATCAGATGGGATGTGTGATGGGAGTGCTTTAGAGCCATGGATCTGTTGCCCTTCTCTTGGAAGTTTGGGGGAGACTACAGTGGAGAAGGGAGAGGCTGTATGAGGTGATTGGAGTTTGAATTTGAGTTTTGATTGTGAGAATTAAAGGGAGGGACTATGAAGAGACATGGCAAAAGGAAGATTGGTGAACTTCGTGCCTGACTTGGATAGGGACCAGAGGGAAGAGTGGCTCTGATTTAGGTTCAGAGTGGCTCTGATTTAGGTTCAGGCTGGGATGACAGGAAGAATGAATGGCACGAACAACAGAAATAGGGATGAAGAAGAAAGGGACTTTTTAATTCTTTAGAAGGTGATAGTTTGGCTTGGGGCAAGTTGACCCTGAGGTTAAAGTGGACTGTCTAGGAAGAAAAGCCGAGTAGACAGCTAGAAATGTAACCCTAGTGTTCTTATGAGAGCTCAGGTTAGAGACATAGGCATGCAATTATTTAAATAGCAGTTAGGTCTCAGAGAGTTGAGTGCATTTAGAGAGAGAAGCAGAGAGCACCAAGGACAGCCGAGCCAAACACCCACACGCTGGGCATGGATAGGGCTTCTTTTAAGTTTTCCAATTACAATTCCATTCAACATTAGTTTAATGGCAACTGTAATTAGTTTGCCATTTTATTAGTTTCAGGCCTAAGCACAGTGGATAGACATATAATTTATAAAGTGATACCCCCGATAATTCACATACCCATCTGACACCATAAGTAGTTATTACAGAATTATTGACTATATTCTCTATGCTGTACTTTACCATTCCCATGATTATTTTGTGACTACCAATTTGTAGTTTTTAATCCTTTCACCTTTTTTCTTCCATTATCCCAATGCCCGCCCATCCATCTGGCAGCCACCAGTTTGTTCCCTGCATCTATGAGTCTATTTCTGTCTTGTTTGTTCATTTATTTTGTTCTTTAGATTCCACATATAAGTGAAATCATACGGTATTTGTCTTTGTCTGATTTATTTCCCTCCGCATGATACCCTCTAGGTTCATCCATGCTGTCACAAATGGTGAGATTTCATTTTCTTATAGCCAAATAATATCCCATTGTGTCTATGTACCACTTCTTTATCCACTTGTCTATAGATGGGCAGTTGGGTTGCTTCTGTGTCTTGGCTCTTGTTAATAATGCTGCAATAAACAGGGATGCATGTATCTTTTTGGGTTAGTGTTTTGGGTTAGAAGTGAATGGCTGGGTCATAAGGTAGTTCCATTTTTAATTTTTTGAGGAACCACCACACTCTTTTTCATTGCGGCTGCAGCAGCCTGCGTTCCCACCAGCAGTGCGCCAAGCTTCCCTTTGCTCCTTGTCCTCGCCAGCACTTGTTTGCTGAGTTACTGATGGCAGCCACTCTGACAGGTGCGGTGGCAGCGCTTTGTGGTTTTAATTTGCATCTCTGATGATGAGTGACGCCGAGCATCTTTTCATATGTCTGTCGGCCACCTGTGTGCCCTCTTTGGAGAAGGGCCTATTCCGGCCTTTGCTGGGCGTGGGCAGTTGTTATGTGTAATGTTTAGTAAAAATGGTTACCAATTTAAGCAAATTGCTGTTTGTACGTTTCCAAAACGGAAGATGAAAACCACAGAGCTGCCGTTTCCACATCATGCTCCTGCCTTGGATTCTTACTCCTTTTTTATCCACCCGCTTTGGCTCCATTTTAATGAGGTTAGTTTTTAGTTCATACCCATTTCTTGTTGGGATTTTTCTCTTTTAGTGCTGGTGACCGATAACACAGCTTGATAGGCGAGAGATTATTTTGCTTTAATTGATTTCAAGTCTCCTGGCATTGATGACATTATATTCCGGGATCCTGGGAGAACTTGTAAATAAGACTCTGGGACAGTTACAGGAAAGGACCTTTGGAAATTATGAAAATGAGCAAAAATTCTGACTTTTTTTTTTTTCAAATGGAAAGAGAGTGGATTTTATATACTACCTCAGACTGGTGAATTTAATGTCCACTTTGGACAAATTTTAAGACTGTCTTAAGATTTAAGGAAGTTTTAAGAATTAGGCAGATCCTGTGTGAGCCCAGAGAGGGCCAGCGCCCACGTAGGTCTGCTGTGCATGAGCTATGTCAGACCTCATTCTTTCTTTGGCAGGACTGCTAGACTGGAGATGGACTTTATATTGGTTTATTGTGATAGTCAAATGGAGAAATACAAGTAGGTGCAAATAAACAGTGAAGTGACCATGTCCATCATCAACGTGGAGGGAATGTCCAGATTGGACTGAATTTGCAGGAACTTTTCCTGTACTTTATTTTTTTAATGCTGTTTTTTGATTGTTTTGTTTTTAATCAGCTTTGATTGATTTGAGAGACAGAGGAAGGGAGAAGGAGAGAGAAACACCTTGATGTGAGAGAGAAACATCGATTGACTGCCTCCTGCACGCCGCCTACTGGGGGGTCTAACTGGTCAACCTTTCAGTGCATGAGATAGCGCTTAACGAACTGAGCCACACCGGCCAGGGTCCCTGTACTTTCTTATTCAACTTTCAATCAATATTTTAAATCGAAATGCTGTGGAGGGGGCACAGATTGGGATCGAGAGTTAAAAGTTAAATGATTGTTAATAAGATCAGGATCAAATATCACAAAAATCTTGATTAAAGACCTAATTTTAAAAAATTATGGATTGCTTTTAAAGAGAAAGAGAGGAAGGGAGAGAGAGATCCATTTGTCGTTCCACTATTCCTGCATCAATTGGTTGATTCTTGTATGTGCACTAACTGGGGCTTGAACCCACCACCTTGGCATACCAGGATGATGCTCTAAGCAACTGGGCTACCCGGCCATGGCCAAGACCTAAATTTGACATGATGAAGTTTAACAGAAATAAAATAAGAAAAATTCGCATATGGATCCTAAGTGGTATTTCCTAATTTTCTTCTCTCCTTCCCTAGCCTCTTTTCACAACTTCTAGAGGGTTCATTGCTCTGTTCTCTGTCCCAGAGCACTTTTGACAATGTGCTGTTCCTGTTAATGGTCACCGGCTCCCTTGGCACTGTGAGCATTTTGAGGCTGGGACTGTCTTGTTGTTTTTCCTCTCTCTGCTCCCACAGTACACATCAAACAACTGAGCAAACAAGCTAGACTTGGTGGCAGCACTTTAAAACCTCAGTGTGTGGACAACGTGATGTGGTTGGCCGAAAATTACCATCAGTCAGACTCTTACCATATCCGGACGTTAATACTTACGATTTGGTTACATCCACAATTTGATTCTTTGCCATTATTTTTTCACTAGTAAATAGCCTAAAATATAAAACAAATAAAAAATGACCAGAGTAGGCAGGGATCTGAGCGATGATTGAGTTTTATCTGACTTAGTTTACAGATGAAATAATCGCGTGAAGAAGGAAGAAAGGTGACCTGACCAGGTTGCCACAGCTCCTGGTGCTGGAGTAGACTCTGGGATCCTGACTCCTAATTTTACCCCCAATATGAGTATTTTTAAGATTTATATTTGTACGAAAAATATTTTTGGTAATAATTTTAGACATTTTGAAGTATCATCAGTGGTAATTTTGCATAATTATGATTCACAGTACATAGCCTGTACAAGTTGATGAAGTTTTGCTTTCTTTTCATGATGAGTAATATACTGGCCCACATCTGCTCCATTTATAAAAGCTTTAAGGGAGAAATACTCATTTCAGTTAACTTTTCTTAAGTCTGCAATACAGTAAATGTATTTCTGTATTGTTTTAACTGTTAGAGAATCTTGCGTTGGAAGTTGTATTGTTATTATGAAGTTGTCTTGGAGGAGTAGAGAGGAAGCCATGGAGAACTGGGGGAGGGGATCGTGGGAGGTGACACATTATTTGTATGCTTATGTGACGCTGCTTCCTCCTAAAGGCATCTTTTCTTGAGCCTATTTCTCCAGGTGCTTGTTTGTTTTTATGCATTTCATTTTTTAATGAAAATTAATATGCACAAATAGTTTAAAGCATTGCACAGGTGGATTTGTAATGAAAAGCACTGGTTTCCAGATTACCGACCCCCATCTGTAGGAGGAACCACTCTCACATCTTTCCATTGTTTCTTTGATGTGGTTGCTTCTATATGGCTAAGTAATACACTTTTGTGTTTTATTTATTTTATTTTATTATTTTTTAAATATGTCTCTATTGATTTCAGAGAGAGGAAAAGAGAGGGAAAGAGAGAGATAGAAACATCAATGATGAGAGAGTCATTGATCAGCTGCCTCCTGCATGCCCCCAGCTGGGGGTCGAGCCCACGACCAGGGCCTGTGCCCTGACCAGGAATCGAACCACGATCTCCTGGATCCTAGGTCGATGCTCAACCACTGAGCCACACCAGGCCGGGCTACTTTTATGTTTTAAATGTTAACATATTTAATTGTTTGAAAAGGAAAGCCATTTGCGTGGTTCAGAAATAAAAAGCATAAACATGTATATAGCGAAAAACCTCACTTTTTGTCCTGTATCTTAAAATAGCGACTTTTCAACCGGGGTGCCACAGAACTTTCGGAATTCGTTTATGTGTGCCTTGAGATGCAAAAGGTTGAAAATCACTGCCTTGCTCTCTTCCCAGTGAGAAAAATCAGTTAACTCTTGTCTCTTCTGGAAAATTTTTCATACTGATATATTAGAAAATACAAAGTATACCTTTCCTTTTTACATAAATGTATACTGTTATTACTTGATTAACCAGTTTCAACCATCATTTACTGAGTTCCTGTTATGGAAGAGAAGCGATCTGCCTGTCATTACCCCAGCTCACCTAACCCCATCTTCCCCAGTCCGCCCATCACAATTTTTAGTTCCTGGCTGGTTAAGTTCTTAACTTGAAGCTGTCAGCTGCCTTTGCTCTTTGTGATGTGAGCCGTGGCTGGGGATTATTAACACCCCTTTGCTTCCTTCAGCTCTCCCCGTTTTTCTTCTTCTCCCAGCCTTTAACGTGTGCCCTTTTCCATCTATATTTTCAGTGTGGATAACATTTACCTTCTTTTCTTTACTCATCAAGTCTTCAGTGATTTCTATATATCATAAATTTAAAAGTTAAAAATCAATAAAAATATTTACATTATGATGACCAAGTAAATATTGTTCACTGAACAGCCAAGAGCAATATTATGATTACGTTTCTTTTCCTATGAGGATTTCTACTCCTGTAAGTTTCTACTCCTTTTGGTCTGCTTTTATCACCTCGTTACGTTTACCTAGTGTCTCAGGTCTCAAGGATAGAATCAGGCTGTGGAATCTCCACTGTGAGCAGGGGTCCCTGATTCCTCTGTCTGCCTGCTGCTGCCCTCTGGGGTGGCAGACCCTGGATTGGCTACACAGCTGTCACCCCAGGTCGACCCTTCATTGCTCTTTCTGACTGAATCCAGTTGTTGGAATTTAATGACTTTTTTTCCTTTCTTGTTTAACATCTTGCTTTGAGCAGATTTTCAAATAACTTTCTTAGGGTGAATGAAAAGTAAACTTATTGTGTGATTAGTTCATGCATTCCTACTGTCTTTACTCTGCGCACGCATGTCCGATGAGGTGTTTATCACTGTCCCGTTGACTACAAGATTGACTAGATATGACTTGTGGCTGAAAATAATTTCCCATTGGGACCAGCAGGCATCGCTCAGCCTTTTAGCCATTGTGATTCTAATGAGAAACCTGATGCCAATCTGACTTTTCACTTTCTGTAGGTGCGTTCGTTGTTCTGTCTGGAAACTAACAGAATCTTCGCGTCAGCCTTGGTGTTCTGAACATTCTAACGCAATGTATTTAAGCGTAGGCCTTCAAAATTCAGTTTCCTCGTTACTGGGTCGTTGCAGCTAGAAGATTTATATCCTTCATTTTTGGGAAATTCTCATCTATTAGCTTGAAGTCCAGAAATCTGATAATTTGGTCCTCAGATAGAGGATGGTGGGGGAAGGCCTGTAACTCAATTAGTCTCCATGGTTATCAACCCTGCATCTCATTGTCTGTCTCCAGAGTGCCTGGTGTCCTGCACCCTGAGTCTGTCTGGGTGTCTGCAGGGCAGCTCAGCTCCTTCCTGGGCTGTAGGTGTCCTCTTGGACTGCCTTTGCCGTGCTTCTTTCGGCACCTGCTTTTGTAGAGCTCTGTTATGATACTCGTTCGTTGAGGGCCCCTCCTGTGCTCTGCTCTTAGGCTTTCATGCCTCTTTATCTTTTTATTATAAGGAATACTTTAATATCCCCTCATTATAGTGGAGACTTGAGTGGGAGGAGAAATGAGCTCTTGCGTTCTGTCATCCCAAAGGTAGAAGGACTCAGTGGGATCCCAGGCTTGATAGGGCTGTCCTGTAGCCCAGCCTCAGTCGCTGAAGTTAGGGACCTTGTCTTATTCTATATTCTGGAGCTGAGCACATGGTCAACATGGAATAAAGGTCTGCTGAATTACAACAGGTGTGAAAATTGAATTGTATTTAGGAATGATAAAGTAACCTCCTACGTTCAATGTTGGTCAGCCCTTCAACAGAATAAATACAGACTTGTGCTCCTCACCCGCCACCACTGGGACCCATAGCATTACAGGGACGTGTGAACAAATACTGAGGTTTTATGGAGAATCGGATACCCACCCAGCTAACTTTGGGCTGCTGGCTTTAGTGATTTTATTTTCCATATCATAGCTGTCTGAGAAGTAGCTCCTCTAAGTACGCACACTGCTTTTAATTGCTTACTTTTTCTTTGCAATTAGAAAGCTGCTAGAACCTGACACTCCATTTTAATGTCAGCTAAGCTGAATTTTAACTAACTTGAGGATCCTGTGGTGGCATAAACTAATGTTTACAGCAGCAATTTATATCCTGTAAAAGGGCTATACACATTTGAGTTTTTGTTGATATTATAATGTGCAAACTGCCAGAATTGTTTTTTAAACTGCACTGTTTTGAGCAGGGATTAAGGCACTAATTAGCATGCTACTGTCACCTACTTGTATACTTTAAATGGAGAAGGAATGATCTTATAACCTGTAATTGTGAACCTTAAGTAGACACGGAGCAAGTCTGCAAAGTATTTGATTATCTTCAGATATATTTGACCAGTGTAGACATAGCTTTGGGGAAATGTAGAAGCCTGCAGCCTGCAGTGAAGGTGTTTGGACATATCTCAGATATAAATGTAATATGGCCCCACTGGTGAAAATCCACTGACCCCTGGCTGGTCCTGTTTGGCTGGTTCTGTCGGAGCAATCAGCCGACCCGCCTGGCTGGGAGAGCGTGGTGGAGCCGGAGCGCCAGAAGGGCCCGGACCTTGTGTTACCGTTGAGCGTGAGAACCAGGCTTTCTCCGTGCAGTCAAAACTCCGGCGCCGTTGGTACTGGAGAACCTATCCTCTCCTTTGTCTACTCTCTTGACTTTTTAAAAATTGTCATTATACACAATCAACGTGGTGGAAAAAGGGAATATAATTAATTGAAATCTTTGTTTGTAACTTTAAATCTACCTCTGGTTTTTGTCTGTGTGCCTTTGTACAGTTGGCGTAGTTGGAAGCAGTGCACACATGGTGCTCTCCTTTTCCAAGTGAACCTTACTTTATGTGTAATTTATGTAGCTGTGTGCTCACGTAAGTGCCCGTTTTTTTAATGTAGTAAGAACACGTGAGAGCTACCTGAACAGAATTTCAGTTGTACAATACAGTATTATTAGCAACGGGCACAATGCCCTGCAGCTGGCCTCTAGAATTTACCGTCCTGCATCCCTGAGACTTCATACATATGTTTTTAATAAACGTAAGGGATCCGTGACATCGATGTGCCGTAATATACTTAATCTTTCGTTGTTAGGGATTGCTGTGTTCTGAATTGCTCATTATTAGAAACAGTATTGATATAGGCATGTTCATGCAGGAGTTTAGTCCAGGTTATTTCCTTAGAATACGGCCTCAGAGTGGGGCCTGAGGTCATGTCGCCCCCTTACTCACGGGACCTTTTGGCCTCCGGGAGACAGGCTGCGCTCTCTTCGTCAGGGAGGCTGGCCCTTTCCCGCTCCCGATTTACTTCTTGTGTTTACTTATGAAGTGGAGGCCCAGAGGTCTGTACTTTTAGCCGAATGTATTCATTGTACGGAATGAATGTGGGAGATTAGTCGCTTTATCTTTTTAAAAACCTTGGTGATTTGACTTGTTACATTGTGAAATAATTACCACAATCAAGCTAATTATCATATCCACTGCCTCACAAGGTTACCTTTTGTTATTTTTTGGTGAAAACAGGATCTACCCTCTTAGGAAATTTCAGTTATACATTTTTTAAGCTCGGCTCATCACACGGGGCTTTCTTACAGAGTGGACTCCAACTAGATCGCAGACATTGCCGGCGAGGGTAACAGAGGCCACGTTTTGAACCACAAACCCTGGGGTGAGGTATTTTATCAATGTGTTTTCCGATCATGACAGCCAGCTGAGAGCTGTAGCTCCCCAAAACAGGACACAAGACAGGTTCCTGCAAGGGAGAGGGCACAAGACCCTTGGGTCTGATATCAGAGACATGTGGTCGGCAAGGATGAACGAGGCACTTTTCAGTTTCCCGCCTCCTCCTGTTTATGCAGAAGTTAATCAGAATAAAAGGAAAATTACCATACTGGGCTGTGGGTGTTAATACTGACTGGGTCATGGAAACTATTACTTTAAGAAAATAACTATTCACGATTAAGAGGCTACTTTATTTCCACCAAACTCAAGCATAAGTAGTGATAATTAAAATGAAAGAATCCTAATTAATTGCATAGTGTATTAATTCATCCCAGAAATAGATTTATAGGTATTGTCATGTCTTCTTAGTTTTTAGGGGGTGGATTTTCAAAAGGGAGGTTAATGGGGCTGTGCAAACGGGCCCAGGAAGAGATGTGTTTCCATTCTCTGATAAAACTGCTGTTGGAATATTGGCTATTATTTTCAAATTTTCTTCTCTAAAGATCCAAATGATAAAGTCATCAGTATTCAGGGCTAGGAGAAAGTTTATTTCTTTCCTGAAAATATGATTTTTTAAATTAAATACTAAGATATATGGAAACATATATAAGCCCCTTTATGTACATCCCCCCCACCCCTCCTCTCACTCTCTTCCTTTCTTTGTGGCTGGAAGATAAATGGCAAGTAAATGAGTCAAAAGGGAGTTGAAACATAAAAGAATTATTTAGGGCTGTGCATTCCCGAAATATCTCTCATAAGAACCATAATTAAATTAAGTAATAAAGAAGCTATCTGGATCATCAAAGATTATTCTCAAGTCTAAAGCAGTATATTTTGGTTGTACCTAACGGATGATTCAATTTTAAATAGTATAACTTTGTGGATGTTTGGTTTTATTTTTATGAGGACTTAAAAATGATTGTTTTCCTGTGAAGACTCTTTGCTTTTTCTAGATCCTTTCCAACAATGTTTCACTAAGAGGTGGGCTGGCCTGCCTAACCTCAGCCTGCATGTCACAGAGAAGGAAGTGGCCGTGAGGGTTCAGCAGAGAGCAGAGCTGGGGTTAGAGTGCAGCAGGCCTTGGAGTCGTTCCGTGTTCGAGCTGGAAGGGCTCCATGAGGAGGCTAAGGGAAGATGCAGCCGATTAGTGGCACATCTAGAGCCTTTTCCACCCGATTGAACATGTTGCCATGTGATGTTTTCATCATAAAAGAGGATGAAATGGCAGGGTAATTTCTGCTGAGCCTTGGCTAATTGGCCAAAGCACATGCCTGTAGGACCAGGGACCGACATGAGGTGGCCTCTGATTAAGAGCCCTGCAGGCATTTAGACTTCTTTAAGGATGGATAGGAGAGAAATGGGATTCCTACTCAGTTCATCTGATTTTTATATTCTTTTAAAAATTGACTTAATAACATAAATATTTAACCTTTATATTCTACTAATCAGTTGCGGTGAATCATAGTTAGGAGAAAAAACAACCCAGATACTAATGTAGTGCTTGGTCTCTAATCTCTAAATATTGGCTCCACCCCTCCCAGCCGCAGCTCCGACCCGGACCCGGGGTCCCACGCAGACTCTGCCCTTTGGAAGAGGCGCTCCCCGCTCGCCCGCACCTCTCGGGCTCAGCTGCCTTCATTCCCTCCCAGCCCCTGTCCCGCGTCCTAGCCAGGAGCTCTCCTCCGTTCTTGCAGTTGGTCCTGAATGCGTGACATGCACGCGTAAGATGTGCCCCGGTCTCTTCTCTACTCCCTCAGCCGCGGCTTCACTTTTCCAGGAGAGATTCTCACATTAGTTCAACGTCCGAATTTTGGAATCTGTCAAGTGAAGTAACATGTTTGAAAAACAAGTTAACAGGTTTCTCTACACTTCAACAATGCAAAACATCAGCATTTCATTCTTTTTGTAAATTTGTATTTTATGACTGAATTTATCGGGGTGACATTGGTTAATCACATTATACAGGCTTCAAGTATACAGTTCTACGGGACATTATCTGTATATTGTGCTGTGTGTTTACCACCTCAAGTCAAGTTTCCTTCCATCTCATAGATACAGGGAACTGACTGCACCTGCCAGACGGGAAGGGGTTGGGAACTGGGTGGGAAGGGTGAAAGGATCATCATTTCATTCTTTTTTCTTCTTTTTTTAAAATCCTCACTGGAGGCTATTTTTCCATTGCTTTTCAGATAGAGTAGAAGAGGGAGGGGGGGAGACATAGATGTGAGAGAGACACATCGACTGGTTGCCTCCCACGCGTGCCCTGACCACGGCCAGGGATCGAGCCTGCAACTGAGGTACGGTATGTGCCCTTGGAGCCTTCAGTCGACAGGCCGATGCTCTAACCACTGAGCCAAACCCACTAGGAGAACCCACAACCTTTTGATGTACAAGATGATGCTCCAACCAACCGAGCCACACCAGCAGGGTCATTTAATTCTTGATGGATAGAGCAGAAGTAAAAACAAAAGTAAACTCCCTCTATTCCAAATCCAACTGAACTACAGATTAGATCCTACACCCTCCAGTACCTCCTTCAAAGATATACATATATTTGGTGTAAACCATGAGTTTGGTATGAAACAGTTATTCAAAATTGGAGCAGGGATTAAAAATACATAGTGTGATTAATTGGCCTCTTCCTGATATTTTATGGAATATGTACTGATTATGTTGTAATTGTATCAAAGAAGATCTATTAAAAGGCTTTAAATCTTCTAACTGAAAAATATATTGCTGCAAATAAAACTTAGGGTTTCTTCATTTTGTAGCTGTGTCAGTGGCTCATATTGGTAATTTTTATTCCATACTGTTCAAAAGGAAAAAAAGAGCCACCAAAAATGTAATTGTGAAGTTGAAACAAATGGGTCATGTTTTCTGGAATGTTTACAATATACAGTACACATTTCTAGGAAATCTGGGGTGGGGCTAGCTAAAATATTATTCTTTCTTATTTCCTTTTTCTCTTTAACTCTCTGACGATTCATTTTTAATTGCTGAGACTTTCAGTCTGCCTTCATTTTATGTTGCAGGAGAGTTTTTTTTAATAAAAAAATGAGAAGAAAGTGGATTATGCAGATAACCCCAATTAAGAGGAAAGCAGGTCCCATGGGGCTATTGTCTGCTTCATTATAAATTACAGCTTTAGAATTTAGAAAATTGTGTTATAAATCATGATGTCATTTCCAGGTAATCACATTCGGGCCACGTTTCCCCTGAGAGCGCATCCCCGTCGGGCAGCTGCGTCGTCCAGGCTGTAGGAGAGGCGGGGGCTTCAGCACTGCAGTGTGAAGTGTGTGCTCACCATGTACTTTGTACTTTGTCATCACCGTTTACTGTAAGAAGTAAGGTTTATTTGAATTAAAACACCCAAATATGGATAAAGAAAGCTTATTTAAATTAAAGCCCCATTTGTCACTATGGCAGTTGGTTACCTTGGTACGCTTTCTATTATAAACGGACTTCAAATTACTGAAGACTCATAAATAAGAAGCACTGTTACAGCCTGGGCACTGTAGGCTGGCCCGGCATGATATTCTGCCACTAATTAAAGAGCCCTGTGACCTCATCTGTTTTACTTTATTCATTCAGCAAATACTCATTGAGCCTCTACTACATGCCAGGTACTTTGCTAGGTGCTGGGATTAAAGTCGTGAGTGAAAAAGAGACAGTTCTGGGTCTCTTGGAGCTTAGGTTTAGTGGGAGAGCCAGGCACTAAGCAGGTCCTCACAGAGGTGATCCAGCTACCGCTGTGGGCGTGTTGGGAGCAGCAGAGGGTACACAGAACGACGCAGTAAAATTGGAGTAGTATCGTCTCCTGTTTCAGGCCCCAGCACAGAAGCACAGTGAGTGGGGGCGGTGATTGTCGGAAGTATTGTTCGTATTACTATGATGTCATCCCAAGTGGAAACACTATTAAGGACAGTGCACATAGCTAGTTGCAGGTTGTATGATGAAATACGGTGAAGTCAGGCTGCAGAGGTTTAAGGCATGACTAGGTGAATTAAAATACAGTCTTCCCAAGGGACAGTTGTCACCTTCTAGGTGTTACAGCCGGTGTTACCTTGATGGGTCTTGATGGGGTGTTGCCTTGTTAACACTCAGTTCCCCGAAGGCTCATGGGGCAAAGTTGCTGCAGGAAGGTTGTGGTCTAGTGGTTACCTTTTAAAACTGCTTTTATTTTAAACTCTAAGGTGTTTGGGGGCCAACCCTACAGAATTCCATACACACACATGCACATATTTTTACATATATTTTATATATGCACATGCTCATACACACATATATATCTGTGTGTGCCTAAAGGTCTGCAACCTATCATCGGAAAGCAGGCCTGCCCTAAATCCAAGGTCATGTGGAGGTGAGAGGACTTGTGAGGCCTCTGGTCCTTTCCACAGCAGCCGCTCTGTGTGTGTGTGTGTGTGTGTGTGTGTGCCTGCACATTCTGGGTCTGGCAGAGTGACAGGGAAGCAGCGCCGTAGATGTTGTCCTGGCTGCAGGACAATGTACCCCCCCCCACACACACACACATTGTGGACAGCAGCACTCAGACGCTAGGCTGGTGAGTAGCAGTGCTTCCTAGGGCATAGATGTTCTGGGAATGTTTGTCCCAGTGCAAGGAGAATGGGACTTAAGAGGACTGAGTCCTCTGCTCTGTGACATGGAATGGCAGGCTTAGAATGCAGTTGATGTGCCGGTGACTGAGGTCAGTGATTTACATCTAAAATCTCATGTAATTTTTAACACAAGCCTGTGAGGCAGGTCTAGTCCTACCCATTGTACAGGTGGAACAGTCCAAGGCCACAGATCCAGCAGATCCAGCATGGTTAGGCCCTGAACTTGGACATGTCTGATTGTGACGCCTGCTCTCTGACCCCTACTTTCCATTGTCCATGTTAGTTTCCTAGCTGTAGAAGCCACACAGATGCCCACTTGCCTCATTTGCTATTAGAACCCCGCAGGCTGGCACTGCCCAGCCCTGGGTTAGGTATATTGGTGGCCCTTCTGTTGCAAGTGACAGACTCATAACTCAAAGTGCTGTAAACATCGAGCAGACTTTAGGTGGGCAGGTGAAGCCATTGGGACCCTTTCCTCCTTTCTCGGGCTGTGCTCCCTCTGTGTTGCCTCATTCCCAGGACACACTCTCTGCGGGGAGACAATTAGAGCAGTGGCAATGCCAGTCGACTGGGCCAGAAACCAGAGGTTGTCTCCTTCTGCCTGGCCTAACAAAAGCCCTGGGGTGACTCTCATTAGCTTGGTGGGTCTAATGCCCATTTCTGAAACAATTACCAGGCTAGGGAGATGGTCTCCCTAACCCTGGGGCTGGGAGTGGAGGGGAGCCATCTCTGAGCCCTGGGGCTGGGAGTGGAGGGGGAGCCATCCTTGAGCCCCATGGGGAGCAGTTGTTTCTTTGAGGACACTGGGCGGGCAGAAACCTATGATCAGTGAAAAAGGTATTCAATAAATGTTTGCATAAATGAACGAAGGAAGGAATTTACCTGTTCTATTCTAGGGAAACTTTAGAGAGTTCAAAGTAAGTATCTCAAAATAAGATGTCACAAGTCGAGGCACATAATAAGCCTGCAGTACATTTTTGTGGTTAAATGCTCCTGTTTTGAGCAACGAGTGTCTGAAGGGACTTCCATCAAGTCATTTCTGTTTTACTGCCTTCAAGCCCCATAGATACTGAGATAAGTATTGGGATAGTGGAGGAAGGGAAGTAATGAGGGAATTGCATTCTCCAAGCTGTCTCCCCCCTGAGCCCCCACCGGAGGGGAGTAAATGCAGACACCTTGAGGGCTCCTGACGGGACAGTCAAGGGAAATTTCTTTGAAGTCTTTTGTTTTATCCTAAAAAGTTTATGCAAATTTTAGATTATACTTTATGATATTTATATGATTCTTTTAACAATAAATTAATATTTAAAGTTAATTACCATTGAGGAAAACCAAAACAAAAACGTTTCCTGTTGGTCTTTTTTTCTCTCCAGTTTTTTAAAAATTGATTTTTAGAGAGAGGAAGAGAGAAACATCAATCTGTTGCCTCCGTACACACCTCAACCAGGGATCAAATCTGAAACCTGGGTATGTGCCCTGACCCGGAATCGAGTCCATTAACCTCTTGGTGTAGAGGACGATCCTCTAGCCAACTGAGCCACCCGGCCAGGGCCCTGCTGATCTTAGTTAAGCAGAAAGATGCTATTTAACTGAATCTTACCAATTTTGAACATTGGGTTGAATTGAGAAGAGTTGATGTCACAAGTCAGTTTCATGGTCCAGGCCTTTCCTTTGGTTTCACTTCTGATACCAAGATCCATATAAGTAGAAGCTTCATAATCACTTAGAAGAAAAGCTTAAAGTATCTCTGAAGAGGGCTGGAGGATGCAGTGTTGAGGACGATCTCTTCTTGTTCAAGGTGTAAATCATTAATCAAAGTCTGGTCCACTGATAGTGACTCTCCCTCCCCACCTCATCTAGGGAAATAGTCAAAGGACTCCCAGTATCAAGAGCTTATTGATAATTATATTTTTAATTTTATCATTAATGTTTTCATTGTCATCATATGTAAAGGAACTAAACGTTCCACATATTCCTTAGTTCTCATGATCAGTACCTTTCAACCAACTTTCAAACTCCGTTTTCATTGCAGCTGTCTCGCCTTGTGTGACAGAAACATTCAGCGATCTTGTTCCTTTTGTGTTTGCGTTGTTGCTGAGTGTAAGTCTGTTCAGGCAGCAAAATCTGTGGACCACTGTATCATCAAGGTGAAGAGCGAATTCATTCAGCTTATCCAGGCTTTTAAAATAAATATAGGAGGTTTTTCCCCAATGAGGAAAAATCGGAGTAAAACCCTGCATTCGAGCATTGTGACCAGCGCCTCCTTGGAAGCCACCATAGAAGCCACCTACCCGTGCGCCACAGGCCTGCCACGGAAGAGAAGCACCCCACCCACAATACACGTGTATTAAAACAAGCTTAGCTGTCCCCTCGACCACGCGGGGCCTGCTGGGGTCAGGCTCACTGGGCAGTGCTCCCGGTGAAGGATGCAGCGCCCGGTGTTTATAAAAAGTTCTTCTTTTCATAAATTCATCCAAATTTGCTCACATATTGATGTGTCAGTGTCAGCCGAGCTGAAAACTCATACATCTTGTTTAAGATTCCTTCACCAGATGGTCTCGCCTCAAGAATTTTGAGGATAAATGTCTCCAGAGACATCTTCATTGTGAGGACACCAAAGAGGTAGTAAGTTAGCCAGATACTCACTGTGCAGCCTTCGTTCAACCATGAGGGAAAACTGAAAGGAATTTTAATATCTAACCAACTATTTTTAAATTATATATTTTTATTTTTTAATGTTCTTGTTTATGTTCTTCTTGTCTTTTTTTTTTTTGCTGTGTGTACTTACACACACTTTTTTTTGGTTTTTGTTTTTGTTTAAGTGAGGATTATTGGAGAATTCTAGGTTGAAAATGTTTACCTGAACTTTGGACCGTTCTTAGGCTTCTAGTATTGATGTGGAGAAGTCCAGTGGCATTCTGATTCCTGCTCATTCGTGTGTGCTCAGCTTTCCATTTGAGAGGATTTAATATCTTATTTCTATTCCCAGCATTCTGAAATTTTATAATTCTGTGGCTTGCTATGGGATCTTTGCATTTATTGTGTTAGACTCTTATGGGGCCCTTTATAGTCTGAGACTCAAGACCCTCAATTCTACGAAATTCTCTTATACTAATTCTTGCGTGATTTGTTTTCTCTCTTCTCTGTCTCTTTCTGTCTCTATTTCTGTCTTTTATTTTCAAATTCTTGTTATTCAGATTTTAGGCCTCTTGTATTGAGCTCTAATAGTCTTACATTTTGTTATTATTGCTTATCTTTTTGTCATTCTGTTCTACCTTTAAAGCGATTTCTTTCAATTCCACTATTCATGTCTTAATTTTTACTATCACATTTTCAATTTCCAAAAGCTCTTCCTTGACATTGCTGCCCATCCTGTTCTTATTTTGTGAATGTACCAACTTCCATTATTTCTAGGGCTTCTAATTATTGTTTATGTTTCATTTTCTTCTATTCCATTTATCAGACATCTCTTCTTCTGTTTGTAGGTTTGGCTCATCACTTTCATGTTAGAGGTTTTTCCCAAGATTCTGGTGATCTTTGGCTATCCATTCATATTTACATGAAGCCCCCAAACCCAGCAGGGATGGCTGAGACTCACTAAGTGATGAGCTTCGCTATAGGGCCATGGGTTGCCAGTAGACTTCTCATGTCTGTAGATCTTTTCTCTGGGGTGGTTCTGTTTTTCCTGGAAAGGTCCTTCTAGTCTCCTGCCTGAAGAAAATGCAGGGTGGGAGCTTTGCTCTGGCTTCTGGACACGGGTGGGAGGAAGGGGCTGGGGAGAGGTCTCATTCAGCTTGCTGACATGCACTTCATCTCCCGGCGTATGGCTCTGTGCCTCCCCCGACCTTCTTCTCTGCCTGAGTCTAGCCTAGCATCTTCTGCATCTTCTCTACGGGTTGGGGGAGGAGTGGTCGCTTAACTGAAATGTTGGGATGGGAACCTAAAAGCCAGACTGCTTATTTTATAGATTTTCAGCTTGAATATGGAAGTTAAGTATGTCTTTCAAGCCCATTAGAACATGACCTTAGCCCTGGTCAGTCTAGATTAGTGGTTAGTGCCTTGGCCCTCGGCAGAAGGGTCTTGGGTTTGATTCCCTGTCAAGAGCACGTACCTCTGTTGCTGGCTAATCCCTGGCAGGGTCCATGGAGGAGGCAATCGATGTATCTCTCTTACATTAGTATCTCTCTCTCTCTCTCTCTTTCTCTTTCCTCACCTCTCCCTTTCCTCCAGTCTCTAAAAATATCAAAGGAAAAAATATCCTCTGGTGAAGATTAAAAAACAAGCAAACAGAAAGATGACCTTTAACAGTGTCCTCAACAATGTTTGTTTTTTTAAGTTGGTTATATTTTTCCACAAAACTGTTTTGATCACATCTCCAGTCTAAAGCTTCAACAATTTTTTTTTTTTTTTAAAGATTTATCTTTTATTGATTTCAGAGAGGGGAAGGGAGAGAGAGAAAAACATCAATGATGAGAGAGTCATTGATCGGCTGCCTCCTGCATGCCCTCGACTGGAGGACTGGAGATCAAGCCCGCAACCCGGGCCTATGCCCTGACCGGGAATCAAACCACGATCTCCTGGATCCTAGGTCGATGCTCAACCACTGAGCCACGCCTGGCCGGGCAATTTTCTCTTAATATGTGAGGGTTTTCTTCTAAAGAGATTCTGTAACCAATCTTGAAGGCAGCTCTGCGCAGTCTTTCTATTTGTTTGCTTGGCTGCGCTTTATATTACATTGCTCCAGGTCCATGCGTGGCTTCAAGAAACTGACAGTTTTCCCTCTGACTTTGCATAATTGTTAATGATACGCCATTCCAAATGGCTCTGTGCACTTCTTGCACGTGTTTTCACACACAGGAGTCATCAATGTGAGCCTCATTTGCATCTTCACGTAATGAAACACGCATTTTAAAGAAATAGCCTGTGCACCATTGTACATTCCCACCAGCAGTGCACAAGCGTTCCAGTTTCTCCACATCCTTGGAAACACGTGGTATTTTCTGTGTTTTTGGTTATAGCTCTCCCAGTATGTGTAAATTGTATCTCCTGTGTCTTGATTTGTATTTCTGTAATGACTAATGATGTTGAGCACCTTTCCTTGTGCTTATTGGCTATTTATATATCTTCTTTGGAGAAATGTCAAGTCCTTTTTTTATTTAAAAATAGGAAGGGAGGGAGAAAGGAAGGGAGGGAGGGAAGAAGAAAGGAAAGAAGGAGGGGAGGAAGGAAGGAAAGGAAGGGAGGGAGGGAGGGAGGGAGGAAGGAGGGGAGGAAGGAGGGGAGGGAGGGAGGGAGGGAGGGAGGGAGGGAGGGAGGGAGGGAGGGAGGGAGGGAGGGAGGGAGGAGGGAGGGAAGGAAGGCCATTCCTGTTTTATTGCTGTACACTATGGAGTCATGAATTGTGGTCGGAGGAGAATCCTGTCACTATCAACTCATTTTGGGGACCCTCAGGGACAGGGAATTCCATGTCTGTTTCACTCCTCAATACTTTCAGGTGGTTATTAATTTTAACCATTGTCTTGTACATTTGCATGGTCTAAAACCTCTATTTCTCATTTTCTGTTTTAAACACACAGTTGGCATTTCTAATTGCCAATATAATTTTTAAATCATTGTATTTGAACAAGTAAATAAGTAATGATGACCAAAGTACAAACATCATGATTTTTGTTACTTTAGTGCTATGGTGAGCTGGACTTGAGAGTCTTTGTATATATGTAATCAGAACTTTTCATCAACTGCAACTACGGCAGAAAGTTGAACCAGTGGGTTTTTATGTAATAATAAGTGAAACAAAGGAAAGCACACGAAATGCATTGTAAGGTGATAAGGTAAACATATTCAAATTGGCCTTATGGGGCTCTAGAAAATTCCGAGTTGTTTCAGGTCCTAGTCTGGGGACAGCTGGTGGAGCGGCACTGGCTTTGACTTCTTGTGTGATAGAACCATACTAAAGTAGTGTACTGTTTCCACTTATGGGACTATGGCTGTGATATTTAGAGGGTGCTGACTTTTGCAATCTGTTATGTCTTTCATAAAAAACCAAAAAAACGCCAGACAAATGAGCTGCTCTCAAAGAAGGGACTCTGCTTATGTCGCTGAGCATGACAGGCATTTTTAAGAGTGCAGAAATCTAAAGCCTAGTTCCTGCTCCTTTAGTTATTGAGCAGGAAGCATTGCATTCATCAAGGCAACTTTCCAAATCATTATACTCCAGGGTGGGGCCTAGGATTGAGGGAAGAATTCTGCAGAAGTTGTGTCATCCAGGGGAACACGTATGGAGCACACTCTGTGCTAAGTGTTGTACCAGGTTACTTGAAGTAACCTAAGGCTGGAATAATCACCTCCATTTACACAGCAGGACTTTGGGGGAATCACAGGGACATTCCATGAGCTGGTGAGTGGCAGACTTGTGATGGGAGCCCAGGTCAGTTTGGTTAGAAGCACTGTCCTTCCTAATAGACAATCCCCATGGGCACTGGCGCCTGCCTCCTTTCACTCTAGGTGATGTGTTTTCTTACCAACCACTTAAGTAGATATTGTTATGCAAAAATCTGTGCAGTGAGGCCTAGGTTTGGGTAGAGGTATCCAGAAGTTATCTACAGGTCTTATCAGGGAGCGGCAAATGAAGGGAGCAAGGGAGTGTAAGACCTGTTTGTATTCTCAACTCTTTATCAAGTAGTCTAGAAGCATAGTGTGATCGTTAGGAGCACATCTGCCTAAACGAAATGGAGCAAATAAAGTCACAGACCCTTCAAGCCTGGAAGCCCTTCCTGGGAATCTGGGACACTTCTTTTGATCAGCAGATGAAGTTCAGGCTAAGGGACTTGCACAAGGTCACAAAACTACCATGTTTTATTGATTCTAAGATGCACACACTTCCATTTAACAATTCTGAGAATGGGATTGCTCCTTATAGTCTTTGGTGTCTTACACCTTTAAACCATGGGCAGTTGCGAAGTGGTTGAAACGGCCTGTGTTGCATGGACATCCAAAGTCCTGGCCACACAGTGGCAGCAGGCCTGTCAGCGGTGTGGAGGAAACCCCAGAGATGGCAGCGGTCACTCTCGGCAGTGGGCAGTCCAGGCAGTGGGCACTCTTGGCAGTGGACACTCCACGCAGTGGGCACTCTGAGCAGTGGGCACTCTGAGCAGTGGGCACTCCCAAAGAATACTGAGTCCCCAGGCTTTGATGGGACGGGGCTGACTGTGTGGATAAACACGGACCTGATTGGTTGGGAGTCGAGACCTAATTCAAAGTTGGATTCTGAGTGTGAAGAAGTGGTAGGGATTCTTAACTCATTTTTCTGATATTTTCCTTTAAGTGTAAAGGCGATATATGGTAAAAATCTGTTATATTAAAGAAGTCCTTTAGTAGGTACAAAATAAAGTTTCGAAGCGATTAGGCACTGTGTCATAATGTAATTGACAGCTTTTATTTCTCAGTACACAAAGTAATGGTGCATCTGACAGTGTGCGGAGATCCAGCGTTCGTGAATTCCCGTGACTAAGAGCTGCTGAAAGTCCCTCTTCTTCAGCCTTAGTCCACTGCGCTTTCACCACCGGGGATTCTCAACGTAAATAATGACACTTTTAACGGAGGGTCAGTACATTTATTCTGGAGGTTAGCGGTCCTAGCACAACACTCCAATACTGGCTTTGTATGGAATCACGGATGGGAATAGTTGTATATGTGTGGCCATTTCTTCTAGTTTCCCTTGGTATAAACTGAGGGGATTTCTCCAAAGCACACCCCAGGAGAAGCAGTTGCACAGGCACAGGACTGCATGGCTGTGATGAATTTAACCAGGACAGTTTCACGGCAGGATTGACAACTCACTTCAACCACTGAAAACTTTTTATTTTATTTTATTGATTTTAGAGGGAGGGAGGGAGAGAGAAAGAGAGAGAGGGAAACACCGATTGCTTGCCTCCCCTACACACCCCAACTAGGAATCCACCCCTCAACCTGGGCATGTGCCCTGACTGGGAATCCAACCTGAAACCTTTTGGTGCAGGGGACAGTGCTCCGACCAGCTGAGCCACAGCAGCCAGGACAACCAATGTAAATTTTTATCAGTTCACATGTCTAATTTTATTAAAACCCTCCCCATAAATTAGTTGCAAAATGCACCCCTAAATGAGTCGCTGGTCATAAACCATGTACCGTTGGAGAGCTTCCCACAACTCTGATTTTGAGTTTAGAGTATTGGGAAGGAAGCCACTCTTCCTGAAGTAGTTTCACTGAGACTCCAGGTGTCTGTCCAACTAGGGAAATGAAGAACATTTCCCTGGAGATTACTTATCTCTCTGTTCTCTACAGTGATTTTAAATCAATAAGTTAAAAGGTAGGAAGAAAGGGGACCAGAACACATCCCAGTTTCACACACTGAAATGTTTTCTGACCCGTTGCAAGGCCAATCTCACTGATCTTCCTGAAACTACACAGTAGAAAATGGGAAACATTGTGTTCGGCATGCTGGTCAACTCAATGTGTGTTTTTTTTCTTTTCTTTTTTAAATATATCTTGATTGCTTTCAGAGAGAGGAAGGGAGAGGGAGAGGGAGAGAGAGTTGAAACATCAGTGATGAGAGAGTCATTGATCAGCTGCTTCCTGCACGCCCCTCACTGGGGATCGAGCCCACAACCTGGGCCTGTGCCCTGACCTCCGGGATTCCAACCGCAATCTCCTAGATCCTAGGTCGATGCTCAGCCGCTGAGCCACGCCTGGCCAGGCTGTTTTTCTTTTTAAAATTGGATAGACTCCTGCTGGACTACACCCATAGAATTATTAACACATTGGCAAACATTTTACCTGCTCAGTCGAACCAGACCTGGAAATTCGAGGTGGCCGGAAGCCTCCTTTGGGCTTATTTAATTGGAAGGTGTAAACAACTGTGTGTGAGGGTTAGCATATCTAGACATCTAATGGGGACAGGAGCCCTAGTAAGTGGGTAACTGAGTGTGATCGAGTGTTTCTTCCTCTGGAGGACTCATCACTTGCAGAGCAGAAGGAACTTTTTCATAGATCGTGTGTTCAAGGTTTTGAGTTTTAAAAATCAGATCAGACTCTGAGAGATGCTTTAAATTGTGGCAGATGAAAAGATTGATACCCGGTCGGAAGGTTCATATCCGTGATAATTTTGAAAGGACTAGAGTGGTGCTTACTTTTGTGCACCTATGAAAAGGGGGCCCCTGAGAGAGGGATAAAGTGAACAAAAGCAGAAGGGGAAGGAGACGACCCACCTGTAGCACGGCGAGCTCTTGCCTGCGCGCAGTCCAGGCCGCGATGCCCAGCGCAAGGAGGCCAAGGCCAGGTGAGAAGATGCCGGAGCTTTCATTCACTTAGGAAACTGAACCGCCTTGGGAACCAAAGTTGAACCAATAACTCAGCTGAGAAAGGAAAAGGAAAACCACCTAATCAATTTCCTATTTTCTGGAAATACGGAGCCGGAGTGAAACGAGTATGTCAGAGCACTCTCAGATTTGATCCTGTGCTAAATTAGCTTCCTATCTGGTTCATGTCTCTGGCCGTGATATGCTAATTACAGACCCTCCTTATATATTTATTATAGCAGGATCTCCTCGGAGCAATTCATTATAAATTGGTTTGAAAAAATAACTCTTCGTACTTGAAAGAATTGAACTGCATTTCCTCAGAAATATTCTATAAGTCAGACTTCCCTGTGTCAGTCAGGTGGACCTTCAGTAGTGTAAATGGGAATTATGAGGCTTGATCCTAACTGCTGCATTTTCCTTGTTCAGATGAATAGCAGGATCATAGAGCTTCCCAGTACTAGAGCTGATAACAAAATGCCTTGACTAGTATTTATGAGCCATATGTTATTCCTTGGAGCCCATCCTCCTAATGAGCGAACATCAGCTGGATACCTGCAGAATAATTATTCTTATGGAAATAATTACTAGTTTATAATTACTGACTTTTCTGAGATGGAAATATCCTCTCTTTATTACCTTTTGCACCACACCCAAGTCAAGCAGGAAAAAAAACACAAAATCAGTTGGTGAGAGTATTGAGTTTAATTGTATAATAAATTACAGAAAACATTAATTTAATTAAATTCAAGCAGTGTACATATCGAGTGCATAGTACTAACTGTAAGGGGATTTTGGTAAGATATGACAAATACGTATGGCAATAAAGTCAGGCTGTCCTTAAGTGTCAGATGAACTCGTGAGCCAGTAACTATTACAGAATTCGAGAAGAGTAAGGAATAATTTGATCAGAACTGGGTAAAGGATTCATGGTGGGGTCGGCCTTAATTTGGGCTAGGATTTTTTAATTAGAGGTAGGATTTTCAAAGGAGTGAGGAGGGTGGATAAACAGAGGTTGGTAGTAGTTGAGTGACAGTAAGAGAAAGGATCTTAAACAATCTGCTTTGATCTACCAAATTCCTGGTCTGTACTCATCGAAACGATCAAGGTGCTAAAAGAAAATGAAAAGCTGGAGAACTCATCCAGATTGAAGACTAAATGCAATGTGAGATCCTGGAGATTATAGACTGGTTTGGGAGGGGTGGTAATCTAAAAAGGACATTACTAGTAAAATTTATAAAATTCGAATATAGATTGTGTATTAGATACCAGCACTGTATCAGTGTTAAATTTCCTGAATTTCATAAATGCATTGTGATTATATATTAGTCCCCAGGGCTGCTGTAATGAAGTCTTACCAGCTGGGTGGCTTTTAAAACAACAGAAATCTATTGTCTCATAGTTCTAGAGGCTAGAACATCTGAAATCCAGGTGTTGGCAGGGCCATGCTCCCTCAGAAGGCTCTAGCGAGTCCTTCCTTGCCTTCTAGCTTCTGGTGCTTGCTGACAATCCTTGCCATTCCTTAGCTTGCTGCATCACAGTAAACTCTAGTGTCAGTTCGCCTTTCCCTGTGTGTCTGTGTCTTCACATGACTGTGTAAGGACACTAGTCATTGGGTTTAAGCCCCACTCTAATTCAGTATAACATCTTAATTTAACTTATTGCATCTGCAGAGATCCTATTTCCAAATAAGCTCACATTCTGAGGTTCCAGGTGGACATGAATTTGGGGAGAAACACTATTCAACAATTCAGATTACATATGAGAATTTCTAAGTTTTTTAGGAGATAGGTGCTGGAGTATTTCGGGGTAAAGGATCATCATGTCTGTAACATAGTCTCAAATAGCTCAGCAATAATAATACAATTATGTATATATTTATGGAAAGCGAGACAAAGCAATGTGGAATAGCTTTAACAATTGATGTGTTTCAGTGAAGGATAGATAGATTGTATAATTTTTGCAACTTTTATATAGGTTTGAAATTTTTCAGAATAAAAGAATTTTCTAAAAAACAAAAGAAAAATCCACAGTAAGCACTCATATACATCTTCCTCTGGACATTGTCATGTCTGAAATGTTGCCTGAAACTGTAAATCTAAAGACACAGCCAACATTGACAATGGCAGAGCAGAGAGATGGGTTTTTTACATTAACATTATAACCAGTCTTGAAGTCTACAATACCTCTGTTCTCCTTATGGGAGACTTTTTTTAATGGCTTAAGCAGGTTTGAGCCAGGATTTTATGTTTCTTGCAGCTGGAAGCATTCTGCCTCAATTGATCCACCACTGCAAGTTTCTGTTATATTACCCACGGTAATGTCAGTGTACTTTGTTTATTTGAAAGAACAAAAAAAGTCGACTTTCATACTTCCATGCTTTACTTATATTTATAAAAGTAGTTTAAAATTGTTATCAGAATTCCAAGGCAGTGTTTCAAATTAAATGCTTGACATTTTGCCCAAGATTTTGGTGCATAATAGCTGACTTTATTGTCCCTTTGAATGTCCCAGATCAAGCTGTGTTTCTTAGAGACAAATAAAAGTCTAGATTTTCCCTCATGACTTTTGTTCCTGAAGGAAAAAATTCAGCTAGAAATGTGCTATGTACATGTCCTTGCATTTTTGCAACTTGTGTATTTATTACTATTGCATGTAAATGCAGGCCTGGGGAACATGTTTAAAATATATTTTGATTTTTAGTTAGTAATACTTTTAGACTATACAATGCAGTGTACTTGGCATTTCCTGAAAGACATAAAACAGAGCTGTGCAAAGCATGTGATGCAGCCCTTTGGATGAGAGACATCCTAGCTCAGGCCATTGGATGAGAACAGCAAGCTTTCCAAGCAGGTGGCTCTGCCTCCACCTGGTCCTGCAGGGGGCCAGGGGACTTGTTTGCCTCGGCGCCTTGGTCTAACGGCCTAACGGCGGGAGAGCCAACTTGTAAAGTTATGCCCATGGGGCTCATCCTGGCTGCCCAGCGCCACTCCTGACACGGGACAGACAGGCAGGTGCCTGCGTTTCTTGAAGATGAATGAATGCTGCTGTAAAGAGGGGCTTTTATTGCGCAGTGTGATGTGGAGCAGAAAGAATGCCGTAATGAAATACAAGCTGCATGCTATAAAAGTAGGGACTGGAAGTCATCCGGAACGTTCTCTAGTGTCCCCCCTGCGCGATGTGCCGAGGAAGAAGTTACAGCAGTGCAAGCCTGGGTCCCACGCGTCGGAAGGACCCGCTGGGCTCCAAGACCCTTGGCAGCAAGGACAGAAGTGCCTTCGGGTAAGTGCACAGGAGAGGCGTTAAGTGAAACCTGAGCTGCTGGAAATCGGAGCGGGACTGGGCTGAGTCTCCCTGAGCTGGGAGCTGGAGGGGTTATTCTGGATCCAGAGCTGCTGGGCTGGGGCCCCTACAGCAGGTGTTGCTGGCTCTTCGCTGGAAGGAAGGCAGCGAGTGAATGCGACGAGCAAGCCTCGGCCTGGGTGCGCTGCCAGCTGGCCTCCTGCCTTCCACTCCCACTTTCACCACTTAATTTCTCATTTCTCTCTATTCCCCATGCATCTCTGGTTCACTGTGGCCCCTCCAGCCTCCCTCTCCCGCCCGTATAGTTTTTCTTCCTGCACCTCCCCCTCTCGCCCTTTCAGTATTTTCTATTAAGATCTCTAGAGACAGGCTCATGGCCCCGTGGCCTAGGCCACAACATTGCAGTGCCCATCCCAGCTCCAGGCTGCAGTGGCTGGCAAGCGGTGGGGCCAGATGGAGCAGAATATGGTCACATAAGGCTGCCTCCTTCAGGAACAGCTGTGATTGACACTGTGATTGACACATCTGGTATGTCCAGATATTGCAAAATATTTTCATTGTGACCCTTTAAGATAGATGGCTTCAGGCACTCCTAATGTAATAGATCTAGACAAGTCACCAGGGGCAAGCATTACACTGAAGTTCCTCACGTGGGAGTTGGTTCCTCTGTCTTAGGATGTTGGTCTGGAAGCAGGGTGCAGAGATGAAAGGTTTCCTTTGAGACAGAGGGGTAGTGTGAGAGAACTTTTGACTCAGCAGCCTGAAGTTCTCAGGTGTTGAGTGGACTTCCCATGAGAACAGCCAGGCCAACGAGATGGTGTAGTACCAAGTTTAAATATTTTACTTAAATTGCTTAGAAACTGATACCAGTTTTATTTGGAGGAAGTCAAGGAAATGTCTATAAATGGTTCCATTTATTAAGATCTATTTAGGAGGTTGGGTTCATGCAAACAGTAACAATAAGCATTGGGCACTGAGCTGGAAACTCTCACATGTCATCCTATCTAATCCTCAGGACAATGTTGAGGACAGTTGGACTCATTATTACTGAAAGCAGTTAGGCCTGAGAGAGGTAAAGCAACTTTCCCAGGGCCACAAAGGAAGTGACCCAGCTGCAAATTTCAGTGGAGGACCTCTGTTTCTGGGTGCTAGGACGTTCTTTTTTAGTGATGTCCCCACCACCACCTGCCCCAACCCAAGCAGCTTTTACTAAGCAGTGACAATCTGCCCTCTGGCCTGCAGGGTTTAAGGCAGGAACACACATCACAGTGCAGAACTTGTTGGAAGAGGGTCCAGCAGGGGAGAAGGAGAGACTTGAGGGCAGACACCAGAGCTTTTTAGGATGCGCTAATTGCTTGTTGTAGAACTGTCCCCTGAGAGCCTTTGCTGATGGCCCCACAGGTAACACACACACCCCGTGAGAACAGGGAGATGGCGGTGGATCATTACCTTCTTTCTAACTGTTCTGGAGGGTGTGTGCAGTGTACCCTGAGAGTGGGCCGGGGCAGCTCTTCAACTTTCTGAATCACTTAGAGGACTCAAGGATGTTAACTAGGTCAGAAAGAAGACAGGACATGTGTGAAAGCAAGCATTTCCGTAGCGCAGATCACTTTGGTGTGTACCAGGCAAACAAACACGCATCAGGTACCCGGGTGGATCTGCTGCTTTATTGCTAATTTTCCAGTGAGGAGTATTTGTGGGGAGGGGGTGCTTCCAATGAACTGTTGTATGAAAGGGAATCGATTGGGTCTAAGAACAGACCTTACACAGTTATATCACAGTTTGGAGCATTAATCTTTTAATTCAAAGATTTTCAGCCTGTTTCAATGATCATGGGTTTGGGGGACCACTTGCGACCTCCCTTGCATCTTGAGCAGCTTGCTCACGTGGAGGTAGAAGAAGCCGCCCCGCCGTCTCTCGGAGGAGGGGGGAGAGGGGCTGCTCTTAACCACAGCTTGAGAGTGTGTTGTTGGGTCCCGCAGAGCCGAGAGGTGGACAGGCTGACTGGACAGGAAAAGAGCAATCATAATATATAATGAGCTGGAATAGAAATGGAATTGTGTTTAAATACATACACGATTTTTTAAAAAGCAAACGCAAAGTTGTTATGCTTTTCAAATCTTTACGATTTATTTTCCAAGATCCCCATTCTCTTCAACCTTCCAATAAGAAGGCGTAGAAATGGATTTATTACCATGGCTCCTGGAAGAAACAGCCGCTAGCATTCCCCTGGCGTCACAGCAAGTGAGTAATTTTTTAGCTAGTGAGTAATTCCCAGGGCTGTGGTGACCTCATCAATGGATCTGATGCACAAACAAAAACATCCTTCACTTGTGTCTAAAAAAATAAAGATGATTATTGCACCTATTTGTTGATAGTAAAATCAACCGTGAGTAATGTGTGTGTGTTCAGAACCTGAGGACACCTTGATGCATTAATGAATTCTAACCAGAAGCTTTGGACCTGAGCAGGAGGAGTAAACGCGAAGTATACACAAGACTTTTTTCCCCTCCCTCTTGATTTATAACAACAAGAGGCTCTATGTGTTATATCTGTATCAGATATTTTTATCGTATTGTGCCAATATTGCTATTGTCCCAATAAGTAAAAATTTTCCAATATCATAAAATTTGAAAACCCAGTGGTCTCGGCATTTCTAATGCAAGTAGTAAAGGTGAAATTAAGATAAACAGTAAAGGTGATCCCTTCCATCAAATAGATGTGAAGTACAGAAATAAAAAAAAGGAACCAAACACAGCAGAAAATTCTCTCTTTGCCCATGTGCTGCCATTTGTGCCAATGCATTTGGAATAAATTCGCATCGGACAAACTGTGTAAGGAGATATTCCCGAGGTTCAGAGCTTACACCATGTATGCTCTCCCACTGCCCTGTTGTGGTTTAGCTGAGCTTTTGAAAAGGGTAAAAATCCATGGCTTTCTCTCTCCCCCTTTTTTTTTGGCATTTCATTAAAATTTTTTATTTGTAGTAAAACCCCCACATAACATACAGTTTGCCACCTTAATAAGTATACAGCTCAGTGGTGGTCAGTGTATTCACATTGCTGTGCAGTAGCCATGCCATTCTCCTATTTTTACATTAATTTCACCCCCCAAAATTAGTGAGTAATGAAAGGAGATTTGGGGGGAAGGAACTTGCATATTCAAGAGAGCTTATCCCTCAACAGTCCAAGCAGTGGGGCCATGCCGTGAACCTGTTCAGGCAGCTCTTCCCCTGGGACAGTGTTGCTGGTCATACGTTTCTTGCTCAGAGTGGGTGACACTGATTCTCCTTCTGATGGCCCCCAAGTAGGAGCCTTGGGTGCAGCTACTTAGGTTTACCAGATGGTTCACCTGATTTTCGCCACATAGACCTCAGGCAGGTCCATCTAACATACCTAATTCAGCCACTGTGTGCTAAACCTGAGATGTTCGGCTTTGTTCCTGAGTGATCATGTAGATGGTGGGCCCGGATGCAATCAACCACTCGAAGTACTGCTTTGGTTGTGCTCAGATTTTACCTTTTTAAAAAGTCATTTAAAACAGTCATAGTCTTAAATTAGTTATCCTGAAAGCTCTGCCTTAATAGAGTTATTATAAAATTGCTAAGTTGTCTAGTTTTATTGGACTATTATTTGTGGTAGAGAATTTTTGCTACAGAAATTACTGTTTTTCCATATTGGACTCTTTATAAGGAAAGTATCTACAGATTTATATAATGAACAAAGGTGGGAGAATGCATTTCTGATTTTCAGGAGCAGTAGGAGGTGCTTTATCCCCTCTGCTCTGGCTGTGAGGTGAGAGAGGGGCTGTTGTATTTGCAGTTCCCAGAATGAAGCATGGGAATTGGTCGTGCGTAGGGAGAGGAAACACCTGAGGCGTCATTAACTGTCACCATCAGTTGGCACACCCTTGGACTGTTCAGTGAGTTGTGTTCCCTCTGCCTGTACCAACCTATGAAGCACAACCCCTAGCCCAGTGGTGTTACTAAATCACACAGGAGTTCAGAGGCTCCAGTCTACCTTCAGCAGCCATCTGAGGAGTTCTTAGTCTAAGGTTTGCCTGATGTCAATAGCGGGGATCAGCTCTTGTGCAGATCCTGTCTCGGTTTCCACTTTTTTCCTTGTTAACTAGACACTGTCTCCTGAATAGTTCCTGCTCTTCAGTTACTTTTCGGTTTCCTCTGCTGGCTCCTTTTCTCTGTTCATCCCTCAAATGTTGTTCTATCTTAGACAACTTCTCTTCTTTTTCTTTGTCCTTGGGATGGCTCTGCCACTGCCATGGTGTCAAATACCACTGATAACTTCACAAAACACCTATCTGTCTACCTCTCTATATCTGTGTATCTTTTATCTATCCACCTATCTACACATGTACATACTCATAGACAGATAACCTCACCTGAGTTCGAGGCCCCATATATTCCACTGCCTCTTGGATGTGACAATTTGTAGTCCCACAGACACTTAAACTTTCATATATCCAACATAGACTTCATCCATCTGCTCTTCTCTTCCCTCTCCCGAACACAGGTGAACACACTGAGTTCTTGTCTGTGCTGACCTTTGTGAAGGCAGAATCCTAGAAGCCACCTCTATTAGTCTGCATCTATTTGGTTGTTGTTATGGACTACAGTGTGTCCCCCAAAACTCGTATGTTGAGACCCTAGCCCCTAACTTGATTGTATTTGGCTGTTAGGAGGGTGATTAACATTACATTAGGTTATAAGGCTCAGGTTTTAATCCAATAGGACTGGTGTCCATGTAAAAAGAGAAAGATACACCAGAGCACATGTGAGGACACAGCGAGGAGGCCACCTACAAGCCAGGAGAAACCGAAGCTGCCCACACCTTGATCTTGGAGCCCCGGCCTCCAGAACTGAAATAAATGTCTGCTGTTTAAGCCCCAGCCTGTGGTGTTTTGTTATGGCAGCCCGAGCAGACTCAGACAATCACCATTGTTGATGTTCCTCCTAATATCTCCGGAATTGTGTAATACATCACATAACATCCTTCCCTCAGGGTTCACACTGCTGCCTGATTATAAAGCGGGTGATTTCTGCAACCATCCTCAAGGGCGCCACCAGCTTCCCAAGGGCCCCTCTAAACCCTATGGGAGTTCCATCATTCTCTTTGAAATCACCCAGCCTGTCATCATCCCAGTCAATGTTAACCCCTTCACCGGTTAGCTGGTCTCACACTTGTCGATAGCTGGGCTGTGATTCGAGCAGTATCTCAGCACTACTTTCATGGTCTCTATGAAATACTGAGTGAGTCTTTGTGAGATCTGTGATTATTTTCACTAAATTTGTGTTATCCTTTTGAATATCTACCCCATTTGACAATCGGGAAGACACTGGTTATGACACTGAGCTGATGGTAGGGAGAGACACGAGCATGGGGCAGGGCTGTTTCTGCTGGGGTGTCCCTGTCCATGCTCAGTGCATCCGTGACTGTTGTGCGGGGGCAGCTCACGCTTTCCCGGCACCCTCTTCACTGTCAGGACCTGAGCATTCAGGTATCCAGATAGCAGAGGATGTGGGGACCTGTACAGAGACATATCTCTGCTGCTGAAACAGCCCTTAGGATTTTATTTACCTGTTTATTTATTTTCAATTACAGTGGAATCCAATATTATATTAGTTTCAGGTGTTACGACGTAGCGATTAGACATTTATATACCTTATTAAGTGATCATCCTGAAACCGCCTTTAGGATTTTAAAAGCATTTTTATATCCATCGTTTTATTGGGTTTGTTATTTCACATCAGGCAGTTGGTGATAAATTGCTGTTTATTATTTTTTTAGTTGATGGTCCCTACTAGTCATAACTACTAACTTACAGGGTAAGAAATTAGTAGTAACAATAGCCGCAAGGGTGGTGCAGTTACGTGCTCACCACGGGCCAGATGCCACGCTGAGCTGGCTGCTGGAGGGTGCAGGCTGAGAGGGTCGGGCCCACGTGCCACGCCTTCCCCGCCACGGGAGGCACAGGGCACTCAGTGAGTGTGCGGTCAACGGGGCCGGCTGGCAGGTGGCCCGATGGAAACGTCTGGCCGGGAGTCCAGGAAGTTAAGCGTGAACAGAGAAACCTTATAGAAATGTGTCTAGGGCCATGTCTGCAGGCCTTACTCTACTGAGAAACAGAACTGAGCTATGATAGCGCCCTCTGGTTAGTCCCTGGGGTTTAAGTCATACAGGAGGTGGTAGAGGAAAGTGGTCTTAAGAGATAAATTGGCCCACCGGGGGTGGCTCAGCGGTGGGCATGGACCTAGGATCCAGGAGATCGCAGTTCGACTCCTGATCGGGGCACATGCCCAGGTGGTGGGCTCGATCCTCAGGGAGGGGTGTGCAGGAGGCAGCCGATCAGTGATTCTCATCATTGATGTTTCTATCTCTCCCTCCCTCTCCCTTCCTTTCTCTGAAATCAATAAACATATTTAAAAAAAAAAAAAAAAGAGAGAAATTGGACTATGTTCTCATCTTTCCTAAACCTGAGACAACCAGCTTTGGGAATTTCTGTGAATTTTTTTCCATGCTTATGAAGGTGAGAAAAATATTTTCTGTGTATACATTATGTCAGTTAAATCCCTGGAGAATCTCTCTTTTATACCAAATGCAACTAATAATGTCACAGTGATTTTCTAATTGTCATGTAGCTAAAAAAGTTGTCAGCTTATGCAGGTTTACAGATTGCCATTTTGCATGGTTATGGTGTTACAAGAAATCTTTGAGGCTTTTCAAAGCCTGCTGTAGACCGTTTGGCTCTGCTTAGCTGCCTTCAGGATAATAATGCCATTTCCTGGACCGTATGAAACTTCTGAAACAGCAACGGTGGAGAGTTAGCCACGCCACAGACATAGCAATGGGTGTTTCTGCGCACTGCTGGTAATAATGTCGAAGCAGATCCAGCTTATCATTGAAGTGCTAGGACTGATCTGCAAAAACACTTGGTAATAGGAATGATATAATCAGCCCAATGAAATTAACAGGAACTCATAACAAGTAAGTCTGGTGTTAGTCCACCAACTTGAAACGTCAGCGTAAAACATGCTTTGATCTGAAGTATATTGGAAGGAGTTAGTCTAAGCCAACAGGCCTCTTTAGTTACTTAAGATAATGCTCTCAGTGCAGACACATTGTCTTGGGACAGTGAGTCTAATTCTCTGGTTCACAGTTTTGAGAGCCAGATACGTGTAATTCTCAGAGGCAAGTATTTTGCTGGTTTATGAAGCTGGTGAAGGGGATAGAATATTCTGGAACACCACCATCAGAGTCTCTGCCTTTGTTATTTCCTCTCTGGGCCAGACGAATTCCTCTGGGGTTGCATAGATAACCTCCAGCATCACTCTAAGACAGTGCTGTGCTTGCCATTTGGACCTGTGGAATGAAGAAATTCAGCTAATGGCTAAATACATCTGCCTGATTGAACTTAGTGACCCTATTTTATAGAATTGGGAATAAATAAGGTTGAGAATAGAATTTGGTAGAGAGATTGCCAAGAAAGCACAAGTAGAATGCTGGATCAGTCAGGGTTAGGTTTGGCTACGTGTGACCAACAGCCTAAAATAACAATAGCTTCAATGAAATCATTAATTTCTTCTTTAGATGAAAGAAATCCGAAGGTAGGTGGACCGAGGTTGGCATGATGGCTTCACCATGCTATCAGGACCCAAGATACTATTTCTCTGCGTCCAGCCCTGATTACCAGGCTTCTACCTCATGGCCCAAGAGAGCTGCTGGAGCTTCAGTCATCACATCACATCTGCATTCTAGACAGTTGAAAAAAGGAAGTGACAAAAAGGACAATCTCCCTTCCCCTTGAGGAGGCTTCTTGGAAATTGCATACTTCTTTGGCTGAAACTTGGTCACCTAGCTACACCTGGTGCAGGAGAAAGCAGAGAATGAAGGAAGACTTGTAGTCAGGTGGCAGTGTACTCTCACTGAGTGTCCTATTACTACAGAAGAAACAGGAGAATATAAGAGGAAGAACAGTAGACTCTGGCACAACAGCTAGATTCTCTATTATTTTTTATTATTTTATTTTTAAATATATCTTTATTGATTTCAGAGAGAGGAAAGGAGAGGGAGAGAGAGAGATAGAAACATCAATGATGAGAGAGTCATTGATAGAGCCCACAACCTGGGCATGTGCCCTGACCGGGAATCGAACCCCGATCGCCTGGATCCTAGGTCGACGCTCAACCGCTGAGCCACGCCCGGCTGGGCGAGATTCTCTATTATTTACACAAAAATCAGAGCCCTAAGAACTTTAATAGCAGGTGGCACCAGGGATGTGGGTTATCTTTCTCACTTTGGAGGAAAGCAGAAAATTTGTTGAAGAAACTCTTATTAGAAAACAAATGTTTGGTCATAGACTGAAGTAGAATATGAAACATTGATTCCGTCTTAGCAGCCTGACATTTCTTATGAAAGCATAGAGAAGAGATGTGGCCCAGGAACAGAGAAGCGGAAATGATTAAATGCCAACTCCGTGACTGTTACAGCAGTTCATTCAGCTGCCTACCCACAAAGCACTTCCCAAGAAAGTTACAGCCAAGAGTTCACTTGGCCGGGCTTGTCCATTTTTCATTCATTTCAATGATGATCTCCAGGAAAAAAACATCCTGAAAGAAGAAAACCCAGTGAAGGACTTGGGGCATATGAACAAGACGAATTTTCTTTTAAAAGAAAAGGGGGAAAAATAGCTTAAAATCACCTACATTTGATTAGGAATTTTAGGCCTCTATTTTCTGTGTGTGCATGTGTGTGTGTGCATCTAAATCAATATGAGTATATGCATACATATTCAAGATCAAGTTAATAATTTTACAGAACTAGGGACTTCGTCTCTGCTCTTGTTCTAATGATTCTGAATGAAAACAGGAAAGAGGGGCAAATTCTTTTAAAATACCCTTGCCAAAAACATGAAAAGACTTTTAGCATTCAAAAAACTGCATATTTTCCCTAGTTGGGGGTCAGTAAAATCAGTTTAATTCATGGGGTAAAATTCTGGTGTGATCTTCTAAAAGCATTTGGAAAACCTCAAACACAGTTTCCATTTTGCAGCTTCTTGGGTAGACCTTGTAGTCTCTAGGCACTTTTAGGTATTGAAAATGTCCAGTCCAGTTTCTCCTCACTGCAAGTACCTTTATCGCCTCGAGGGGTTGCCTTGGGGCATCCACTGCTCAGCTTCAGATGGACGAGTGGGAAAGGCCCAAGCAGCCTAATGGCAGTGAATTGCTATACCTTGGAGAATCTCCTCCCCAGTAGCCTCTAGTCTCTTGTGGAGTGTGGGATGGAGGTGATGGGTGTGGATAGTCCAAAACCCAGCTTAGGTTACTTCTTTTTTTCTTTTTTTAACTTTCAAACACTATTTTATTTTTTAAATTGTTTTCATATATATATATTTTTCTTTCCTTTTTTCCCCCATTGATCCCCTCTACCCTGCATCTACCCCACTCCGAGGCCTTCCCCATACCAATGTCTGTGTCCATAGGTTATGCATACAAGTATATAAGTCCTTTAATTAATCTCTCCCCACCCACTCCCCACCCCCACTTTCCCTCTGAGACCCCTCAGTCTGTTCCATGCTTCTATGTCTCTGGATCTATTTTGTTCATCATTTTATTTTGTTTATTATATTCCACATATGAGTGAGATCATGTGATACTTGTCTTTCTCTGACTGGCTTATTTCACTTAGCATAATTTTCTCCAGGTCCATCCATACTGTCCCAAAGGGTACGAGATTCTTCTTCTTTACAGCTGCATAGTATTCCATGGTGTGAACGTTTTTATCCAATCATCTACTGATGGCCACTTGAGCTATTTCCAGATCTTAGCTATTGTAAATTGCGCTGTTATGAACATAGAGATGCATAAGTTCTTTTTGATTGGTGTTTTGGGTTTCTTAGGATATATTTCTAGAAGTGGGATCACTGGGTCAAATGGCATTTCAATTTTTAATTTTTTGAGGAGACTCCATACTGTTTTCCATAGTGGCTGCACCAGTCTGCATTCCCACCAGCAGTGTACTAGGCGCCCTTTTCTCCACACCCTCGCCAGCACTTGTTCGTTGATTTGTTAATGGTAGGAAGATATAAACAAGTGGAAGAATATACCGTGTTCATGGATTGGAAGAATTAATATCATTAAAATGTCCATACTACCCAAAGCAACCTATAAATTCAGTGCAATCCCTATTAAAATACCCACAGCATATTTCACAGATCTAGAACAAACACTTCGAAAATTTATATGGAACGAAAAAAAGACCCCAAATAGCCATGGCAATGTTGAGAAGGAAGAACAGAGTTGGAAGGATCATAATACCAGATATCAAGTTATACTACAAAGCCACTGTAATCAAAACAGCCTGGTACTGGCAGAAGAACAGACATAGATCAGTGGAACAGAGCAGAGAGCCCAGAAATTGACCCACGCATTACATTCAATTAATATTTGACAACAGAGGCAGGAGCATACAATGGAGTAAAGACAGTCTCTTCAATAAATGATGCTGGGAAAATTGGACAGGTACATGCAAAAAAATGAAACTAGACCACCAACTTACACCATACACAAGAATAAACTCAAAATGGATCAAAGACTTAAATGTAAGATGCGAAACCATAAAAATCCTAGAAGGAAACCTAGGCAGCAACATCTCAGACATCTCTCATAGCAATATATTTGCCGATACATCTAGGGCAAGAGAAACTAAGGAGGAAATAAACAAATGGAGCTGCATCAAAATAAAAGCTTCTGCACAGCCAAAGAAACCATCAACAACACAAAAAGGGAGCCCACTGTATGGGAGAACATATTTGCCAATGACACATTGGATAAAGCGTAAATATCCAAAATGTATAATTGTAAAATAAATTTTACAATTTAGCAAAAGGAAGACAAATAATCCAATTAAAAAATGGGCAAAAGACTTAAATAGACACTTCTCCAAAGAGGACATACAGATGGCCAAGAGACATACGAAAAAATGCTCCAAGTCACTAAGAATCAGAGAGATGCAAATTAAAACCACAGTGAGGAATCACTTCACACCTGTCAGAATGGCTGCCATTAGGGTACTTTTTAATAGGCCTGAGGAGATGTGTCTTTAGGGCCAGGATACTTCTCACCTGCTGTCTTTAGCTGAAATTAGAGCCAATGGGCAAATTCCCACTCTCTATCCAGTTTATATGTAACGTGTCATAACTTTGATAGTTTTGTCTCTGTAGTTCATGATTTTACTTATTTTTGTGATCTCTTCTTAATTTGTTTCAGTCTGTGGTGGTTGGAGTATTGATTTGTTTACCACTATCCTAGATGTCTAGTGTAATCTAGAAAAAGATTAGTATCAGCCAATGTGTTGGAAGCTTTTATATCTAATAAGTATAAGGCGTTTATATCTAATAAGTAACTAGTAAAAGGTTTTCTAGACCCCACCAAATGCTAACAAATAATTTGCAAAAATGATATAAGAATAACTTTTGCCTCATTATGAAGTTTACATTTTTTATTAGTAAAATGGGGATTATGAAATTTCAGACTTATGATACAGTGAAAAAAATTAGCCAGTTGAAGCCCAGGGTAATTTACCATTTGTGTTTACTGCTTATTAGAGAGCATTTGAAATCACTCCACTCTATTTTTTTGCTTGAAAATGCAAGACATGATGACGCTTGTCTTAGATATCTTCACCAGCTTTCAAAAACCTTAAGTAATTGCTTCAAATGCTGAACTCTCCGGGACCATCTGTTCATTCGCCAGGTAGGGACAATTAGGGAAGGCTGTTTAGACCAATGGTGACATAATTTGGAATCTTACTGGAAGTCAATGGCCAGCATCTTCCAGAGTCTCTCATCAGTGGTTTCAGGAAATGCTGCAGTCACCTAATAATGGTTTTGTCATTAAAACGTTTGACCATTTAGTATGTGAACCACTGGAATTAAATAATTTGCTTAACAGAGTAGTTTAGGTGTTTCCCAAATAATTTTTCAGGAGAGTTTTGTTAAGTGCCTAAAGCATGTACAGAATTGTTCTGAAGACTTTAGGAGATAGAAAATAAATGGCAACAAGTTCTTGCCCGTATGCTGGGTCATAGCTTGGTTATGAGACATAACTGGAGCACAGCTAGAAAAACAGCTGTAGCTATTCATCCCCTTCTTCCTTCGTTCATATTATTTGTTTAGATCCTACTCACGTGCCAGGCACCCTTGTAGGTGTTGGGGTTCACTAGTAACATATAAGTTAAGATCCTGCTGTCACAAAACTGTCACTCTGATACGAGGAGACAGAGGGTGAAAGGGCAAATGAGTGGGTGAGTGAGTGAATGAGACCTTTCACTGAGTAAGAAGTCCTACGGAGAAAATAAAATGGAGCCATGCCAAAGAGAGTAAGTGGGTAGAAAGGAGGAGTCAGAGAAAGTTCCCTTTGACATTGGAAATGAGACATGAAGGATATAAAGGAGCCAGCAATGAAAGAGAGGGAGAAGGGGAGGGAGAGAGGGAGGCAGGGAGAGAGAAAGAGAGGTATAAACATGTAAGTACAGAGTAAAAGAAACCCAGCAGGGTTGGCTACTTCAGGGAAACTTTTTGAGTTATTATGTGGCTGTGCCAACACTATGCATCTTGATATAGTTTGCATATATTTTTAGGTGGGTTACTATCATCAGCCAATGCTTATTGAACTGTCAGCAAATATTTATGGAGAGCCTGCTGTGCTCAAGAACCTTTATTAAGTGCAGGACACTGAATTCTGAGTTACAAGGATTTTCAAAAGATAGGATTCTGTGGTCTAAGGGAAATATTTCAAAGGAATTACAAATTAATTTGAAAAACTCCAGGGCCTTCTTAGAGAAGCAGTGCGCATTCCAGTACGGCGTATAAAGCCAAAAGACTGAACCAGATGGGCCATCATTTTCTTCCTCGTTACCCAAGTGATGAGAATTGCAGACATGGAGGGACTCCCACCTCGGACTCACGTGCAATCATAGTGCACCTACAGAAAATAACTTGGTTGTTAAGATTTTCGTTGGCTAATTTGCTTCCTCAGGATATTGTGCATTTCGAAGAACTGTCGCAACAGACTTCCTCATGTGGGCGTGGCACCTGCAGGAGGCAAGTGGGGATAATCAGTATATTATTTTAGAAAAATTAGAAGCAAACAAATATTGTGTAAAGCTTAAACAGTGGAAACAAAGTGCTGGACACTGAAACATGTCATTATGTGGTTAAATATTTTGCATGGAGAGAGCACAGGCTCTGGACCAGCCATAGGGATGGTTAGATGAATGGCTTAACTTCCTGGTGCCTGAATTCACTCATCTTTAAGATCCTGATAGTAATGATGGCAGCGATCATCCGGTGCCTGCTAGATGTGACATTTAGCATGCATTACAGCCTTGCTAAGGTGGAAGTTTTCAATCTCTGTTTTATAGCTGGAAAGACTGGCTCAGGGTGAGGGGGCGCACACTGAGTACATGGCCGAGCTGGACTCACACCCAGTTTCCTTGGGCTCCAGGGCCTTCTGCCCTCCCCACAGTTTACCTCGCAGGCTTGTTCTGAAGATTGGCAACTGTGAATGCAAAATACTGCTAAGCTGGCTGGTGGAGGGGCTGTGCAGAAGCTGCTGAGCATGCCTAGTGGCGGTGATGACGATGAGGCACAGGGCGAGTGGTCAAGAGTGAAAGTTTTGAGTAGGCATCCATAAGATACCAACAAAACTGTGCAAAATGCCAGAGATTTGTTGCATGTAGACAACTGGGAACAAGCCTAGATAAGATGAAAGAGGCAGATTCACCATGGAGAAACTGCTGGTCCAGAGAGGTTATATGGGACACAAAAGGAGAGAAATATGGGCCATTGTCAATCTTTTTTTTTCCTCCAGGACAGCATGCCAGCAGATACTTATTAACTAGTATTTATTAAGTACCAACGTGTACCAAGCCATGTGCCTAGGCCATGGGTGCACAGGATGATGTCTGGTCTCAGCGTCAGACCTGCACTTTCAGTGTGGTGGGGTAGGTCCTAGGGGTGGGAGCCAGGACGTGGCTGTGGCAGGAGGGGCACCTCTCCAGCCTCCAAGGGTTATTGACAACACCTCAAAGAATATTCTTATTCCCCAGATCTAGCTGCAAATACTTTTGACTATTGTCAAACATTAAAACTACCTGTAAGTCTGGGCTGTGTGGCTCCATGGTTGAACGTAGACCCATGAACCTGGTTCGATTCCCGGTCAGGGCACATGCCCAGGTTGCAGGCTCGATCCCCAGTGGGGGGCATGCAGGAGGCAGCCGATCAATGACTCTCTCATCATTGATGTTTCTGTCTCTCTCCCTCTGCCTTCTGCTCTCTGAAATCAATTAAAACATACTTAAAAAAATAAAACTACCTTGAAGTTATAACCTGTGCTATCATTGGAGACACCAAAAGGATGTACTTCAATTAGATTATAAACTATTCGTGGGCAGCAAGCCAGGTTTTCTAACTTCCGTTAGCAGGAAACTTCAAATTTAACTTTGGACAGTATTGTGTCCCCATTTTTCTGTGGTTCATGGTTCTGATGAGCTTGATCCTTTCCAGTTTTGTCCTAACAGGAAGGGCTTTTTTTAATTTTTAAAAATTTTTCTCGAAAGGGTTTTCTTGAGCTCAGTCTTCTCTGCAGGGGGGCACTGCAGTTGGTGGCATGTGGGAAGTAAGGCTCGTGTGCAGGCGGTGGAGCCGGGGCGTCCTGAGGTGTGTCCCCTCACTGCTTTTTTCTCCTACAGCCAAGGACCTGGATCCCGCTGGGATCTGTGTGAACAAAGGCACAGTTAATTCAGCATGACCAAATTTAATTTTCTGAACAATTAAAATTTTAAATTGACATCTTCCACTGTTACCTTAAAAAAAAATCAACTTACAAATGTGTGTTTGTTTCCCAAATGAAGAAAATGAGTTTGGTGGTGCTGGCCAGAGGGAAGAGGGATCAGGGGCTGGGTGGGGTAGACAAAGCGGGGGAAAGGAGGCATTTGTAATAGTGTCAACAATAAAAGTTAAAAAAGTTAACACACACACAAAAAAAGAAAAGAAATTTGGGATGTTAAAGGGTACATAAAGCTAAAGTACAGCATAGGCAATGTCTTCATTAATATTGTAGTAACTGTGTATGGTGCCTGTTGGGTACTGGAAATATCAGGGGGAACACTTTGTAAAGTATATGATTAGGTAACCGCTATGCTCTACAACTAATATTAATAAAAATAATATTGAATGTAAACTAGAATTTAAAAATTTTCAAAAATTAAAAACATTTAAATGAGTACATGAAGCATGCTGAGGGAACATGTAGGTGGAAACCACTAAGGTAACCGAACAGTAGCAGCATTATAGGAATTTCAAATATCGGTACCTTGCCAATGGACGTCAATGTCACACAGCAGGGACACTTTGCAAGTGAGGTCGCCTTCTAGTAGGCTGAGCTCTCTCCCAGACATGAAACTGCTGCTCAGTGTGAGATTGATTCTGGACTTCATCTTGACCTTTAAACACTGTCTCCTGGATTTTAGTTCTCAGGACTGCTGTCCTTTGCACCAAGAACCTGCTGAATGATAAGTCGTTGGTGCAGAGAAGTTGTTGGCATGAAAATCGATCTCAGACACCTTCTTTCAGCATTTAATCATGACTCTGGTGAATTTTCACCTGAATTGGTAAGAACTGTCTTATCCTAAACTGTCAAATCTAGGAAGTCATCAGACTAGACACCTCCAAATAACCAAGACCTGAATAATATGACTTCAGTGAGCTACCTTTTCTAAGAATGACTCCTGTTTCTTTAATAAGATTTTATTTCAATTTAAGGTAAATTCAGTCAGAATTTCTGCATTCCTGGTGTTGGTTCTAATGTAATATAATGGAAACTGTCTGCCTGTCGGGTTTAGATTCACATAGATCAGGATAGGAAGCTTCTTTCAGTATTGGATCAGAGGACAGGAGTCAAGTGTGAAGGCCTTCTCTTATGGTGGGGGATGCACTTGTCCATTCCTAAATTACCTGCAGATGTGGATTTGATTCTTACCAAACCAAATCCATGAATAAATGATTCCTGGAAAGTGATTTCTGGGAAGAAAAAGGCATCTGTACAATAAGTTGGATTTCTTTATCAAATCTTTTTTTTACAGTTGCTTTGCACAGCAGTATTATAAAGTTACCTAATAAATGAAACTATGTACGTACACACCTACGCAAGTCAGAATCAAAACCTTTGTGCAATATGAGAGTAATTTTTACTCTGAGTTATTTTACTCTGAGTCACATCAATGGCCATTTTATTTTTTTTCTGTATAAATGTCAGCATAAAATAAAATAGCATGACAGCTGCTCAGATTATTTATTTTACATCCGCTGTTATGTTAGCTTTTATTCTCAGCAACATGCAATATAGTTCCTTTAACTATAATCTAAAAATATCACTAGAGTTCAGAAAGTAATTCGTCTTAAATATAACTTGCAAACACATTTCTTCAGTGTTAGGAGGTGACCTATTAATCCAGCAGGCTGTTACCATGAGCAAAGCTGAAAATTAACCCAGCTAACACTGCTCCTTTTGCAAACAAATTGTGAAAGTGATCTTCTCTGTGACTAATGTAAATCACAAAGTCGGTGTTTTCCTGGCACGTGGAATCAGGCCTGTGTGGTAATGACTGAGGCGATGATACTACCCGAGGTGGCAACATCATAGGAGACATAATCACAAGACTGGTTGAGACTTAACAACTTTAGGTGTTTTCTGAAAGTTATTTGGGGGGATGTGCTTCAGCAAAATGAGGAGGGGAGTCAAGAAAGAAGAAGACAAGGAATTCAGGAAAGATGTATCTGTCTCTGTGAAGGGAAGTCTCAGGATAGCAGCAGAGTTGGAGAGGAGCCAGTTCAGGTCAGAACAAAAGGATGCAGGGTTCGTGGCAAGTGGGTTCTGGAGAATGGAGGTCTCTGGTCCGTAGAATAATAGATACGATTAAAGAGCTTGAAAAAAATTTGACTATAACAAAGGTAAATAAAGCAAGAAAGAGAAAAAATGCAATTAGAGACTTCTGGAAGCTATGTAAAAACTACATAATAAAGGACATTAATTTTAAACTAATCCTTTGCTTTACTCTGAACAGTACAACTCTTATTATATACTCATAATAATGTAAACCTTGTTTATTTTAACCAAGTTTAAACAAAACTAAGAATATAATTATATTGAGGAGATGAGAATGGTTTAAGAGAACACATCTTCATCTATCATTGCAGGAGGTTAAAAGATACCTGAAATTGATAAACAAGAACTATTCATTTAAATAGAGTATTTAGAGATATGGGGATAATCTCTTTAAAGACCCAAAGTTGGCTACTAGGGCATGGTAATGAGGTTTGGAAGGCCTGGGACTGTGCATGACTGCTTTTTAATATATGATCTGCTGAACTATTTGATTTTCAACCACATTGCATGTATTAATTTAATTGAATATTTTATTAAAATCATGGTGCAATTTAAATCTTAAGGTAAACTGAGACTGTAAGGCGAGTGGAGGAAACTTTGCTGGTCTTATTAAGGATGCTTGATTTCTGACCTGGGCCCCACTGTCTCCAGAAGGACTGGAATAGGGTAGGAACAGTGTAGACCTGGGACCAGAGAGACTGGTGTTGAGTCCTCTCTGGGCCCCTTACTGACTGTGTCTGTGGCTTATGGCAGTGGCCCCATTATGTACCCATCTACTGTGTGCCTAAAGGGTTGGTGTTCTCGTGTTTACCTGACACTTGGGGACACGGAGGCTCAAAAGGTGTGTGACCTTAGGCAAGTTATTTAAACTTTCTGCACCTCACTTTCTTACACTGGTATGAGTAGAACCTGCCTGTGGGGTTGTTGTGTCAATGGGAGATACACTCTATGGATGGTTCCTAGCACAGGGCCTGGATCATACGCACTCAATGTCTGGATCATACACACTCAGCAAGCACTTGCTATTGTTGCTAAACCATGTGGTTTCAGCTATGCTACTGACTGTGTATTTGACTTAGTTCCTCATGTCTCTAAAAGAAAACAAAAATTCCAGACTTTATAATGGCACAGTACTGGAGATTGATTGAGGAGGGATGTACAGCTCTGTGATAACAGGATTTATCACTGTACGAAGAAAGTATGGGAGAGCACCATCTATCTACACCATCTCACATATAGTTATTCTAGAATTAAGATGCTATCTTTTGCTGATGGTTAATACTAAATAATTGACAAATAACTGTGATTTATTTTTTTGTTTAGTTTTTTATGAGATTATCTCTTTGGAAAGCAAGAAGGGTCTAGATATTTGGTAAGGAAAGCGTTCAAATCAGTTGCACATTAGACATATCACTTGGTTTCCAGATCTTCTTAATTTATCAGGAAATTCCTTTATCCTTTGTTATACAAAATAGTACTTAATCTCTTTCAATATATTTTCCAGTTGCTATTGCAAAAGAGAAAATTCAGCTAATCCTTCCACTAGGAATTTGAGGTATATGGTGGAGGGTAAATAAATACCTTAAAGCAATTACGTTGGTCCAATGTGCAGCTGAAATTTTAAAGGAATTTATACCCCCTTATGTAGGAGACATTTTAACATACATTATCTCACATAATCTTCACAGCAACTTTTAAGGAAACTACAGGCACCCTCAGAGGTATTGTAGGTTTGGTTCCAGACCACCTCAGTAAAGTGAGTTGCAGTATTTCTGCCTTGCCTTCGATTTGTAAAAATGCCACATCTGTGAGACGCAGTTAAGTGAAGCAGATAAAATAAGTTATACCTGTACTACGGTCAACTCTCCTTGTTTGTGGTCCTTATGTTCTATAAAGTCTCTAGGAACATGGAACGGCAAGCCCAGAATCCTTGCTCCTAGGAGGAAGTACAGGGTTAGGTTCCTCCGAGCCTCTGGTCACAATATTTTTGCCAACCGATCGATATGTAAGCTTGTTTTATGTGTGTTTCTATTTAACGGCACCTCATTTAATGCATATTGTTGACTCATTAACATTGAACCCAGGGCCAACAGCATGATGGATTCGTGGTGGAGAAGCTCATCTAACTAACACACGCGTTTTCTCCATCAAGCACATCGCAGCCTCTCATGCTGAGGACACTAGACAGCACTCAGCACACCTCGGGGGCCATTTAAACAGCACAACCATCGACAAAAAGAACAAAAACCTGGAAACGTGGCACTGAACAGACTGTGAAAAGGACACTTGTTTATAGTAGGAGAGCTGAGAAAAGGAGGCAGAGTGTGGCCTTGTCCCCTCAGCTGGGAGCATGAGTTTCCTGTACCTGTCTTTAACTGACCCCAAAAGGCCACAAGGATTGATTTGAGGGTTCAAGGTATATTTTGTCAAGTAGGTGAATTGGTGAATATGGAATCGGCAAATAATGATAGACTCTGTTATCTCTTTTTATAAATTAAAAATTGAAGCTTAAACTGAGTATTGCCTAACTTCCACACCGGGCATAGGGGTAGAACCCGTGTGAGGCTTTTTGCACTTGCTCTGTCTGCTGAAGCAACCTCCCCCGCAGGGAGAGCACAGGGATTGTGGTGGAGCGAGCTCTGCTCCCTCGGTCGCTCGGATTCGGGCCCCTCTATCCTGTTGTCCCTCCCAGAATCGCCTGCATCCCGTACGCGGACCCGCGGGACAGAGGGAGCACGGAGCGGCCCGTGCGGGAGGTTCAGGGACAGGGCCCGGGCGTGGTCCCCTCGCTTCTCTCTACATTCCGCTGCAGAGCGAGCTGGGAAATAATCATTTCTCATGTGCCCATGCGGAAAAGGAAGTCGCTTTGGTGACATTCGGCGTTTTCTGTCATGCGACACATAGGAGTCACATTTTTGTGCCATTTTCCTGTGTCTTTTTAAGAAGTGTTGGGGATTTACGGCCTCTATCTGCTGGAACTCAGTTGGAGAAAAGAGTGAAAATTGAGGTTTGTTTTCTGTTTCTTCGCATGCCAGGGAAAAAACAAGCCGATTATTTTCTTATACTTAGCTGGGTATTTCAACAGAGTCTTTTCCAAAATTAAAAGAGTTTTCCAAATGAAATGACTTGATATAAAATTAAAATAGATGTAGAGACTCTTTTTCCCCCTCAGTAAATTTTCTGCACTCGGGCTCCTGCCTCCCACGGCTGAAGGCAGCCACGGTAAGGAACTTGATTGCAAGGCTTGTACTGTTACTTTTGAGGTAATTGCCAGATTGGCACACACCGTAATTGCTATGTGAGAGGTGATCAGATGTGAGCATTTCCATTCAATCATCTCCCTGGAATTCAGACACATCATTGCCTCTGGCTTCAGAATTAGGACCAGTAATTGCAGCTCCGGGATGAGCTGCCTCTGAAGCGGGCTGTCTCCTGTGTGCTCAGTAAGGCTCGCGGGCTTGCTCGGGGAGGCAGAGCTGAGCGGCCTCCTGCCTGACTCTGCTCCGACGCAGTAGTAATAGTAGCAGTAGTCGTTGTTGTTTAGGAAGTATAGCGGGAAATGGGCACAGGGGGGCGGGGGGCCCTGGCTGCAGGATGCACAGGTGTGGAGACAGGATTAGAGGGCTGAAGGACTCGCATGAAAATGTAGAGGTTTCTCCCTTTTGCTTGTGAGCCTAAATTTGATGCCGGGCTGGTTTAATTTTGCCTTCAGGAGAAGGGGAAACAGATTTCCCCCCCTGCTCTGCAGAGGGAACCGTGTTATTCTCACTTACCGGCCAACAGCCCTACAGCTGTGGGTCCGCGCTTCCTTCAGGAGCTGGCTTCAGGGAGAAAAGAAGCTGTGGCTTTTTGTATGTCAACCCTTGACATTTATTTTTTATTTTCTTTTTTTCATCAATCATGCCTTTATCTTTTAATTTAATTTATTTTCCATCACCTTTTATCCCCTCTGTACCCTTTTCCGCCTCCACCCTCCCCTGCCCCCCGCAATCACCACAGTTGTCTATGTCCATGAGTTCTCTCTCTCTTTATTTTTGCTCAGTCCCTCCCTCCAACCCCTTGCCCCCAGAGCTGGCTGCCTGCTCTCTATCTGTGAGTCTGTCTCTATTTTGTCCATTAAATTCCACAGATGAGTGAAATCATATGGTACTTATCTTTCTCTGACTGGCTTATTTCACTTAGCGTCCTGAAATGTTAACTCTGTAAGATCCCGTGCACACCAGATACACGTGTCAGAATGTTAAAGTATTGTTATAAATTTGACATTTGTAGTTCCCTATTTTGCATTATAAATATATGCATTGTTTAACCTCTTCCCGTCTCACCTCGTAACCCTCCAATCTCTGGGGTGATGGAGATGGAGAAGTGGGGCTCTGTTCAGTTTATCCCTAAACTGTACCTTGGGACACCACGGATTTTGGGTTTCACCACTATATAAAGCACTTTCATTCCCCTGTTTGTCCTCAACTAGTTAACAAGCATTTAATGACTATCCACTGTGTTCACAGCGTTGTAATAGGCACTCCTGGGGACACTGAAGAAGTGACCCTAAGAAATTTAGATCCATCCTATATACCTTGCAGGAACAGCTATAAAGTCTCTTGACCAGCAACATTTTCTTACCTTGGGCTGGTTATTACTATTGTTCTAGACATATTCGGTTTAATACCACTGAGCACCCATTAGAGAGCAAAAGCTGCTGAGAGTTTTAATCTGCCTTTGTTCAAGTTCTGACTTGCAATTTATTCTGATTTCTTTTGTAGTTGGCCTAGTTTCTTTGAAGCTTGAGCCTGAAGGCTGTGCTAATTTATATGATTGATGAGCTGTCTTTCATTTTGTGCTATTGACAGAAAAGGAAAATTAACCTCAAATCTGGTCGTGTTAATAAGTCTCCAGCTTAACTCACCACATGTCCTGGGGTCAGTTTCCTTGCTGCCTGCCCGTCCAGTTACAATAGGCGGGTGGCACATAGCACCTGGGCAGAGAAATTCTGATTTGTCAGTGGCCCTTGAAAACAGACTTTTTTTTTTCACTTTCACCTACCCTCGAGAGGCTAGAATTTGGGGCATAGATTTAAAAGAAAACCCTAAAGGCTTTGTGGTAGCCTAACATGTTCAAGATATGGGACACACTAATGAGTGAGTTGTGGGGTGCCTTGGTACTGACCACGACGCTTTCCTTTATCAAGATGGGAAGCTGTTGTTCGCTATTGTGTCTTGGTGCAAAGTTCCAGACGCATTTGAAAATCACATGATTTATTTGTACATATGAATTGCTTATGGGGTTTTGTGGTTCTTTCTTTCATTCTTCTTGCTCTCCTTTCTTATTGGCCCTGGTTTCTGCAGACCTAGAAGATGTGTGACTGGGGACAGTTCCAACCTGTTAGCATCCCCTGGTGTAGGATGGGATAGAAGGTGAAATATTGCTTCAATATCCCCTTTCCTTACTTGTCAGCAGCTTTAGGGACTCACAGGTAGCTTGTGGTTCATAAATATTAAAAGAGCCATTCATTGTTGGGAGGCATCAGCACCACCAGCCGAAGCCAGAACCCTAGTGAGCACGACACCCTTCAGGATGAGAGGTTGAGGGCTGAGGAATACTTTCTGTTCTCCTTAGACATTTAAGATTTAGGAGCACATGGGAAACGCTCTGTTATGATAATAAAATACTCTTGGGTGTATGTTAAGAAGACTGAAACTCTCCAGCATTTTTTTTAGTGAAGTAGGCAATGTGATAATACATTGGCCTGGCCGTAGACTTTTCACACCTCATTCTTTGAGTTTGTAGAGACAAGAAAAGCAGACGCAGGGACATATCTAGGCACTGAGTAAAGACATGATCACAAAACCACTTCGCTTTGTGGGAAACACATGGAAACGCCTTAGACCTTCGACTAGAGCTCTCGTTATAATCCTATGAAAATGGTGGTTTCTGGATTAATAAATTTTATTAATTTTTTTTCCCTGGAACCCTTAATTCTTTCAAGTTTATGTGGACAATACATTATAAGACATCTCACCCTGAGAGGAGACAATTGAGAAGGAGATAGCAGAATCACAAACTAATGACATTGAGGTCTAGGATCTTGATTGAACGGGCAAGTAACTCTGTGCATCTCAGCACCCCGGAGGCATTACCACATCACAGAGTCCAGCTTAGTGACACATTTTATAATGATGCCCCCAAGACACCAAGGAGATACTAAATTATGCTCAGCCTCCTAGGGAAATGTATTGTTCTATTTTAAGCACATGGTGTTGAAATCTTTTTTTTAAAGGCCTCTGCTTTAGAAGAAAGCATAACTATTTGGTAAATTCATGTATGTGGAGCCCACATCATCTAGCAGAGCTGGACGAGAGCAGCACGTGTATTTTTTAGAATAAATGAAACACTGTTCCTTCCTCTATATTCACATTTATTAACTATGTTTTGTCTAAATAATTAGTACCCTGCTGTTATTTTACGATTACTGTGATCTCTTTTTTAGTTTTATTGTTTTCTCTTAACATCTGTCTTTCCAAGACAGAGGAATAGCAGAAAGAGATGAAGCCGGTCTCTCCCCTCCTTGGAATAAGCTGGTACCTTGGAGGACCAAATGCAGTGTGCAGCACATGGCAGCCAGCCTGCAGAATGTGACTCCTTGTAGTCCTGTCTCCTTGGCTCCCTGTCTCCGTTCCACCTGGGGCTCTTCCAAACCATTGCACACTCCCCAAGGTCGCAGCCCTGAGCCTCAAGCCTGCCACTCTGAGGAAATGACCTCACCTCCAGTTTGGAAGTTTTAATCTGTCTGACATGAACTGCTTCTTGCTTTTTGTTTTCCCACCTCAAATTTCTCATGTGCTTATCGCCCTCCTCCCCTTCTCAACAGAACCACCACCCCTGCTCCTTGTTAAGGTGAACTTCTGCATGTGGGCCTCTCCCCCACTCCTCAGGAGCTGACCCACCGCTTGCCCTTCCCTCTTGCTTTCCTGGCTCTACCCCTCTTTTCTTAGAACCCCTGCATCTCCCCTGTTTCATAGCCTGAGCCTCTTGTCAACTCCACTGCTTCCTCCTGCCATCCTTCCCCTCCTTCCTCGTGTATCCTCTGCTCTTTCCTCCCGTCCTGCCGTCATCCTCTGCCACCCACCTCTGTTCCCTCTGTTACAGACACCCTCTTTCCAGAGTCCTCGATGACTTCTGGATCCCGCAGTCCTTCAACAGGTCATCTTCCTCGCCTTCCCACCTTGCATGGGACTTCTGACCACCCTTTCCTTCTGGAAGCCTCTCTTTCCTTGAGGCTCTGTGCATTTTAATCACAAAGCTCACTGTTTTTGTTTTCATCCATGCCTTGCTAAATCTCCCTTCCCTACGCCTGCCTCAGATCGTTGGAGAAAACTGACGCTATACAGATAGGCTACGATTAGGTACCTTTTTGCACATCGCTGATGCGCCAGGAGTACCTGCATCTAAGTTCGAGATCTATAGGCTTAGATAATTTTCCCAAAGCAAAGTAATAAGTAGGAGAGTCTGGACCAGCACCGTGTTTTCTCATGTTCTCACTGCAGCGTCTTTCCTGTGTTCCTGACTCTTCTCTTCCTTCGGCCTATAGGTGTGGACATGCAGCACCGTTTACCCCTCAGCTTTCCCCCCACACTTTTTTGTTTAGCCCTTTCACCTGCTCTCATGACTTTTTCTACAGGCTTCATTAACATGACTTCAGATCTTACCTTTAGCTGGACCCCTCTTCCATCCAGGCTGTATACCTGTATTTTCACTGGGTACCTGGATGCCCGGCCAGTGCCTTAGAATTAGCAACCGCATCGAATCTGTAAAGCGCACTGAGATCCACAGCATGTATTAGTTCGTGCCGTCTCTTCAGGTTTAGGGCGGGCTGGATTATCGACCACCTTTTACAAAGGAGGCGACTGAGGCTCAAAGGCCACAGGAATGGCTCTAGATAGGTGGAGGAAGACGGAGCTGGGTTTGTGAATTTGGATCCCTTTGCCTTTTTACTGCTCTAGGCCGTGGGGGGCCTCGCGTAAGGCTGAAATGGCTCCCCTCTCCCTCTGCTCTCGCTCCAAACAGGAACAGGAACAGAAGCAAAATGCAGGCCACCAGCTGTGCTGCTGCGGGACTTTGGTCACGGGGGCCCCGTCTTATTCATCTCTGAGTTGCCCAGCTCAGTGTCTGTTGCAATAGGAGTTTATTAATACTGGCCTGTTGATTCAGTTGAATTAAAGGTGTAATTCTTCTGTCATGAACCCAGACCCCAAATATCACAATTATTTTGACTCCTCCTGTGTGTTGTGACGCAGTCTACTAACAAGTCCTATGGGATTTTCCTCTCTCGGTGCTTCAGGTTCTCCTGCGCTGCTCTCTCTGCTGCTCCAAACACACACTCCGTTCTCATGGCCACATGTCCCTCGTGCTATTGCTGCATTTTCCTATGTGGGCCCCAGGCTCCAGGCTCCGCTCGCTCATGGCAGATCAGTCTCCCCAGAACAAAGCTCTCCTCCTGGATGCAGAGTTTTTTTCTTGGACCATGTGGGAATTTTAGAGATTGTCTGGTCCAGCCCATCACCCAGAAAAAAAACAATCAAAACATGGTCTCAGAGAACCAGAGTCACCGTGCGGATGGGAGCGGACCCCCTACAACTCCAGGCTCCCTGATGTCCAGTCCGGGCTCTCCCCAGCCTGCCAAATGAAGTCCGGTCTCTTTGTCCGGCACTGAGACACTCTCCATGCCCCAGTTCCAACATGCCATTCGAATTATCTGTCACTAATCCCCAAATCGATGATCCAGCCAAAATGCGCTGTTTCCCCATTCTTTCAACATGCCCACTGCTCTCTTGCCTCCTTGCCTTTTTAAGGTAATTTCCTCTACACAAAATCTTTGTCACCCTTCATCTCCAGCCATCCTTTCCACAGAAATCCCTGATTTTACTCCGGTTGAAAAGGCAGGGACTTTGCTATCCATGAACGCTCCTAGTACTTTGCTTTTCTGCTCCTATTTACCTTGGTCTGCCTCACATCTGTCTGCGCTCATCTGATCTCCCTACTATTTAATCTAAGCATCTTTAGAGCAAGAAAAAACTGTATGTTGTTCGCTGTTGTATCCCTCACTTTCCAGCAGACTGGACGTGCCTGGCTTGGGGTTTACAGCAGTTTAATGACAGAAAGATAGTGCTGGGGAAAGCTCTGACTAGTGCATTGGGCATATTAGACTTCAGTTCAACCTCTAAAGAACTTGGGATCTGGCCTCCACTGAGTTGAAGATAGGCTGATTTTTTTAAATACATAGAAATGCTAAAGGGGATGAATGCTTTGCTTCCCACTTTTTCTTGCTGTACTTGTCCCACTACCCGGTACTTGAGAAATGAGGTTGCTTCCATGAGTGGCAAGAGTCAGCCCGGTCCCCTCACAGCCACACCATTGTGGCCACCACTGTGCAGCGTGGGAGAAATGGGTGTTTACGTTTTGGGAAGCTGTTACATTTCACAAATACTGCAGATGTGACATGGTGAACAGTCATCTCCAGGGCTTCAAAATTCTAATTATCCATGTAAATATTCATTCATTTGTCTAATTATACTACAAAGGCTGACAAGGAAATAATACACTTAACCAAAAGGAGGACTCTCACTGATTAAAACATATATATATATATATATATATGTATGTATGTATGTATGTATATTGACCTTTGGGTGTTAAGTGAGGAGAATATTGAGCAGAATATGTGTGAAGTTGCAGTGATAATTAGTGAGTTATGTAAGATAAGTTGCAGTGTCCAGGTTTGTTTTTGCATCTGGCAAATATGGGCTCACATGAACCTGATTTTGCCTGGCAGTTTTTCTGCTCTTCCATCTCGTCACCCCTACTTATTCATATGCTACCGTGAACTTGCAGGGGGAGAGGGCCTGCATTGCTATCTGAGTGATGGGGAAGATGAAAGGATGTAATTGGCCTTCACCAAAATGTATTCTTTCAGCCGGTTTGATCCTGGCAACTTCCACCGCTCCTGTGCGTAGCCAGTAATTGAACATTTTCACTCATTCCCTTCTACTATCTCAAGGACCAAATTATCCAGACAATGTGTACAATTCAGTTACTAAGCAAACAGCAAAGCAGACCAATTATCTGCCATTTGCTAGGAGGTCCTAGGAGTGTAGCCTAGACACAGATGTAAGCTGAGGTGGGTTATTTAGTGTCAGATCCCTGGAAGACCTCGTTCTCAGAGCATTATTTGTCTAGGGCCTAGACGCGAGGCCACCCTGTCCAACAGAAATAAAATGAGCTTCATGTGCACTGAAAGGTCTTCTAGTAGCTACATTAAAAAATAGAAAGAAATGGATGAAATGAATTTTAATAATGTATCTTACTTAAGCCAATATATCAAAATATTATCATTTAACATATAATCAATAGTTTAAAAATTATTAGTGTGAAAAATTAAAAGTTAAAAATTATTTAACTTTTTGTTGTTGTTACTAAGTCTTTAAAATCTGGTGTGTGGTTCAGGCATCTCAGTTCTGACTGGCTGCATTTCTAGAGTATGGTAGCCACATACGGGCGAATGGTTACCGTATTGGACAGCAGGCATCTAGGCTGATCGAGATTGTCTGAGAAGGAAGAAGAAAAGGAAGAATTTTATCTTTACTCTTAAACTGGAGTCAGCACACTTTTTCCGTAATGGGTCAAATAGTAAATAGGCTTCGAGCGTTATATGGACTCTGTAGCAGCTATTCAGCTCTGCCATTGTAGCACAAAAGTAGCTGCAGACAATACATAAACAAATGGGTATGGCTGTGCCCCAACAAAACTTTATAAAAACAAGTGGTCACCAGATTTGGCTTGTGGGCTGTAGTTGGCTTCTCCAGTTATAAGTTTAAAACAAATTGCTCTATCATATAAATAAAATGATTTCTGTTCAGAACTGTTTCTATGTTGGATAATTCTATTTGTATTGAGAAGCTAGTATTGCAAAATGATGGCTTCTGTAGTTTATTTCCTCTTTGAGAGAACCATGGTTGATGCCCACTTTGTTATGATTTTTTTGTTTGTTGGTTTAGAAAATGAACTGTTTTTATATCAATATTGATCACAACTTTTTTTTCTCTCCCCTCTACCCCTTTTTTGGCTGGAATAACATTGCTGGATGGTTTGGCTGTTGCATTTCTCCATATATTGTTATGCTACCACAGGTAAGACCCTTTTCTTTCTTCTGAATTATGATTCTGCCTAATGTTATAAAAAATCAATATGTAAAGTTTGTTTTTAATTTACATGTTCAAGGAAATAGCATGAAATAGTTTCCATAAATTTGTTTTAAACTGTTTGCAGCTACAAGGAAGCAAACATTGGCACAGAATATGTGGTGAGAGAGATTTCAGTCCACTATGGAATGTCCCATAAAGCATTTTATAAAACATGGTTTACATTTAATACACAAGTTTTAAACATGGGTTATACTGTCTTATTTTTTATTCTCAAATTGGATATAAGACTCTCATAAACCTATACATGCCTTTGTGTGTGTTGTTGTGATTATGTTAAAACGTTTTTGTGAGACTCCTCGCGTGGGCAGTGCGGAAGGAGGGCTTTCTTGGTGGCCGGCGTCGGGGGTGCTGTTCCTCTGTGAGGCCGGAGCGGGACCACAGTGGGCTGACCACTGGCTTATGGAGCAGAGACAGCTGCCGTCCCGTTTGTGGACCTGCTCACGGGAGCGTAACAGGAGCCAGGAAAGAGGGAAATAGGAACACTGCCTTTAAGTCGTCTTGTTATGCCATTGCCTGTGTTAGAAAATTTTTTTTTAAAGATTTGTTCTCCCCCATTAAAAAAAGAGTAACACCACTCTGAACCCCTCTGGAGATGGGTCAGCTGGAGTGGCCTGGTGGCCTGGTGATCTGGTGGCCCAGTGACTGACTGATGACCACTCTGTTACCTGTGGTGATGCCTGATTCAGACCTTTCTGTCTACTCCCAGCACTGCTTTCGGTCTCCCCTACAGGTCCCCCTCCCTCCCTCTCTCCCTAAAAAGGAAAAAAACAAACCAAAAGAATTCCCTTTTCCACCTTCCCACCCCCCAGATTACCCTTATTCTTAAAATTTCCTCTTCCTAATTTCAAGGGAAAAAAAGTCTTTCAGAAGCTGAATTTGTCACTTGTCACTTGCTTCCACACCCTTGAACTTGCTCTGGGACGCGTTCCCTCAAGGCAGCCTCTCCCTGTGGCATTTTAAGAGCATGTCCCCACAGATCTTTAACTCTCCCCCCCAAACCCCAGGCCTCCTCAGGCCTTCTCAGCAGAGCAGGAGGGGAAGCTGCCCTCCGTCCTGCCCCTCCCGTCCCCCCTTCCCCTCCCTCCCTTCCCCCTCCTTCCCTCCCCTCCCCTCTCCCTCCTTCCTCTCCTCCCATCCCCGTCCCCCCCCACCCCCCCGCGTCTGGAAGCAGCAGCAGCTCCTTTTCCTCGCACCACCTTCCTCGAAGCTGCCCTCGGGACTCCCGAGCGCGCCCCCCAGGTCCGGGGCGCCTTCTCCGGCTGACCGCCCGCTCTGCACCCCGGAGAGCCTGTCGCCGCTAGGGCTGGGCCGGGAGGACCCCAGGCCCGCCGCCTGCCCCCTGCCCCCTGCCCCCTGCCCCCCGCCCCGCCGCCCGCTCTGCGCTCGGGGCCACGCCGTGAGCGCGCGGGCACCGCGCAGGTGGAACCCCCCCCCTCCGCCCTGCGCCTTCCTCCCCCGCCCGCAGCAGCCCTCGCCTCTTCCTCGCCGGTTGCTTTGAGGGCCTCCGTGCCCGGCCCTGACTTCCCGCGCCCTGCTCCGCAGCCACGCGTGTTCTCGGGGGTCACGGGCACCCCTCCCCAGGCGCGCCCCACTGCCTGCTGCTGTAACTCTGATCCCTGCACTCCCCGCCCCAACCTTCCTGGCTCCTCCTCGTCACTGCGCACAGGTGGAAAGCGCCCGGCACCCACGGCGGGCTCCCCAAATGCGTCAGTGCCCCCCCACTTCCACCAGCATCTCAGCTCCCGCTGCCTTATTCTGCATTTAAAGCCTCCTGTGACCTGGCCGACTCTCATTCCTATTTGATTTTCCACTGCTTCCCTGTGTATGTGTTGCTCTTCTCTCCCCAGCCCCCACCTTCACATCTTGGTTACATAACGAGGCGTACAATTGTCCCCCCTTATCTGTGGGCGACACATTCCAAGACCCCCAGTGGACACCCAAAACCTCAGATAGTACTGAGCCCTGTACTACTGTGTTTGTCCTTTACACGCACTCCCTGTCCCTCAAAGGAAGCGCTTTAGGGCCTCCCTTGGTCTGTCCTGATTGCCAGAATCCCTACTCTTGAGTCATTAAATAAAATAAGGGACTTGAACACAGGCACTGTGATACCTATGAAGATATGACCTTGAGACGGCTGGTAAGAGACTCGTGGGCAGGGTGCGTCTACAGCTGGAGAAGCTGGACAAAGGGATGATTCGCGCCCTGGGCAGAATAGAGCAGGACTCCAGATATTTCATCCCCCTACTCAGAAGGGCACTCAGTTTAAAGCTTATGAATTGTTTATTTCTGGAATTTTCAGTTTAATATTTTTGGACCGTGAGTAACAAACTGTGGAAATTGAAACCGTGGATAAGGGGGGACTGTTGTATCAGGGACTGAGGCTGAAACAATGAATGCTGCACAGCCCTGCCCTCAGGGACCTCTCAGTCCAGTAGGGACCATCAAGGCGGGAGTAGGAAAGCAGGACACACTCTGATAGATTCTACAATGCAGAGTAAGAGGAAGCCCGGGACCCTTTTTAAAAAATATTTTCCTACAAATATTTATGGCTACAAAGCAAAGGTGAGGACAGAGACATTAAGAACTAAGATTCTGAAGTGAGCTGCCACCAGTTTCGGCCAGACCCCACTCCCACCTTCCCCGGGCTAACCGTGAGGTAGTAGAGCTGCCCCGCTGTGATGGGTCAGGAGGGTGCTGGAGAGGGACATGGCTCCCGGGTACAGTCGGCCCTGGTGCTGCCCCTCTCCTCCAGGCCAAGTGCAGTGTGGTGGAGGCTCTAGGAGAATTGGTCTTCTGCCTGCAAAGGGGAGATGCTGGCCTGGATGCACGCTGAGCTTCTGAACACGCAGGGCCCTCCCTGGCATGACCAGTGGAGCCGAGTGGGCCAGAGCAGAATGGTAGCCCCTGAGAGAGTTTGCAGACAGTGTGACCCGTATCCTCAAGCAGTGGGAGCCACTGAACAAAGGGTCCCGTGCCTGCTGCTCTTCTGAGATTGTGCAGTATGGAAGCCCACTAGAGACCCTGCCATGTGGGAGGGAGTGTGGCTGGAGAGCAGAGCATGCCCCTCCTTGGCTCCCTGCAGTCCCTGAGGGTGCAGAAGCCGGCTTCCTGGTGTGAAACACCATTTGCAGAACCTAGCAACAAAATGCTTTTTGAGCTTTTTCCCATTTTTATTTCTAGGGACAAGCAGAACATGGTGGTAAATTTTCGAGCTAAAATGTCTCCAGTTTTAGTGTATTCTTTAACCATATATAAAATACAGCCACATGTGCTTACGTGAGACAAGATCACAATGCGCTCATTGTGTGAGCATTTTCTCAGGAAAAAGAAGCTGGGAAGGAAGCTCCTTTCCCTCCCAATAGGCACACCAGCCCTAGGCGACTCCTTCTGCTGTGCTAGCTTTCCTGGGCAGAAAGAAAGAAGATGGCCATTTCTCAGGGAGTGGGCCATGCGGTCCTCTCACCAGGACATCAGGGTGGGTCAGAGCCTGGCTTCACCAGCTCTGCAGGTGAGACCACACCCAGGGGGAAAGCAGTGGTGGGAGGAAGGAAGCGCACTCAGACACCCTGGAGCCCTGGGAGGGAGAGGCAGTTCCCTCCCCGATCTCTCTTAAACAGCCCAGGGAGCACATTGCAGTGCTCAGCGCTGGACCACGGCAGCCCCATCCGTGGTGCTCACCGCAGGACCACAGCATTGTGAGGAGGGGGGAAGGCGGCAGAACGCACTGGCGCAGTGCTCTGAGCTCTGAAATGCCGACATGCATTATTTATACCTCTTCATGCAAAAATACATCGCAAATGAATTTAAATGAGAGAGATAGTATTTCTTCTTTTCCCTCGATGATAGATCCAGACCGGATACATTATTTTACTTCATCCCGTCTGCTGAAATAGGCCAGCGTGTTAAAGAAATACACCTTTCTCGTTGAGGCGAGTGAAGGGGCTCAGCTCAGGAAATTTTTCTTTGAATAAAAGAGTTGGGGTTTTTAAAACTGGCTTTTAAATTGTGTTAAATTATCTGCTCATCAGCTTTGGGAAGCTTAGAAGTTCTGTCACTTAAAGCTTTGAGTAAGGTGGAGAGAGCTACAAAGCTGTGGGTGAATATGGGAAAAAGGTGAGTTAGGGTATGTTCCTGAAGACCTACTCCACTGCTTCGAATGGCGCCTGGGGAAACAGCGTGGGGCAGACAGCACAGTTTGGTTGTCTGTGGAAAGCGTGCTCACTGTCCAGACTAATCTGATGGCTGTTAAAGAGCCGGGTATAAAATGATGTCAAAGAGCAACGAGAGTACCGAGGACTCAGGACTCGGGAGGTGCCAGGTGCTGTTTAAGCACCTCACTTGTTAGACTTAAATCCAGCGGGGGGCGGTGATATTACCATCACCTGTTTTGTGGCGGGAGAAAAGGAAGAACAGAGAAGTCCAGTAACTTGGTTAGGAGCAAAGAGCTGGAAGAGAGGAGCCAGGCTCTGAACCCAGGAAGCCAAGGGCCAGAGCCCATAGTGTACTGTCAGGGTGCTCCCCAGCCTGTGCCTGCGTGACCCAAGCGCCACAGGTCCAAGGTACACAGAGCCTGTAACCCCACTTCATGTTGACACACATCTCTGTCACCTCAGACTGGAACTTTGCTTTTCCAGCTGTAGGGTAACAGGAGCTGACTTTTCAACAGGAAGGCCAAAGATATCTGGCTACGAAGTTACCTATTTACAGCCTTAAATGTTTTATGTTAGCAAGATAGCAGGTGATAGACAGACTGGCAGACAGAGACAGATCAATAGATGGACAGATAGAGGATGATTCAGAGATGTGGAAAGATACAGGCTGGGCAAGTTGACCTTTGTATTGGTTAGGCGTTCGTGACCAGTGTAACAGCAGCAGGGTGTGCATTTGTGAGTTTATACCACTGGCACTTTTCCTGCCCTGGCATTACACTCAGCTCAGACCTTTCATGAACAGACCTTACAGTATCAGACCCACTGTTGTGCTCAAGATCAGAGATGGACTGCTTAATGGGTACAAGGTTTTCTTTTGGGCAGTCAACCAATGGTTGTTGGTGCCAATTCAAAGTCAACAGGAATCCCCTATTGGGTGCAGGGAAGAAGGAAACTTTATTTAGTGCAAGCAACTCAATTGTGATGCAGCACCACTGTGGAACATCACGGCTGTGGGACAGATCCATCGTGTTACAGCTCAATTATGAGACAGCACGCTGTGGAATAGCATGTGGAATAGCATGGCTGTGAGGTGGCCCTCGGGCAAGGTTGGTCCCTCTCCGGCTAAACAGCTCAGCTCCTCTGGTTCACTCCACCTGCCCTGCTTCACTCTGGTCTAGCAAGATGTCTTCCTGTTTCAGCTCCAGCTGGGGAAATGCAACCTTCAGTCCTGGGTGGAAAGGGAAAGTGGGCTACTCAAGCTACAGAGGAGCTGACTCAAATAGAGATAAGTCCCCACCCCTGGTTCTTGATGGGCCCATTCTCATGCACATGAGGACTAGAACTCCTCACTGTTTGGTGCAAAAAGCACTGTCCTGATAGGTCAAAATGGAGCTGCTCTGATTGGTTGGTTAAGATGCTAATGAGATAGCTGCACAGCTCCAATTGGATGGGGAAGAACTGAGTTCTATTGGCTGAAATATGATCCTAGGAACGCCCTTCATAAGGGTTGGCTCAGGTGGTGGCAGAAACAGTGCAGGCAGGTGGCCTCTGTGATAGGCCCCTGTTTAGCAAGGGTAGGCTGTTTATATAAACTTGAGCCCAGTTTGCCACCAGGAGCCCTTCTCAACAGGTACATTTGTTCTTACCGTCAAGAGGGGTGATGCAAATGTTTTGGAACTTGATGTGCACAGCGATTGCACAACACTGTACTAAATGCCGCTGAATTGTACACTTTAAAATGCTTAATATTGTGTTACGTGAATTTTGCCTCATTAAAAAAAAAAAATAGAGCCTACGATCAGCTCCCTGGACCTGATTATTACTCACCTTAGATAATTCCTTCTCTGAAAATGCCTTCCCTTTTGTTTGGAAATTTCTTTGAAACTCATGGGTCAGGGCCAGACAGTAGCCTAAAGTGATTTCAGACATCTCACACAGTGCTTTTCACATTTAACAAGTTAATAATTAACCAAACCTTGTCGTAATGCCTACAGTTCTAGAACATCCACTCTTTCATGCAGGGTAATGACCCTTTTTCCAAGTACTCTTTGGAGGGCTCTCAGGTAAGGGAACAGAGGTGCTAAAAGCGCTTCAGGTGAGCTTGCCCTCAGCTTTGGTTCCCCTGGGCTGTCCTGCCACAGATAATGCAGGCCTGCTGTTAATGCTCTGAGAGACAGAATGGAAAAAAGCAGGGGATCTGATGGAGGGCCCCCCACGGGCACCAATTTCCTCCTTTTCTTAGAGTCCTCTGAGCTAGAAGGAAAGCAGTTATAATCACTTCCCATAAAACTAAAGAGCTGTGTCTGTCCTACTGACAAGGAGTGTTTGGGGGCCATTCAGGGGCTCGTGCTGAAGCCAGGATGAGAGAGAACCTGACGGAATTAGTTATCTTAATGGGACACAAATCCACCATTCTGATGGAAGATCTATTGGATTCCAGCTTTTGGCCTGAGTTGGAGACAGTCTGAAACAGACATTTGTCTCCTTGTGGCTGATATGGATGTCTCGGGTTCAGTCAGTTCTGTGGAATTGTTCCATTTCTTTCTCTCGTTGTGTTTTGAGAGAGCACAGGGGTGGGGGGAGTGAATGAGAGACAGAGAATGAATGAGAGAGAAAATGAGTTTACATGTGGCGGAACAAGATTTTCGTTCATAGAATCCAAATAGGTAGGTGAACACTGTCTATACTTAATGGTAGTAAATAAATCATTCTTAGGAATAAAACATTTGAGGGCTCATGAAATGTAGGCCACAAAGAATCCAAAACTACTTGCTCAGGTCCTAACCCAAATGTTTAACTCTTAATTTTCCTAAACAGCAATAGATACTTTTTTATAAGAATTTTAAGAAATTCCACTCTTTTCCCTTATTTCCTTCAAAAAGTGTAGCTAGATGGTTAGATCACCCTGATGCTGTTTCCTGTCCAGTGCAGGGATCTTTTTTTAATCCAGGGTAATGGGCTTCTAGGATAGCTCCTTCAATACTGTTTAACCTCAGCCCATGGAGACAAATATAGTTTATCACAAACACACACAACAATAAACTATAGTATTAAATATTCTTTAGGTATATCTAGATATTAAAAATAATTTTGTGAGACAAAAATTTCACAAAACATTATGCATCATATAAGCATGATATATTTTGTTATTCTATGCATTTCCTCTTCTGTCATTTTCCACTCCTGTCACATGATTTCACGTCACATGTACGGCATAAAACACTGCTGTGAGGAGTCTATGGATCTCTGAATTCCAGAACCAATGTGCAGAATGTTTTTTTTATTATGTGCATTTTTCTGAGCAGTCATCAAATATTTAAAGGTAGTATTAGGGACCCAGAAAAGCTGAAGAACTGCTCTAGAGGGCCTCCAGTTTCGTAATAAATTAGAGATTATTTTGATGCTTATATTAATTTAATTATGAATGTAAATTAGAGGTAACATTAATGTGAATAGTAATTGTAGGAGTTTGTTTCCGTTTCTTTTTTCCTCATACAGCTCTCTAAGCTACATCATCACTACATGTTAAATGAAAGATTGGGCTAGATTATTTTCAGTTTTCTTCTAATTCTAACTTCAAGCAAATACTTTATCTTTTATTATTTAAAAAGTCATATATGTTTATTGTCAAAAATTTACAAACCCAAACAAAAGAGGAAGATTAAAATTACCCACTAAACGACCACCTTAAAAATATTAACATTTTGGCGTCTATCCTTTGAGTCTTTTTTCTGCATACAAATGCATATGTTTTATAAATCACAGTTTTTATATTACAATACAAACTATTTTATAACTTGCTTTTATAGCATCTTTCCTCCATGTTATTATATATTCCTACTGTATTTTTTAATGTATGAAGATAACCTGTGGAATACTTGATCGGCTAATTTATTTAACCAGTTTTTATCGTTGAGTACTAGTTTGCTTCCAGTTTTGCACCGTCACCAGTATTAAAATGAACATCCTTGCAGCTTTCTACACTCACTTTATATTCTTAGTACAGTTTCCTACAAATGGAATAGCTAAGTGTGAAGATATAAATATTGTTAGGATGTATTACACAGTGACACATTACAGGTTGCCCTCCTGCAGGCCAGTCCTAAGGCAGACGCGGGGCTGTTTGCCTGCGGCCCTACACATCCCTAGCTTTGAGGTGCAAGGTGCACAGGGCTCAGCCAGCCACCCTGCTGTGGAAGACCAGGGTGCACCTTTCGGCCAGAGGGTCTTTTCAGTTTCCTTTCATAGAGAAGTGTCAGTTCGACAACATGGGGATTTCTTGGGGGATGAAATCCCTGTGGGTAGTAAGTTGTTTATCTGACAGTAATCGAATCCAATCCTTAGCTGAATTGGATCTGCTGGTGATACCTACCTAAGGGGATTGCTGCAAGTCGAGTCAATAAAGCAATTTCAAATGGAAGAAAGCCCGAACTCCCTGTTTGGAGAATAAATAGACAAAGGGCTTTTCCTTTGAAACATTGTTAATTAAAGTGGAGTTTGAAGCACTCTTGAGTGGTGAGAAGCAGATTTGGTATTTCTCAGCAGTCATCTTTTATGAAATGTGACTTGAATTTCCATCTCGTGCCTGATGGGAACAAAAGCCTTGAAGCAGCCCCCCCCCCCCCAGTGGCCGGGTTTGTGTGGGGTTCTGGGTAAATGAGGAAGCCTGGAGTAGATAAGCTGGGAAAAACCATGACATGTCACTAAAAGGAAGTTTAATTAGCGTGATTTAGTTTGGGCTGATGATAAAAGCGGTTTCTTGCCTCACAATTAAGTGAAGGAATAGTTTTCTTTTCTCCTGGTTTGCTTTAAGGGGAATTTTGTGAAATCCGGATTTATAAACAGTGTTTCCAGACTTTTCCCAGTATGAATATCAGTACTAACGACCCAGACCTAGCCTGTCCTGCTTGTATGATGACATTGAGGGTCATACTGCTAGTAATGCTATTAGTGACTCTCATCCCCACCCATACACCATGTGGGCCCACCCATGGTCAGTTCCCTCGAGGGCCTGGGGGTCCCTCGGGGGTGTCTCCTCCCCCTCTGCACCCCCTCTGAGTCCAGCCCTGCCCCCCGCCTCTCCTTCGGGCGCCTGCTGCCCGGGTGCGGCCTCCACTCCGCCCACAGTATGAGGTCAGTGCTCAGCTCCTGGTTGGTGTGTTTGGCTGGTTGCACCCTCTGGGTACCACTTACTCTGTGTTCCTTGGAGCCTACATTTCAATGAGGTCACACTGCTACATGCAAAGGGGAGTTTGCTCCCTTCCCAGGTTTGCTGTCACACTTTGCCTCAGGGACACCCGAGCAGCTTGCTTGTGCCGCATGTCACTAGAGTCCCTCACCAAAAAGCCTTCTTTGGTTTCTCCACGCTGGCCTTCTCTTCTCTGGGATGGACCCGTTAGCCTCTGCCCTGCCATCTTCAGAATCACTGCAGCCCCGAGTCACGTTGGTGACCCTTGCTCTCTCCCGCCTCCAGGTAAATCCGGTGACTGGAAGCACCTCAGCCTCTCCTGCTCAGACATCTGACAGGTTCCCCCTCTCCTAAGTTCACCAGATATGCTCAGAGATGTCTGAACCCAGATTCAGGCTTCCAATCTATGAAATAGGCGATTTACAGGGGGGAAACTGAGGCCCAGAGAAGTGAAGCAACCTTCCCAGCTAGTAAGTGATGACTCGTCCTGACCCTGAAACCCTGTCCCACTCTCTTTTATAAATTCCTGATACTTAGCCGGAGCCCAGTGTCAGTCGGTTTAGTGCCAGGGCCGGCTTGCTCTAAAAGTGCCACCCTCAGCATGTAAGCCTTACCTGAGGCATTAGCCGTGCCCTTTACAACCTGGTCCTGCCCTTGAGGATGGGTTCTTTGCCAGGTGAGTCCTCAGGGCACTATTGAATTTCACTGGGTAAACCCTGGAAATCTAATGGTAGATATGGTTACACCTGGCAAATTACAGAGAGGCTTAAAAGTGTGCTGGGAAATTCCTTGTTCTCGCACAGAACTAAGGGGAGGCTGGGAGGTTATCCTCACTGTGGGGAATTTGACAGCTTTCCTTTTGAGGGACCAGGTTGGCCTGGTCCCCGAGTCTTTTCAGATGGTGGCTAATCGCTTTATGTTTTGGTGGAAAGTCAGAAGTTTTTCCTTTTCCTTGCTTCACAGTGTTGCTTGCTTGCATTTGGGGCCCTCTCCACGCTGCTGTGATTCACCCCCAGTCAGAGGGAGCAGGGAGCCATCCAAAGGGGAAACATGACATTTATAACAAGGATCAGAGCCCTTTGAAGGGGGGATATAGGAAGGCCTGAGACGGAAGTCCCCCCTGAAGTGACCACTGTGTCACTGGCCACATCCGGCGATTGTCCGGAGAATGGCGGCCCAGCCAACACTTCATCACAGGCTAGCGTGTTCCTTATAGACGCGGTGCCGCCCACAGGTACACGTCTAAAAACCGCTGATGCATTAAGCACATTCTTTATGTCTTGAAATGTTTTAATATACTTCCTTGACTTGCCTTGTTTTCATAAATTTCTCCTTCTTGGAGGAAAATGTGAACATTTCTCACTTTTCTAATTTCAGTTTTTATGAGGTTGACATTTTCCCTAGCGTATTGTTAGCTATAAATTTTTGAGATATATTAAATGATTCTAGCTGATCTAAAGAGCCAGTTACAAAAATAATGATGCTGAAAGGATTGCGGAAGAAAACGGTCAATGTTTCAAATTTAGTATTTGTCCCCAAACCCTGAGCTATGCTTTCAAGAAATTTTGTAATAATTGTAGAATTCTCTAGTAGTTTAAAAGTCATTTCCATAGAGCAAAAATTTTTATTTGAGACTGTGCAGTGAGCTCCACACATAAACATACCCCTTTCTAACACCTGTAGCATCCTCTTGCTGCTCTCAGTTCCGTCCTTGCGTTTTAGACACACAGCCTTTCTGGTGAATTCTCTCACAACCATGCCTGTGGGTGGTGGGCAGACTCTGAGATGACCCCTGTGATTCCCACGCTCTGATTTTCATTCATCCCCTTGTGCATCTCCTCCCCTGGAGTGTGGGTGGCACCTGTGACTAACCAGTATACTACAGCAAAGGCTTCTATGACTAGGCTACGAAAGATTGCAATGCCTGTTCCCCTGAGACACTCTCTCCCTTCCTGGCCGTGTTGGAAAGGCCCATGTGGCAAAGACCTGACCGTAACCTCCAGCTGTCACCCCCGTGAGACCCTCAGTCAGCTGCCTGTGAGGATGCGAATTTTCCCAACAACCACATGGGCTAGAAAGAGGATCCTTGCCCAGTTCAACCTCAAGCGAGACCACGGCCCTCGCCAACATTTTGATGGCAGCTTTGTAGGACCCTGGGGCAGAAAACTCAGCAGAGCTGTGCTTGGATTGCTGACCCACAGAATCTCCTTTTAAGCCACGAAGTTGGTTGTAATAATTGTTACACAGCAACGGATAACTGATACATTTTGGTACAGAATTATCCTCTGAGTCTGACATCCATATAATCATGTAATCAACCATCTCTTGTTGAAAGTCCCTTGAGCATCTCCTCCAAGGCCAGGCTTGGTGTTAGGTGCCAGAGAAACAAGGAGTGAGGAAGTCATGGTCTCTCTAAACTACATTAATCATCAGTATTGTATAAGGTGCTGGAGCTGGAGCGATAGAAGTCGTCCCCATCTCTCACAGGAACAGGGAAGTAGGGAACCTCAGCTGCAGTTGGTGAAAGATGACAGGCGACATCGGGAATGACATCCTGGCACGGGGACGCCTGAACTGCATGCAGCGGTGACTGGAGATAACCAGGCGCCGTGTGGGCAGGACTGAGAGGCGGTGAGCACCAGACAGGGGACGGCATCGGCGAAGGCGTGGACGTTAGGAACAGCACGAGTTCTGGGAGCTACAGGCAACAGCGAGAGAGCAGGGGGTGAAATATTGTACCAAAGGGGTGGGCAGGGCTGGAAGAGCAGCGTCCGGTACACGGCGCGAAGGAACTTGGGTTTTATTCTCTAGGCAGAGTGGGCCATTGAAGAATTTACACAGAATGATGACACGTTTGTGTTTTAGTGGGAAAACTCAGCATGTTGCATTTGAGTGCCTAGGGGATACCCAAGGTGAAGATAGGCAGTTGATCATATTGTCCATTAAATTGTCAGACTTCCTGTCCCTCGCCTGACTTTATGGCCCTGTAACACAGAGCACGTGGGACAGCGTGTGGATTTAAACTACATTAATCATCAGTATTGTATAAGGTGCTGGAGCTGGAGCGATAGAAGTCATCCTGGTCTCTCACAGGAACAGGGAAGTAGGGAACCTCAACTGCAGTTGGTGGAAGATGACAGGCGACATTGGGAATGACATCCTGGCACGGGGACGCAGCCCTGGCTGGGATCTGTCTCTATGGAGTTGCCCATTCTGGACATTTCATAGAAACGCAGTCATACCATCCGTGGCCTTTGTGTCTGGCTTTTTTCACTGAGCATAACGTTTTCAACGCGAGCGATTTTTACTGAATGCCTATGATGCGCTGGGCATGGGATATACAGAAACAGAGAAAACCAACTGGTTCCCAGTCTTCATGATTTTCATGCTGGAGTGGTAGAGTCAGACCGAAAAATAAATAATAACTAAAATTTCCATAAGGCATGCTCAGTGCCACACAGAACACAAACAGCATCCTGGGCTAGAAAATAATGAAGGGGGAGGGCAGGGTTTGCTGCTTAAAAGAAAGGTCAGGGAAGAGCTCTCCAAGGAGCTGACACCCAAATAGAAAACTGAAAGTTTAGAAGGAACCGGGCCTATGAAGAATGGGAGGAAGGACATCTCGGAGAGAAGGAACAGTCTGTGCAGAGGCCCAGAGGTGGGAAAGAATCTTGTAGCCTCTGAAAGAAGGCAACTGTGGCGGAAGCCGCCTGAGGGGCTGGAGAGGCAGATGGGGCTCTGGGTTTACCCTGAAAGCAATGGGAAGCCAGTGAGGCGTGCTCAGCAGAGGGGGACCTGAGCTGACTTACCTGGTGCTGTGTGGTGTGTGGGGCCAGGACTGAGGGGTCAGGGGCATTCCAGGGGTATAGCCCTAACCTCCTGACATTCATGGCCATGTCCCCGTGCACAGATGTGTGCTGCCTGTTGTTAATTCAGAGGCAGCTTTCCGAACTCTCTGATTGACACTCATCTCTGCGTGCGACTAGCCAGGCCCTGCAGTTGCTGACAAGTTTTGTGCTCAGAAGGCTTCATTTTCTGCATGAGGGCTGAACTTAACATTCAATCCACCAGCCTTGCTCTGCACCCTCTGGAACCCACTCGGCATCACCCATCTAAATTAGTTATGCTAAGCTCTTCAGATAAACTGCATCACTACAAGATGCCCAGTTCACAGGTGCTATGGGGGCGCCCAGGGGCCTGCACAGTTGACCTGACTTGGATGGGGGCTCACACATTCCACTCGGTTCCCAGGTACCATTCGCATCTTACGTTTCATAAGCTTGCTTTCGTAGAGCTTCACCGACTCGCATGATCTGTGCTTAACAAACATGATGCTTTAGTCCATTTTGACCCCGTCAGGCTATAGCCCTTTAGAAAAAATATGAAATCAGACTAAGATTAAGTGAATGTTTATTAAGCACTCATCAGCATTAACATGAACTCCGTCCTCAGAAAACATATGATATGTGTGACTAATATCTTACTTGGCCTTTCATGTAGAAATAATGCAGATATACGCAGTGCAGTCACATATCTTCTCATGAAAGATGGGAGGCATTTCTGAGCATGCTATTCCAGATTGATCTGGACAGGTATTTCGGGTTTTCAGACAGTTCTAATCAGCTGCAGGAATTGAAATTATCTTCTGTGGGTACCCTGACTACTTCATTAAATGCAAGTCTGGTGTCGAGTGATGGACGTTCTAATGGAGTGGGGAGAGGTAGAAATTGCAGTCTGGTCTCATTGCTGTCTCCTCCTCACTGGGACACTTGTTCTTACCATTAACATTCCTTGGAATGGGTTGTGAGGTTCTACATTAGGAAGTAAATTTCTTGATGCTTTTGGGCAGGAGTAACATGACTAGACTAGTAACGTTATTACTGGCTGAACCTTTCAAAATTGGAGTAAATACTACATTTAAATTGATGCTTACTTTTAAGTCAGATGGTAAAAATGAACTGTACAAACATAAAGCCTAAAATTAAAATTATCTAATTGTATCTTTTGCTCTTGAACATATTTTCCCATGTGCTAGAAATTTATTTTATCTATAATTTATTAATGCTTATAGTGTTAGATTCTAAATATTTACATACATTATCTCATTTAATTCTCCTGTAATCCTTTGTAGTATCGTTGCTGTCCCCATTTTATAGATGAGGAGACTGAGGCTTACCCACTACTGCCAGATGTGTCCAACTCCATTCCTGAGCTTTGAATTTCAGATCAGCAAACTCTCATTGATCACATAGTGCTAGGTACTATGGGGGATTTAAAATGTAAATGACAGATGTCTTCTAAGGCATTTTTTTTAGAATATATATATTTTTAATATATCTTTACTGATTTCAGAGAGAGGAAAGGAGAGGGAGAGAGAGAGATAGAAACATCAATGATGAGAGAGTCATTGATCGGCTGCTTTCTGCACACCCCCAACTGGGGATCAAGCCCGCAACCCGGGCATGTGCCGTGACCAGGAATCGAACCCCGATCGCCTGGATCCCAGGTTGATGCTCAACCGCTGAGCCATGCTCAGCCGGGCCTAAGGCACTTTAAAAAGAAAACTTATAAGTGTTCAGTTTTTCTGGATATCAAAAAATACATAATGCTTAATTTAATATATATAAAGATAGTTGCATACAGAAATATTTATAGGTATGTGTATATACACAGTCTGTAAACACACATATATTTCTTTGCTCAGTCAGCTAAGAGGGCTTAAAAGAAATGACATTTCAGCAACAATAAGCATACTTAGTGCCCAGATCTTGGTTTCTAACACGATTCTCCAGTGAAAGGAACCAGGGTTCCTTGGAGAAATGGTTGATTCTAGGACCGGGACAAGAAATATACATCCTGCAGTGCCAGGAAGCAGGGAAGGACTTAGAAAGAAAGGAAGACAACAGAGCCACACTGATGCGAGCAGGACAAAAAGAGGCATAGAAGAGGCAAAGGAAGAGCTTCTAGCGGCCGAAACTGGAACAATTTGAGCAACAAAATAAAGTAGAATTGGATTATAACCCAGAGTACAAAATAAACATCCATGAGATCATACTGACACAAGTAAGTGACGGAATAAACTAACGTGGAGAAGAGACAGCTCTACGTGAGGAATTCTGCGTAAGTGTGGAGAGCATACCTCCCACTCCCGGTGTGTGGGCTCACATGGCGACCCCTTTCCCACGGGAGGGAAGGGGAAAAAGGGAGGCCCGACCGTGGGGAAGCCTGATGGACAGCGCCTCAGCCAGGCGATCAACAGTCGTATATCTTGTTACTAGCGTGCAGCCTTGAGATGCCTGATACAAATCGCACTTCACCTCTGCGGCCTTCCTCCCAAACTGTCACCCACTCCAATCATGAGAAAGTGTCAGAAAATTGCCAACAGAGGGGCAGCCTACATGCCTGACCCGAACGTCTCAGAACTGTCAAGGTCATTCAAAACAAGGAAAGCTGAGAAAGTGTCACAGCCCTGAGCACCCTAAGGAGACGTGCCACCTGGATGTGATGTGGTGCTCTAGGTGGGATCCTGGAACAACAACCAAAAGTTAAGGAAATCTGAACAGAAGATGGATTTTACTTGACACTGTATTAATATTGGTTCATTAACTGCAACAATATGCCAGACTAATGTAAGATACTAAGATGGAAACTTCCTGCAGGTGGATGGGTGTATGGAGCTCTGTATCATTCTTCCAACCTAAAAATGTTTTTTAAAAATAAAGTCTGTTAATAATAAAATATGTGAGCATTTTATGTGATACATGGGAGAAGGTCACTTAATTGGTCTCATCCCTTCAGGTCCCGCTTATCCTGTGGATGTAAAATGTAGGTGTGAATTTATTTAACTGGGGATTATTGGACAAGCAATTCTGGTAAAAGGAAATCATATAAAGACCCCTTTGAACCCATCCAAGTTTAGAAGATGAACAGCTCAGTTGGAAAAAAAACATGTAGGCAAGAAGTAATTTTGTAACTTAATTTTAATCTTGTAAAAAGTCCTCATATAGTCATTAAGGTTATTTCGGTATAGAAATATATTTGTTTTCTTGAATAGTTGTAATAGACCTCAAATTCGCTTTTTGTCTTTTTATTCTGCGTCACTAATTCCATAAGGCCTTCCCATCACATTATGTGATTTATCTCCATCCATGTGGGAGACAGGAAAAAGGAACGAAGGCCACAGGTTCTGCTGGGGCCACTTGGGATCAGAGCGGCCTGCGGGCGTCTGGGCTCTTGGTGTCTGTGCTCTGCCACCCTGAGCGCATTTCAGCAGCTTTCTCTTCCAGCCCTAGCCTCCGTTTCCCTTTAGGATTTTGGAAGCCGGCACATACTTTGAGGACGATGAATGAGAAGCTCTTTTGGATCCTGTTTCCTTCTAGGAATAGACAGTGAGAGAACACGTAGTATCCTGCCGTTTCTTTCTTTGTTTTAATACTCACCTGAGGATATGTTTCACTGATGAGAGAGAGAGAGGAATATCAACGTGAGAGAGAAACATCAATCAGTTGCCTCCCGTACGCACCCCAGATGGAGATCGAACCCGAAACCTAGGTATGTCCCCTGACTGGAATCGAACCCGAGACCTTTCTGGTGCGTGGGGATGATATGATGCTCCAACCAACCAAGCCACCCGGCCGGGTTCCTGCACGTTTTCTGTGATCACACTTCCCGGAGTCTGCCTCTTTGTCTCCTGTGCTGCTTTCCTCCCGCCAGGCTGGGAGCTCCTTGAGGGAAAAGGTTGTCTTTCCTTTTTAATGTAAAGTTGGAACATAGTAGGTGGTCAGTAAATGGAATTTGCATGACTAATGGAGAGGAATACCATGGCATTGTCAAGTCAGCTGTGTGTAACTGGCTCTGCTCTCCAGCCTCATTACCATTAGGTCTTCCACAGGAATCTGTTTTCCTGGAAGCCCCGTTTCTTGTAAGGACGTGCGAGTCCTAGGAAGGAAGAAGTGTGGCACTCTTGTGACCTCAAATTTGGAAAACCATGGCACCCATCAAGCAATCTTTACTACCACTGTCCCTTTGGCAAACGACTGCTTGTATTGGTTTTGATTCCCGGGGTCGAATCAAGGGCATTGGTGTCTAATTCCATGGATGGAAAAGACTTTTTCATTTGACTCATGAATGTTGCCACTGTCCTTATGTCGCCTGGCATTTGAGATTGTGACACAATTGCCTCACTAGCTCTGTCACCTGTAGGGAACACAGCGATTAGCCCTTTTCTCCTTTTTGGCCTCAGTGAGTCCGTAATTCCTTTCGTTATCATCTGAAGCCAAGTTGTATTCTGCAAAACACATGTCCCTGATATGTTACAGTGGCTCCTGGAGCCAGAGAAGCCTGGGGAAGGTCATGCTAAATGCAGTGAAAAGGCTTTCTCTCCGGGGAGCCGGCTGAGAGGCCTCACAAGGCCGATTTATGCCAATTGTAACCCCTGGAAGGGCATTAGTTTACCAAGTTCCCAAAGCTTGCTTGAACTCGGGCCACAGCACAGTGACAGCGGTCAACAACTAGGCTTTAGAGTGGTGTTTGTCTGCATTGTGGAACTTCGAGGAAGTTCCATAAAGCTTTAGTTTCTTTAAAGGTGGGCATACTAATAATAGATGTCTACAGGGTTATTATGAAAATGAAGTGAAATGATTGTATATAAATACTTGGCACTGTGCCTGGCACATAGGATGTCTTTAGTCAATGATGCTAATATTATTAATAAGACCTTGGAGAACCCTAGAGTTCTGGAAAACAAAAAACACAATTTTGGAAATGCTGATCTCTAATCGTATTGCCCACTTATTTCATCCAGGCTTACAGATGAGTCCAAGAATAAATCCCTGTGATTTACGCCACAACCCAATGTGTCTAGTATGTTAGTCCTTTGTCGCTTGCATAAATGCCAGTTCTTCAGTCTTACAGAAAAGACCGCTCACTTATTGTGAGTGATGTAAATATTCTACCCAAAGGGTCTCATTTCTACATGTGGCTGCTCTGACCACTGGAAGTACAGCATTTTGACAATTTGGACCTAAAAGTAGTTTTTCCTCCATTCACTTGTATTGTTGTGGCCATCAGATATTACCTGGTACCTTTCACATTTGCATAACACTGTGCAGTCATATTCTGTCAGGAAAGCATAATACACGACCTGTCAATGGCGAGAAGGAGGTATCCGGCTTAACTTAGTGGTGGTGCTGAATTTATATGTGATTAATATTTGTACTGTGTCAGCAGATGTCCTGGCACATGGTACTTCATTCGTATTCATTAATTAACTCATTTATTGATTCCCAAATATTTAATAATTTACTCCTGTGTTCTGGGTATGGGGAAGTGGCCCGTGTCTCTAAGAGCCTTATGGAGTCTCCTTATGGAGGTGGGGACAGTCCTGAGTGGAAGAGTCAGAGTACAGCGGGAACAGCCGTCCTGAGGAAGGTCCTTAGGGAAAAAGTAGCATCCAAACCCAAGCAGAAAAAGCTCCAAAGTGGACCAGAAATGTTCCATGCAGCTGATAAAGAAGAGGAGGTTCGGACCCTCCAGTTGTTTGGTGTCATGTGAGCGGCAGTGGGCAGGGAGAAGGACAGGTTAGGATGGGGGGATGTGCAATTGGAAATGTAGGATTTTAGGCTGGGCCTTGATGATTAGATGTCTTTTAAGGCAGGTAAGTGGAAGCAGTGTGGGGAAGGTTCCAGAAGGAAGCAGAGTGGACTCAGGCAGACCAGTTAAAGGCGATGAGTCATTCAGGACTGGGCTGAGTGCAGGGTGGGGTGTACTTCTGTTTAGGAAAACAGGACCCCCCTGGATTTAAACTGTCAAAGAACCTTGTTCTAGGCAATGAAGAGGGATTTACAAGGCCTTGGGGAGGAGAGGTCAGAAGAGCTTTAAGAGATTCTCAAGACAGAACTGACTTAATGCGGTGACAGTTTGTTGTTGGTGTTATTTGGGGGGGGCGGGGGATCAGGGACATCACGATGACTCAGATGTCTGGCTGTGATGACCGGAGGAGCGGTGATGCCATTGGTGGAGGCAGGGCATGCAGCGCCAGAGACAAGCAGTATGTTCCGTGGGGTGTCTGCTGTCTGATATCAGGTGTCCGATACTCAAGGGGATTTGTGTAGTTGAAAAAATGCAGATGTGGATCTGGTGCTTCCAGAGGTTCTGAGTTGGAGACGTGGGTACAGGGTTCAGCAGCCTGTTTGGGGAGCAGGGAAATCCTGCAAGAAGGACAGATGGCTCAGGCTGAGCGTGAGTGAGCCCAGGTGAGCAACATGCCCAGTTAGGGCCTTGCACTCTGGGCGCCCTGATTTACATGACAAACAGGTGATTATGCCTGAAGGAAGGAAGGAAATGTCAGCGTTTACAGGGAGAAATGGATACTGAGAATAACTAGGTAGAGAGGTCAAAGGAAAGAGAAATGATCTCATAGCAAATGGAGTACAGTGGTCCCCGCTTATCCATGGGGGGGATATGTTCCCCCAGTGGATCCTGAAACCTTGGATATGCCAAACCCTGTAGATACAGTTTTTTTCCTATCTATACATATCTCTGATAAAGTTTAATTTATAAATTAGGCACATACGACATTAACAACAATTACAAACAATAAAATAGAACAATTATAACAACATATTGTAATAAAAGTTATGTAAATGTGTGATCTCTCTCAAAATATCTTACTGTACTGTACTTGCGCTTCTTGAGATGACCTGAGGTGGTAAGATGCTGAACCTGGTCCTGAGTCTGTGTGACCAGCCCTCACTTGCGGTAGGAGGCCTAGCGTCACTGGTTTCAGGGGACCCCTTGCTGAAGTCTTCATATAGGCTTGATGCTGTTCGTGCAACACGTTGCCATCAATCTGAACACATTTTCTGTTTGTCTGTTCGTCTTCCACCTACAAATTGAATGTTTTTTTTGTCTTAACCGAGCATTAATCACACTGTGGCCATAACTTTCTCAGTCGGAGGTGCAACAGCAGAACTGGCACGAATTTCTTTCTTCCACAGTTTCACGGATAGAAGATTCATTCTTACCACAATCTTAGCAGCCTAAGCTTAGAATTTTACTTTCTTTCCTTCTGATGTCAAGAATTTTCACCTTGTCACTTAGAGGAGGTCCTTACGGCTTCTCGTTGGCATGTGCAAATTGCCAGCATCCCCACTCTTGTGCTTTGGGGCCACTATTAAGTGAAATAAAGGTGCCTTGAACACAAGCACTGGTGTCGATACTGCGACGGTCAGTGTGACAACTGAGACGGCTGCTAATGACTGACCGGTGGGGAATCTTAGAGAAGCTGGACAAGGGAGGATTCACATCCTGGGTGGGACGGAGCAGGGCTCCCGAGATTTCATCACGCTACTCAGAACAGCAGGGAATGTAACCTTTATGAATTGTTTGCTTCTGGAATTTTTTGTATAATATTTTCAGGCTACAGTTGACCGAGGGCAACTGAAACTGCGGGAACTAAAACTGAATAATGTAGGGCCAACCACACTAGTGGAGAAAGACGCTAGACTGCAGCACATTGGGGATTAAGTGAAAGATGAAGAAACATCATTCCTTGAAGAAGTTTGCCTGGAAGGAGAGTGCACAGGTAGCCCGAGAAGGCATGGGCTGGAGGGGAGCTGGCATGTCTTTAAGGGAGACGAGCATCACGGTGTGGTGCCCAGGAAATCGAGCGGTGCCCAGGGAATCAGGCGGTGCCCAGGGAATCAGGCAGTGGACAGGGAATCTGGCAGCGGACAGGGAATCAGGCGGTGCCCAGGGAATCAGGCAGTGGACAGGGAATCTGGCAGCGGACAGGGAATCAGGGGGTGCCCAGGGAATCAGGCAGTGCACAGGGAATCAGGCAGTGCCCAGGGAATCGGGCGGTGCCCAGGGAATCAGGCAGTGCCCAGGGAATCAGGCGGTGCAATGGGGAATTGGGTGGTGGACAGGGAGGGATGACGGAAGAGGAAAGGAGGGTGATTGATGGCACAGGATCCCAGAGGGAGACAGAAGGAGCTCAAGGGCACCAGCGGGAGAAGTGAGCCTTAAGTAAAAGGTATGGCTTTTCTTTGCAATCAGAGGAACTGTAGGAAGGGTTGCTAGGAATATAAATAAACTTGGAGGTAGTTGGGAGGAGGGCCTGAACGCTGATAACATCTTCCCCAGGGGCCTCTATTTTTACCAAGAAGGAAGAGATGACATCATTTGCTGATGGAGAGGAGATAAAAGGGAGGGGCTGGGTGCTTGAGAAGGTGGTAAAAGTTTAAATGTAAGAGGGAGCTGACTGGATGCTTCCCTCCTAAGCATATTTTTGGGTGTACTAACCCAAATTTTATCACTGAAACTACAAGTTTACCACTAGCTCAGTCTGCATGGCTTATATTTCTCCTGCAGCACATGACAAGCTCTGTGCTGGAGGGGCATTTGCAGAGGGTGGGATCAAACTGGGAATGTGCAGGCTCCCTGTGGTGCAGGATGAGGGCTGAGGAGCTAAGGTTGAGGTGAGGAGCCCTAAGTTGGGGAAAGTGAAGTCAAAGAGGCTGATCCATTGGAAGAAAAGGGACAGAAAGAGAGATGTACTTTCACAGGCAGCAGGAGTCGGTGTGGCCGGAACGGGATGGAAAGAGGATAATGCTTGCAGTTGGGTATCAGAGGATATGAATTTAAGATTAGAGGTGAAACAACGTCCAGTGGTCACAAAGCCCAGGAGGCAGTCATAGGAATTTAAGTGTTTGTTGAATGAATAACATGGTTTGCCCTGAGGTTTTCGTTTGAGCAGCCCTTCTAAGGCTTACCTTGGGGTTTTGTCCCTGCTGGTGAGAATTGTAGAGACATGGATCTCTTTATGACCGGCCTAGACATTATGCTTTGCTGGCCATAAGAAAACTATAGGACTTGGTTTTCATTTGTAACTCTTATTAAGTTAAAAAAATGGACAGTTACCAGTTTTTCGGCAAATTTCTCTTGATAATTGGTAATTATCATTAAAAATGATCACTGATAATTAGTAATTAATATCTTTTTCCAGAAGTTGTCACTAGCTTTGTTGGATATTGTTTTGACCAATGGTTGCATTAATTTTAATTAAGTGTATTAAGACTATAATGGAAGAATCCCTCATGGGTAATCATTTTGGGAAGGCAAAGGGCTTTGCCATATTTAAAGTTAAAAAAAAAATCAATGAAATATTAGTCTCAGATAACTGTATCTTAGTTGAATTCAACAGTTTATTTTTCATTGCTGTTCATTCGTGTGGGAAAGTCACCATGCTGGACGGTGAAGACCATCTCCCAGAGACTCTGTAGTGTGTTCAGGATAAGCCAAGCTTTAAAAGGCCTAATCTGGGCCTATTTTGTTGAATTATTGTGTTTGATTAATCATGTAGATTGCTCATGCCATACCTAACTGTAGGGGGTTAACATTTAGGGCCCACCCTATTTAGTGCACATTTTTCATACAACTTTAAGTATAATTTGTGTCTTGAATTACACGTTTGCTGGCTCAGCAGGCATACTTCAGAAAGTTCCCAAATTAGTTGCTGTGTCGCTAGACTCATATTTCTTGATTGTCTTGCTAAAATAAACTTCCTTCCATGGGTTTCAGACCAATAATCATGATTTCTAAGTATCTTCCATTGCTTCTTGCCTTGTTTTTATACTATTATTTTTTTCTCCAGCTGAGTATAAATACATCTCTGGAGAAAGAAAAAGGGCCTCTTTTTCAAAAGCATGGCTCTCACACCGAGTTTAAGTGGAAGGTGCATGCAAGAAACCGAAAGACGTAAGGAAGGCAGAACTGTGTGTAGACAAGTTATCTTTAAAACTTCAGCTTAGAAAACGCTTTCATTTCTCACAAATCACAGGGATGCCTCTGCCGAGATGCGTCTTTCTTCACACCTCTCTGGCAGTCACCACACATCCTGGCACCCCGAGAGTATTTTTAGCATGGCATTAGACTTACTGGATGATGTTTCTCAATTTTTTCAATTGTAAGGTTATTTTATGTTAATTTTGTTATTTGCAAAGTTTTGCTAACTTTTTAATGCCCGGGGGCCATATGGAAGCATCTTGTTCCAATTTAAGCTAATGAGACAAGAACCGTTTACAGAACATTTAAATGTACACCGCGCCTTTCAGAACAGCGAGTCGATGGCAGTGGTGAGAGCGCGTGTCCGAGGTGGGGGACACACCTGTCATTCTCTTCTCCTGATCAATTAATTTGCAACCTCTGTGGAAAGGAAGCTACTGAAGCACTCACCTGTAATTTGCATTTTGAAAATGTTCTTCTAAAGTATCTACTTCTGATATTGATGAGTTGCTGTGGCACTGCCCAGCTGTTTTCTGAGTGGGAGGTGATTTCGGCTGTTGAGCAAACAGCGGGTGTCAGGGAAGCCTTTGAAGTGCGATCTGGAAGGAGAAGCAGGCCAAGGAAGTGGAAATAGTGTTTACAAGGAGCACCTCGAGGCAGGTAAGTTGTTTTACAAATCCTTTTGATGCTGCTGGGGCCCTTTCTCTAGGTTCCTTTGGAGCTTGCTTGTTAGGTCCCTGTTCTTCCTGAACACGGGGGCGTGGCCTGAAACACGTGAGGAAGAAATCATAAATCTGGAGCGTCACGGCTGCCATGGTGCAGCCAGGCACTGAGGACCCTGGGCGATGTCACCCACATGCATCGTGATGTGAACAGACCCCTGGGTGTGGTGCAGGAGTGCGGCTGGGAAACAGTCATTTCTCCAGGTCACCCTCCGCAGCGCCATGTTCCTAAAGTAACTGACTTCTTTCAGAGTCAAGTCTACAGTAAAAATGTGGGTGCCACTGTGATGAGGAAATCAGTCTGGGACGGACTTGTCCAGTAGAACTTCCTGCAAGGAGGGAACTGGTTTATATTCATGCCATCCAGTATGGTAGCTGCTTGTCACATGTGGCTGTTGAACACTGGAAATGTGGCTAGTGGGACCGAGGAGCCGAATTTTTAATTTAATTTAATTTTAATTAATTCAGATTGAATTGAAATCACCACATGCAATGGCCCCTGCCCTGGGCAGGACATGTCTGGAAGAGAGCGTCTTCCTGAGTCTCTGGATCCCTCTGCTCTGGTTCTGCTCTGTGACTATAAACGCTTCTTGCTGAGGGTCCTCTCACACATTTCTACAGGTGATAGCGCTGGACATGAGGAAGCCTGCTTGTTTTCATGCAAGAACTTGTGGCTCTGTAAGGTGACTCAGTCATTGGCCACCTCCTCTTCAGTCACATTCCTTGGCCATCTCTGGAACTCAGCTGCTGGTTTCCTTGCTGAGGGGGGCAGGGAGGTTGAGATAGGTGGTTCTTGAGTCACCAGTGAGGGGTCTTTAGAGTAAGGCTCTCAGCTTTCTTTGGCTGCCTCTACAAATAAGGGATTGGACAGAGCTAAATTGGGGGAATCCTAGATGCCTGTCAAGTCAACTTGGAGTGAAGGCGATATCATGGGAACTGATAAGGAAACCTTTATCCAGCATCAGATATGTGTACTAGCCAGATGATCCCGAGTAAATCACATAATCTCAGAGACTTCATTTCTCCTGCATAAAGGGGGAGGAATCATAACTGTCCGGCCTGCAGAAAGGAAGATAAAATTTTAAAAAGAATTTAAGATACTGAAGGAAATGGCTAGAACAAATCCAAGTCTACTACAGACTCCAGGGAAAAGGCCTGATGGGCAAAGGTTCCCAGACCTCTTTCCGGCTGGCTTGTATCTCATAAGGCTGAGGCTCTGGCCTGGACAGGACTGGGACAGCACCCCCGAACTCAGTGTCCCCAGTCAGAAAGCTAGTGCAGAGGGACTCCTCAGGGAAGTCCTTGCTTCCGGAGGAGGAGGGGCCGTTTTCTACATTCAGGGAGCCGGGGGCGGTCAGCAGTTTGCAGACTCAGCTCTCCTGTCCCCATGTGAAAACCCATTTGCCCCATCCTTCCCTGGGTTCCAGTTTTTGTTCTGCAACTTGTGAAAGTTGCCTGTTCATTTTCCCACCCATTTCCTTAAGAGCATAGCCATGGCCCTGTAGGCCTGTGGTAATGTAGCTCTCAGCTGCCCTTAGAGGAAAACTAGACAGGGGAAGGGGCAGAGGAAGTGTTGTCTCCATTTCTACACAGGTGAATGGGTGTTTACTAGACTTAGACATAAAAATCAAAGTTAAGTGAATTTTTCTTTTCTTTGACTCCTTAGTCCAAAACCATTTCTTCTAATACTAGCCTGCTTAGGGTGCTGTCTGGTCTAAAATATTCCCTCTGTGTAAATGCCAAGTAAAGCGAAACATTTGTATTATGTTTTCTTCCTTAAAAAAGATAGCAGATTTGTTCTAGCACTTCAAAGAATTCTGTTCAGCAGGATTGAAATTAGTAAATGTCATTACCTTTTGCTGCACTGTGTTCAGTCTATTTTTATTTGTACCTATACTCTGGGCTATGTACAGAAGGAGCGGAAATGTTGACATTGAATTGCCATTGAACAGAACAGAGTAGAAAAGTTTTCTATTTTGATACAAAAATGATTCATTTTGACTGTGAATGTGACTAGGATTAAGTAGCTGACCTCAAAGTATTTTAACAGTTAATTATGATGCGTGTTTCAACATAGGATCCTGACTCATGAATAAATGACTCATTCATTCAGTAAATACATTGAGCATCTCTTGTGCCAGGTACTAGGGACCTATCAGACATAGTCCCTTCTTTCCAGAAGCCTGTAATCTAGTGAAAGAGGCAGCAGACTTGTAAACAAACTATGACAAAGCAGTGTGATTAGCACTGTGATAAAGCTATGAAAAGACTGATGTCATGTACAGAGGAAGAAATAGCTAGTTTTCCCAGGGAGTTGGCCAGCATCATGGAGGAGATGGTATTTAACCTGGATGTAAAAACATCTGCTGGACAAAGAAGGGAGGCAGAGCAGTCTGAGAGGCTCTTCTCTGTGTAGGGCCCAGGTGAACACTGCTTCTCCCAGGCACACTACAGTGTTCCCCTCAGCCCCCCCACATCTGCCCAGTCTCAGCCTGCCCTGTTCACACACCCCTGTTACTGAGCCAGGTTTTTCCTTTTTTCTGACCACTCGCTGCCATGAGGGTGGATGCCCTGCTAGCCCGTGTGCAAACATTGTTTGTTGAATCCACCTTTCCTTTCTCTTGTCCAGCATGTTGTAGCGTTCTGCCTCGCTCAGGGCTTTGCACGTAGTAGGTGCTCAGGAAGTGCTTCTTGGATGGATAAACACAGGTTTTTATTATATAGTCTGTAATGGTTTTCTAGGACTGTCACAATAATTACCACACACTTGATCGCTTGCGGCAACAGACATTTAGTCTCCACAGTTCTGGACGCCAGAAGTCTAAAATCAAGGTGTTGTCAGGGTTTCCATCCCCCTGAAGTCTCCAGGGGAGGGTCCTTCCTTGCATCTTCCTCTTTTGATGGCTCCAGGAGTTCCTTAGCTTGGGGCTGCCTAACACCAGTCTCAGCCTCGGTCTTCACATGGCTTCTATTTGTGTCTTCAGTCCTGCTCTGCTTTTCTTATAAGGACAGGTGTCATTAGATTTATGGCCCACCCTAAATTCAAGATGACCTCATCTCGAGATCACTAATTTCATCTGCAAAGGCTTCTTTTTCCAAATAAGGTTTTATTCACAGGTCCTGGGGGTTAAAACATGCACACTTTTGGTGAGTCACCATCTTGTCTACCTCAGGGTCCTTTCCAGGGTCTGAGACTGAGTAGGGTATCGAAATTACAGAACTCTTTGGTCAGACAACTGTTTTCATTGCAAAGTGGGGGCAGGAGTGGAGGGAAATGGTGAGAGATTTTTAAAGATGTCTCATTATATTTCACTGTTTCTTGTTCATTGCATCTTGAAGGAGGGTCTTCTGAAAGAGCATTCCAGTGAGTCATCTAGACCACCATGTGGTCTGCCCACAGCTGCTTTGGCCCATGCAGCACTCTCTAGGCCACATCAGCTCACTCCTGACCACAGTGACTTGAGCTGGGTTGGAGACCCGTCCCAATGGCAAGCAACCCATAGTTGTCTGCAGTATTGACAGGTCGAAGTGTCCATAGCAATTTGAGTGTTGAAGCTCAAGAGACTGAGTTAGTGGCAGTGCACTCTGCAACTGAAAGGCCCTGCAGGGTCTTCCCAGCTGCTCTGGCCACTCAGCCACGTGCCAGCGGAGCTGTGAGGAAGCCAGTCGGTAGGGAGACTGACCAGCAACACAGAGATTGAAGCAGAGGCACCGTGAGAGACATGGCCCTGTGGCCTTGGAGAAAGACCAGCCTCTGATCCCATCACCTTCCAGTTTGCATGAGGCTGTGATTTTGATCTACTGATTCTTGAATGTTCATGAAAAATAATGCCTACATAACATTTGCGTGTGTGTGTTAAGCTCATATTATGTATTGAGCATTTTATATGTATTATTTAATTGTTCCTCGTATTATAGCTGAAATGACTGAGGCAGCAAAGGTTAAATGACTTCCCTAAAGTCAGTGAACTGGTAAGTGGGAAGCAAGGCCCCAGGCCCCTGAGGCCAGCTCTGGGGCTAGTGGTCCCCACCTCTCCACCGTCTCCCTCGCACCTGCGCTTCTAGCTTGGCTTTCATAGGCCTCCTTTTCTTTCCTCCCAAGGAAACTGGGGGTCTGTTTCTTGTGTCCCAGGTACAGATGCTGAATTGATCAGACAAGTAAATAATAACTTTTTTTTTAACTTTTTTTTTTTAATCCTCACCTGAGGATATTTTTCCCCATTGCTTTTCAGAGAGAGTGGAAGGGGAGGGGGGAGAGAGTGAGAGAGAGAGAGAGAGAGAGGAACACCGATGTGAGAGAGACATCGACTGCCTCCCGACTAGGGCTGGGGGTCGAGCCTGCAACTGAGGTACATGCCCTTGGCTGGAATCGAACCTGGGACCCTTCAGTCCACAGGCCGATGCTCTCGCCACTGAGCCAAACAGGCTAGGGCTAAATAATAACTTTTATAGACTGTCAAGTTTTTAAAATTTACTCTTTATCTGATTAATGGGAAAATTAAGGTAATCTGTGATAAACCACGGAGCTCTACAGTGCTTGTGATATATTTCCCAGAATGTGTTTATGTTTCATTATAAAATAAGTTAAAACTTTTTTACTTAAACAAACTCGGGTTTGATGACTGCAGGCCATGACAGTGGCCACTTCTCTAGCCATCCGCCTGTACAGGGGAGACATGGCCACTGTATTATAGCAAAACTGCTTTAAGGTTGACATATTAGAGACATGAGCTCTTGCTTCAGACTACTTTTTCTTCGAAAGGAATAGTCTCCATTCTTCTGGAGGTTTTATGCACAAAGGTATCTTTTAGAAGCTTAAAGTCCTGATAAGATTGCAGTGCGTTATAATTCAGGTACAGCTTTTTTAAGGATAATACCCGAGACTCAGATTCTGAAATTCTGCAGAGCACAGTCTCAGCTATCTGATTGTGTTTCTGCAATAGATTTGGGGTTGAATAGGCGTGCAGAATTACAGGTTATCATTTTTTTTCTATCATCCATTTATGTAATAATGAAAAGGGAGGCTGGCAGAAGATGATACGCCCTATTGAGTTAGTAATATATGGTGTGATTTTCAAGTGCCCACTACAGAAATGTGCTTTACCTGATCATCTGAAACAGGTCTCTCAGATGAGCATATATGTTTCCCCAAAGCCTGAAATGTCCTTGAAGAAAAATTGTTTCCCGATGAAAATTTACATTTGCAAAGTAAAAATACAAAATACACAATTAGTATTTCATCTAAATCACATACACGTTGTCAAATCAGACACATAGAACCCTGAAAATTAAATGCTTTGAAGAGACTTCTTTTTTTTTTTTAACTTAAAAAAAAACAAACCTGTTCTTTTTTTTTAACTGGAAAAAAAAAAGGCCTGCCAGTCAAGTTGGATGCGGGTGGCATTCATTTGCAGCACCGCTTTTGTGTATAAGAGCTAGCATCTGTCCGATTGAGCATCTAATTGGTAATCATGGATTATTAAGTTAATTGTTTGAATGGAGGCTATAACTGATATCATTTCTAAAGAGCTAGATCATGTAACAGTATTTTTATAGTGACAAGAGGAAAGAGACATGGCTATGAGTGTGAATTGCCAAAACATTGTATCGTATAGATGGAATCCTAAGTAGGGCCCCATTAGTGCTGGTTTTGTTTTCTCAGGGCTCGAAGGGCCCTAAGTGCCAAGCCATTGTGTATGTAGTTGCCAAGGTAAATGTGTGTCATTAAGGGAACGGAGGAGAGTGGCTTCTGCTGTGCTATTTTTTCACTGTTTTGCATTTTGCTTGGATCCAGAACAGTGTGATTGGCATTTGAGCGACGATAGGCACTGTACATGTGGTTTTCTTCTAAAAGCAGTTACCATCTTGCAATGATAATTTCTTACATGTATTTAGCTTTTACATTTTATAAATTACGTTCACATATGCCATTTTATTTAATTCTCCCAACACGAAAAGGCAGGGATTTCTCTTCCAGAAGCCAGTCAGGGGTTGGGAGTATCCCTGGGTAAAGATTGGGGTGCTGTAAGAGGAGAGACGGTCACTTTGCTCCCAACTGGATGCCTGTTTGCCACCTTGTCTCTAGTGCTACCAGTTCTAAATTTATGGAGATGTGGCAGGATGGGGGGTCTGTGGGGAAGAAGTCCAAGGTAGCCGCCCAGCTTCCATAGCCCAGGTCTCAGTTCCAGGCAGTACAAGGCTAGATGACACCTGTGCCTGCAAGTCCGAGAGGGGAACTTAAACCCCAGGGGATGGGAGCTAGCCTTGCTGGGGCCTCTGCAGTGTGGTGGGCAAAGAGGCACCCACTGCCAGAGAGCGCTGATAGGGGTCCCCCAGAGGTGCACCCCCATCTCTCAGGCATCAAAGCTTTTTTTATTAATCTTCACCCCAGGACATGCTTTTATTGATCTGAGACAGAGAGGAAGGCACAGAGAGAGAGGGTTTCCTCTTGTATGCGCCCTAACAGGGTCCTGAACCCGCAACTTGGGCACGTGCCCTGACTGGGAATCGAACTCGCCACCTTCTGGTATATGGGTGATGCTCCAACCATTTGAGCCACATCAGCCAGGGAGCCTTTTTTTTTTTTTTTTTTTTTTAAAAAAAAAAGAAAATATCCTGTAAGGTCTTTTTTGTTTGTTTTGTTTTTAATGACCTAAACATGATACACTCTTAAAGAGGCCTCACCCTGCCTACTTGCAGCCGTACTGAATGTGCACATGATTTGTAGTCATGTGCATGTATATACAGTTTTACTCCATATGCTCATGAATTGAAATCTGCTGTGTTAAGTCTTTTAATTTTTATGTTTAATAGCCTGTTTAGATTATAAGCACATCCCAAGTTATGATTGTCTCTTCCTATTTTCCTGTCTTTCTCTTGCTCCTTTCAGGATGACGATGGCCAGTCATCACTGATAATCGAGAAGGTAGTTGGAAGAGAAGACAGACCGAGACCCATACAGATTACTCCCATACCCCCTTAAGGCTACTTAGCATTGCAATCGGAAAAGCCCTGATTAGACATTTTGTGATGTGCCCACAGACTTGAATGTGTATCTCCCGAGATGCATATTTTATGTTGAGAAAATATTTTAAACACTAATGTGATATAAAGCCATGGTAGTCTTATTGTAAAACCACGGGCTTGGTGGAAATTTTCCTTGTGTCACCATAGATACCACAATCTAACTCGATGGCTCTTGTGACTAGCTCTAGCTATAATCTGATATTGACTATAACTTTCCATCAGCTGGAAGGAGTCTGCTAATTGAGCTGGAGCCAAGCCAAAGAAACCTTTCAAAGGAGTAGTTTCATATACAGCAGTTTTAATAAGCAATTCACTGAACCCTTTTATAGAAGGAACAAAGGCAAGAAGGGTCTGGACAGGGTGAGCATGCCTGACGCATCATACGAGTGAACAGGGGACAATGCTGGGTCATGTCGGTCACTCAGACCTAGTTTGGCGAGGTCAGATCAGAATAGCTTAATTTATTCAACCATGAGCATCCTTATTTGCTTAACAGCTCTGTCAAAAGCAGCACTCTACCTCCCTGGAGCTCAGCAAATGAGCCAGGTTCCTCTTGTGCTATCAATCATGCACATCCACAGTCATGTAAGGAAGGTGTTTTTTGCTGCTGGATTTTTCAGTCACAATTAATGTTCCATCAGATAGCTTTACTTGGGAGAGAGCTTTTTCAAAGAAACAATGATATCTGTGCCCATCATCACCTGGGAGCTGTGTAGGGGGATGAATGATCCCAAACACTGGGGTGTATGCTTTTCTTGAGAAAATGGGAGCGTGGGGCAAACTGTTAGGTGGATGGTTGGTACCTGTACTTAATCAGCCTTTGCTTCTGGCCATGTGGTGTCGTCTGTTCTATATGTTGAGCTTTTCTGGCATGCCACACACTGCTAAGCACTTGACATCCTTGTATAATTTCATCCTTATAACATACTTTATTATCGGCTGCTTTCCCGGTAAAGAGATTGCATTTCAGAGACTCTAACTAGCTCAAGGGCACATAGTACGAGGCTGTACAAAGTGAAAGTCCTGGTTTCTGGTGTTTACAGTCGAAGGGAATGAATGGGAGATGAATGTGACACTATTTGCAGAGAAAGTTTACAAAAGGTTGCCTCGTTGGCCTGAAGTGATCGGTTTACCATGCTTCCCAAAGAGCTTCCACTGGGGCATTGAATTTAGATGAATCATCATTTGCTTGTCTACATTGTTTCGTGTAATGGAAATTCTGTGGGGAAAGCACTGGGCATATATTAGGTGCTGAATAAATAGTCATTATTATTACCCGAATTGCTCTTCTGTGCATTTGGCTTGATTTTGCCTAGCCCTGTGCTTCTCAAACTTGCTGAGTTGATGAGTCTCCCAGGCATCTCGTGAAAATGCAGATTCCACAAGTCCAGAGCGGGGCATGAAGCTCTGCATTTCTAAGAAGCTCCCAGGCAGTGTGAGCAGGGTGGTCCGAGCAGCAAGGATCTCCTCTATGTCCATTCCTTGAGGTTGGTGCGGTGGATTTCAGGCATTTTAATGGAAAGGGGGAGAAGCTGGAGATGGGGTAGAGATGCAAAAAAATGTTCCCAGGCAAAGAGATACACCTCTACAGGGAAGGCGAAAGTAATCGGAAAAAGTTACTTTTAAGTGTGAACATATCATTATGAAAAGAACTTGTACGGAAAACCCAAAAGACATATTGTGTGAATCCCACATAGTTGCTTTTCTCCCCAAGGCCCCGTGAGGTAGGGCAAGCCAGGGTGCCAGGGTGCATGATTTAATGGGGTGAGCACTTTCGGGTGCCCACCCTAGACCTGCACCACCCTGAGAGTGAGTGCCTCCTTAAACTTTGGGCCCTGGGACCTGCCCTCCTCACCCTCATGCTGGCCCTGTTCTTATAGGTGGTACCTGGAGTTGTCAGGTAGGAAGGGACCTTCATAATCACCAGCCTCCTATTTTACAGATGTAGAAACTTAGCCCCAGGTTAAATGATTTGTTCATTGAAATTAATAGTGTAACAGTATTTTATAAATTCTAAAATGCACATTTCTCCCACATTTCAGCATCTCTCAAATCAGGATTGTCTTGTAATTGATGGCTTTTGACCATGGTGTCATAGTTTGATTGCCAAGGTTTGTTCTTTCTTAGTGGTGTATTAATAATAACGGTGCATCATAAAATCGATGGGTTCTTATATACCGTGAAACGCAGTAGTGGAGGACCAGCTCTCCCACCTCCTAATGCTTCTCGGCTGCTGCGTGTCTTGTGATGCGGCTCTCCTGGCGTCAGCGTGGTCGTCTTATGCTCTTAGACACCACTTGGCCTAGTGGTTAGGAGCTCAGGCTGTGGACCCAAACTGCTCTACCCCATGCCAGCCATATAGCTCTGTTCATTTACCTTGCTGCTCTGCAACATGAGGTGACAAAAAGGTTAGCCGCCTGATAGTGCCCATGCATGTGCGCAGTGAATTAATCCATGCAAACCAGTTGGAAAACACCAGCACATAGTAAACACTCAGTAAACTTGCGGTTATTGTTGATGACAGTCTCCCTGACTGAGTCATTCTGGGATCCATGGGTGTTTGTACTGAGAGTCCTGTTCAACCATGGACAGGATTCTGGGTATCAGACTGATTAAATACTTATGCTGACTACCAAGGGAAACTATAGAATTTCACCTATAAAGATGATTGAAAATGTAAATCGACAAAGATTTGTCTTGACTGATGCGGACCCCGTGACCTGTGTGCACACAGAGCTGTACCAGGTGGGTCTGTGACGGTTCAGTGATGTCCCGTTGGGTGAGCCCGCGATTCTGTTCGCAGTCACCCCAAGAACCAGGCCCCTTCCCTCCCTGCCCTCAGCGCCGCACTCATCAGCCCTGGTGGCCCCGCTGTGTGACTGCCCGATGCAGCGTCTCGAATGCGTGCGCGGCGGGGACGTTACTGTTCTTCGCACTCATGCCTAAGGTTCCCCATTTGCCTTTCTCCTCCTGTGAAGATCATCGTGTTTAACCAGGTGAACGGGGACCCTGGGGTAGCCTTTTCCAGCTTCTCCTGCTGAACTCCCCGAGTGCTCTGTGGCTGTCCTGTGCCCCTTACCTCGGGCTGCATGGTGTTAGTTCGCGAGTGTGTTGCTCTGTCTCCTGCCTGGTCCTGAGGACCCTTGGAGAAGGGATCTTGGCTGCCTCGTGTTTGCTGTCCTGCAGTGCCCGGCGTAATACTTCATGGTTCTTAGTGGAAATTTATTCAATGGATACCTTTTGGGTTATTGAATAGAGCCAGGATAGATTTATTTTACCCAGTTCTCAAATACCCTAGAGATAATAGCTCATCCCAGGTTATGCCAGTCTCCCCAGTTATCTCCCTTCTAAAAGCTGGGAAGCTGTTCTTGCACAGTTAACAAATTCCGTCTGACTTCCATAAGCTGCGTTACATTTCAGTAATAGGAATAATGGTATATGCCTTGTTAAATGATACTAGATGGTAATAGACAAAGTTGTTTCTAACACCAGATCTCACATAAGAAACCTCTCATTGCGCTGACACTCATGACTAGTGAGAAAATCTGTTCTGTCGGGGGTGGGGACCTGAGGGGCAGGGTAAGAGCCTGAGCTCTGGAAGAGAAGCTGAGGGAGGGACAGGGCTGTTGCTGTGAACCAGCAGGAGCAGGCGGTGCTGGGCTCTTGGCCCTGGCCTTCTAATCTCATGACATTTTTGTCTTGCCAAACTGACAAAGTAGACATTTGTGATGAATATTTTGTAATGGGTGCTCTAAAAGGCACCCCTGACTTCCTGCTAATCTCAGGTAGCATTTACTGCTCTTATAATTGCTCCTTACTCTTAAATACCCATTTCATTGATCAGGCAACATAAATTGGGAAGGACGGAGCAATCTGGTGCTTAAGATGAAACAATATTTCTATTTGAATGAGTCCTGGTTAAGAATCTCAGGCCCTGGCCTGTGTGGCTCAGTTGGTTCAGCGTTGTCCTGCGCCGAATGGTTGCTGGTTCAATTCTCCGTCAGAGCACAAGGCCGGGGTTATGGGCTCGATCCCTAGTGGGGGGCGTGCGGGAAGGAGCCAGTCCATGTTCCGCTCTCACATCAATGTTTCTGTCTCTCTCCCTCTCCCTTCCTCTCTCTGAAATCAATAAAAACGTATTTTAAAAATATTTTAAAAAATATTCTCAGGAATCTCTCTTGCTTGTAACATCTTTAAGGAAGATAGAGTAACAGTTCACCACTGAGGCACTTCTTATTGATCTCCTTCCCATTAGAAAATGTGGCCATACATTTTGATTCAGATTGACACTCTGCGTCAATTTAAGGTGAAAGGGGCTATTTCTGACTGGGAAAGTTGGGAAGAGGTGTGAAGAGCAATAGATTGGGAAAGCTAAACAAATTTCCAGCTTCTTTAGGTAGAGTCTTTATTCAGTAGCTTAAAAAATAAATTTGGAAGTGTCAGATTCTCAGACTATAAATCCCAATCCCAGTACAATGTAAGAACTATAATGGTAGAGTTTTATGTTAGAGCACCTGAATAGCTTCCCTGCAGTTTTCATGGGTAATTACAAGTTGACTGTACTTAAGCCCACTTTGTAGCAATACAGGTGTGTAAATAATTAAAATTTATCAACCTTGCAGATTAGCCCAAGCCCACGACATATTTTTGACTGAGACCTTAGAATCTGCTTTTTCTATGACTTAGACAAATACAAATTTTAACCAGAAAGAAAGTGTATAGTTGTATTTCATTCTTTCATAGTTGTATTTCAGTCATTCTTTCTCGAGGTGGTTGTTTTTTGTTAATTTTTTGTTTGTTTGTTTTTGTTTTTTTAAATATACTTTTATTGATTTCAGAGAGAGGAAGGGAGAGGGAGAGAGAGAGAGAGAAAAACATCGATGATGAGAGAGTCATTGATCGGCTGCTTCCTGCACACCTCCTGCTGGGGATTGAGCCCCAAACGCGGGCATATGCCCAGAGTGGGAATCGAACCTCGATCTCCTTGATCATAGGTCGATGTTCAACCACTGAGCCGTGCCGGCTGGGCATTGAGGTGGCTGTTTTGCTCAAATGGATCAACTAAGGGCATCGCCGGTGGTGCCTGTGAGAAGCAGAGAGAATCATTTTTTGGGATCCTGTGCAACTGGAGCTGGGCAAGTCATGAGTGTGTCTCCCGCCTCCTGATTTTTCTCTTTTGATGCCACTGTGTTCATAGCATTCCTGTTCTGAGCTAATGACAGAAAGACTAAAAGGCAGAAGAGCCGAAAGTATGCTCTGCAGACGACCTGCGCTGACTTTGGTTTTTTGCTTTTTTAGATTAAAATGGACTTTTGCATCCATAATTGTCTCCTCTGATTCATAGTTATTACTGATCTTAGCAGTTTGCTGTTCAGTCCCATTGTGTCTGTCCCTTTATGAAGTTATCCACACATTAGTGACCCAGCAGTGCCCAGCCGGAGGGGATGAAGCCAACTGGAGGGTGCAGGACTCTATTCGTAGGAGCTGTTGAACTTGACAACCTAGAAGGGTGAGTAGGAGGCATGAATAACTCTCTGTTTGTTCTTCCTGATCACTTACAGGCCTTCATAGCATAGTTCGTGTTATTAGCATCATAAAGTGGATTTGTCTAAAATGTCTGCAAATTGCTCTTTTGACCTTTCAACAGAAAGCAGGCAGACTCCTGCTTGAAAGAGCCAGTCTCTACACCTGCCATTGATTTGTGTCATTACGGAGTCAAAGGACATGGCTGCTGACATCGCAGCGTGTCCTCAGCATGACTGCGGCCAGCCCGGTGGTACTCCATCCAGTCCGCTTTTCAGGTGTCTTAACAATCGCCATCTACCGCATTTGAAAAGAAAACTTAACTTTGCGTTAACAAGTGGTAACTTTGTTCCCATGTGGTGACCAATTATTTTAGCAAAATAAATGGTTCTGGAGGGGCCCCTCTACGCCCAGAGTTTAGTGACAGTCCTGGGTTCATTTGTTTCTTTGAAGTTGCTCCGTCAGAAATGAACAAATAGGCGTAAGGAGAGAAGCACCACAAGCTTTAAACATAAACACTAAGTAGATTGAAATTCTCTCCTTAGCTCCAAATCGTAGCAAAATTAATAAATCTCAAGGGAGTGATATTTATTCCTCAGTCCGTGGTGGGCAGATTAGACAAGGAGAATTAGCAGGAGGGTGAGAGCTAATCGATTCAGTTTTATCGTCGTTGGAGACTTGGAGGATATTGTTAATTTTTGCTTCGGGCTAACACAGCTATAATTGGGACCAGCATGCCTTAGAAATGTAGAATTAGCAAAGCAGTTGAGAAATCAGAATGTCCCCACATTTGGCTTAAATATCCATAAGGCTTTGGGTTCTTCGCTTGAAAATTGAAAAAATAGAGTTGACTTAGGTTTCTTTTTTTAATCAGTGAATAAAAGCTATTAATTAAGATTAAATTTACTAAATAAGCAACTATTGTTCAAGATAGTGATATGCTGAGAAATACTGAGCCACTTGCCTCTCTTTCCTGACTTTGGAGTGGCACAGAATTCAACAGTCTGCAGAAAAAAGCCTGATGGAAAAGTGAAGATCACTGTGTCGGGGAAAGAAAACAGAATGTTTTAAAAACATTAGGGGTGAGCAGTGAGGGAGGCATTTTAGAAAGTGGGGAGATGGAGATGCATAGTAATGATAGTCATAAAATGAAGAAAGTATATTTTTCCAAAGGAATATTATACTGCTTCCTGTTTTGATTAACTGAACAAAATAAAAGCATAACCAAGGATTCTGGTGCATTTTCCCCCAAAAGTCACTTGTAGGGTTCTTGTCTCTAAGGCTTTATTACAGGAGAAGGAAATTGATTTTTCAGTGTATCTAGCTTAATATTCTACAGAGTGAAAAAGCGTATATATTAGATTAATGCAAAGAACATCTTCCAAATTATGGGGGTTTGTGTGCATTGAGTAAGTGGGGGTTTTCTAGCTATCTGTAAAGTGTGGTATTTCCAATTGTTTTTGTTTCATAATCTCAACAAGTAGTTATGAGAAAATCATTTTATCTATTCTCTCTGACCTCATTAATACTACATTATGCTGTGGTTGATCAAGTCAAAGGCCCTGAGAGGAAAAAACATTGTTGGTTGCATGTTTTAGTTAACATTCACGATGGCTTTGCCTTGCATGGATTATTACTTAGAGTATTAGTGACCCATATTAATGGGATCAAGACTAATACATCTTCTGTAAAGGAGAAGTTTTGCATTACTGAACAGTAAAACAGGATGGCATCGTTGGTGAAAAAGAAGATTTAGAACTACGTAGCACATTATTTCCCTTTCTGCCACCTAATTTGTAGCGACATGCAGTGAATAAAGTCTTGGACTCAGGTGTGAAACATTCAGGCCGAGGAAGTGTGGCTGCGGGTGAGTGCTGAGCGCCGAGCCCCCCCCCCCCCCCCCCCCCCGCTTGGGCCGCAACGTTGGGCACTGGCGAGGAGCGGAGTCCCGCGTGTGAATGACACGCACAAAGCCTAAGTGAACTCTGCAGCCCCAGTACACTAGAGGGAAAGTAAACAAAGGAGAGTTAAGATGGCTTGGAATGAAAATTGGAAGAAATAATGAAAACTTTTATAGAAACTTAAATGATACCTGAAGCATGACTCCCAAGGAGCTGGCACTTCTGGACATACTGGGGCTCCTGCTCCACCTTGACTGTTCCACTCACTCACTCACTCACTCACTCACTCACTCACTCACTCAGCAGATGCTCACCAAGCACCTACAGTGAGCCAGGTATTGTTTCAGGCACTTGGGATACGTCAGCCAAAGGAACAGCAATCATTTCTTCTCTCAGGCTCACATTCTAATGCAGATTGAAATGGACAATGGACAGTAAACATAATAAATTAGGAAATTATATAGTAAGTTAGAAAATGATAGTGGCTCTGGGAAAAGAAAGCATTGAGCAGAATAGTGGTTTGGAGTGTGGGTGGGTAGTTGTCACAAGTTTGATTTCCTAGAAGGTCCAATCCAGATAATGGACCCCACCCCACAGACAAAAGCTATGTAGAATTAGTCTATTTTAAGATATAAGCTAACTCCTTCTCGAAAAGGTTAACTAACTGCCCCGGATCAAACAGTTGGCAAGAGAAATCCGTTTACCCTCCAACATTTTAATCGTACCCATTGCTCAGTGGGCTCGCTGCTCCCATTCCAGGTGCCTTTTGTCTGGCGTATCTTTGACACAGATGGCTGATTTCAGGGTGGTGCACTGCAGATGTTTTCTTGGATTCATGCTTTTCTAGGCCACTCAAGGTTCCGGTGCCGGAACATAGTTCATTGTGGTTATATTGCTGGGAATAGCAGCTTCTAATAAACTGGAAATTAGACATGCATGAGAGGGTGAGAGGGCTGGGATCAAATATTAAGATGAAGAAAGTAGGTTAGAGGGCAGAGGTTATGGGAGATAATTGCCTAATAAGAAAAGTGTGTCCAGGGTTGGTACTGGGGATGGTAAACACGCCATGAATCATGGAGGAAGCCAAGTAAATGAATAATTAGCTCTGCTGGCGCTTGAGAACTCACATGCAATACCTATTCAAATCTTGGACCCCACAAAGTAGGTTGTATTCTCCACACTTCGTGGGTAAGTAAACTACGATTTTGAAAGATTAGGTGGCTTGCCTGCCTAACAATGGCCAAGGCGGGATGATAGCTCACACCTAGATGCTCTGGCTGGAGACCCTCCTCCCCTGTAGTACGAGAGGAGTGTGCAGATTAAAGGGGAGGAAACAGAAGCAGTCCTGGAAGCAGGTGCTTTTACTGTGATTTTACTTTGCATGTGGGGTAACCGAGGCGTGGGGAGGCTACACTGACTTGCCCAAGGGCACACTGCTGCCAAGGAGTGGAAACGAGATTCAAATCCAGGCAGCACTGATTCTGTTCTTAAATAAAACTGCGGGTAATAAAAGTCTGCTTGTGGCCTTTAAATTCTAAAGACAAATAAGTAGTGACCTGTTGGCAAGTTTGGAGGGTCAGGAAGGTATGACCATCTCCCTCTTGTCCTGCCTATTTATTAGTTGAGGAGTATAAAATCAAAATAGTATGGTCTGGGTGGAAAAATGCTTTAGTCTTGTTTGCTTTTGAATTTCTAGTATTTTTTATTAAAGTATAGTTGACATTCAGTGTTATGCTAGTGTCAGGTGTACAACGTAGTGATGTGACATTTCTGTTCCTTATGGTGTGATCACTGCAATAGATCCAGGAACCATCTGTCACCATCCACAGTTATTACGAGAACATTGAGTGTTTCTCCTATGCTGTCCATTTCGTTCTGGGGACTCTTTAATCACTGAGGTGTGAGTCCCCTTCACCCATTCCCCCCCCCCCCCCGCCTGGGCAACCATCAGTTTGTTCTTTGTATCGATGAGTGTGTTTCTGTTTTATTTGTTCCTCTGTCTTGTTTTTAGATTCCATATATAAGGGAGCTCATACAGCGGACCGATGAGTAATTAGACTTGCAACTGGAAGGAAGCAGTGAGGTTATACAACCTCTCTTGTAACTGTCACTGGAAAATCCCCTCTGATTAGCAATCGGAACTACAAGGTCCCACAATTGCATTTTCACAGCAGGGGACCTCAAACTAGGCGTTCACAAAATACTGGCACTAAAGTGTTCATTGCTAAAATGCTAAAAGAGTCAGCACTAAAGTACTAAATGCTAAAACCAACTAACGGCAATCTTAATTTGCAGAAAACGACTATACAGGCAGAAGTTTCTCAATTAAATATTTCTTTTTTTAATAGTCTTTTAAAAATTTTTATTGCTGAAAGTGTTACAGATGTCCCCCTTTATTTCCTGTCGATTACATGTTTCTTCATTTTAAATTCTTTTTGAGCCCTTGGAGCCTGGCTTGTTACCGAGTGACAGTATAAATGAGTAGATAGCAAACATGAAATACTTAGCAAGTACCTGGTTCGCTGCAGTTATCCTTCTGTAGACACCTGGGGTTACAACTTTCTATGCAAGTTTAACACAGACCACTGTTCTGTGGTGCTCCTCCGAGAGGGCCCTAACTCCCAGACAGAGGCCCTAATTCAGGCCGCCAGCTGGGAACAAGGCTTTTGATGGAAAACAAGTCACGCTGTCCACGTGGCTTTTCTTCCTGGCATCTGGTCGAGCACAGAGAAGGCCCACTTTGGAAAAGCTTGTTTCAGATGCAATAGAGAAACAGTCAGGCGGGCTTTGGGGAACCTTAGCTGCTTCTTTGCACCAAGTGAAACGGGAGAAAATGTTCTCATTTTATTCTTGAAGTTCGTTTCCGGCCTGGTCTTCCTCCCTCCCCCAGCCCGTCGCTATGATGCAGTTTCGCTCTGAAGGGTCTGCAGCCTGAGATCACGGTCTTATGACAGCTGCAGAGAGTCTTTATTCCTAAGCCCTTGGAAGGCGTCCCTTTGAAAGCCCAAGAAGCCGATCTCTTCTCTTTAGGTAGGAACATGAAGAGCAGCCTTTTCCCAAGCGAGGGAGGCTCAGCCAGTGTCTACCCAGCACAATCCGGGACAGAAATCATTCCATTCTGACTGCAGGGCTGCTTCACATCCTTTTACCTAAGAGCAAAGAAGCAGGTGGGTTGGAGGGAAAAGACAGTTGCGAAGGGCCCTGGGCAAACCAGTGGGAGCCTGCGAGAGCGGCCCCGCCCCGGGAGCCATGAAGTCATTACTTTCTCCCCATGGCCTCTCTTCCCTCTACAGCCTCCCTGCCTAATGGGAAGGGAAGCTTCTGTGTGCGGGGCTTCTCTGCAGGAGACCCGGCACCCCCTGCTCCCCCCCAGACACACCTGCAAGCTGCTGTAGTTGCTGCTGCCTCTGAGGTTTAATAGCAGATAGATTCTCTCCGATCAGTAGCAGATAGGTTCTCCCCTGCTGCTTCAGACACTGGGAGGAAAATAGAGGCCTTTCTGCAGTTAACAACTACAAAAGCAAAGGGGGATGGCCGGGAGCGTGGGGGAGAGACCAGTGCTACTGCTGCGGACCATTTGGCCTGTAGTTAGTGGTGGACCAACCAGGCAACTTGACCAGGGACAACATCAAAGAAAACCCCCCAATTTAAATGGATTTGGATGTTGGGTAGGTGAGAAAATTTCTATTGTTTGGCACCATTTTGATCAGAGATAGAAGTCAGACTGTCTGTTTGTTAAAATCATTTTAGAGATGATGGATAATGTATTTTGGTATCCTTAGCTTTGGGTGCTACACAATCCTCCACGCACCAGGCCATTTCCCCCTGCGAGCCTGAACTGCATGGTTCCCTGGGTCTTCCTTGTCACGGGGCGGAGAGGATTTTCACTGGCCGTGATTTGGAATCGTGATGCACACGTGAGAGACCAGGGTTCCATTCTGCCCCCCGGCAGCACACACCCCTTCCACCTCCCCAGCAGGCTTTCTCAGCCCCACGTTCGGGTGACATTCCCAGCGTGTCTCCCAGACAGGCCCAGTGACTCCCCGGGTGGCTCTTTGTGGTCCTGCTGGCTCCCCCATGCCCATGGCTCATGGGCCAGCAGCAGGCGGGGCAGCCAGGGATCTAGAATGAGGGAAAACAGCTCTTTGTTCCTCTCAGGCTACTCTCCTCGCTGGGCCTAGTCTTTAAGTCGCATCGACGAGACCATCTCTGGCACACTTTCTAAATAAAGGGAACTGTAGCAGAGGGGAATCCTTACTGTTCAGTTAGGTTTATTTTGTGTGCACAAAGCCAGAGGAATATTTTTGTATGAGTGTTTTTATAAAAAGGAAAGTGATATCGTGTTGAATTACTAAATAATGTAAGCTCCTTTTTTAAAAAATTGAAATACATTTTCTGTTTCTCTTCTTTGAGCTGCAAGGTCACCTCCAGTAAAGGGGACCGTTGAGATTTCTCAGTTAAGATTTCCTCATAACCTTGAGCACAGATGGGACTAAACTTTGTTGTTTAGCTGAGATCTTATCAGAAACCCAAGGATTTCATAAAGAGAATGTGATCAAAGAGAAACAGCACAGCTGATGCATCATAAATTCACATTTGCTAAGTGCTCGTGATGGGTCTGTGCCTGCCAGTGACCCCCCACCCAAGCAAAACTGATCACAACATTATCAGCTTTTTTTTCCTCTTTGCACTGTTCTGTGACATAGCACTTACTGTCATCACTAGAATATAACTTTTTGTTTGTGTGTATATTTTGCCCACAGACTGACCATCAAAGATCTTATCCAGTCACCCAGTTCTCAGCATTGGAGGATCCTCAGCCAGTGCTGGGCAGTGAATGACTGCTCAGTTAAGTGATTGGATGTGGTTCTGTCAATATGGGGCCTACCACACCTATGGGGGACCCACCACATCCATGGGGGACTCACCACACCTATGGGGGACCCACCACATCCATGGGGGACCCACCACACCCAGACCAACTCAGTGAAGGGACACGGCTCCTTCCCAGAAGCCCTGAAACGTACTAGGGAAACGGAATCTCACACTGAACTGAGCTTCTCTGAATCCCTCTCAAAAAACTGGAAACAGTCCAATCAATAGTATCAGCTAATGTTTTCGTGTTCTTACTTCATCGAATCCTGACAACAACAATCTTATGACACAGGTTTTGTTAATCCCGTTTCACAGATGAAGAAACTGAGTCTCAGGGAGGTTAACTCTAAGTGGAGGGCTGGTTAGGTGAGCCTTGTGGGAGGGTGCCGGTGCTTTAGAACTAGGCTGTCTCGGTTTAGGATCCATGCCTTGCATAAGGGACTTTGTGACTGAGCAAAGTACTATGCCTCAGCTTCCTTGTCTGTAGAGTAGATAATAATATGGTTGTTTTTTTTAAAAAAAAAAATCTGTTGTAAGGATTAAATAAAATAATTTAAATGAATTACCTGGTAAATTGCCTGGTACAGGTTAAATATTCAATATTTTTATTATAATTAATTACTGCTCTTAGATCCACAGGAGCTCAGGTGCAGACGCGCTGGGCTCTGACGGAGCAGACAGTGTCGGGAGGTCTGCAGCGGTTCGGGCGAGGCCAGGCCTGACCCCGGGAAGCGCAGTGGGTAGCAGAGCGGAGGTGGCCTGGCGGGGGATAGCTGCTGGCACTTACGGGGTTCCAGGCCCGAGCAGTCTCGGGCAGTGGGACACTGAGACAGGGATGAATCTGAGATACTCTCTGAAATAGCACCAACAAAATGTGTCACTAAGTAGAAGTGGGGAGTGAGGGACAGCGAGGAATTGATGACAGCAGGCGATGCCTGTCCCGCGGAAATGGTGGTGACCCCCTTACCTGAGGTGTGGAACCAGGAGGAGGAGTGAGTGGGTAACCGCCAGAGATGGGCGCTGATTCATCCCCACTTGGTGACGTGCGCACAGGAGTGTGCATCGTATCGGGGCGAGCGTGCATGGTGGGCGGCTGGAAACGCCGGCTGCAGCTCAGCTCGGAGGTCTCAGAGGTGGGGGGTAGGGGTGCATTTCCAGAGGGTGGTGGAAGACATGGTGCAGATGAGGAAACCCAGGTAGATGAAGGAAGGTGAGAAAGGACGAGGGCCCAGGAGGGACCCCGAAGGTTAAGGGGGTGCCATCACCAAGCCAGAATGTCAGTGAATGGGATAGGAGAGTGGGACAGCTTTGAAGGGGGGTGTGTATTAAAGGTTCGTTTGTTTGTTTCTTGATGGGCTTTGTTTTAGAGAGAAATAAAACCCCACTTTTTATCAAGAAAAGTTTGAACGTACTAAAAGTTGAATAGCAGTGAGCGCCCATACACCCGTTCCCTGGCTTCAGCAGCTACACACCTGTGCCCTGCCTGCTTCCTCTGCCCTCACTGTTTGCCTGAAGTATCCTAAAGCTGATCTCAGACCTCGTAATGTCGCCCCACCCACTCTAGCAGGGGTCACAGCCGCCAGGCCACTATCACATTAGACATGAATGGCCTCATCTAAGATCCGGTCCTCACTCACATTCCTTGGTCTCAGAACTGTCTTTTACAATTGCCTTTCATTTCTTTAAGTCAAGAGCCAGCAAGGCTCGCGTGTGACATTTGGTTGTTATGTCTCACACCCTCTTTTACTCTAGAGCAGAACCTGCTTTTGATTTTTCATGCCGTCGATTTGTTGATTTTTTTACAGCCTTCCTATAGGAAGTCCCACTTTCTGAATCTGTCTCTTTGCTTCCCATTATTTAACTTTGAGAAATGATTATAAGATATAGATTGGATTGATGGGAAAAGGGGGTGGGGGGGGTTGAGTAGGTCTGAGATTTGAGTAAGGAACCAGATTGAACTAGAAACTGTGCCAGATCTGGAAAGAGGGGAAGGCTGGGGAAAGCTTTCAGAGGCCGTCTGCTTCTCTGTCCCAGAAAGTCATTCTCTGCGCCACAATATATATACTGCTGGGTATTTTTACATAAACATGATGTGGGTGTGTGCTCGCGCGTGCGTGTGCATGTCTGGAAACACACCCACACATGTATAAATGCCATGCCTTGTTTTGGTACACACACGTGTACACACACACTATATTTTTGTGGCATTGGGGAAACAGTGCTGGTTAACAGTCAGGAGACTTGAATTCCTGTCTGGACACGGGTATCAATTTTCCTGAAATCCTGGGCATGTTTCCAGTGCATCAGCTTCCTCATCTTTAAAAATGTGGCCATTGGACTAAATCAGCCCTCAGGTCCCTCCCAGCTCTATGCCTTTTCTGAGATTTTAGACCCTCTCAGCTTTATAAACTCCTGGGCCGGGGACTCAAAGCCCTAAGCCCACACCTGTGTACACATTTTATGACGCTGTCTTGTTTCTTCAGCCTCTAATGTGACAACAGAGTGAGTGACCGTCTCCCACATAGATACCCCTTGCACAGTTCCCCTCCAGGCCCTGCTTACAATACTCCCTATGCTTCGAATGCCTTTACCTGTCTCTCCTGTCACAAGTTTGTTTCAAAGCATGCCCTATTCCCTGTAATCTCCCTTCTGTGCCACTTCTTGCTTGCCATGTGTTGAGCCCCTACCCTGTACCAAGCCCATTGCTTTTCAAAGAGCATATTTAATGCTTCATTGGCAGGTCCTGCAAGGTGTAGGGCTTTTTGTCTCAAAAAAGGGATCAAATTGTCTCAAAAAAGGGATCAAATTGAGCCTGATGGGTTAAGAAATTTGCAGAAGATCACCCAGCTAGGAAGCGTCAGCATGGAATTCTGGGATGGCTCACTGTGAGTCCGAATCCCAGGTTCTTTCTACTCCTCCAAGCTGCAGACCCCGGAGCACACTGTAAATCTCTCCAATGCTCTTATCTAATGCTGTCTTCTGCCTTAGTGGATTCAGCATACTTTCCTGAGCATCTACCGTATGCCAGGCACCTCACAAATATTTACTCATCCGAGGGCATGTTCTGTTTCTTTCTTAGTGTATTCCGTCCAGGATTTAACTGAGAGATGAAACACAGGGTACAAATTCAGTAAATATTTGTTGAATTCACTTGAAATTAATAGAGTCAGCTGGGTAATATAAAGAGTAATCATCAAATTAGAAGTCAGTAAATATGTTCTCCTGTTAGTTGAGTGATTGGGTTACCTGTTCAATGACTGCCAGTTTCATTGGAAGCTGTTAGCATATCACCTGGTCATTTGTTGAAAATGGCTAAGGGATGAACTGGAGTTGTTTTTATTCTTTGTCCTTAGGCTAGTAGCTGTATTTTTTAGAACACATTTTAGATAGTTATTAGTGAAAATAATCTAGTGCTTCCTTAAAGGACAGGAGGCATTTATGTCAACATAAATTTACTTGTGTTCGATGGTGGGGCAAAGGTGTAAGGCCATAGTGACAAGAAAACACCTTCAGACTGAATTCGAAGGAGGCAACTGCAGAGACTATAACAGAATTTATTACAAGGTGATTTACTTCCTGGAAGAAGGGGGTGGAGTGGACACATGACCCAGCACTCTGTGCAGATTAGTCTCCATTACAGCACATTTTTATAGTATAACTCGAGTGCTAATGATTGACAAGACAAAGGGACAAAGCATGCGGTAGCTCCAGGGGCCATACCTCCTGGTGGTATTGTGATAGCTGATTGTTTATAATCTATACTATTACCAGCTTGATATTTATCTTGGATGCCATGCCATTCCAGCTGTCACTGCCCAAAATATTTATGGCTGCATTTTAAGGAACACAGAAAACCATCAACTAGGAGGCCTTCATATGCTTGCTGAGGACTTGAAGTTGGTCAAAGGTCACAGCATGAAACTGAAATCTAGGACACAGCAATGCAGTTGGTTTGTTCACATCTACATCTATGGGCATTTAGGGGCATTGATTTGACATAAATACCTAAAATCACAGTGGGATCACTATCTAGGTGCAGTTAAGTTGAACTTTCGTAGGCTTCTGTATTAAGTGTGCAAGTAAACTATAGACTGTCTCCTGTTTCATAGGCAATAGGGCTGTCCACAGATCAAAATATTTCAGAAAGCTGAAGCTTTTTATTTTAAGCATAATTGATGAAAACATTTAAGAAAATATGTGAGTGCAAAATTTCCTGAAATTCACAACACTTGATTTATTCAACATATTTCATTCGGTGAACGCTGGGCATATACTAAGCTCCAGATCTTGTCAAAGTCCCAAGGACGCAGCAGTGAACAGAATAAGATGCCTGGTCTCAGGGAGCTTTATCCTGGTGGAGGAGATATGTCATCAACAAGTGAACAAATGAAAAAGCTCATCTCAGATACAGTGATCAAAACTACGAAGAAACTGCAGGAGGACGTTAAGATAGGAGACAACTGCAGCAGTGAGAGGAGGGAGGGAGGCCTCTGGGAATAGAGTGGTCACGTGGGGTTGCCTTGAGGATCCCAGACCAGAATAATGACAGGCATTTGAAGAACTGGAGTAGAGCGACGGGCCTGAGATACGAGGGAACATAGCGTGCTCCAATTTGAGTTAGTTTGTTGTGATTGAAGGGCTCATGGTAAAGAGTATATACTGGGCAAGCGGTTGGGCTTGGGAATCCTGAGTATGGGAACATGACGATGACATGGGAGATACAGATGGGACAGTCATCAGGTTTCTGAAGATAATGAAACCATTGGGCAGGACCATTGTTTAGAAAGCCCACCATGGAAGTTTCCTCCCTCCCCAACACACCCCCATGACAACGGCAAAGACCGGTGGGCGTGTTTCCAAGCACATTACAGATATTAACTCAGTCCTCAAAACAGCACTAGACAGTAGGCACTATTATTTCTCTCCCACTCTTTCCAATAAGAAAATTGAGACCCAGATACATTATTTTTCCAAAAATCACATTTAGTGGAGCTTAGAGACAGACCTAAGTAGTTTGATTGTGGAGTCCACGATCTCACTACTATATTACGCTGCCTCGTGGCGGCGTGTCCATCAAGAGAGGATCCCGAGACCTTGGGGAAATCTGAAAAAGAGTAGTAGGAAGCATAGCGGGAATATGGGAGGGTGCCGAGTGAAATGACGGATTCATTGTTCGCTGTGGAGTGGGTGGGACATCACGATTTAATTCGTTTCTCTTGTGTTCATCACTGCACGGTTGTAGATAACTATAGTCTTGTCACACTCACCACATGCTTTCCTGGACCAGTAATAGAATAAATTAATTCTGCCTTTAATAACCTCTTCAGCTGACTAACAGAGCAATGTGACTGAGCTAACAAACACACCAGAAAGGCCAGAACAAGTTGAAAAAGACGAGCAGCAGCAGAAGCAAATGCCACCCAAACCCACATCAGCAAAGGCGGGAAGCACTGGGCTCCCTGGCTGGTTATAGGGCCTTCTTTCCGGTGACTTTTACAGTGGTCCCCCCTTATCCATGGGACATATGTTCCAAGAACTTCAGTGGATGCTTGAAACCTCAGATAGTACAGGGCAGGCAAAAGTAGGTTTATAGTTGTCCGTATGGAAAATAATCCAAGAATTAATAAATAATAATAATAGAAGAATAAACTGTGTTCACATGCTCACAACTGTAAACCTACTTTTGCCCACTCCTGTATACACTGCTTTTTCCTACACATACATACCTAGGATAAAGTTTAATTTATAAATTAAGCACAGTAAAAGATTAACAACAAATAATGATAAAACAAAACACTTTATGGCTTCTCTTTGGCACGTCTGAATTGCCAGCATCACTATTACTTGTGCTTTGGGGCCACTGTTAAGTAAAATAAGGGAGACTTGAAGAGAGGCGCTGAGATACCGTGACAGTCAGTCTGATAACGGGGGCAGCTAAGTGACTGAGGGCAGGGAGCGTATACAGTGTGGGGACACTGGACAAAGGGATGGTTCCCATCCAGGCTGACGGAGTGGGGTGTGTGAGATGTCATGCTGCTCGAAACAGCGTGAGATTTAAAATGTACGAATTGTTTATTTCTGGAATTTCCCGTTTAATATTTTCAGACCATAGTGGACCATAGATAACTAAAATTGTGGAAACAAAACCGTAGTAAGGAGGGACCGCTGTATTTCTAGAGAACAAACCATCTGAAGTGCTGTCCACGGGAAAATCCCACCTTCTCATCAACCGGGGCCTGCTACCCTAAATGTTGCCTCCTGCGCCCAGTAGAAGTCACCTAGCAGTGCCCTTCCTGTCATTGCAGCCTCTGGGCTCAGCCCTGGAGGCTGCCTGGTCTTCCCTGTGGCTTCGGGCGCTGAGGGGGAAGTCGTCCTTTTCAGTCCCGTTCTTGTCCCAAGAAGGAACCCGCCTGCATTCAATCAGTAGACTCCAGCCCAGGCTGTGCCTGGAGGCGTGAGCCTACACTTTCTTGGGACACTTAAGAAAAATTGGCCAGGTTTGCCTTTGACCTGGACAGAGCTCACTGTAACTGCCATCGCTCCACCTTGGCACACTTGCTACTTCTAGAGTATTCTTCGGTGACCATCTCAGGGGTCCTGTGGTCCCTACTGTCCTGGCAGGACAGGAGGTTTTCATAATTGTTCAAAGCTCACATGAAACATGAGAGAGCAGCAGAGTCCTCCACGAGGACTGGAGTTCCCACGTTAGCTCTGCTAAAGGTCGTGTTTTCAGTGGCGTCGCTACTTTCCTTCGTTCCTCGTGCTCTGCTGTTCTCCATATGGAACTTGGCTCCTCTGTGACGTGCTCTAAATTATGGTTGGGTTGTGTGTTGTTCCTTAATTATGCATCCTAGCGCCACACTTTCTCCTGTTTCCTCCTCACCCCTTTCTTTCTGATGTCCGATTTTCCTCACTTTGTTTGCTTGCATTTATGCTCATTGAAGGAACGATTTATTTTCTATCTCTTTATCAAAAAACAGTAAAATTCTTTGGGAGAAAATGTGACTGAAACTTCAGGAATAATTTTAATAATTAAGTAGTAATAATTAACACCATCAACTGCTTGCAACCTGCTCTTTGACGTCATCCTCCCCACTGGGGAAACTGAGGCCAAGACGGTTATATAATGTAATAAACTTGGATTTGCGGTTTTCCAGGCTATGCCTCCTAAGTAACTTGTATTATTTAATAATGTGAATAAGCTGATTTTCAAGCCTGGGGATTTCACATTAGCCTGTTTACATGGTGTTCTGTTAGTCTTTTCTACGAATGGGTTAAGAACACTGGTGTGTTTGTTTTTATTTTCTCCTAAGTGTAGATTAATACCTCATAAAAATAAAGGAAAATGTGATTACTTTCTAATTCTGCAAACTCATTATTTGTTCATAAGATTGTAATAAAGTCTACTTAGTGTTGTATAATGTTGGGAGAAATAACTGCAATTTTTTCGGTCATGTGGAAACGTTTCTTAGGAATATTATTCCTCTGTATTTAAATTTTCCAGAAGATCTTTTTCATGAAATATTGATTATAATGTGATATGGATTGTATTAAAGAAAAATTGGAGGTCACAATCCAATTTTGAGGGCATATCAGGTGCACCTCTTGTTCCACACACATCACGTATGGGGTATTAGAAGCGTGGTTGACCTGTAACAGCTGTAAAGGAAGTGGGCCTTTTCAGTCCACATGAAACTTGAAATCAAATTTGCTGCAGACAGTGAGGTGAGACCTGGGTGCCTTTAGTCAGCATCATTCTGGCCCAAACACCAGTTTCCTGAGCCCCTCAGCTGGTGTGGAGACTGGAGAAGTTATTAATTCTAGCCACTGTCTTACTGGAAGCTGCCAATGGGATGACTGGCTCATGGGCATGTTGATATGCCATCTGGGCCTCCCATAGACTCCCTAGCCATCTGTGCCTCTCTGCAACTTGGTATTTACTTATTTACTTTGAGTGATTAAAAAATTAAAAAAGAACTGAAGAGTTTTGACGTGAACAAATTTCGATTAAAAATTAGAAGAACGTCACTCTACTGCTGAACGTAAATGAGCCACTAACAGCAAAGCACAGACTAGCAATTTCCTAGGGAAAAGAAGAAGACAGCCAAGATTTCTGGAGCAGGCTTTAAGACAGCATCAAGTCTTAAAAGGCTTTTAATTCCCACTACAAAATTGGAAAGTATTTAAAATCTTGGCTTTTGGTTATTTCTTTTATTTCCTCATAAGAACAGAAACATCTCCTTGATGATTAGACACGAAATAAACTGGGTGATGTGTAGGTTATGAAATCTGGTTACAGGCATTTTTTTTTACAAGTTACTTTTGAATTAGGCGAAAGACAGTGCCTTGCTTTCTTTTTAAAGCACAGGATAGAGTTAAGGAAACGTGAGTACATAGGGAGTGCTTGATTAACACATCCAATTAATGAAACTTTGACATTATAACACTTGGGCTATTGTCAGTGAGCTTGCAGGCTTCCAATTTCTATTCATTAGTTATTCCATTTCCCTAGTTGCTTCTCTCCACCGCCTTCACACAACGGCAACATTATTAAAGGGTGGATTAAAATGGCGCCCAAATTGATAAGAAGTAGTTATCTGGTGTTCCTGTTTGTGGTTTTTACTTGAAAAAAACTTTCAGGCTAAATGGAGTGAAGAAGATTTGAAATGTAAATGGATTCTTTGTCCCTTTTGTAGATAATTGTACTAAATGCTAATTTGTGGGCAACTAATGTGTTCTTGTGTTCACTGATAAGCTGTGTTGCTTGAAACAAATTTCTAAAAAGAGGCAAGTCGTTTGTCTGCAAAAACTCCCAACCCGGTAAACTTGGTAGGCCTGATATTCTTTGTGCTCCTGCGGAACAGAAATCCCATCTAAGTTTCCTCTCTGCACAAATGTACCTCGCCACCCACCTACCCAGCGACAATGGGCGGTTTAGGACCTGCTCTCTTTCTTGAGATCCATTCTAGAGATTTGGAATGAAGTGGGCGCTTCAGCGACACTAAACAAGGGCCTGCCCATTTTCTCTAAAGAGCCTGATGATAATTCGTTTGGCTTTGTAAGCTATCTGGTCTCTGCCACCGCTACTCAATTTTGCCCTTGTAGCCTGAAAAGAACCTTCCACAATATGTAAATGAATGATCAGGGGTGTGTTCCAATAAAACTTTATTTGTGGACACGGAAGTTAGATTTTTATGTAATTTTTATATGTCATGTAATTTTGTTTTAGTTTCTTCTAATAATTTAAAAGTTTTTTTCAATAGTTTAATTTTTATTGTAGCTCAGATGCCTTACAAATGAAGGCCGCGGGCAGATGTGGCTCAGGAACCAGTTTGCCTACCCCTGAGTTAGATTACCCTTGCTTTGTCCTGTGTGTATCTACTTCCCCTTCTGATCTCTTTTCTTCTCAGCCGGCTAACCTCAAACCCAGCACTGTGCCCAGTGCTTTCTGGTGGTGGGTTCTGTGCCTGTGTGGAGGCCCCACTGGGTTTTTGTTCTGTTTTGTTTCCCATCGGGGGATGGGAAGAGGGCTGGGTGAACCTCTTTTGTTTGCAAGAGTGGGGAGAAGAGCAGCAGTGATTTATACTGTCTTACTTAAAGGGTAATAGTTTAGACACACAAAATCCAGTGCAGCTTCTGTGACTTTTTAATTACAGGAAATTCAGATGCTGTAATTTTGCTAATGGCAATAACCACAATGATATATGTGTGAATGAACATATTGCAATGGAGACTGGCTATTTGTGAATTTTGTATCCCTTAAAAAAAGCAGATCCAGTTGTGTACAGACACAGGGGTGACTGTGGTCTTCTTGGGCCCTGGCTGCCTCTCAGCTTGTTTGAAGTCCTTTCTAATGAGAACAAAGCTGAATTGGGGTAATCGCTCATTGTCTGCAGGCTCTAGTTAGCAAACCACCTCTGGTAATTTGGAGGAGCAGAACATTTCTTTGTCCTATGTAGCCTCGTAATTACTGATCTTCTGAGCTTCCGGTTTGGGAATAAATTAAGTTTTATGCACTTGAGCCCTGTAATATTCTTTTCCATGAGGGCAAACGAGTTCATGTATAACCTCTTTAGCAAGTACTTCAGACACTTGGAAAATGCTTTTGATTTTTAATCAACATAGAAACAAAGTACATTTTAACTGTGTAGGTCCTTTTCTAGGAATAATATTTTCATAAAACAGGTTGAGTTATTGTATGAACTTGCCTGTTTACGTGAACGAGCTCTTTTTCATTTGAATGAGGTGGTAAGTCGCAGTGGAAGGGGACAGATAATAAAAACCTGATTTGCCTATTCACCTGCTTCGGCCATTAGTGAGGACATTTTTGAGGTCATTTTAGTCCCTGTCAGCATCTGTTGCAGAAGAGTGTCGTCAGGGTTCGGCTCAGGCTTCCCTCTCCACCTCGCAGTCCCGGAGATGCTGATGGGCTTTGAGAGTTGGGGGGGGCACTGCTCACCCCTGCTCCATGCGTTAGGCTGGGGGCCTGTGACCTCAGCGGCACCGTGGGAGCCCCCCGGGGACACGGGCCTGCTCTTGGCTGCTGTGCTGGCGCAGGAGGTCCCGGCAGCGGCGGGCTGGCGCAGCGTCCCCACGGCTGGCTCACTCAGGCTGTACCTGCTTGTCCTGAGCTCTCACCGTTGGTACTGTTAAAACCTTTTCGCTCACTGACATCAAATAACTCACATTTCTTTCTTTGCCAAAGATTTCAATTTTCTTTTCCTTTTTTTTAAATATATCTTTATTGATTTCAGAGAGAGGAAAGGAGAGGGAGAGAGAGAGACAGAAACATCAATGAGAGGGTCATTGATCGAACCCACGACCTGGGCATGTGCCCTGACCGGGAATCGAACCCCGATCTCCTGGATCCCAGGTCGACGCTCAACCGCTGAGCCACGCCTGGCTGGGCAAAGATTTCAATTTTCATTAAAATTGAAATGCTTGACATATATCCATAATCAAAAAGTGGAAACAAATCGAATGTCCATCTGCTAATGAATGGATAAAGCGATCTACAATTCATACAGCAAACTATTATTTGGCCATTAAAAGGAATAAAGTACTGATATACATGCTACAACATGGATGAACCTTGAAGACATTGTACTGCGTCAGAGAAGCCTGATACAAGACTACATAGTGTATGATTCCATTCATATGAAACATCCATAACAGGCCAGTCTGTAGAGGCAGGAAGTCGACTCGCGATGGTTCGGGGCTGGAGAGGGAGAGCAGGGAGTGAGTGCCAGTGGGTACGTTTTGGGGGTGATGAAATTTCTTAAATTAGTTAATGGTGGTGGTTGCACAATCCTAGGAATGTACTAAACCCACTGAACTTGAAAGGCTGAATTATTTGGTGTGTGGATTATATCTCAATTAAGCTGTTATAAAAATGGTGCACTTGAAAAATAGAAAGTTTGTGTTAATGTAGCTTTGTCTTTGTCATCGCTGTACACAAACTAGTTCCTTTAGAGTTATACAGTTTGTACAACTTTAATAAAAATCTGATTGTTTGTTTATTTATTTATTTATATTTATTTGGCTGTTTGGCTCAGTCTTTGCCACCGGGGGAAAAACATTATCTGGGGGAAAAACATACCACAAAAAAACCGATGACAAATTGAGTTTATTAGTCTGTATATTGTGTATATTGTGATTTCAGTTATTTCTAAATATTAGCAGGTCCCATTTTATCAGATGAGTACTTTATGTTTGCAAAGCATTCAGATGAAAAAGAAAATACCTGGTCAGAGATCTAGATTTCTTTCCCCCATAACAGCGACGTCTTGGCTGAAAACCTCTGAAAGCATGGTGTCACGGTCAAAATGCGGTCTACGAATTTCATGGTTTGCACAAGTTTGGTTTTTTGAGAGTCTTAAGAGTTGGTATCATAAAATAGGCAGTTTGGTGTGATACCTACACATGAAGGCTCCCATAGCCCGTGAGTAGGAAAAAAGGTTAGTTGCCTTCTAGCCTGCCTCCTTCCTTCCTTCCTTCCTTCCTTCCTTCCTTCCTTCCTTCCTTCCTTCCTTCCTTCCTTCCTTCCTTCCTTCCTCCCTCCCTCCCTCCCTCCCTCCCTCCCTCCCTCCCTCCTTCCTTCCTTCCTCTCCCCTTCTCCCTGTCCTTCCTTCCTTTCCCCCTCCCTCCCTCCCTTCTTTCCCCCTTCCCCCGTCCTTCCCTCCCTCCTTCCCTCCCTTCCTTCCCCCCTCCCTCCCTCCTTTCTTTTTCTCTGTGACAGCTGAAGGTAAGTGTCCTTTAACCCCAGTGTGATCACCTGGCATATCTGCCGTCGGAAAGACAAGACAAAGATCAGGCGGCCCAGGCCACGCGTCTGAAGCATTTCTGCCGAAATGCGGAGGACACTGCGGCTTCCCACGGGCCCGCCGCGCGTGGAGTGGGGGCTGTGGCCGCAGCCGCAGTTGTTAGCGGAGGAAAAATTATTCAGGAGGCCGCTGCTTCTGCGGCACTGGGACGCTCCAGCTGCAGAGGTTGGAACGGATGACACTGCAGTCACTAGCCCGTCTGTTCCTAAAAACGTCCGAGGAGACGGTAAAAGCGGCGGGCAGAGAAGAGGCCCTTGTGCGCGGGACCAAGACACAGTCAGCAGCTGCTGTGTTTTCTCCCCAGGCTCTCAGTAGCGGCATTGGAATCGGAATTCCGTCGGTTTGTTTCACACAGTGGTTTCTTAGTTAAAACATTTGCAGCTTTCAGTCCCGTTTGGTGGATTATTTAGTGATGAAGATGCTTGTGTCCTGAAAAGGGCTGGGTGGACCTGGCCTTTGAGCTCAGTTGTGCAGAAGGCAGAAAAGCCTGGGGGTGGGGAGTGTGGTTATGCGGTGTGGTTGAAAAGCCTGGGTTTTAAAGTGAGAAACATCTGGGTTCCCTTCCGGCTCCACCTCTTACTAGCTGTGTGCTCATAGCCCAGAAACTTAACCTCTCTGTATGGACATCAATGGTCCTCAAGGGGTTTAAAATACAAATTTGATCAGATGGCAAGAATTAAGTGGAATAATATGGGCAAAGCTCCAGGCTTTTTGAGTAAGCACTTAATAAATGCATTTGAGAGTTAACTTTAAGAAGGAAAAGACCACTTTTAGAAATGTTATACCTCTCATGTTGACCAAATGGCATACATTTATGGAGCAGAATCCTCTGGAGCAATCCCAGGAATGTAACCCAATAGAAGTCCACAGTGAGCTGCAACTTCTGTGTTGTTAAACCCGTGTTATCCTTACTCAGAGATCATTAATTCTTAGGAAAAATTCAGAATCTTCTGGAAATTCTATGATCATTTGGAGATAAGTTCTCCCAAACTCTTCAGCAGTTAGAAAATAGGTTGTCTTCATTTGAGTCAATTGAAAATGAATTGACCAACACTGTCCGCAAGTCCCCAGATTTTAATATTGGACTTAAACATTAACTTACAGGAAGTAAGCTCTGACTTGAGGAATGTTTTCTGCTCTATGGACTCCAGTGTATGCATAATTTTAATATAAACCTCAATATTGTCATCTGTAGAATGGGTTAAATGGGAATTTATCTTGTTATGAAGACTGGGTGAGCAAAGGCAGGCAAAGCCACATTTCAGGTAGTCGGTGAGTTACTTGTCTTGAAACAGGGTGCCGAAGGATGCCACATTTTTGATCCCCTAAACTTCAGAATTTTTGACACTTTGAAAAAGAAGAGAGATACCAAATTGGGATGAATATTGTTCAAAGTTCTCTGACTTTCTGGGGAATTCTTCATCAGAGTTTGGGAGGAAGTTATCCCTCTAGCATGGTACTTGATTTAGGGAAAGGGGGGATGGGACATGCCTCCTCTCTTCTTGACTCACACAGGTCATTTAATTGATTAAAACTAGAAGCTACCTGTGATTAGTGTACTGGTACCTGGACAAGAAGTTCTTTGTTAACCTGAAAGCATTCGGAAGACAAATCGTTTCTTAGTTCCATCGTAAGTTTCAATCCAAACACTCTGTACTATTGAAAACAAATTTCTTCTTATACCATCAACACTCAAATTCTTTTCCTTTTACTGGAGTTGGGCCCAGAGATCCATGGAGTATCTGGTGTGTCCACTGAAATATTAACAAGGTTTCAAGAGGAGCCAGTATTGTCAGGAATTGGAAATTAGAGGTTTACCAAGGCCATATGCCCAAGTCATATTTTCTGTATTGTTCAGCTATTGCGCTCTTATGAGAGCAAAAATTGATGATGGTATTAAAATGAAATACAATATTCATCCATTTCAGTCTGAAAACTTATTTTGAGCCCCTGTTTTGTACAAAGTGCCAGGCTAGGCCCTGGGGGAGGGGGATAGATATTAATTTTCCATGGGCCCTACTCTCAGGGAGCCTTTTGCTTTGTCACGGCAAGAAGACGTGTGTAAATAATGAATCCAAGGTCGAAAAGAGAGGGTTGTTTCTGGTGTAAGGAAACTGGAAAATCTTGATGGAGAAGTGGCACTTGAGCTGTGTCTTAAATGACAGGTAAGAGCAGAGATGATAAGGTTTTCTAGTCGAAGGAATCAGCGCAGGTTGTTAAGCAGGCATCTGACAGAGGGGCTGGGTTTTAGGAGATCACTCCTTGGCCTGAGAGGTTTCTCAATAATGTATGTTCTGTGAATATTTTATATATACACACACATATACTTATATGTACACACATATATACACACAGAGACTTACACATATGAATGTATGTATATGAGCTTAACTGTAATGTGGTCATAATTGTTTTTTGGCCAAAAAAACATGAAGCCAATAGTCCTGCTTTTAATATATGTATGTATTATATGCATATATTTGGCCAAAGACAGCAGACATGTTTTTAATTCAGTTGTCATTTATTATGAAAAGCCTGGAACGGCTCATGAATTGTGAATTCATCCCGAGGTTGAGAAGTAAATGAGGTGCTCTGTTTCAATCAAAACGCTTGCGCGCTTCCCAGGAGAGACAGACTTACTCACTTCCTGGCGTGTCTTACAGTCTTGGGAAGATAAAGGCGGATCATATTGTTTTTTATGAAGCCGTTCTCACCCCAGATTCTCCGACAACCCAGAACCTTGGGGAGACGGACATCTGCAGTCGCTTGGTCTTGTGCACTGACCTCAGACGTCACATTCTTGTTTGGACTGTTCGCTTTATGGCTGAGTACCCTCATCTCCCCTAAATTCATGTCATATAATGGGGTGAAAGAAAGGTTAGAGGGTTGGGCCATTCAGATGGGGTGAAGGGAGAATTAGACAAATACAAATGAACATTTTCACTGGTGGATCACTAGGTCCTAAGTAGTAAGAAAACATGGATTTACGCTGTAAGGGCGGCTGGTCTTTCCTATGGATGCTCCGTTTTCCTAGGTGCCTTGAATAATGAGCCGTCGCTTTTAAAATACCAGAATAGAAGACCACAGGGATTTGGCTTTCTCAGAAATCATAACAAAATGATGAGAACTGTGTTTTTGAAGAACCAGAAGTTTTAAGTTTTCTAAAGTAAAATGTCTAGAATTCAGTGTTGGCATTTAAAATGTAAGCCTGTGACCTGGCCCCTTCCTCTGTCCCTACTTGCCATCCTCCCCTCATGGCCCTTCTGATCCCGAAATATCCTTTCCTATTGGGACACCACCCAGGCCTCCACGATGATAGTAATAGTGATAAGAATGGGCCAATAAGTTGTAAACATAATTTCAGCCCTGGTGTTTTAGCCAGTGCCAGTGGCCCACGTGCATGATATCACCTAATCCTTGTAACAACCTTATGGGACATTATTTGAATCTCTATTTTAAAAATGAGAACATTGAAACTAAAAGATGAGAAATAACCTACCCAGAGCCACACAGCTAGTAAGTAACCCAGCTAGGATTTCGCCTAACCCTAGCTGATTCTCTGTTGCCTCTCAAAGTTAACTCTTTGGTAAATCCCACAATTGTAATATTTTACACAATATTCATTCTCACATGTGCTTTCATAGCTTTATTTACTGACTGTAATGCTGCTCACAATTAGTTTTTACTTTAGTTTTTCTAAATTCCAAAATTAATTATGCTTTTAATGAAAAATTAGAAAATATAGGAAAGCAAGGTAACAACAATAAAGAAATCGTCACCTTTAGTCCCATTTTCTAGAAATATAAAACAGTGTTAACCAAAAGTCTACTTACTCTATGATTCCATTTGTATGATATTCTGCAATAGGCAATATGATAAAGGAGAGAAAAGAGATCATTGATGCCAGGGGCTGGGGTGAGCAGAGGGATGGACTACAGAAGGACACAAGGGACTTCCCGGAGTGATGGACGTGTCCCATATCTTGATTGGGGTACTGGGTATATGATTGCGTGCATTTATCAAAACTCACAGAGCTCTATACAAAACCAGTGAATTGTATTGAATATAAATGATTCCTCATTAACATGCCTGAGCATATAATCCATTATTGACACCTTATTGTGTATCCTTCCACTCATTTCCCTATGCATACCCATTATAGAAATCTAGGCTTTAAAAATAGATTATACTCTATACGTCTTATAACCTATTTGTTCATATCATTTCCAAAATATATAAAAACATCCTATATAATCAGTAATAATTTATCTTGATCATTTAAAATGAGCTTGATTATTTGAATAAACTTATTAATTACTTAAGTTAGCTTTTGTCTGAGTTTCCTCATGGAAGATCTTGTTTTTAAGCCTTACTGTGACTGTATACTATGCAAAATAGAAAGTCTTTCTCCCAGAACACAGTTGCTCTGACTGAAAAACAGTGAAACTGGTAAATTGCGTAGATAACCTCTTTGAGGACATTCTGTCTATTGTTAGACTGCTAGTTAACAGGTAGCTGAAGACTCTGCTTCTCAGTACATTTTCCTTGACCTTGAATTGGAGGCAGAGCACAGGCAGGACCAACCCGTGCGAGTGAGCAGAAATGATGAGCTGTTTTTACCTTAATGCTCCATTTGGGCTTGGAGTTGATGTTAGTCTTTCATTACCTGAGTTTTTAAGAATGAACTTCTGTGTCTCATGTTTGCTGTTGGAAATATTTACTCTATTTGAACTTACTATTTTGGGGAGTATAATGAATGTTACTTCTTTTAAAAGGTACAATAAATATTTTCCTTCTGACAGCGGTAAGTAGATGGCCAAAAATAAAATCAATTGTTTTCCTCATAAATTCAAACAGACATATTACCTCTGTTTCAAAAATGACATCAGCTAGATCACTCTGCAGGCTAACGACATTTTTCCTGCCAGACAGAACACTTGATTTGCCATTGTCGTGAAGTCGCTGTGCTTTCTTGTTTTCCATTCAACCCACACGCTTGAAGTATTGTGTCACTTAATGTTTCCTATAATGAAAAATATGAAAAAACTGACAAGGCTCCTTGTTTACCATTCTGTAGAGAAAGGTCTCTCCGCAAACATTAGGAGAGCTGCTTCGTGGGTCTCGCAAGGTGTGACGGCCTTCTCTGCCCGACCCCTACCCCAACCCCAAATTTAACACACTCTCCGCCTCTCCCTGGCTCTTGTGGAGTTTTTAAGGAACATGTTGGTTTCCCGAAAGCCTTCCTGCCTAGGGGAGTAGAATCAGAACAAGAAGCTGCCTTCTTCACATGCACGGTTCCCCCACTTTTGGAAAGCACTTTAGACTCTCAGCAGGCTTGATGAGCTGCCGTGTTACGTATCTTTCTGTATCTAAAACTGCTGTGCACTGATCTAGTGGTAGCTTTGTAGAAAGGGTCTAGGTTTCTCGTTTCTTCTTTTTTCAAACAGATAATCAGAAAGTCCCTGTTGACCACTTGGGATAGACTGGCCAGATGCACTGGGCAATGTAAAGAAATAAGTCAGGATCTTGCCCTGTAGAAACTTGTCACTGTTCATTTGAATTCGTTGGCTTTGTTTCTTTCTTGAATTACATATTTGCTCTGATCGTTACCTTAAAACAAACCTAAAGTAGTTCTGTCTTACGACTGGAAGTCATATTTCAACAGTAGACTCCCAAGAACACCCTAATCAGGTGTCTGCGGACTGTCAGGTTCCATCCAGGGTTTGATAGGGTGGAACTGTTCAGGAAACGGAGAGTGGCTTTTGTTGTCGTTGCTTGTTTCAGCAGCAATGAAAGATAATTTACTCTCCAAAGCTTCATTAGCTAAATAAAACAAGCCTTGCTGCTTTGATGAGTCTTCTTTTTTTTGTAACTATAATGCATCTTAGATCTTCTCTTGGATGTTGTTCCTTTTTAGATGGTATAGGGCTTTGAGACTGACCTTATGGTCTCCACGATCTATGGATGGTCCTCCATGAGGTGAACTGGTGACCCACAGATGTCCACTCGAGGCCTGCACATTGCTGTCCACTGCAGAGCCTTCCCTCCTGACTGTGCTGAGAGATGCGGAGAGGCCTGGCAGTCTGCCTTATAGCCAGCCGTGTGTTCTGATGCCCAGGGCTTCAAACTGTTACCCTTTTTAGGTTTCAGTTTGTCTGGAGAGGAGAGACCTTGAATATTAAACCTTGGTTGCCATTTATGTGAGTCGATGGTGGTTTTGTGGAGAATTATTTGTTCTTAGGTGGAATCACAGCCCAGAGTTTGGAATGAAGTCATCACAGCTGCTTGGGCCAGGCCAGAAGCAACCCATATAACTGGTCTTTTCCCCGGAGTCAGAGACACAAATAGAATGGCTTCAGAGCACTGCAGTGGGAATTTCAGAGCGGCTTGGCTGTGCTTACTGTCCTCTCTTCTTTCAAGATGAGGTTCACCGTGCCAAGGCTAACTCACGTTAGTAACCAGGAGACAGCTGTAGCTGGCAGGGCAGCGGGGTGCCCCTAGCTAGCGAGCCCCACACATTTAAGCAGCAGGAAAAAGGGCTGTTTTAGCTTTATCTAGTCATTGCACATATGTACATGAACCTGAAAATTTGTTTTTCACTTTGGTTTTTATCTTAGTTCTATTTTGCCGTTTTGGGGGGGCCTTTCTGATTTCCTCCCCAGACACTCCCATGGTTTTGCAGCAGGTGTCCTCTGCATTGTGGTGGTGTCTCTGCTCCCTCTGGTGGAAGGCATGATCCCCAGTGCTCCCGGAGCACCTCACTCCAGTACTCCAAAGGATCCCAGCTCAGCAGTGCACACAGGCTGCTGAGCTTTCCACTTTTGATTCATCCATTCAGTCAGTCCGCAACAGTGTTCTTGACTAATCAGAGCTGGAGAATCAGCAAGGAACTAGACAAGGGCCCTGCCTCATGGAACTTGTATTTTCGTGGTGCATGAAAATGTCCATCTACAGTGCAAGTGTCAACAAACATAAATAAAGATAACCTCCCCTCTCCTCATTAAGAAAGAAAAAAGGAAAGAAAAAATCTTACTCAGTTTGGATGGAATTGCACCCAATTCACTGTCTTTTTGCATTTGGGAATTCAGATATTCAGGAAAGATAACGTCTTAGCTGTTCAGGCTGTTAAAAACAAACTTTGTTAGAATGAGTGGCTGCTGAATTCTAGCAGGTCTGGAGGCTAGAATTCCAAGATCATGGCCACGTCTAGTGTGGACCCACTTCCTCTCTGAAGGCTGTCTTCCTACTGTAACCTTATATGGGGGAAGGGGTGAGGGAGCTCTCCAGGGTTTCTTTCATAGGGCACTCATCTTATCTTGAGGGGGCTTCACACTCATGACCTAGTCACCTACCGAAGGCCCCACCTCCTAATAGCATCCCACTGGGGTTAGGATTTCAACAGATGAATTTTGAGGGTACACAGACATTCAGACCACAGCAGATAGCCATAAAGCTTAGGTTATTTTTCAAAAAACATAAAATTAATGGATACCTTTTGAGAAGGCCCCTGTGCGCCCACAGTGAGTGTCATCTGGAAGAGAAGTGGTTGGGACAGCACTAGCAAAGGTCCCCCTTGTCTTCTAAGTCTCTGAGTTGCCATGACCGCGGCATTTTGTTTGTCATGCTCACTACCCAAATTAAGCACAGGGGAAGTGCAAATAAAAAGTTATTTTAATCTAGATATCCAGCATAAAATACAAAACAGCTGGGAAATAGGTACTATGTAAATAAAGCTTTTTTATTATTATAACATTATCAATGGAAAGCCAAAAGTGGGACCAATGCAGTCGGCCTCCACATTCCTGATAAAAGTTCAAAATATGCCACCAAATGATTACCACGTGCGAGCCGTCTTATTCCCAATTCTGTGTTAACAGAGGCCTACCATCGGTTTTAGTGTTATAGTTTCTGTTTTTATAGTTTCAGAGAATCAAGACGGACAGCACTCCCTTCACTGCACTGCCGAGATGCCAGAATGTAGATTCTGTAATGGACACGGTGGCCACAAAGTCAGGAGCCTGCCCTTAGCCCGCTAACGAAATGAATTTCAGAACTGTTCTGGAATCCTGTTACAGACTCACTCTTGGGGATGGATGCTCTAAAGAGGGCTTTATTTGCCTGTATTAGTTGAGAAACAGTTTTTGTTTAAATAACAATATGGTAGTTACATTTTCAGCTTTTTGAGTAACCTCTGTGCTGTTTTCCACAGTGGCCACACCAACTTGCATTCCCACCAGCAGTGCACGGGGGCCCCTCTCTCCAGACCTCGCCAGCACTTGTGTCCAGTCTTCGTGACGATAGCCATCCTGGCAGGTGTGAGGTGATAGCTCACTGTGGTTTTGATTCCCATTTTCCTAATGGTCAGCAATGTTCACATCTTTTCATGTACCTGCTGGCCATCTGTGTATCTTCTTTGGGAAAATGTCTATTCAGGTCATTTGCCCATCTTTTAATTGGGTTATTTGTATTTGTTTTGGTGCTTTTGGGTTGTGTGAGTTCCTTGTACATTTTAGATATTAACCCCCTAATCAGATTTGTGGTTTACAAATATTTTCTTATTTTCCATAGTTTGCCTTTCATTTTATTGATGGTTTCCTTTGCTATTAAGAAGCTTTTTAGTTTCATGTAACTATGTGAGGTGATGGATGTATTAATTAACTTGATTATGGTAATCATTTCACAGTGTATACATATATTAAATCTCCACGTTGTACACTTTTCAAAAAAATCATGTTGTACAACCTAAATATATACAATTTTCACACCTCAATTAAGCTGGGGAAAAAGTTTAAAATTAAAAAAATAACAACAACAAAAACAAATAACAATAATGAAAACCTGGCCAAGCTTCTTAGATTTAGAGATTCTGCTCAGATACACATCTGGGTGGAGGAAACCAGTGAGTAAGAGAATAGCTTGAGCAGATGCTACCCAATAGAAGAACCGCTATGGATCTCTCTTTCCTCCTCTCTCTCTCTCTCTCTCACTGTGGTAAAATATACATAACATAAAATATACCATCTGAACCATTTTCTAATGTACATGTCAGGATATAGATCTCTTTTAAAGAGGAATTACACTGCCAAAAGGAAAAAAAAAAAATCTTCCGCTTGTAAGTTTAATTCCCAGGTAGCCATGGGTCTGGAACAAATACAGAAATCTAGGTTTAAAGTGACAAACTGGAAATAGATAACTTGTGTAAAAATTCACGGGCATAATAAACATCTTCGTGTGCGTAGTTAATATCCGATCGCCTCCTTTCCCTCCTGGGTGCTGAGTTTTCCACAGTAACTCACATCCTTTGCAGCACGCTCAGCATGGAGTTTTACTCTAGGTTGTGAACAATTTCTTGTTGCTTGAGTGCCTACATTGTTTTGGTAAATAATCTTTTGTCCATTCAGTGCTACTGCTCTGAAATTTTAGTGCTTTGTGCCTCTCCTATGGAAGGGAGAGCAGGTGATAGGCTCACAGCAGCAGGGCCCGTCCTCGGAGGAACCGCTCACAGCCCTGCAGAGCCACTAACCAGCAGCAATGACAGCACAGCGGGTGTGGCGGACTTTTACCCAGAGTCACATGTTTCACGTGACGCCAAAGCAACACTTCCATCTGCATCAAGCAATTAGGCTCACATTAGGCATGGAGTTGTTTAAACTTACTGACTCCGGGAGAGAAAAGCAGGTTTGCCCTCGGGGCTCAGCCTGTCAGCATCAGACTGCTCATTTCGAAGAGCAAGGCCAATCAGCAAAGATATGATTCAAGGAGGTGCCAGGGAAGCTGAGCCCAGACAAGGCTGGCAAAGCGTGTGGCACTTTGCATCCCTTCTGCTCTCCACACATTTGACAGTACATGGTGAAATTCCTCATTCAGGGTCCCATGTGTTTCCTGGCCTTTCTGAAAAGGTGCCACTATGTTTTGGGAAAGGAGCCAAAAAGCAGATAAAAATCTAGTATTACAACCTTAACCTTTTTAACAATGTGAAATTTCATGGAAAAATGTTTATAAAAAATATGCCTCTCGCCCTGGCTGGTGTAGCTCAGTTGCTTACGTATTGTGCCCCGTACCAAAAGGTAGCTCGTTTGAGTCCTGGTTAGCACACATACATGCTCAGGTTTCAGCTCGGTCCCGGGTCCGGGTGCCTATGGAAGGCAACCGATCAATGCTTCTCTCACATCCACGTTTCTCTCACTCTCTCCCTCTCCCTTCCTCTCTCTCTCAAATCAATAAAAAAATATTTTTAGCCCAGCTGGGCGTGGCTCAGCGGTTGAACATCGACCTAGGATCCAGGCCACTGGGGTTCGATTCCCGGTCAGGACACATGCCCGGGTTTCGGGCTCAATCAGTGACTCTCTTATCATTGATGTTTTTATCTCTCTCTCTCCCTCTCCTTTCCTCTCTCTGAAATCAATAAAGATATATAAATATATATATATATTTTAAAAATATGCTGCTTTTTGTGTTTAGTGAGTTCATGTGGGCACTCCCTATAAAATGAATGTTATATTTTCTGCCTCGAATCCTTTGGAGAATGAGTGGAGAACAGACAAATTACCTGTTTCTCTTTGCAAATTAGTCTTCAATATTTCATATGCCAAGACAATGTTACAAAATTAGGGCAGCATTAGTATCTTTTTCCTGATGCTCTCTAAACACAGTTTCGTTTTTCATTTTCATCTCCTCTGCATAAGCCATTTGGGGGGCCAGCGACATCTGAGGGAGTAAACTAACATGCTAGAGACAAAACCCAAGATGTATTCCGCGCTCACATCTGAATCTAAATTGGAAAAACTGGTGTCCTTTCCACCACAAGGGATCTTTGGTGTTCTGGAAACCTAATTTACATATGCGGTGCCCCACCCTCAGGTAAATTACACTATTATTAGAACAAAGGCCTCCTCTCCCTGCCTCATTCTGCTGCGGGGACACAGGACACCTGTTCTTCAACCTTCTGCCTCCCCTCCTCCCTCAGTCCCCCCAATCCAGACCATCTATTGGTCATGTCCAAGGACTTATTAGTAGTTTTCTTTGAAACCAACCAAAAAGACTACAAAAGTTTTGGTGACCATCCAGCAGTTTCTCTCTGTGGATTACAGATTTTCAGGGATAATGAAACGTATTAATTTCCTCGGCAGTTTTGCCCAGCTGTATTGAGGGAAAACCAAATTGTGTGTAAGAATTTAAATGGGCAAAAACAACCTAAATCCAAGTAAATCTCACACCAGTTATAAACGTGTGAGACTTAGCATTTATAGTCAGAAGATAATGTGAATAAGCTGACCAATGAAAGTCAAGTAATTATGCATCTTTTATAATCACAGCGAACAACTTGACAGTGTCTCAAATTTGGGGGTGGGACAGGAAGAAGGATCACATATTTTTAAATACACAAAATATTGTAAATAGTATCTCAGGAGATAGTTTTCTCTACAACTGCAAGATCATGCTGGACTACTTAGACTAAGGGATTAATAGCAACCATTGTAAGAGGGTATTTTTTTTTGAAGTTCATTACTATCTGTTACTTTCAATTTTGGTATCATGGGGTTACAGCGATACTCAGGGTCATCCTTTAAGTAACCCACTGCAAATAAGACACTCAGATTTTTCCAACCGAGTCTTTGTTTCTTTGAGGTTTCTTTTTATCGTGGTATCTAGGTACTTAGAATCTAAAAATAAGTTGTGAAATCCTTTGCGCTCTTTGTACTCAGAGGACATTAATCTCATTTCTTAAGCATTTGCTCTTCAGCTGTGTGTGTTGGAGAGGAGGAGCCCTACTTTTGTTCAGCTGTTATTTTAGCCCTGATGGGTAGAGGAAAAACCTAAATGAGCTCAAATGATTCTCATGTAATTAACAATTATACCTATTAAGTGCCCCAGAAAAGACCACTGCCTCTGCTGGGAAAGATTTTCTTGGACGCAGGGAGAAGCTTTTGGGGGGCCAGATGCCCCTGTGTCCTGACAGCGCCTCCTTGACAGCCCTCCTTGCTTTTGAGTGAGAACTGGGCCTGCTCCAGGCCACGGCTTTTCGGAGGGAAAGCTGGGCTCCGAGTCAACGACTATGGCGAGGGCTGAGCTTGAAAGAGAAAAGACAGACAGGCAGACAGAGTGGAGCAACGGCATAAAGAAACAGTGGCAGAGAACATACGATACTATTGAAATGATTTGGGGGAGAGAGAGTGCGGTTTCACTATCACGTGAAAACTCTGTCTCCCAACTTGACGTTTGAGCAACATAAAAGGGGTTCAGTCAGTTTAGTAACATAAAGGAGTTTGGCAAAAAACAAGTCCATATTATGAGTTGCAATCAGTGTTTTATTAACGTATGTATGAACTTCCTTTTTTGTCTAAGTATCAGATAGAAGGTCATGCATCCTGTAAGTTTAATGGAGGAGGTAAATTGTGAAGCGGGCTTCAAGACTGGGTCATGAAATCAAGTCGGTGGGTCATGACAGTGTATTTTTCACGGTGCATTAAAAGAGAAGCACCAGGAAAACTGCATGTGGGGCAGTTAAGGACTAGTTTGTGAAGCCTGTTATAGTTGTAGCTATGCATGTGTTTATGGGGGGAAGAAACAGTGGCAGGAGGAGGTGGAGACGTCCCTGTGGGGGTAGATGGAGTGAGTTACGGCACCTGGGAAGAGTCAGTTCTGGATGAGTGTTGACAGTGGGTCAGATACCAGGCAAGGAGGGGAGATGTACATTACAGATTGTTTCCCAAATAAGATTATGTTTCTTGTATTTCCTCCCCACTTATCACCTAAAATTCAGTAAATACCCTGATCTTAGGTATTCCTCTCATACTGCTTAGAATGTGGTCCTTAATTTGTTTTTTTTTAAAATAACTGCTTTATCATTTCAGTGAACTATTTCAGGAAACTTTTGTACACGTTTTCTTATTTTTAATTACTATCAGTGATTTCTGAGGAGACCATGTAGAAAGAAACCAAGCATGTAAAGGCAGGAAGCTGTTCTCATTTTTAGAAACTAGGTGGACCTGTCGCTTTACAGTCCTTTTGGTTATGTGGCTCCAGGACTCTCTGAGGTAATGAAGGCACCTACAGCCCTGTGTTCTTGAGCGGTGTTCATCTTGGGGGCGGATTCAGCATGTTGCTGTGTCTTGAGGATGTAACTAGTCATTTGGACTTGGAATTGTGATAGAAAGCACTCGGACCTGGAGTCGGGAGTTCAAGTTCTCCCAGGGTGATACGTGAAGAGACGCATATTGAAAATCAGGTCGCCCGGCCGGGCGTGGCTCAGTGGTTGAGCGTCGACCTAGGATCCAGGCGATCAGGGTTCGATTCCCGGTCAGGGCACATGCCTGGTTGCGGGCTCGATCAATGACTCTCTCATCACTGATGTTTCTATGTCTCTCTCTCCCTCTCTTTTCCTCTCTCTAAAATCAATAAGGATATATTTAAATAAAAAAGAAAAAAAGAAAATCAGTTCATATCATTGCCCTGCTTAAACCTTTAAATGACTTCTTAGTACCCTTAAGAATAAAATCCAAGCCCTTCAGACACATCTTTCAAGCTCTGGCCCCTGACTCTGCAGTCCTGTCCTGTGTCACTTTCTTCCCTTTTGCAGGCCCCAGTCCCATACATATTCTTTCCTAGCTCTAGAAAACCCAGCTCCTTCCTGCCTCAGGGCTTCTGTGCTTGGCATTCCTTCCCCTGAAACTCTCTTTTCCAGCTCTTTGCACAGCTGGCTCCTTTGAAACCCACTTCCTTAGAGAGGACTCCTCTGACCATGTCAGACAGGCCTCCTGCCTACCCCCACAGCATGCTCGTCCCTTCGTAGCGCACATCACACCTCTGATTATTTTGTGCATTTGTGCTTTACTTCCCCGCCGCCTGCCTCCCCCAGAATGTGAGCTGCCTCCCTGCTGAAGGGTGAATCCCGCGCCAGTGCCCGGCCTTACCCCGACCTACGCAGCCGTGCAGTGAGAAGGCTCCGGGCGATGGGAATTTGAATTCGGAGCTGAAGCACCGAACTTGTGAATCTGTGGAAGCAAAAGGAACTGCAAAGAAAGCAACCCAGACACTTCACTAGTGTTCAAACATTTGAAGCACATAGAATAAAAATGAACCATAAAAAAAAAAAAAAAAGGAAGAAAAAGAGGAAGAAAGGAAAGACTTTTTATATTTAAAACAAGTTAAAACAAGTTAAGGTTAGCAAAAGTTTAAAATATCAAAATCTAGTGATTAGAGAGCACAGGTGAACAAAAATCAATTTTGTTTTTTAAAAAAATGTTCTGTGAAAGAAATATAAAATGTTTAAATCACCTCAAAAGTAAGAGACAAACATTAAAACATTATGCAAATATGAAGACATCTCTTCATGGCCAGTTTTTCGTGTGTTTTTTTTTTGTTTTTAATATGTCTTTATTGATTTCAGAGAGAGGAAGGGAGAGAGAGAGAGAGAGACAGAAACATCAATGATGAGAGAGTCATTGATCGGCTGCCTCCTGCACGCCTCCTACTGGGGATCGAGCCCGCAACCCGGCCCTGTGCCCTGACCAGGAATCAAACCGTGATCTCCTGGATCCTAGGTCGATGCTCAACCGCTGAGCCATGCCAGCTGGGTTCATGGCCAGTTTTAAGTGAAGAAAATGGGAAGGAGAGGAAGAGTTGGAAGGTGAGTAAGAAAAGAAGGGTGAGGAAAGGGTAGAAAGGAGCTGGGTGACACCTAGACAGGGAGGAGGGGAAAGGAGAGTCTCTGAAGACTGGTCACTGCGGGGCTGGGGAGAGTTCTCCCCGCCCTGGGAGGTACTAATCCGTGGATTACCTGGGTTCAGGGCTCTGGACCTGCCCACGGGAGGGCCACTTCCCTTTCTGCAGAGCCCCTGTGCAGAGCAATAGCAAATGCCAGCCATGGACCAGGTGAAATGAAGCCAGCAGCCAGACTCAGCCAAGAGGACAGAGGCTCCAAACTGTTTCCTAAGCCACTAGTACCAGTGGTCTCCCAGGGTCACCTGCACAGTGAAGTGGAAAATGGCACCATTCACAGTGAATTGTCTTGTTTTTGTTAGAATGGCTGGTAATGGATCTCTGGGCACCATGATGGTGTTTTTACGTGTGCAAAATTTGCTTTAAGACTAATACAGGTTCTAACCTTGGTGGAGGAAGCAATATTTAATGTCACATAAAACCCAAATGAATTATTCTCCAGGGAGTTGTCTGGTTGGCATTTCCTCCCTATTTTTCTTCCTTCCTAGGCTAGCTCAGTTCCATTAAAAATTCTGTTAGCTAAATGTCAATGGGTTCAGCATGTCCGCTCTCTGTGCCACACACTGAAAATTTCCTATAAAATAGATTGTAATGTATTAGAGATAAACAGAATTTTATTAATGTCAGCCCCATAGATTTACACACAGCCCAGCACCCTGTCTGGAGTTACATTTACCAGCTCGGTTTATTATTATTATTCTCAGTTCACGATGACAAAACACTTAGGTGGAACACAGAGAAAGGAAAGTAGATTTGCTGCTTAAGCTAAATAGCTAGAGGATGCAGATTTGCATGTGGCGCTCTGGCTGCTGGGCCTAATTAGGTCCCACCGTCTCCTGAAATAATTCAATCTAGAGTGTTCTCTTAGCTGTCGGAAAAGAATCAGCCGGCCTTGGCGGTGCCAGGCGGGAGAACCTGCCGGTTGAGCTAGGCTGGCACTTGCCTGTCCCTGATGGCGAGCGTGGAGCGTTAATTCTGTGTTGCCCTGAGGAGCTGCTGGACCATCAGCCCCCTGTGGCTGACATCACCCGCAGCAGGGTTAGGAGTGGACTCATTCTGGAAAGTTGGAGGGCTTCAAAGCAGAAGTGTCCTTATCGTTTTCAGCACTCGGCTATTTAAGAGTAACTGCCGTCCTCTCTCTCCCTTTACCTTGTGAGCAGCGGAGGCCCGAGGCCCTGGTGGCTGACCTTTAGCATTTTTCAGGGTAATAACCTGCCATTAGCTAAAGCTCTAACCACGGGCTCATCAGGAGCACCACGGGCCTCCTGCGACACTGCTGCCCTCCTGCTTTGTACTGACTCACTTCTTAGGCCAACTTTATTATCCCGAGGAGATAAAGCTTGGCCCAGACACAGCTGCACCTTGGATGGGACAATGAAGGAAGTAAACACCAATTTTACAAGAAAAAGAGACACTGCGCTCAGGAAGGGGCCTTTGAGAAGAGCGGCAATGACACGCTTCAGGACAGAGAAGGGGGCGTGGGGTTTACAGCGGATTCAGAGCCATTAGCCCGAAGACCCCAGAAAGTCCTTGTTCTCCGGCTTCAGGAGTGTGAAGCTTCCCAGGTCTCTCAGACATGACCCGGTGGTCATCTGGGGGAACAGAGCCCTCCCCAGGGAAGGAAGCGTGGAATCGGAAGCCAGGCAGGGAGAAAAAAGAAAGGGCGCGGAAGGGAAGGAGGAAGTTTTGGGTGCCTTTCCAAGGTTTTGCTTTGTTCGTAATTGTGGACCTATTTACCGTATAAATATGTCTTTCTAAAAGGCACTGTTTGGAAAACAAGGTAGTGCTCGACTTGGTATAATTTAAAGCAGATTGAAAATTCTTATCGCACCTTTCTAGTCTTTTGCAGACCTAGAGTGCCCTTAAACCAGTGGTCTCCTGCTGGGCCTTTCAAGCCTGGTGTCACCAGCTGGCCTTCAGCTCCCATCCCATTCCCGTCCCCTCCACCCCCCCAAGAGAGCCTTCACGGAGTAAATGGGACCAACTACCCACCAGCATTACAGTCACCACTCAGCTTGTGAAATCCCACCCAGGTTGCCTGAGAGTAATTTCTGTGCCCACATACATTGTTTACTCTTCAATCTCCCGGCGCGTCTGCAGAAGGCAGCGTTTTACCTGAAAGCAAAACTTTCAGAAGGAAATTATTTACTGTGTGAAAGCCGTTGAAAGTGGTTTATCGACTGGCCTGAACTTGGTGGAGGTTCAGTGGTTTTATTTTCCTGTGCTCGTTGTTGGCTGTGCTGTGTTAAATCTCCTTTCCCACCAGTAGCAGGAAGGCGGGGATCTAGTCCCTTTTATTCTTTGGTGTCACAGTCCTTCAAGTGCCCAAAATAGTGCCCGGCATGTAGTGGAAACTCAGAAAAGATTTATGAAATTGAACACATTTGATAAGATCCCAGTTGTTTTCATTAATTAAAAGTAAACTCAGAGTCCTCTACTTGAAACACCAGCCCCATAGCCTTTGTAAATCTCATCTTTTCCCCTTCCCTCCATCACTTGCCCTCTTTGGGCTTCAGGGACTGGGAGTGGGGGAGGGGAGGGCCTGCGCTGGTCATTTTCCTCCCCCTTCCACACCTTAGAGAAAGGCAGAGGAATGTGCCCAGCCCTGGGATGCCCTTAGCCTCTCTTGTGTCATTTCAAGGTGGGGAGGAGAGACAGGTGTCTCTCATCACTGGTCATGGCTGCAGCCCTCTCGCTGTAGATGTGGCTCTGGTGCCCCTGGCTGACGGTGGTGCTTACCAGGTGACGGACATCCAGATGCTGGCCTTCTTGTCATACCCATGAGAACGCTCTCCAGAGCCCCTTTAGAGGACTTTTTATTACATGGTTCCCAGACATGGGACATCCGTGTTAACTCCACTCCATCCAGCCACCTAATAGATAATCCACAGTTTTTTCTTCCTGAGGTCTCTTTATTTGCAGGCCTGCCTCTTGGACAGGGTCCTGGCAAGGGGACTTAGGCCCACTTAACCCATGGGACGCTCACACATCCTTGCTGCCCTAGGTGGCGACCACCCGTCTGTGCCCAGCCATTTATCTCCAGTTCTCCTCTCATCTGCTGAGGTTGGCTGGCTGCTGTAGCATCATCTCACTGGGGACCAAGATATCAGGGGCCCTTTCACCTGGGCCCCTGCTAAGGAATTCTCTTGGATCGTCACCTCTCCTATTTTTTTAAAAGAAGAGAGAAAGGGAGGACAGTGATTCCAGGAGGAGCAATGGGCGAGCCCTGCGTGTTCTCCCTAGGCAGGCAGAAAGGGGGGTCCTTGCGGTGTTGTGAGAAAAAGCATTTTCAGGGACCCACAAGGGAGATGAGGGCTGGTGGTAAGATTTATTTGGGTGCTGGATGCAAAATCCAGAGAGTGCCCGCATGGGTTCCCAGTGTCCCATCTCTGGCCGTCCGGCCATGTAAAATCAGGGCAGAAACAGGGCCAATGTCCAGAGATCCTGGGCCACATTGTAGTCCAGTCGGGCCAGCATGCGGCTGGCTTAGCTTGTGTTCCCGCGGCAGCCCACTGCTGGCCTGCGCCTGGAGCCTGCGTGGAGTCCACGCGGCTGCTGAGGCCACGTAACTATGTAGAGAGAACCCGCCAGCGAACCGGAGGAGCTGGGGTCACAGAGAGAGAGAGAGTGAAAGAGCGAGCTCTTCTTTGTTCCCTGGGGATTATATCACCTTGAGCTTGGGAAGAACCAGGAGCTTTTTAAAATAGCCAGTCAAATTGCCAAGCTTTCCCGGCTTCCTTTCCCAGGTAAGGCTGGCCGGCCTCTGATCAAGCAGCTGCTCTGCTCCATTTGAACGTGCCTGTCGCCCTCTCCTCCCGAGGGCACCAGGGCGGGCAGGCGGGGTGTTAATTCTGGGCAGGCAAAGCCCTGCTGCCTTGGAGCGCCTGGAGCTGTGCCCTCCTGGTGAAGCAAAGCCCTGCTTGCTCGCCAGTGTTATTATGCTTCATAATGTCTGATCACCTTTGCTCCCCCCTTTATTAATATCGAGCTAGCTGTGCTAACAAAAAGACCCAGAACTAGTGCCTCCTCCTGCCCACTTTCCCTGTGCCTCTCCTGGACTGGGGGGCAATGGGGGTGAGGAAGGCAGGGGGACCTGCCCTCTCCCTGAGCCTCGCAGGAAGGGGTCTGCTCCCAGCCTTTTGTGGCATTTAGAATGGAGGGCGCAGGACCATCTCTCTGACACTGGTTTTGCTTCCGTGGTCATCAGTGTCGGTCGGCGACACAAATCCCACTCTGTATTCTGCCACCCTGGGGAATGCGCAGTCCTCTGCCTCTCCTTTGGGTCCTCTGCCAAGCACGAGAGACGTCTCTGTCTCCACGGTAAAGAGACTGTGTGTGTTCCTCAGGTCACAAACCGAGTCACGAGACACTTTAAAATTCTTCATTCATTCTTATACTTTTTATTCTCTTGAAGCTCATTACATATGAGGGGGGAAAAAAACAGTTTATTTCATTCTGGAGTGTAGCTTCTCATGATAATCTATTTTTGAAGAATTTCCCTTGGATAGTAACTTACCTGAAGATACCAGAGTGATGTCTAAACTTTGAAAAAAAAAAAAATCTCCATTGTTTCTGTATGTGTGCACCTGGCTTTCACTGCAGCGTTCAAGTCCAGGATAAGACACGTTTGCAGCTGGATTACTTGGGGTCTGGCAGTGGAGCGTGAACCGACGCTGCTGGTAATTCCTCCTCGTGCTTTGCGGGTGTCTGAAAGCGTGTGCGGACTGCTCAGGCCCTGCCATTAGCGGCCCGGACGCCTCGCGTCAGCCATCACACGCGTGGACCTCATACCTCGTAGTAAAAGGCTTTAGATGAGCATGTGTAATGTTTGTCACTTCTGTTAGTGCTCTAATTAAATCAGCCTTCTAATCAAATGACTTATAAAATCTTAACTAATATGATTAGGGCAAAACAGATGCAGCCCGCAGGTGTCTGAGGCAGGGAGCTGGGTAGTGACTTTTGGGTATATTCTTGCCCAGTGGATGACTTTGTGGAACGTGTGGTTCAGCATTTGATCACAGAGCCTGATAAACAGGCTTTCTAAGTCCTCTAAAGGTCCCAGGAAAGGCTGGTTTTCACCGTTATACCTATTAACTGACAGACCACGTGTCATCTGCAGTGATTATTGTAGCATCTTATAAATTCTAATCCCGGTCGCCATTTCATGCTGAAAGATGACAACATATCCCACTTATGAAAAAGTGGAACAATTGTAAACAAACCCAGACAAATCTCAATTACCTTTATTAAAAGAAGGGATTAAGGTGTATTAAGCTTTCTGTTCCCTTCTCGATTTTATCAAAATTGCAGCAGACACTTCTGCTGGGGGTGGCTTCAGTGGCCCTTTGCCCCGTTGGGCTTGAGCAGACAGAATTGCTTGTGGGTCCCCCTGGCGGCGGCAGCTTGCACCACTGTGGTCTAGAAGCTGCATTTTGAGTCAGACAGACTTGGGCAACCTCCTTGGACCCACCTGGGCAGATTGCAGGATGCCAGCACCAAGCCCTGGGAGTGGCGCTTCAGGTCTCCGACCCATCCGTCGGAATCGAAGTGCACGTCGAGATGACGTGTGAAACCTGTGAAGCCGGCTTTTGTCTTCCATTGCAGAGTCTCATCTTAGATCTCTGAGTCTTTCCTTCCAGAAACTATTTTTAACAAGTAATAATAACTGTAAATAATTGCCGTTTATTTAGTGCCAACTATGTGACAGGCTCATGTTGTGTGCTTTCCAAAGTAGCTCTCATCTTTAGACCACTCTTATAAGAGTTCAAGGTTTGCTCAAGGTCAGAGAGCTCATCCAAGTGGGGAAACCAGGATTTGAACCCAGATGTGTCCTGACTGGAGGCACAGAGTTCTCTGTGCTGCTTCCACCCCAGGGTAAGCATTGCCTCACATGGTCATGAAACTAGATCAGATGTGTTTATAGCCATATTTTCCTAACGGCTTCCACTCCACTCTTTTATTGCTTAGTCTTTAAGTAACACAAAAAGATCTATTATATCATTACAGTTCATTTTTCTCATAATTGTATTCTCAACCAATGCAGTTGACAAATTACTGAGTCTCTCTTGTCTCCCTGACATTCTTATGCAGTTTTGAAATGTATTTTAGATTAAAATTTCTCTCCTAAAGGGCAATACTGTCCCTTTTCAATAAGAATCTGCTCACTACCCAGCCCCCACTGCAAACGCAAATGCAAATTTGCCCACAACACAGACAATGAATTGGCCAAATCCCAGTGGAAAACCTTAGCTACTTGCAGGTGACACCTAAGCCCTGACAGAGCTGTGAGTATCCCAGGACATCTCCCATTTCCTCGCAGGGGGCAGCTTACTCTGGACCAACCAAACAGATCTGGGTGCAAGGGACACAGCCAGGTTAACCTGGAGAGGAGAAAGCCTTCCTCCTGTGTGCTTTCTGGGCCTCCCTCCCGCCTCACAGTGACGCCCTGAGCATGCTAGAAGCCTGCTAAAGATTCCTACCAGTGTTAAACTCAAAGTGGGCGGTGATTGTTGCGGGGTGTGTGAACTGCACATTGTCTCTGTTCAATTAACTCTTGTGTATACGTTAGAACTGCGATTCCCAAGCCCGATTCCCGAATAGACTCACCTGGGTGCTGGTTAAATGTGCGTTCCAGGGCTCCACCCATGGTCTCCAGGGATGGGGGTTAGGAATCATTTTGACCACAGTTCTCCAGATAATTCTCATGTTACCTAAGTATAATTCTAGTGCCTGAGAATAATAAATGGAATTTATTATTTGTAGCAAAGTTGCTGTGTCCCCTTGTGTTTGCCGCAGGGAGCCGCAGGTGTGTGTGCAGATAACCAGTCCACCCCTTTTCCTCCAGTTCCATTTTCTTTAAAAGAAAATATGTTTTTATTGTTTTCAGATAGAGGAAGGGAGAGGGAGAGAGAGAGAAAAGCATCAATGGTGAGAGACAGTCATTGATCGGCTGCCTCCTGCACGGCCCCTAATGGAGATTGAGCTGGCAGCCCGGGCACATGCCCTGACCAGGAATTGAACCCTGACCGCCCGGTTCCTGGGTCGACGCTCCCTTAACCAACTGAGCCACACCGGCTGGACAGCAGCAGCCATTTAAAATGGACCTTGTGTGGCTGCTGGTGTAATTGCTTATATAAAAAGAAGGGACTAAAGATGATACTGGAAGTGTATAAATGCACTTTCTTTTTGGTCATGATCTGTCGTTTAGGGATAGTGTTTTAAAATGTCCATGGCTTTTTAGCATTTTGGTGATGGGAAGATAGAAATAAAAAATATTGCTATTAAGAGTTGCAAGGCATTTAAATGTTGTAACTGAATCTTCACCCAAAGGAAAAATCATTGTAATAATGAAAAGCTAAGTGACTAGTGCCCTATAACAAAAACCAAACAGGCGATCAGCAGCGTCCCTTCATCTGAGGAAAGATTCAAGCAGTTCCCAGCTTAAAGATGGGCTGCATTTCAACAGGTCAGTTGTCTGTTGATTGTTTAATTTATATCTTTGCCCCTGGATACAAAGTAACTTCACCCCTGTGCTGGGAACCTGTACCACAGAGGGCTAGGCAGAGGTGACTTCTGTGAAGTGAGAGGCGCTTATCACATGGGAGCGGCTGAGCTGTCATTCCACCCCTGTACTCCCTGTCACGTGCCACCCAAACGCCTGGCACTGAAGTGTGGTCTCTGTCACTGGGATGGCCTTGTTTTTTTCCTCCATTACTTAATCCATGCACCACTCATCCCAGACTTTTGGCATCCACACTTCCAACAGCATCTACCACCCATGGCCCTGCCCATATACTCAGTAACTACTTGCAGCACGAGTTCTGCGTGCAGCCACAGAGGGATGTAACAGAAAGGTTTGGGGCCGAGGCAACCTAGCCTTGTGGTAAGTCACTTATTAGCTCTGTGAGCTGGACAAGAGACTTCAGGTCTCCACTCCTCGATTTGGTCTTCTGGGAAATGGGAATGAAAGCACCCAGCAGTCATCAACCGGGGAGATGAGGCTTCTGAAAGTCTTCTGCATATAGATCCTTCTGTAGCAGCTTTGGACACAAGAGTCAATAATAAACAGCCCCATCCTGCAGAGTGTTCACAGTCTAGTGAGAGACACTACAAGGTGACATATCCCCCCCATGATGAAAACAGCGACAAAGGCCTATGATCTGTCACTTCCCACAGCCGTGCCCGCCCTCCTGTGCACTCTTCAGAAAGCACGCCTCCCTCTTTACGCTTACAGGTGATTTGCTCCTATCTCTGCTGCCTGGCCTTGCAGGATGAAAAACCAGCTTTGCGTTCCCGTTTTATCAGAGCCTCCCTCCAGCAGGGTCAACATGGCCTCCAAAGAAGAAGGAAGGAGTGGGTGGGAAGACTAGCGTGAGGTTTGGAAATGTGGCGTTTGTAACTGGAGGTAGTCTGCAGTCAACGACGTTGTGCGACCAGTGATTGGAGAGTTAATGAGGTCATCCATTCTCTGAGTGTGTGCAGGTGCGTGTGCGTGCATATGTGCATGTACGTGCATGACCACAATACTCTCCAGTACTTCCGCACACACAATTTATTCTATTTTAAACCCTGGGGGAGAGTACACACTGCAAAAAGGAGGGCAGAGTCATTACTCCAGCCCTCTCTCTGGGAGCCACACAGCATGGGGAGGCCTTTGTCTTCCCATTGCTGGAATCTCAGAGCGGGACTCTACCGCCCAGTGACAGATTTCCCCTTTCAGTTCTGCTGGATGTAGGGCCTCTCGTTTCCTGAAGAGGACCCTTTTTGTCTGGCAGATGAAGATACTTTTAATAAAAATCTATGCTTAGCTTTGTATCTTAAGGCCAAGTTTTGCTTTTGAAAATCCACCTTGTTCAGCAGATTGGTTTCTGCGTAGTTCTCCGTGGGCGTGGGACTGGCTTCATCTGTCCTCACTACAGTGAGATTCTTCTTGGTTTGTTTCCTGGATACTCTATACACAAGGATCTACATTTTTTATGTGAGTGACAGTGACGGAGACATATATGCATCGATCATTGGCTCTCAGTCCCAGCTGTGAGATGAGCACGGGTCAGCAAGGCCAAGTCCTGTTCATTTCATCAAGTGATCAAAGACAGCGTGATTCTGGAGGAGCTCCCTAAAACCACTTCCTCCCCAGGCCTGCCATAGGAGCACGCAATGTAAAATAAATACCTGGTCTCTGGATCGCTAGGAGGGAGGCAGGAACTTGAATTTCAGGATAGCTGCGAGCCTGCGCGATGCTGTGGGCACCCTGGGTAAAGAAGGTGTGGTAAGTGGCAGGATGAGCTGCAGCAGTCATTCTGCCCCTGGGGTCCTTCTCAGCGCCTTGCTGGCTAAGGTAATAAGCCGGTGATTTAGCATAATGCTCTGATAGCTTCAGGTTTTGTTTAGCACATGCATTCTATGCAAGACATACATCCTCACCTGGATGCCTTTTTTATGTTATTGCCATATTTTTAATGACACTAATAGTTCTAATGGTCCTCTGGACACCTGGCCAACTAAGGGCTGCCTTTGTGGTTATACCATTATTAATTCAAATAACAAACCAGCCGTGTGAAACACGGGCGCTGCCCACTGCATCGCCTAAGTCAGCACCCTGTGTTTGACGCTGAGATCCTTACAGCCCTGCCCTGCATTTTCATTGGTGAGCAGGCTTGTGGGCTCTGGTTACTGTCATCAGAGAGTCTGGAGAAGCTGGGATGTTTTGTGTGAAGCCAACTAAGAACATGGTGATTGTTTATTGTTAATTTCTGTATTTAGAAACTTGGGATTGTTTTCGTTCATTTGACAAATATAGATTACGATCTATGTGCTTAGCACTGTGTGAGGCACTTGGGTACAGTAGTGAACAAAACAGAAAATCCCTGTCTCATGAAGCTTAGTGAACACTAGACTCGGTTAACTAGCACGCTACAAAGGATTCGTATCCCGGGGACGTGAATCAAACAGGGCGACTGGAACTGGGAGTTCCGGGAAGTAGTGGGTGCTGGCAAATTAAATGGCTTTGAAAACAAATTGGATACAAATGATAGGCTGAATTCTGCCTGACGATTGGGCTATAGATACCTTTGTGACATCATTTATACTATTGTTTTGTTATTTTATTTGACCTCGCATGCTTATGCCCTGCTTCTGTTAGTAGTCTGTAAGCAGCTTAAAGACAGGAATTACAGTAAGTCCCTGCTTCCCCCGCAGCACCGATTCATCATAGACGCGCCATACGTGCATTAAGTGACTTACACATCCCCGTCGGTAGATGCGTGTGGCCGTGGTGTGGTGGTGTCAGGGAGGTGTGTGTGTGCATATGTCTCTGACAGTGCAATGGTGATATCACCGCGCCTTTGCTGAGCAGGTCCTGGTGACTGTCTCCTTAAAGCGTCCTGTGCACTATGAGAAAACTGTCAGAGAACTTCCTTTTATTCTCTCTTCCGGAAAACGTTGCTTCCTCCGTGTGACAATCCAGGGAGGGATGGTCAGGAAAGGCTTGACCTACACCAGCTGGGAGCAGTTGTCTCTCTCTTCATATTTAGCTCTGAAGAGCTTCAGAACGTGTGTCTGATCCAAGATGCTCCAGTTGCTGGCGGGAAGTTCTTTATGTGCCTCCTAAATCAATCCAAGCCTGTTCTCTGTCGAGGCGGGCTGTGGGAGAGACATAACTGAGTGAGGGTTTCGGGGTGAGCCCCGTCAGGGCCTGTCGGGAACCCTGCTCCGGATGCTTCTGCTGTCAGGACCCAGCCACCTGCCCCATCACCAGAGAAGGTCCGCCCTGCTGCTCGCTGGGCTTCCAGGGCATTTTCTTCAAGCTCATCTTTATTCAGAGACTCATTGATTGCGAGGAAGAGCATGTGTTCAGAATAGCTTCAGGGAAAAGCGGGATTTGTTGGGAAAAGCATCTATTAGAAGCTACAGTCCGGTGTCTAGTCCCCCACGAGCAACTAGAACAGGTGCATTAGCTGAGGTGATGTGGCCTCTGACAGGTGGCCCCGGCCCCTGGGCTGAGCACAGCACGGGTTTATTCCTCCGCTCATGCAGGTCCGTAGCCGGGTGGGCGAGCTGGGCTCCACAGCAAGGCAGGGCCCCGGATGCTGGCGCTCTGCCGTCCTCGCCCCGGGCATCGCCCCCCAGCCGCAGACAGGAGGGCAGGCTGAGGGCTGAGTGGGCAGTTTTGTGGGCCCCTCATGGAGGTGGCACACACACTTCCACCCACGGGTCATCGGCCAGGACCAGCCACATGCCGTGGCTTCCAGGGAGCCTGGGAAATGCCGTCTAGCTGAACGCCCCAGGGACAGGGAAGGGGGCTGGAGGACAGCTGGCAAGCTCTTCGCCACCAGGAACTCCACATCTGCCCAGAAGCAGGTTAACCTCCTTGGCCCGTGCAGAGGCCGTGTGTCCTGTGCTAGATGCTGTTCGGATGAGAAAGGCACGAAGAGTGTTTTTTGTGAGAGAGGAAATGCGGGCCCTCTCTCTCCTCCTATGAGTCCCGCAGTCCCCCCGGGCGGACACGGCTTCGGCTCCCTGGAACACCCATCAGGCTGGCGTTGGGTCCTCAGCTTCAGCGAGGCCCGTCCCTGCCCCTGGCCCTTTGCGGGGGGAGAGGTCAGCTGGTTGTGAGTGTGTTCAGTGCAGGTATTGCCACCTCCTACAGCTGGCAGCAGGCATAGATACCGCGCCTGTGAGATGTGCAAGGAAAGGCAACGTTCCCAGGACACTCAGCCCTAAATTTTGAGCCAGGCATTGAGGATTTGCCTTTTTCACAAGAAAAAGGTGAAGAAAAGGCAGGTTTCCCCAAATCACACCTGTTCTGTCGTCTCAGCACTAAGTATTGCGTGTTCCGAAATTGCACCCCATGGGGAAGGGAGCTCCCCTTCTCCCCATCTGTAGTTTCTACAGTGTGTCTTCCTCCCCGTGTAGCTGTGGGCACAACCCCTGCACCTGAGCTGAGCCCCACGGCTTTGAGGAGAGAGCAGGTGAGTCAGGGCTCCAGCACGTAGGCCGTGTGTGTGTGTGTGTGTGTGTGTGTGTGCCTGTGTGTGCCTGTGTGTCTTAGGAACTTGTCAGGGCCCACTACCACTGCCCATTCTCCCCGCTCAGTGTTTATTGTAGCACAGATGGCACCGGGATGAGAGAGACGTCGGCCTGACCCACCCCGTAGAGGTGGCCCTACACCTACGGGGACTGGAGAGCAGCGGTGGCTTCCCACACCGGAGGCCTCGTATCCAGGTCATTTCCCAGAAACGTTGGGAATATAGAAATGCTGGTGCCAATACGCTGGGTACAGGTTTAGGGAATGGGACCCTTTTCTTGGGTTCGGGAGAAGAACCCAACTCCCGCGACAGGAGAGGTCTCTGTGCCCAGGTGGCCCCGTTGCTCACACTGTTGAAGGAATTTTGTCCCCTGGTTTCAGTCACGGAGTCAAGAGCTAAGAAAAGAGGCGCCGGGAGGAAGCCCTCGCAGCCCCCAGAGACTTCTCTTTGCTTCTCTTGGCTTCTCTGCCCTGTGCCAGAAGCGCGGCCTTCTGGTGAGGGCGCAGGAGAGGCTGCTGCCTTGAAGGCGCCTGCGGGGTCTCTGCTGTGTAACTGCTGTCACCCGCTTCCCGAGGTGCACTGCACACTGCTCACCAAGGGTGTGAACTAACGGTTTCCCCTCTTTTCTTTACTGCCGGGCCTTCCAACCTGCTGGTGATCGCGCTGCGTCCCGTCGCCATGAAATGTCTTCGTCCACTTTGCTTCAAAACCCAAAGGTAAGGAACTGCAAGTCTCGTTAATTTGCCAAAGCAGCACCAATATGAGAAGCAAAACGCTGCATTTTGATCACTGAGAATTGTTTTACTCTAAGAGAAAAAATGATTGTGTGGCCCTCGATTCCACCCACGGCAGTGTTCGCTAATTTCCTATCTCCTGGGCCTGGTGTTGCACAGGGCACAGGCGTGTGTGGGGTGCGGAGGGTTTCTTTGTGATTTTATTGTCAGTGGCTCCCAAGCATAGGAGCGATTCACAGGCATTGCACAGTGTAGCTTTATAAAGACTGAAATATTATGTGAAAAGGAGGTGAGAGGAGTGTTAAAATTGCTCTACCTCCACCCTCTGAAGGATTAATTCAACCAAAACTGAGTCCAGTTTGGGGTTTTATGAAAATTCTGACATGACAGGGGAGATACCTTCTGGATTCTCTGCCAAATAGGAAAACTGCGAGTTTTGGAGCTGCCAGACACACACCCACCATGTAGTTTTCCCCTTGCATTTCTGTATTGTGGTAAATAACATTTACCACATAACATTTACCATCCTAACCATTTTTAAGTAGACAGTTTAGGAGTGTTAAGGACACTCATACTGTTGTGCAACAGAGCCCCAGAACTTTTTCATCTTGCAAAACTGGGTCCCTATACCCATCGAACAGCAGCTTCCCTTTCCTCCTCTCTCAGCCCCCTGGTAACCACCGTTCTATTTTTGTTCCTGTGAATTTGACTACTTTAGATTCCTCGTATAAGTGAAATCACAGTATTTGTCCTTCTGTGACTTGACTTCACTTAACATAATGTCCTCAAGGTTCATCCGTGTGGTAGCATCTGACAGGACTCCCTGTGCTTTTTAAGGTGGAATAACAGTCATGGTATGTATGTGCCACCCTTGTTTAACCCATTCACCTGTCCGTGGACATGGGGATTTTCCCCACCTCTTTGCCATTGTAAATAGCGCTGCTGAGAACATGGGTGTCCACATATCCCACCACATCTTTGATTGGATGAGTTCTACAAGTATGTATATCCATTCCCAAGGTGAATTCTCACTGTCTTGTGTTAATTCAATTTTCAACAGAGCCAAGCCCTCCAGCATTAGTGGCTGCCATGGCTGAACATTCATCCTGAGGTGTAGAGGCTGGCAGATATTTATCCCCTGCCCCCTACTCCATCGCCACATGTTCTCCCTCCCCTGCCGCCCTTTCCTATACATTCTGGGCAGAAGGCTGTGGGAGCACATGTTCCCCTATGCTTGCCATTAGCCTCACACTGGATTGGTTGTCCTTTGTAACATAGAGCTGCAAGTATTTTCTGGGTAATATGTTTCATCTCGTGTAAACGATGGGAGCTGAGGACTGGATGTGCAGTCAGATCTTGTTGCCCCGTGATGTGGAGGAAGGTGTTCTGTTGCAGTTGTCCACAGGAAGAGAGAAAGAGAAGAAGTCTTGGAGCTTAAGGGCAGTTGGTTTCTGTCTCTTCCTCCCAGTTCCCTACTGGGGCACACTGGATCAGGCAATGATGATTTTACCCGAGCTTGTTTTCACTAGGGCTGTGGGCACGAGACCTTACCCATTATGGGCCTGAATTTCTGATGGCAAAAGGGGACTGTTTCCCAAGAGTTCTCTGGAGTGCTCATAGTGTGTGAGGACAGAGGGAAGGGAGGGTGCTAAGGAGGTGAGTTGGCAGGGCCGTTTTCATGGTCTTGTCAACCAACGTGGCTGAACCACAATCCCAGGTGTCCCACTGGAGCAGCATCTGTACGTAGAGGTGTGACTCACCTTTAGATGGGCAAGTTGAGAAAAAAGTAACCGTTTTCTGATTTTTTAAAAACAGATATTATACGTCTGTAAGAAAACATTAAGAATATGCTTTGAGCGATATTGATGTGATTTTCATGACTTGTGGTGGACATTTCATTTTTTGAGAAGACAAGGGAATGGGCATAAATAAATAGCAATCCTAGCATTTTGAGAGTGTATCCTAGACTCGGTTGTTGAGACAGAAAACAAACTTGGGCCTGGGGTGCAGAGAGTGGGTCTGAGAGGTTTAGTGTGTTGCCCCCACGTGAGGCTCCAGGGCAAGATGAAGCAACTCTGGCTTCTCAAGTTGTGCCAGCTGCTGATACATGCCCTGGGCCGGCGGAGACCCTGCCCCTTAGGCCTCCTCGTGCAGGATGTTGAGTGTCATTGGCCTTTGAGAGCACTTTGGGAACTGTTTTTCTCACCAAATATTTTGTCTATTCCTCTGTGTTCTGTGTGGGAAATCAGGGGGACATGTGGGACTATGCTAAGGGCCTTGGAACAAGTCTGCCAGGCCAGGGAGGCGAGGCTATGTCATGCTCTCAGATCAACTTAATGATCAATGCCTTTGATAGGAATCTCAGGGCCAACGACTCCTTGATGATCAGTAATGAGAAGATTTGAAGGCGGGTTTTCCTGCATGCTATATGAGTCTGTACAGTACCTACCTCTTTTTTGTCAAAAAAAATAATAAAATCAATAGAATACAATCAATCTCCCTTATGGTTTCATTTACTTTTACACTAATTTGGAAGTAAATGAGATTCGATGGAGGATACTTAATTTATTTAGGATTTTTATTTTAGTGCAGTTTAAATTGAAATAGAAAAAGTAATACATAGTGATAGGGATGGGACTGATGAGAAGGGAGATGGTTTTAGACAGTAGATCATTTTAGGCATCAAATCACTGCAAAAATATGCAGGTAGAAATGCACAGCAGTCTCCTTGGGGAGCTGAGTTTCAGGTTTCAGCTAGAGACAAGAGCTGGACACTGCTCGTATTAGGAATTATAAATGACCTATGAGAGGGGAAAGGGAGCAGGTGCGTGGAGTGGGGTCACGTCCCTCAGAGAAAATGCACAGGGCACAGCTAAAGAAGGGCAAGCAGGAGAGATGACTGGAAGGAGGGGTCAGGGCCAGCAAAGAGGAGGCACCGTGATGCTTTCTAAAACCACACCAGTGACTGAGCCCCACCCCAAAGCAATTCGATCTGAATTTCCACAGCTGGGGCCCAGTCTGGGCATTATATATTTTTTAAAATCTTCAAAAACAAGCCTAATGTTCAGGCAGTGGTAAGAAGCAGGGATCAAGAGGGAAGGAAAGAGAAGTGCTAATGAATTTGTCAAGAAGCAGGTGCTTAGTAACCTTTCAGTGTCATTTTCAGTAGAATAGTGAAACTAGAAGGAGGCCGGACTGGGGGAGGCTGAGAGAGGAATCGGGGAGAAGCACAGAGCCTCCGGTGGGAGCACAGAGTCAAGGAATCCGGCAGGAGGTGGAGGGGAGACGTGGAGTGGTGGGTGACACACGGGGGTGGGTGGGTGGCCTTCTCTGTGCTATGGGCAATGAGGCTTTCCTGTGGCGCCCGTGCTGGTGATTGGGGAGAAGTGGCGAGTTTAAGGGGAAGGGGAAACAGGCTGGACTAGTTCCTGTGGGGTCTGGGTTGAGGAGACCATGAGACACGCTTGAGGTGATGGATGAGCAGCCGCGGTGCCTCGCAAGTTGGCCGTGTTTGAATCTGTCATTCGTCATATTTGCAAGGATGTGTCTTCTGTCTCTCTCAGTCACCTGTGACCCAGACGCTGGAACGGGCAGACGGGCAGTGGCAATGGTCAGGAGCTGACTTGGGTTTAGGAGAAAGTCAGGGCAATGCAGGAGGCGGGCTACCAGAGAGGGCGGCTCACAAATCACTAATCCTGAGTCTTGAAGGAGGAAGGGAGCCCAGTAGAAACAAAGGAGGGATAACAGGCCTGGGGAGTTGAATGGCCGAAGGCCCCTGGGAGTGGTCAGACTCGGGGCGTGGACTCCAGCGTGCAGGGGCGTGGGGAGAGGTGCCAGGGAGAAGGTGGGGCTGGTGCCGACCAGGCAGAAGACCGCTCCCTGCCTGTCCAGGGAAGGTGAGCAAGTGGGGGGGTGCTCGGAGAGTTTCCAGTTCCAGTGAAGCCCAAGAAGAGAAGGAAAGACTGAAAAACAGATATGGGATAAAAAGTAGCTTAGTTGTCCTGAAGTAGGGCATAACAGAAAGAGCCGTTGATTCAGATAAACCCCTCCTTTAAGAAAACGGGGGTGGAGGGACAGCAGTGGTGATGGGTCCTCCCCCTCTAAGACCAGGGAATCAAAGAACACTAGTAAAATGTAGAAATAGCTTAACTAACATGACTGTTTTATGTTCACTGTGTTATCTGGAAACCCAGCTGGTTGCTGACCATTAAAGAAGACAGTTTCAGACTTGGTAGTGAGTTATTTAAAAGGAAGCTCTGAAAATATATTTGTTGAAAGATGTTTCTTGGCTTCAATTCTTCATTCTGGCCTTTGCAGAAAGAAGGAAATAACACTGTGTACAAACGCCATTAATTACTCATTAATCTGACATTTTGATGGCATTAAGCAACAAATTTGAGGCTCACCATTGTGATTGTTTCTAAGATATATGACATCTCCAAAAATATGAAACTTACATTTCAAAATTACTCTTCAAAGACTGTGGCAAAACTCATTATTAAAGCCTCCTGTACCTTAAAAGCTTTAAATGAAACATGCAATTTACAGAATTCATTGCTGTGCACAACTAATTAGAACTTGAAAGGAAATCACAGTGGGGAATTAGACATTTTAAAGAGCATTTCCTTGAGCTGAAATGTTCTTCAGAATAAAGGTTGCTTTGCTGCACACGAGGCCCTTGGATTTTACATACGTCCACAGACACACACGCGTGTTTGAGCAGCCATGTTTGAAAATCATTTTTTCCCCCCATTCAGACAAAAGGAAAAGCAACAAAGGCAACGAGGGAGAGACAAGACAGAAATGCAAATTAGATGGCCACAGCGGCCTGGGAAGCCAAACAAAACACAGCCATATCTAATTAGTTTCCAAAGCCAGCTTTACCCGAGAAAAAAATTGCCATCTAAGAAAACAGCAGCGAGGGCTGGGCGAGCCCCAGGTGTGCGGGAGGCGGCCGAGAGCAGAGGGGCCGCGGCTGGCTCAGTGTGTTTACGGAAAGAATGTAAAATCGGCCGCGGAGAGCTCCCCCTTTCCCCAAATTGATTAATTTCCCGACATGCTGGCAGATTTTTACATGGACGGGATCGGGTCTGAGAGACGAATGCGTAAATCACCAGCAGGTGGGGAGCCGAATGTGTCTGCCCGGCTGCTGTTCCACGCGTTTCCTATTCTTTCGGTTATCTCAGTTCAGCATCTGTCACTGAGAAGGACTCATGGGCTTCTGTCAGCCAGGCCTGGGGGGCCGCAGGGTCGCCTGTGTCTCCTGACAGCTCCACACCCTGGAATAGCGAACAGCGGGAGCCGAGGCAGCCCTGAGCTGGGCATTTTTTGTATTGCGTTTTAATACTTCTCTTGGTGTAGACCCTCGCCTTCCACTCCACCTTGAATTTGAATACTGCATTATCTGGGCTCTTTGACAATGCCTCCTTATTGGATAGTAAAACTCTTATGTTTGAATGTGCTTTTTAAATTTTTAAAAAATTTTATTGATTGATTTTTAGAGAGGGGGGAGGGAGAGAGAGAGACAGGCAGAGAGAGAGACACTGAAATGTTATTTCGCTCATTTATGCAATCATTGGTTGATTCTTTCATGGGCTCTGACCAGGGATGGAACCCGCAGCCTTGGCGTGTTGGGATGATGCTGTAACCAGCTGAGCTGCTCGGCTAGGCCTGAATGTGCTTTTCTTTGTATTTTAATCTGGGTGATGATACATAGCGATAAAAAATGACCTGCTTTCTTGCTTTTTAGATTGAGTCTTGAAGGAACAATGTATTTTCCACACATTCTGGAATCTCTGTGGAATTTGATCATCCAGCAGGCCCGCATTGCAGCATTTCCTAACATCACAGAGTTTTAGTGTCGAGCGTACTCTTTAGAGGTCATCTTCTCAACTCTTCCAATGTAGGCATCCTTCCCACTCGGCCGCTGCCACGGGTGGATGAGGCTCACTGTGATACCCAGAGAAATGGCAGATGCCTCTCTCTGACGGCGCTTCCCCTCTTGGGGCACTGTTCCAGTAATGCTCAGTCTATCTTTCTTGGACAACAGTGAGGGTTGATGTTTTTCCAAGGCTTTTTTGAAAGAGCAGCCAGGCTGCCATTTTCCTTAGGGACTTGCTTGGACAGATCTTATCTTCAAAATAAAATCACAATTACTAGTGTCATTTAAAAATGCTCTGCAGAAAATATTGACTGAATATTGCTGGCAGACATGAAAATAGACCTTCCTTTGATATTTATTTAAATATCAAACTTAAAAGAGCAAATTATTTTAAGTTTACAGCATAAGATATATTCAGTGCTACTTCAGAGTATTATCACAAATATTTAGTTCATGTATGTTTTTTATATTCATAATCTGGGGTAGTGATTTCCTCTACCATCTGCTTTCATTTGAAGGTTTTTTTTTTTTTTAAAGAATCTGATTTCTAATAAGCTGTAATGGTTTATGGAATTATTCTTTACTGTCCTGTCCAGTTGCAAGAAATTGATATTGTTCTTACGCTGCCATCAGTTTGCGATGTGGCCAGGTTTACCATCTCTTCATGCACAAATATTCCCATGGCCCTTAATTAGTTTTCTTTCTTAAACCTTAGAGGAAATATTTTGAGGCTTATTAGACCACGTTCATTTATATATTTATTTGCAGTCTTTCAGGTAGACAGAGATAAGACAAAGTATTATTGTTTACAAATTCCTGGCAGCATTGAGTTCAATAATCTCTGTACATTTTCAGTAAAAAAGGAAGCTTTCAGAAGAGAAAAATAGATTAAAAAGAAAATCCCAAATTATTTGGAAAAAATCAAAGTTGATCTGAATAGAGAATCACCCACAGAAATGCTGAGTGTTCAATTAAAAACTTGTGAAGAGGCTCAGAGATCTGTGCTAGCGGTGTTTTAATTTGTCAAGGAAAGGTTGTGTACAAGTATAAAACTGTAGCATCTTACAGTTGGAAATTCCTTGGAAATGAAACCCCATGCGGCCTCTTCGTGAGTATCTGAAGTAATGAGACGTTCCCTACGGTGATACCAAACACCTCCTGCACACGAGTCAGGTGCAGGCACGGCCTTGGGTGCTGGGATGCGGTACTGACCAGGACAGAGACAGACACAGTGCCTGCTGTCAGGCAGCTACATTTGAGCGGGATGGCCTTCCCGCCTGCAGGGGAAGCTGAGCTGTCTAAAGCCTGTTCCTCACGTTATCCAGACCCTGCCTCTGTGTCTTCACAGACGCAGAAGCCAGAGTTAGGATTGCCTGAGAGGTTTTCCAGTCCAGCCTCCTGCCAGTGCCGGAAGCCTCTCCGTGGAGGCTTACATGTTTCTGGTAAGACTGAACAGTCTTCCACTTGAGGGCCAGCAGAATGTCGTGAGGCTATTGTCTCTTTGTTTCTAGACGCTTGTCCCCCTGGGAGGCAGCCTGAGATTTGACTCAGTCTTTGTTAGCCATGGCACAAATGTCGCTGGACACAAAGCTGGTGGTCAGCTGCAAACCTTAGGCCTCTGTAACAATAATTGCTTTGGAGCTAAGTCTCCCACATCCTGTACTTGTATATTGGATTTTTGACCCCAAATGGAGGACTTTTTTTTTTTGCATTCATCTCATTTATACTTCATTATGGTCAGAATTCGCCCATGTTCTGGCTTATTTTGAAATTTATGAATCCTGAGTATTTTCTCTGTACATTTTATATTACTTCGGTAAACAATTTTTGAGTATTCACTTTCACTATACGTGTATTTATCATTTCATAAATTATATACATGTGTCATTACCTAATATCTTGAGCCATAATATATACTTAAGGCAAGGTTCATGTTACCAGATGGGGACTGGGCCTGGAGCAGCTCTGCCTCAGGCCAGCCAGTAGCGTGTGGTTTCTTGACTTCAAGCAGGAAAGATTTCACAACACAAATGTGGGTAGTTTTGAGAATACATTTACTAAAGCTGGGGACCATGAAACAAGGGAAGGGCTTAGGGTAGAAGAAGCATCAGGAGAGAGCTTAAGCAGGGCTGCTTTGGCTTTTGGAAAGAAGTGAGCCTAGGTAAGGCGGCTGCCAGCTCACTGGAGAGTCAGAAAAAAGGGGGGCCTTGGAGACAGGTTCAGGGGGTGAGCCTGGGATGAGCTACTGCTGCCTGCCACTCCCCTGGTTGCAAGTCTCCTGGGGACCCTTAGAATTTAGGCAGAAAGAGAGCAGAGATACGTGGAGTGGGCATGCTCTAGCGAGAGTGCACGAAGGGTCCTTTGTCTTGAGGCTCTTCGTATCTCTTTAGCTGGGAATCCTAGGGGAAGTCTTAGGGGAGAGTCTTAACAGAATATTCACTAGCTTTCCAGGTGTGTCCTTTGATATGTTGATTCATCAAAATGTGTGTTTAGAGGGGTCAGGGTTATTTTCTGGCCACTTTTATTTTCAAAGAGTGTAATGGGAGAGGGACACGGACCCAGGCCAGTCTGTCCCGGGATGAGCTGGAACGCCTAAACCTTTTGCTCCTGAGCGTCCTTGGTTAGGGAAGGTAAAACCCTGAGATAAAGTGATCAAATTGTTTGGCCCCATTTAATTATCTTTTCTCAGTTTCCTTATTCCAATTTTCAAGGAATTTCTCTAGCTTCTTGCTATCTTGCCACAACCACATCCCCCTCTTAGAGACTTCCATCCCTAAAATCTTTTAGGGTTGATGAGGGTTTGTTTTCAGTAATTGCTTCCTGCTGACAATGACAAGGGCCCTTGTCCCTGCCTGAGTAGGGCATGAAAGTCTCTCTCCCTGCCCGATCTACAGGGGACAAGGGAATGGGATCTGAGACCCGAACAGAGAGGCCGTTGGCTGATTCTTCTAAAGTAGGGATCCCCGAAGTGTCATCATCTTGACATGGAATTGTATCCTAGAGGTGACAAATTTGACAAGAACGTTAGGAGTGGAGGACCTGGGAATTTATCTGATAATCCGACAGGGACAGAAAAATTCCATTCTTGGGGGAGGAGGCTGAACATATCGACAGGCTAGTACAACGAGTGTCAGAAATATGAGAAAGACAGTTATATTAAGGCCCAGCTATTATTTTATTTATCTGTAACAAGTTTTTATTTCTTGAGGAGGTTGTGGTTCTTGTGGGGACTCACAAGAAACAGGTTTTGTTCAAGATAAGTGAACCCAGGTGGGTTTCCCTGGGAGCTTTACTGCAGTTGGGGTGCTTATTAGAGCCCAATGTGGGCCTTTCCATCTGGGTTGTAGTTAGGACTCAGGACAGTTGTCCCTTCAGGTTTTTAAGTAGACCGTGTCTTTTGGTTTAACTTGTTGGTGTTGGTAGTCTTTATGGGGGGCAGGAAGAATTTTGTTTCCATACTCCTGTAATGCCTTTTGTACCTGTCTTAGATTCATGGTATAAGAAAACATCTGGAAGGTTTCATCTATTAGCGGGTCAGATCTGAGGAAGGACCTGCCATGAGTGGTTCAAAGGGGCTCCCCTGTAACTGTCCTTTAGGTGCAGCTCTCATTCTCATGAGACCTTTGGGTAACATGGACACCCAGGATGCTGAGGTTTCTTGGCATAGGTTGGTTAGAGTCTGTTTTGGGGTTTGGTTAGCTCTTTCTACCTTACCTGAGGATTGAGGTCTCCATAATAAACGTAAGTGATAGTTGATTCCTAGAGCTTGAGCCAGCTGTTGTGTTATCTTGGCTACAAAAGAGGGTTTATTGTTACTCTGTAAGCTTCTTGATAATCCAAACCTAGGTAAGAGTTCTTTTAGTAGGTACTTGGCTACCTCAGTAGCTTTTTTTGTGGTCTGGTAGGAAAGGCTTCAGTTCATCCAGTGAAAGTGTCTACAAATACTAGTAAATATTTAAGTGCAGCTTTAGGGGACATCTGAGTGATGTCAATTTGCCAGTCCTCCCCAGGGAATGTACCCCAGTGTTATACTGGGGTTAAGAGGGGAGGGGGAGGGAGGTGACTCTGGGGTTGTGGTAGTTCCTGGGCTAGACAAGGTGTCCCTCCCTAATAAGGGAATGGGGCACCCCGGAACCACAAGGAAGGCATGACTGCAGCCGAGGGGTCGAGTTAAATGGTAGCTTGAGCATGCCCATTCACCGCAGGGATCAAACAGGTTTTGGAGGAAAGAGGCCCTGGCGAGTGGGTCAGAGCAGAGAAAGCAGCCTGTGTGTAATAAAAATGTAACGGCCTTACCTGCCGAGTCAGGGGTCACCCGAAGCTGCTCTGGTGTGATGGGCAGATGGTCGGTGGGGGCGGTAGGAGGCCTCGGGCACCGTCAATTCCGTAGTTCAGCTCATTTTGATGATTTCAAATTTTTTATTGATTTATGGTCAGATCTTATTAGGTCATTGTTGTTCTTATCTCATATGGCTGGGGTGGTGCTCACACTGGGAACTATAGCACCGTCCGCGCTCCATTTTTGTGTTGTTTTCTTGTGCTTTCTTTGTTCATATTATCTCCAGTGTCGTTTTTTAGCCAACCGTCCATTTTGGTAGGATTGGTTTGGTTAAAATTAGATAATGTAATCCATAAATCCACTTAACAGAGCTCGACTAGAGGCCTGTGTGTGGCAATAGGGAAAGAGCCGACAGGAGGGGAGGACCTCCCACTGTCGATTGTTGTGGAAGCTCTCCGAGCGCTTATGTGCTTTACATGACCAGCCATCCTCTCAGTTATAGACCAGGCGACGGTGTCACCGTCAGTCATTTATAATATTAGTGAAGCTTAACTTTCTTTTTAGCTTATAGACAGGAATAGCTCTAATACTGTCTCACCACATTTTAATGCACCGTCTCTCATACTTCTTAGGGTATATGCACCCTCCTTTAAGTGATCTTCTCTCTGGTATATCAGTTATTTCTACAAAATTTTTGGCCTCCATACTTTTGGTAGCTCATCTGTAGGTCTTATATAAAAGGAGGTTGAAAAAAGATAAAGAATTCTTGGAAGACTTAAAATCTCTCTCTAGGTTGATGTTCCGTTTATCAACCCTCCTGAGGTACAGTTTTTCACTAAATCTGAATAAGCCTAATTGTATTGACAACCTACCTCTCATTTTCCCATGTTGGCCAGAAGAAAACCCTAAGACACGTGGTCAAGTGCTTTGATTCTAAATACCCGTGTGGTACCACTTGCTGGCTCCTTACTCAGTGGCAGGCTCATTAGTCGGCTCTTTACAAATGTTACTTCATTTGATTCTGATGGGATACTTATGAGATAGGCATTTTATTCCTAGCTTGCAAATTAGGAAACTGAAGCACAGAAAAAGTATTTGGGGGCAGCTATATAAGCATGAAATTTGTGGGCCCTTGACATTAGTGTATGTTGTTAGGAAAATGTGCTTGGGCATGTCCACCACACGAGTCTCTACAGTGAATGGCAGGTGGCTTCAGTGGCTGCAAAGCAGGGGTTTAAGCCGCTGTGTTCTCTAAGCATGCAGCACTTTACCTGCCTTCTGAAAAAAAAGAAAAACGGGAATTTGCACACGTGCAGTGTCCCTCTTTCCTTTGCCCCAGTGCCTCAGAGCTGGATGCCAGTCTGTGCGCACTTGTTCACGCCGGCTCCTTGCACAGCCCAGGTGGCAGCTGCCGGGGCCTGGAAGGGAGCTCGTGTACGGTAGCCGGGGCCCCTCGTGTTGTGCCTTCACCTGCCGTGGCGTCATCCCCTTTCCACTGTGCTTATCTTTGCTGGCAGAGAATCATTCTAAGAAATAGCTGTTTCCCTGTCCTCTGTCGCAGACCCACCGCCTGCCCCTAACAGCGGCTCTGCGTTCTGAGGGCACTGTGGGGTGCATAAACTAAGTAATTCTGAGTTATTTCTCTGAAGTCATATTTTAGTGATTTGTAATTTGTATTGTAAATTTTCAAAAAAAGACAACAAAAAACTTAAGAATAGAATGAATACCTATATACCACTTAAATTCAAGTCAATATTTTGCCATATTTGCTTTATCTCTTTTTTCTGAATGATTTATAGAGTTGCAGACATGATGACATTTAATTCCCAAATACTTCATTATTGTAGCTCCTAACAATAGGATGCTAACCTTAAAATATGGTCATTCTGTGACATAATGGCTGTGCCATTTTCATACATAAGAAAATTGACATTAATTTCCTAGTATCAGGTAATACCCAGAGCAATTACCCCACCAAAATGCAGTATATTTTCCCCCAAACTAAGATTCAGTCAAGTTTCATACATCATATTTGGTCGTTATATCTCAAATAGTTTAACGTTTGGACTTTTTGTTGTGAAGGATGATAGAATAAGAGATCTGGATGATTTTCAGAAAATATTTAAGTCCCATTTTACGTGAACGATAGCTTTTCAGATTAAATAGACTATTGATCTAGATCGTTCCGGTGGCTTCTCGCCTGGCAGTAAATGGGGCCGGATATGTTAAAGTTGTAAAGTATAAGAATCTCTAAAGTGTTCGCATGAACCACATCTTAACAGGGGCAGTTCGTCATCTGTAAATAGACAGGGACACTTAGTACTTTGATGCCGAATGTGTGAAACCATCTCGTAAGCAAATAGTGCATCGAGGGCTTTGTTTCAGCACCGCTAATGCATTATAATAGATTGAAATTAAATATGATTTAAGTGACAGGAAAATGGTACCAGCTAAGTAAATAATTGATTAGTCGCCCCCCCATCCCGTTTAACTTAGCAAGTTAAATCACAAGACGAATTGAAAGCTTGGTGGAAGCTCCTCTCCACATTTCAATCCTAATAAAAATTGTATTAAAGAAGAGAGAAAACCAGAAACTGCTCAGAGAAAGCGCGTGTCCCTTGCGGTGTCCCTTTGCACATGACATAGTGAGGGTCAGTGATGCTATGGAAGTCAAGGTAAGAAAACGGAGGTGCAGGAAATAACCATCCCAGAAAACACTAAAAAGTGCATCAGCGTTGCTTAGAACTCAACACATTTAGAAGGCAAGTGACAGCACATCTTTTTTGTTGTTTTGTTTTGTTCTAAATCATGATGAGATAAGTAGGGTCAGTATGACTTTAACGAAAGTTTTCTGGTCACTGCGTGGCTGCCACTAGGTTCCTGCATGACCTTGGGTCAGTCACTTCGCTGGCTAGTTGTTCGATTCTCCAGTTCCTCATCTGTAAATAAAAAGCTTGAACGGAAGATCTCTGAAGTACCTCCAGCTCTTCAAATCTAAGATTGTAACAGCTAGAAATCTCTATTGAGTAGTGCTGTCCTGCTTCCCGCGCGAAAGTATAACCAACATCTTTGTCATCGTGACCCTGCAGCACTGCAGTCTCTTCAAAGGATGGGCTTAGTTTATATTAAGTGTATATGATTTTGTTCTACTTCCTAAAGATGAGTAGTTTTCCCCTATCACTTCATTAGCCAGAATGTTGTATTAATCAGAATAGTCCATTCTGGGTCCATGCAGAATAAGATAAATTTCCTTGTAATTAGAAAAAGATTTACATATTTAAAAATGGAAGAACCACTAATACATTACAATTACTCCTTAAAAGCCCTTAATTCACAACAATTTGGCAACCTAAGAGAAAAAGCTGACCCTACGAATTCCCCAGAGCAATGTTGTGTTGATTTTAATTATGAAGATTGGCTCAGTATTTGTATTTTCCAGGTTGGCAGATTATGTCCTATATAGCCTTTATCAATTTTCTTAGAATTTTTAAAAATATTTTTTATTGATTTTAGAGAGAGAAGAAGGCAGAGAGAGAGAGAGAGAGAGAGAACCATTGATGAGAGAGAAGCATCGATCGGCTGCCTCCTGCATGCCCCCCACTAGGGAGTAAGCCCTAAACCCAGGCATATGCCCCAACCGGGAATCGAACCAGTGACCTTTTGGTGCATGGAACCAACGGAGCCACGCTGGCTAGGGCAGGTTTCTTAGAATTTTTAAACCATGTATTCTCCTTCATAAAATAGAAATTGTGCCTATGTCAAAGAGTAGTGAGGATGAAAAGAAATCAGGTATGTGAAGTGCTGACTGCGTAACAGGTGTTAACAAACGTAAATGATCAAATAGGCCGTAGTATCACTGAGTCCTTGGCAATTTCCTTCCAGGAGAGGGTCCTCCAACCAATGAGCATTATTAAGAAACAAACATGTTACATAATGTCATCACCTTAAATGTCTCACAACATTGGGTTGACTTTGTAGCACTTCACTCTCTAACTCATAACCTAAGAAAGGTAAGTACCTCCTCTTAGTTTATTGTCAAAAATACGAATATTCTAATTCAAGTGACAAGAATATTCTGTCTAGAAAAGATTGGCACTCATTCATTAACTCTTTCAATTCTACTGGCCTCAGGAATACTAATAGTAGCTGCCTTATCTTCAAATGTAAACATAACACAAAGAATCCACAAAATAGACCTTTGTTATAAATATTATTTCTTTATATTTGAATCTGGACTGGATCAAAGCATAGTTTCCGAAATATAAAAGCTACAAAGGGAAAAAGGCTGATAAAATTCAGGAATTATGCCCAACACTAGCATTACAACACAATTACATAATTTTATGACTTTATAAGGGATTTAGCATTTGTTTCCACAACAGTTGTGAGAAAAAGAACAGTCTGAATCTTCAACTCAACTTCTCACTTAGAAACGTGAATATATCCTTTAAGGGTCTTAAATGAAGACACCTCCAACACTAATAACAGTGAGAAATGCCAGCATCATTCATCTATCTCATTGGTTCCCTCCCCCTCTTTTTAAAGACCTGTTTATTGTCTTCTTTGTTGCTTTACAATTGGAAAAGTTTGGCTTTTAATATTTTCCAGGTTCATACAAGAAAATGTCTCTATTTTTGCTTCCTGTGTATGTTAATAGAGGTCAAAATGGCATTACCCTGTATAACCAGGAGCAGAGTCCCAACGCCTCTCCCCTCCCCCACCCTCCTCAATTCCACTCCCTTAGGGGCAGTAGTAAGAGTTTGTGATAATTTAGGCACAAAGCAGTTTCTCCCACACCAGCTTCAGGATTTGTCCAGACACAAGCATCAGCAAAGACAGTAACTCTGGTGACACTACTTTTTTGGTTGGAAATATTAGTGTTTTGGTTTTAATCAAAATTGCTCTTGATCTGGCTTTGAGGCCTTGGTTTACTCTGTCCCAGGTGAATGAAAATATTTGCTGTGAAAAACAGGTTATTAGTTTTATAGCCCTACCTACTTCAGTGCCTCTATCTAGAATACGAGAAGAGATATTAAATCTCAATTTTTAATAAAATTATTGACATCATTGGGGAGCTTTATAACACTTGACATTTGCTTTCAGCTTTGGGGGAAGGAGAGAGTAAATTGATTTGGTATTTATTTCCTAGTTGAAGTATGACAAGTTACTTTAAACATAAAATATGTGCACTGCCTTTGCATGCGATGAGCAGATGGGTTGTTGGTTCTGAAAATGAGCATAAATTTTAGAGCAAAATGGGTAATGTGATGATGCTAATAATATAATCTGATTGCTAAATGAACCTGTTTTATTATGCTTATCTTCAGATTGCCACCTAGACACCCTTAAAAATTGAGATAAAGTGATATTTGGACCCGAAAACACAGCTCATTGGTGAAAATACAGATCACTTAATGAAAATTAACTTCCTATCAATAGTGTGCTCCAGGTATTACTTTTGCTGCTAGAGTTTTAAAAAACTCTCAGAAAAACGTCTTTGAATGTGGGCTTCCTTCCAGAGACTGTCCATTTCCCAATAGAGTTTGCTTCTAGATCTTAATGACATTGAGATTTGGGGACAGGGTGGTGATGGAGTTGATAGCAGTTTGCTGGGAACTGGCAGGCCTGGGCCTGGAGAAGGCACAGTGAGGGTGAGGCTTGGTGGGACCGAGGACAGCCAAGCGTCCATCTGCACCTCTGTTACTACCTTGGCAGCTCAAGGCCTGGCATAATCTCTAGGTAATCAACAGGCAAAGGTTCCTAATGCAATGTGATGGATCTGCATCATTAGGTAAAAACCATGCTTATTAAAGTATCAGCTCGCCAAAACCATTTGTCACTGGCCTTTAAAGGGAACTGCTCTTTGAAAGCCTGGGGTCCTTTTTCCTGAAGTGTTGTCTCAATCAACAAGTTCCTTGGTAGGGCCATCAGATTGCTATGAAATTCTCTTGGAAAATGCCAGTTTCTGTTATAACCCACTTGCATTTTCAGGAAAGGGCCTACAAAACTTGTACCAAGGCCAGCTGAAATATTAATTTTATCTAGTTTCTAAACTGTGTGCGACAGACTGCCTGAATTCTCGTTTCTTGCCTTACGAAAGCCGAGGCGAGCTTATTTACCCCAGCAGTGTTCTTAATGTAGATGTTAAACTATGCGATAGATTTTTAAATGAATTTTTAATTACTTTATGCTATTCTGAGCTCATTGCAATCAGCAGCCATCTTGCTTGAGGATAAAACAAAACAAAACCAGCTAAGCTAGCTCCTGGGAGGAGCAAAGGCCTGAAAAAAGAAGCTTTGCAGGAATGGGGCACAGAAGCCCTTTGTCAGCGGCAGCTGCTCAACACCCTCCCCAAGCACAGGCCCAACCGCCAGAGGGTCCGCAGGCTCAGAGTTTTCCACTGATGGTTCCTCTTCTCTAATGAGGTCACCTCTCGGCACAGTAGGTGGGATGACTCTGCTAATGGGAGATTCAGAAATGCAGATTGCAATTGCTGTCTTTGTTTCCAGTTATCTCCCATAGTTTCCAAACAGCCCAAGGAGCTGGAAATGAGGACAGCTCCTCTATAAATATGCAGCAGAGCTAGATAGGACACATCCTTTATAGAGTGTCTCCTAAGTGCCTGGCTGTTCAGTGCTCTCTTTTCCTAGGAGCAGAGTTAAGGTGTAGGGGAATGATACTGGGCAGGAGTTCACAGGACATTTCTGTAACACTTAGAGCTGTGCCATTTACAATTTCATGTAGTCAGGGTAAGTCATGTACATCATGCCAATGAAAAACCCATGGCTCAGGGGGTTTAACTGACCTATTCCTTGGCCACCACTTTAGGCTTTATCGTCTAATCCAGGGAAATTTCTACTGGTGTGCCACAAGAATTTTTATACCTGACTATTTAGTCAGGAGCACTAACCTCTTTTCCCTTAGACTGTCAAATAAAAAAATGACAGCAGCCAACACTACAGTTAGTCATGAGTGAGTCAAAATTATACCTATTTTCTTTTGTCAGATCGGCAAAACATATATTTTTGGTGTGCCACAGAATTTTAGTAATTACTTTATATGTGCCATGAGATGAAAAAGGTTGAAAATTGCTGATCTGACATACAAAATGGAAATAATACCATCATACCTGCGCCACGGCTAAGTTTTGTCTGTGAAATGCTTTAAAAATGGATCAATCCTCTACAAATAGAAAGTGTCATAACGATTAGTCCTAAAATATGTATTTCTGTGAGTACCACACAGACCATGGAAGCAAATAAACATCTTCCCAACCCTCCTTTCACTTTTCTCACCAAAATCTGAGAAGAGAGCCCGAGTCAGGGACCACAGAGCCCTGGGCCACTCTCCGCAGCCACAGTCCTTGCTGTCAGAGCCCTGGCTGCTCTGCCCGCGTCCCCATGGCAACAGGCAGCCGCCCGCCCCTGGCTGGCCCGATCCAGGCCCGGCCAGCACTGGCTTGGTTATTTGTTGTTGTTTTGTTTGGCTTTTGTTTGGGGTGGGTTGTTTTGTTTTGTTTTTAATTAACCAGTACATACTCCGTGTCTCATTTGGATTTGCTATCATCTTAATTCCTGAATATTTCTTGGATCTGAATTGTAAACCAGTAATTCTCCTTTCCCCAGATATTTCTTCTTAGTGAGTCAGAATGCAGAACGCCAAGCAGGATTCTGCTTGAATCCCAGCCCACAGTTGATGAAGCGGGCGTTCGTCCAAGTGAAAACATTTGCTGGAGTCAGAGGCTCTGACCAAAAGCTTTTGTGCATCTTCCTACCTCCGATTTAATTAATGCACACCCGTCTGTATATATGTATTTATCAGGCACCATTATAGGTCCCTTCCAGCACGCTCCCTCAATCCTTACAGCAGCTGTGGGTAAAGGGCGTCATTGTCCCCTTTGTACGAAATGAAGACCCTGCAGAGTCTCAGAAAAGGAGCTCTGCCAATGCAAGGGCTCTTTCACGAGTGTCTGCTTCCCTGTACAGTCGCACTAACAGGTCTGTTCAGTCTGCTCAGGGGGGATCAGCGGTGACCGAGATCAAACAGAAGCCAGTGGCTGAGCACCTCCCCACCCCATCCTCTCACTTTGGGCTGAGAGCGTCAGCATTCTAGCTCCTCTCTAAGAGAATCATGCAACAACCAAATAGGACATCACTTTCTGGTCTCCAAGAGCAGATGGACCACTCAGGGACTTCCAAAGGGAAAGAGTCTGTGCTCTCTCCTCATTGAGAGTCCCAGGAGTCACTTTCGGTGCTTGGACTGTTTTGGATGGGGGCCAGGATCTCTCCTGGGCTCAGTGTGGACCGTGCCAGTACAGGAGCTCTCCTTCAAGACCAGGATGCACATCCCCACAGAAACTTTGGCCACGCTTATGCCCCCTGACTCAGTGGGGGTGGGTGGCATGCTGTTGAGCAGAACAATAACACGGTGAAAGACACAGCGATACCTCATTTTAGTGAGCTTCACTTTATTGCACTTTACAGATGTTGTGTTTCATTACAAATTGAGGGCAAGACCTACCACCAGCAAAAAGATTTCAGCTCGCTTTATTGCATACTCACTTTATTGCAGTGGTCTGGAACTGAGCCCTCAGTATCTCCAAGGCATGCCTGTAGTTCAGAAAGGATTCCTCTGAATGCCATATGCAAAATAGATTTTAAGGAGGAGATTGAACTCAGAGAAACCAACCAGGAAACCATTATAATAATCCAGGTAAAGGAGGCCAATGCTTAGTTGAGGATGGGGCAGAGGGAATGGGATAGAATGGGGTAAATGGAAGAGCAGATAGATGGAGGGAGGGTCAGAGGACTGGGAGATGGATTGAGGAGGTAGGTCTAAAACCTGCAAGATTTTAGAATTGGGTGGCTGAAACTAAAAGAGTGCTCCAGATGTCCACAATCTCTACCTCCCTGTCCTTCTCTAAGTAAAAGTGATTTTCTTTAAATATTAACAACAAAGATAAACTTATTTTTTTGCATTAGCTTTTTAGTGCCTCCTTTAATTGCTCATATTGTGACCTTACTGCTTTCTGCTACTTTTCATTGCAGATGGATTAGCTAAGTTTTGTTTCCCAGCCAGAGAACTAACTGAATTACTATTTATAATGCAGTTTCTATGGAAAATGAATTATAAATTTCAAACAGCCTTAAAGAATTTTGAAACCCAAACAGAGTTGTGTACTTTTTATTGCATTTTATTTTAAAAGAGATACTCTCGGAGTAGATGTGGAATTAACTCAGAAGAAAGGTGAAGCTGAGAAGCATACATTTGGGAATCATTTGCGTAAAAGTAAGAATTTCAAGGGTGGGAAAGATTGAAAGCGGGCGGTGGGAACGGAGGCAGCAGTGTGCACCATCTGTTCAGCTAGTTTACTACTGAAGGGAAGACAATCCGAGGACTGCTTCAGTTAGAACAAAACATGTAAAGCCTGAATCAACTTCTCTGTGGTACAAATTAATCTTTAAAAGATGAAAATAAATCACTATTTTAGAAAGGACCATTTCGTTTTATTTTTGATTCATTCAGTTTATTCAGGTGACATCAGTTAATGTCTTATACATGTTCCAAGTGTACAGCTCTACAATATGTTATCTGTATATCGCACTGTGTGCTCACCACCCAAAGTCCAGCCTCCTTCCATCGCCCCCCTACCCTCTTCCTCCTCCCACCCCCGTTCCCTCTGGTAACCACCACACTGCTGTCTGTGTCTATGAGTTTGTTTAGGTTGGTTGGTTGTTGCTTTCTGTTTAATATCTCACATATGAGTGAAATCCTATGGTTCTTACCCTTTTCCATCTGACTTTTTTCGCTTAGCGTGATGCTCTTAAGATCCATCCGTGTTGTCCGAATGGCAGTATTTCATTCACATGGCTGAGTGGCATTCCATTGTGTATATATATGTACCACATCTCTTTAGCCAATCAGACATCAAAGGGCAACTTACACTGTTTCTATGTCTTGGCTACCATGACTAATGCTGCAGTGAACATAGGGGTACGTATATTTTTACGAATAAATTATTTTCAGATTTGTCGGGTATATACCCAGAAGAATTGCTGGGTCAGATGGAGGCTCTATTAATTTTTTGAGGAACCTGCATGCTGTTTTCCATAGCGGCTGGGCCAATTTACATTTCCCACCAGCAGTGAATGAGGGTTTCTTTTTCTCCACATCTGCTCCAATACTTGTTATTTCTTGTCTTGATTTTTAAAATTTTGTTTTCACTTACAGTTGACATTCAATATTACATTAGTTTCAGTTGTGCAGCATAGTGCTTAGACATTTATATAACTTAAAAAGTAATCTCCCCATAAGTCTAGTACCACCTAGTTCTTGTCTTGTTGATAACAGCCATTTGAATAAGTGTGAAGTTGTATCTTACTGTGATTTTGACTTGCATTTCCCTAGTAGCCAGTGAAGTTGAGCATCTTTTCATATATCTGTTGGCCATTTGTATGTCTTCTTAGGAGAAGTGTCTGTTCAGGTCTTCTGCCCATTTTTTAAATTGGATTGTTTGGTTTTTTGTTATTGAGTTGTATGATTTCTTTATATATTTTGGATATTAGCCCTTTATCAGAGGTATTGTTTGCAAATATCTTCTCCCATTCGGTTGGGTGCCTTTTTGTTTTGTTGATAGTTTCTTTTCTGTGCAGAACTTTTTTAGTTTGATGTAAGTAGCCCCATTCATTGACATTTGCTTTTACTTCCTTGCCTTTGGGATCAGGTTCATAAAAGCATCTCTGAGACCAAGATCTATAGCTTTAATACCTATGTTTTCTTCTATGTGTTTTATTGTTTCAGATCTTGTATTTAAGTCTTTAATTTATTCTCGAGTTAATTTTTCTGTACTGTCTCAAAGAGCAGTCTAGTTTTATTTTTATTTTTGTATGTGGCTTTCCAATTTTTTTAACACCATTTATTGAAGAGGCTTTCGAATGGACCATTTTAAATGAACATATCTCGAGCCATGAAAATATGAATTAAGATATCAAACAATGTGAATGTACCTTTTGGGGAAAAATGAATTTAGTTGCATGTACTAATTTATAAATTGATTGAAAATCAATCCATTTGGTTGCAGCAAAGGGATGGTTGCATATGTAGCCTTGACTATATGGAACTGAGTCACTACGGAGCTCATGAGCTATCACACCAGCGCTCACATAGTATTTCCTGTGGAGAGTGTCATTTAAGATCCAAGTTACTATATTGGATTCAACTCATCAGGCATTTATTGTCTTTCCTATGCCAGCACCAACACAGGCATTGGGAGGGGAAAGAAGCACATGATTCTTTCCCTGCCATTAGGAATTTGTCATTCAGTTGGAGAGGCAAGACTAACACATGTAAGCGAATCAAAGAACATAATAGAGTTTGATTGGTTTCCAAATGGTCAAGCAGATTTTACTGTGGGGACATCAGGAAAGAGAGAGATCTCTGTGAACTGAAGCAGTCTAAGGAGACTTTCTGAATGAAGAGGGATTTGGGGTGAGTTTAAGTGGATTCAGGATAGAATATCATCAGACTAGTAATATGGGGAAAGATGTTCTGTGTGGGAAGGAAAGGCTGATCAGAGACAGACCCGAGGTTGAATGAGGTTTGCAGATGGAGTGTCTGCATTGGCAGAATAGTGGAGAAAGCCCTAGGTAGTTGAGGTGTGAGAAAGTGTGGAGGGCCTTGAATGCCTGGGTAAGGGAATTGGTTGTGATCTAATAGACAATAGGAGCAAGATATGGCTGACAAGCCAATGTGGTATTGAGCGCAAAATTTCAGAAGTAGGAGCAAAGCCAGATAGGGTCCAGCTGCTCCTCATCAGGACATGGTCAACCACATGGATGTTCTGAGGTGACAAGCTTAAGAATAATGACTTTGACAGGCATCTGGCTGGCACCTAAATCAAAGATCCAAATCCTAAATGTACACGGGGAATGCACTTAACCTGAAAATGCCAGCTGAACCAAATTGAGAGAAATATAGAGTCCAGATAGAAAAACGCTAGCAAAACAGAGACTGAGCTGAAGGCCCCTGTCCTTTGCAGTTACAACCCAGTTAGACAGTACACATGGGAGCTCAAGAGAGAAAGTAAAGCCAAATTGAATTGACCATCTTCATGGTCCTGAAATCATTCCTTGTAAGTGGAGATGTACTCTCTGCTGGGGAGCCTGAAGGTGACAAGTCAATTCGATACGGTCAGGAGACATTCCGCTGCTTTACAAATTCAGTGAATTTCCACTTTTAAGCCAGCTCAGCATTGGGTGGAAAAATACCTGGAACCGCCTGCCTGGGGCATGTTTTCTAAGACCCAACACTCAGCCCACTATTGAATAAAGTTGAAATGATGGAAGAAAGGAATCTTCTCCGTCTTGCTAATCCTTGTCTTCCATTTCTGTCATCAACTTGCCTGGAAGGCTCTTCATGCAGGGGCAAGATTTGACTGGAAGCCCCGGACCCACACCAGTGTCTCGTCCGCTTTCAGTTCTGCTTAGCCTGGTCACTGCCCTTGGTTGCTATGGTTAGTTCTTATTCCCAGGGTGCAGCGAGTGCATAGCTAAATCCCATGAGCCCGCCAGCCCAGAGCCTTACTGGGCTCAGCAGCTCACTTGGGGAGGATAGAAAATGGATGTTACGAGGCAACCATGGACCATAAGAATCCCCAGCAGGGCCGCAGGGTCAGGGAGTGGGAGGTGAGGTGGACAGAGATGCGCTGGATCCTTGATCACCTCTAACACTGGACTAGCCCCATTTCCACCGTGCTCCACTTGTGCATTTCTGCTTTGGGCACTATGGTTTCCATTTCTTTTTTAACAAGTGGAAACGACAACTGCTACATATCCCTTTGGCATCTTTTCTTCTCCAAGCTAACATATGAAACAAGTCAGTGTAGCATGTTCTAAAAATACTCAGATATGCTCAAAAATGCATATCTCCAACATGTTCTACAGAGCATTGCCTTGGCAGCAAGCATCACCTTTTTAGGCTTCTGCTTTTTATGTTCCAGGGTCATCTGTAACCAAGTTGATTTTGCTTTTGTGTATGTTCTCTGTGACTTTGTCCCTCAGTTATAGGAACATGAACATTTGTAACTGCCATTTATTCATTCAACTTAAAAAAAAATGTATTGAACACCCATTGCTACTAGGTATACTAAAAAGATAAAAAATTTGGTACCTTTCTCGAGGAACTTACAATAAAACAAGGAAACAGACAAGTGACCAGTAATCGCCACATCTTGTGACAAGTCCTATATAGACACCATGATGTTCAGTAGGAGCTTGAAAGAGGGTTTTAAGGATCTGAGAGGAATTCATTGTAGAAAATGGATTTTGCAGTACATCTTGGAATTCATGAGAAACACTGCAGTGAAGAAAGGAGCTCCTTCCAGGAAAGGAAGGAGCAGTAGTGATCTGACGCGGCATGGTGGCCTGGAGGGAGCTGCCAGCAGCTCAGTATGCTTAGGCCAGGGAGCATGTGTGAGGAGTGACTGGGGACACAGACGGAATGACACTGTCAAGGACGTTTATCCCATATTAGGAGCTTTTACTTGGTTACCTTATTAGCTGAGCTAGCTGGTCACTGCAAAGTGTTAAGAAGGGAAATAACAGCATGATATATGTGCTTTACCAGGCGACTCTGATATAAGAGAGAGGAATGATCTGTAGAGGGTACGTCAGTGTAGACGTACTGCAAAAGCCAGAAGCAGGGGAACCAGATAGGTTTAGATTCAGTTGCTGATAGTCTAGGTGAGCTCTCGAAGAGCTTAAACTCCAGCAGTGCACTGATTTAGAGGAGAGGACTGCGGGAAGAGGTGTTTAGGAAGAAGTGACAGAATGTACTTACTGGGAATGGGAGGGCGTGTGTGTGTGTGTGTGTGTGTGTGTGTGTGTGTAGTAGGTGTGATGGAGATGATGTTTCCCAGGACTCTGGTTTGGACAGCTGGGTAGATAGTGACACCATTAAAAATATGAGTAAAAGAGCTGGTTTGGGAAAGATACTGAGTTGAGTTTGGTTAGAGGTCGGCTTTCAGGTGGAAATTTAAAGTGGACAGTTGTCCCTATGAGTCTGCAGCTAAGGAGAAAGGCCTGAGCTAGGCAGGTCAGTTTGGGAGCATGTCTTAAGTGTGCAGGTGACAGTGAGGGTGACAGGGAGGTGATCACGGGGAAGAGGGGAAAGAGGCAGGTTCGCCACCAGATCTGAGTCTGAGTGCTGGGTCTAACGCTGTGCTGTGTGGCGTTGGGAAAGTTGTTTCACCTCGCTGAGCTTTACTTTTCTGGCATATTAAATTGGAATAAGGGGAAATACCTTAAGGCATTATTTGGTTATTTATTTAGTTGTTGATTCAACAAATATTTATTGAGTATGTGTTTGGACATGGGAATACAACTGTGAAAAGAACAGCGATTCATACTGTGAAAAGAACAGCGATTCATGCTCCGAACGAACTTCCAGTCTTTCTTTAATCATGGGCATGAAGGAGGGAGCCTGCTGGCCTCACTTTTCTTTGCAGAGAAGGAGGTAAGGCGTATGCTGAGAGGTGGGGCAGAAGGGCAGGTCGCGAGGGAATGTGGAACGGTTTAAACTGGCCACTGCGGGAATGAAAGGGTGAAGAACAGTGAGCCAGAGAAGGGTTGTGAACGATGCTGAGGACGCACGAAGGCTGGAGGTCAGATGTTACAGGCCATGAGGCGGGGGTTTCCTCCAGCCGTCCCTGTTATCTCCGTGCCCGATCATTTCGGCCCTTGGAGGTGGCTCGATAGCGGTGGCGGCACAAGAGGCAGATGAGAGAGCGAAGGATGCTAGCAGGACAGCGAGGGATTGGACTGAATAGGAAAAAAAGTGGAACCAAGTGAAAGCCAGAGTGGGCGACACTAAATGGCTCAGTAAGATAAGAGCGAAGGTGTCCATGGACGATGGGGCGGGGGAGAGGACGCAGGAGGACCCCTTACAGACCTGGCTCTGCAGTTCCAGCAGGCGACGCTGGGCCTGAGACGGAAACGTGGCAGTGGGGAGGGGAGAAGGGACGCTGTGGGGGGTGCTTCAGAGCTGTGACGCAAGTCCACAGGACTTCACAGCTGGGAGCAACAGGTATATGACATGAATGAAAGCGGGTTGAAATGTTAGGCTCCTGAGGGGAAGATATTAAAAGAAAGAGGGAGCATGGACGTGGAGAAGGGACGTAAGAAGTTTTGTGTGGAGCACCTTCGTGTCGGGTGCCAGCTCTCCACCCAGGTGAGATGCACAGAGCAGACAGAAGTGGAAAATGGTACTTTAAAGAGAGCGAGGTGAGGACCAGAAATACATAGCTGAGAGTTACTCACTGTTGGCTGTGCGGACGACTCACGTAGGGAGGAAGAGCAGGCCAGGTGCCAGCAGGCAGGCAGGGAGCAGGATCGGTCAAGACCTGGAGACCGCCTGAGTTAAAAATAAGCGCCCTCCGAGCTCGCTGATCCCCAGGACCTGGGCAGGGAAAGCAGTAGCCTGAGGTCGAGGGAAGATGCTTTAGAAAGGGCAGACTGGGGTGTTGTGGCTTCGTGGAAGGAGAAATCAGGGAAGAGAGAGAGAACACACGCAAAGAGCTGCGCCTTGGACCAAGTGGGGACCAAAGAGGACAGTCGTGCATCCTTACGCCTCCGAGAGTCAGAGATAGACGTGAGTGGGGAGCGTGGCGTGTTGCGGTAGAGAAGCTGGGAGTCTGGTGGGCTCCGTGGGCTTGTCAGAGAAACGCTCACATCTGACAGGGCAGGTGGAGTGGGGGCTGGGAGCACGGGGAAGGGCGTCTGTCCCGCGTGGAGGAGGCAGGATGAGCGCATGTCCTCGTTTGTCCCGCAGAGCCATGACTTGGGCCTGTTGTTCCGTCGTGATTGTATTAACTGTACCCTTTTCACTTTTACTGGGTCCAGTTGGGAAGATATGTTGCAAGGTTTCCCTACGAGAAGCAATGAAGACTTAAAGGCAAAAGACGGTTCCCTAATCAGAAAAACGAACAGTGTAAGGCCCAGTGGCAAATGCTGCTTAAAACCCTGAACCGTGCAGCGCTTTAATTCGCACTTTTGGGGCCTACGGAGCAGTGCTTGGCTCGAAGGACTGGAGCACCTAAAGCTTTTGAAATTTAGTTAATTAAAACTTGATTGCTGAGCAGATGCCCACACCCAAACTGAAAATGTTCCAAGCTTTAGTTTCGCATCAAACAAACCAAATAAATGACAGTTTTGTATTCGTATCGGTTATGTTTGGAGCAGTTGCCAGGGCAGTCTTCCATCCTGCTTGCTCCTGCTTTTTTGGTACGTAATACTCTTACTAGTGACACACTTAGGCGCATTGTGTTGTTAGGCAGTCTGCGTTTTTTAAAATCACTGTCTAGATCAGTGATTTTCAACTGGTGCTCATCAAGAATTTTTAACACCTGCAATACCTGACTAGTCAGGGCACTGACCTCCTTTCCCTTAGACTGTCAAATAAAAAAATGACAGGAGCCAGCGCCACAATAGCCATCGGGCCTGAATTAATCAAAATGAAGCCTATTTTTTTTCAGATCTGCAAAAAATATATTTTTTGGTGTGCGGCGGAATTTTAGTAATGACGTGAAAAGGGTTGAAATTCGCTCTTCTAGATCATCTCTTAATCTTTTGACCTCAGTCTCCTTAATGTTCCTAAAAATGATTATACTCCCTAAAGCTCTTTTATCTATCATTTAGGTTCCATGAATCAATACTTATGGTAATAAGAAATAAAATTGAAAAAAATATATTTATTTAACTCCTTTAAAAATAGTTACAAATAATGTTTTATAAAAAATAAACGTTTCAAAACAAAAAATTGACAAGAGCAGTATTGTTTTACAGTTTGCAGATCTCTTATAATATCTGTCTTAAAAACAGCTGGACTCATATCTGCTTCTGCATTCAATGTAAGGAATATATTGTTCTTGCGGGAGAGTGTGAAGGAAATCCAGCCTCAAGCAGAAGAATGGGGGAGTGCTGGAGTGGGCTTCTAAGATAATTGGGAATATTCTTTACACTACACCAACACTTGACAAATGGCAGCTGCTTTAAGTTAGTTGCAATGTGGAATCTGAAATCATAAAAAGTAGATTTCTGCACTGTGTTGCATTAAAATACACTGGTTTGGCAGTGCTTTGAATGTATCATTTACTCATACATGATTTTATAATAGCTAATTGGGCATTTAGAAAATAGTGGTTCACTGAACTATGCAGACCTTCCAAATATTGATGCATTTCATTGTTAACATTTAAAAATTGTGTGTGTTGATGTCACTGGGATTTCATCAGAATGGTCTTTAAGTATTAGAGAGCTGCTAAACTCATGTTGGTGGGTACAGCTTTTCCAAAATGCTAATTTTAACTTGAAAACTTAAATTTTATTTTTGGCCACAAATACTGCCAAGTATTTTCTTTAAAATGACAGACTCACTTTACTCATTTTTGAGAAAATGTCTTCCAGATATCTGTGTTCTGAATGGCCTTAGTTTGTGTGTCAGTAGTTATTTCAAGTAAAAACGATGACCCATGAAAAATGGCGCCAGGTGAGCCCACAGCTCAGTTGCACAAATGTCTTTCCTTAAGCACCCACATGCTCAGTACACAGCGCAAGTGCTTTCTATGCTCTTCCATTCTTGTCACGCAAAATGTTACGAAGATGCGTAGTGTAATTCCACTCTTCTGCCTCTTGTCCTGATCTTTACCCCTACTGCAATAAAGCAATCGCTCGTATACTACATTATCTAGGTTGCTTTTTATTTATTTATTTATTTATTTGTATTTATTTATTTATTTATTTTTAAATATATCTTTATTGATTCCAGAGAGAGGAAAGAAGAGGGAGAGAGAGAGATAGAAACATCAATGATGAGAGAGTCATTGATCAAGCCCGCAACCGGGCATGTGCCCTGACCGGGAATCGAACCCTGATCGCCTATATCCTAGGTTGATGCTCAACCGCTGAGCCACACCCGGCCGGGCTAGGTTGCTTTTTAAAAGAACTTCTGTAAGTTATGGTTCTACTAGCCAAATTATGGAGCCCACTAGGGGCCACAGTCAGACTTGATTCCTTCTCAATTCTTAGTACATAGCGCGGGGTTGTGTGGTAGATACACTGTACACAGTTGTTGAGTGAACATTGGGCAGAGTTGACAAGAGCATCTCCTAATCTTTGGTTTAATTATGGTTATTTAGGGCTTATTTTTGCTAGGTTGACTTATTAGGTCAAGCAACATTACCCAAAACAGTAAACATCGTAATGGCTTTATCTAAAATAACAAGTTTCTGTTTGAAGTAGATTTCTTCAGTAACAAATAGCATTACACTATTTCTAACCATGGTTAGTTATATCTAGAGGCCTACACCACCAATTGAAAGCTAAAACTCAGCATGTCTTTTAATGTGAGATGGAATGTTTAAGGTAGAGCATAGGCCTCTGTTGAATAGCGATTTATTTAATCTTTCTAAATTATATATAAGTGCCTGCAGGAGCTACATCAAATTAAGTCTCTAACGTAATGGTCTGCTGCAGTTTAATCGTAAAATGTAACAAGGTAACATTTAAAAAAATTTATTAAATTTATTGGGGTGACATTGGTTAATAAAATTATATAGGTTTCAAAGGGGACATCTGTAATACTTTCAACAATAAAGGTAAATTTTAAAAAATATGTAGGTTTCAGGTATATAGTTATATAATACACCATCTATTTATTATATTATGTGTTCACCACCCCAAATCAAATCTCCTGCTATCACCATTTATCTCTTACCCTCTTCTACCTCCCCCCATCCCCCTTTACCTCTGGTAATCACCACACTATTGTCTGTATCTCTGAGTTTTGTTTGTTTCTTTTGCATTATCCCTTCATCTTTTTCACCAATCCTCCCAAGCCCCCTCCCTTCTAACAGCTGTCAGTCTGTTCTCTGAATGTGAGTCTGTTTCAGTTTTGTTTGTTAGTTTATACTGTTCGTTAGATTCCACATATAAGTGAAATCATATGGTACTTGTCTTTCTCTGACTGGCTTATTTCACTTAGCACAATACTCTCCAGGTCCATCCACTCTGTTACAAAAGGTAAGATTTCCTTCTTTTTTATTGTGTTAATGTCACACAGCTTTTTTATCTGCTCATCTACTGATGGGTACTTGAGCTGTTTCCGGATCTTGGCTGTTGTAAATAACACTGCAATGAGCACAGGGGTACATATATTCTTTCAAATTAGTGTTTCGGGTTTCTTCGGATAAATTCCCAGAAGTGGAATCGCTGTGTCATAAGGCAGTTCCACTTTCAATTTTTTGAAGAAACTCCACACTGTTTTCCACAGGGGCTGCACCAGTCTCCATTCCCACCAACAGTACACCAGGGTTCCCTTTTCTTCACACCTTCGCCAGCACTTTTGTTTGTTGATTTATTGATGGTGGACATTCTGACAGGTGTGAGGTGATATCTCATTGTGGTTTTAATTTGCATTTCTCTGATGATTAAGGACATTGAGCATCATTTCATATGTCTATTGACCATCTGCATTTCCTCTTTGGGGGAGTACCTATTCAGGTCCTTTGCCCATTTTTAAAGTGGATTGTTTGTTTTTTTGATGCTGAGTATTAAAAGTTCTTTATAAATTTAGGATATTAATCCCTTATCAGATGCATCATTGGCGAATATGTTCTCCTGTTTAGTAGGTTGCCTTTTCATTTTGTTGATGGTTTCCTTTGCTGTGCAAAACTTTTTAGTTTGACGTAGTCCCACTTGTTTATTGTTTATTTTGTTTCCTTTGCCCAAGGAGATACATCAGAAAAAATATTTCTATGAGAAATGTCCAAGATTTTACTGTCTATGTTTTCTTCTAGGGTTTTTATGGTTTTGTGACTTACATTTAAGCCTTTAATCCATTTTGAGTTTATTAATGGTGTAAGAAGGTGGTCTGGTTTCACTTTTTGCATATATCTGTCCAATTTTCCCAAGACCATTTATTGAACAGACTGTCTTTACCCCACTGTATGCTGTTGCCTAATTTGTCAAATATTAACTCACTGTAATAGGCAGGGGGTTATTTCTGGGCTCTCTATTTTGTTTCATTGATCTATATATCCATCAGTTTTTATGCTAGTACCATGCTGTTTGATTACTATGGCCTTGTAGCATAATTTGATATCAGGTAGTATGATTCCTCCAACTTCATTCTTTTTTCTCAATATTGTTGTGGCTACTAGAGGTCTTTTGTGCTTCTTTATAAATTTTTGGAATATTTGTACTTGTTCTGTGAAATACGTTATTGGTATCTTGATAAGAATTACATTGAGTCTGTAGATTGCTTTGGGTAGTATGAATATTTTAATGATGTTAAGTCTTCCTATCCATGAATATGGTATATGCTTCCACTCATTTGTATCTTCTTCAATTTCTTTTTTCACTGTCTTATGATTTTCTGAGTACAGCTCTTTTACATCCTTGGTTAAATTTATTCCTAGGTGGTGGTTTTTTTTTTTTTAAATGAGAGTGTTTTCTTAGTTTCCCTTTCTGATACTTCATCATTGGTGTATAAAACTGCAACTGATTTCTGGATATTTATTTTGTGTCTTGCTACTTGACTGAATTCATTTATCAGTTCTAGTAGTTTTTTGGTGAAGTCTTTAGGGTTCTCTTATATGTGGTATCATGCCATCTTCAAATGATGACAATTTTACTTCTTCCTTTCCAATTTGGATGCTTTTTATTTCTTCTTCTTGTCTGATTGCTGTGCCTAGGACTTTCAGTACTATGTTGAAAAAGAGAGTTGAAAGTGACATCCCTGTCCTGTTCCTGATCTTGAGGGAAATGTTTGTAGTTTTTGCCCATTGTGTATGTTGTAGGATGTGGGTTTGTCATATATGACCTTTATTACGTTGAGATATGTTCCCTCTGTCTCCACTTTGCTGTGAGTTTTTATCATAAATTGGTACTGGATTTTATGAAATGCTTTTTCTGCATCTATTCATATGATTATGTGTTTTTTATACTTCATTTTGTTTATGAAGTATAAAATAGAGGGAGTTATGTTTACTCCATTTTTCTTGTATTATGTGTATTGATTTGCAGATATTGTACTAACCTTGCATCCCTGGAATAAATCCCACTTGATCATGATGTATAATCTGTTTAATGTATTGCTGTATCTAATTTGCTAATATTTTGTTGAGAAATTCAGCATCTGTGTTCATCAGGGATATTAGCCTGTACTTTTCTTCTTTCATAGTGTCTTTATCTGGTTTTGAAATTAGGATAATGTTGTCCTCATAAAATGAGCTTGTGAGTCTTCCTTCCTCTTGAATTTTTTGGACTAGTTTGAGGATAGGTGTTAGTTCTTTGAGTGTTTGATAAAATGCACCTATAAAGCCATCTGGTGCAAAACTTTTGTTTGTTGGGAGATTTTTGATTACTGCTTCGATTTCACTAGTTGTAATCTGTCTATTCAGATCCTTATTCAGTTTTGAAAGACTGTATATATCTAAGGATTTATTCATTTCATTCAGATTGTCCAATTTGTTGGCATATAGTTGTTCATAATATTTTCTTACAATCCTCTGTATTTCTTTACTGTCAATTGTTACTTCTCTTTCATTTCTGATTTTATTCCCTCTATTTCCCTCATTTCTGATTTTATTCCCTCTATTTTATTCCCTCATTTCTTCCCTCTATTTTTCTTGTTGAGTTTAGTTAAAGGTTTATCAATCTGTTTATCTTTTCAGAGAACAAGCTATTGGTTTCGTTGATGTTTGTATTGCTTTTTTTAGACTATTTTGTTTATTTCTGCTCTGATCTTTATATTTCCTAATACTCATTTTGGGCATTATTTGTTGTTCTTTATCTAATTCCTTTAAGTGCAATGTTAGATTTTTTAATTTGAGATTTTTCTGTTTCTTGATATAGGCCTGTAATGCTATGAATTTTCCTCTTAGGACTGCTTTGCTGTGTCCCATAGATTTGGGGTTGTTGTGTTCTCATTTTCATTTGTTTCAAGGTATGTTTTGATTTCTTCTTTGATCTCATTGTTAATCCATTCATTGTTTAGTAACATGTTATTTAGCCTCCATGTCTTTGTGTGTTTTTCAGTTTTTTTCTTGTGATTGATTTCTAGTTTCATAACATTATGGTCGGAGAAGATGCTTGATATGATTTTAATCTTAAATTTATTGAGACTTGTTTTGTATACTAATACGTGGTCTATCCTAGAAAATGTTCCATGTGCACTTGAAAAGAATGTATGTTCTGCTTCTTTGGGGTAAAATGCTCTGAAGATATTAATTAAATCGATCTGGCCTAGTATATTATTTAAGGCCACTGTTTCCTTGTTGATTTTTTCTGTCTAGGAGATCTATCCATTGATGCCAATGGGCTGTTAAAATCCTCTACTATGACTATATTACTGTCACACTCTTTTTTCATGTCCATCAAGATTTTGTTTACATATTTAGCTTATCCTATGTTGGGTGCATAAATGTTTACAAAGGTTCCATCCTCTTATTGGATTGCTCCCTTTATCATTATGTAGTGTCTTTCTTTGTCTCTTACTAAAGTCTATTTTGTAGCATATTAGTATTGCTACTCCAGCTTTTTTCCCATTGCCTTTTGCATAAAATATCTTATTTCATTCCTTTGCTTTTAGTCCATGTGTATCTTTCATTCTGAGGTGGCTGTCTTGTAGACAGCATATATATGGGTCTATTTTTCTTATCCATTCATCGACCTTGTGTCTTTTGACTGGAACATTTAAGCCATTTACATTTAAAGTGATTATTGATACATATATATTTATTTCCATTTTATTCTTGTAACTATGTTTCTCTGTTCTTCTCCTCCTCCTTCTTCCTCTTCTTCTTCTGGAAGGCCCTTTAACATGTCTTGTATACTGGGTTGATGGTAATGACCTCTCTTCACTTTTTTTTTTTTGGTCTGAGAAGTGCTTATTTCTTCTTCAATTTTAAATGATACCCTTGCTGGGTAAAGTAGTCTTGGTTGTAGGTTCTTGCTTTTTATGTCATTTGATTATTTCTTGTCAATCCCTTCTGGCCTGAAATGTTTTTGTTGAGAAGTCAGATGTCAGTCTTATGGGAGCTCTCTTGTAGGTAACTAATTGCTTTTCTCTTGCTGCTTTTAAGATTCTCTCTTTGTCTTTAACCTTTGCCATTTTAATTTTGATGTGTCTTGGTGTGGACCGCTCTGGGTTCATTTTTGGGGAGACTCTCTGCACTTCCTGGACTTGTGTGTCTTTTTTGTTTACCAGGTTATGGAACTTTTCAGTCATTATTTCTTCTAAAAGTTCTCCATCCCTTGCTCTCTCTCTTCCTTCTGTTACCCCTATGAGCTGGATGTTGCTATGCTTTACATTGTCCCAAAGATCCCTTAAAATATCCTCATTTAAAAATATATATGTATTTTTGGTTTTCTTGATTGGGTTTTGTTTTCTACCTTATCTTCCAGATCACTGATTCAATCCTCTGCTTCATCCAAACTACTATTTATTCCTTCCAGTGTATTTTTCATTTCAGATATTATAGTCTTCATTTCTGATTAGTTCTTTTGTCCTTGTTCAAACTGTTCTAGTTCTCACTAAGTTTCTTCAGCATCCTTATAACCATTTTTCTGAACTCTATATCTGATAAATTGCTTGCTTCCATTTCATTTAGCTCTTTTGATGGAAATTTCTTCTGTTCTTTCATTTGGGGCCTGTTTCTTTGTCTCCCTCATTTGGCTGCCTTTTTGTGTTTGTTTCTATGTGTTAGGTAGATCTTCTATGACACCCAGTCTTGGTAAAGTAGCCTTATGTTGTAGGTGTTCTGTGGGACCCAGTGGTGCAATCTCCTTGATCTCCTGAGCTGGGTACGCCAGTCTTGATTGTTATCAGCCCATGGCATTCACCCTCATGCTGGCTGACTGTGAGGATCAACCCTCACCACATTGTATGAGCTGCTGTGCATGTGCTGACTACATGAAGTGAAATTTGCCTCAACAAAGTCAGTGCCTGCAGAGATCTTTCTTTGTGTATGTGTCCTGTGAAACTAATTGGATCTTGCTATGATACTGTCTGAAACTAGCCACTGGGTGTGTCAGTTCTGGGGCCTCTTGGGAGGGACTCTGGTGCATGCTAATGTCCGATGCTGCCTGTGACTGTTCCTGTGCGGGAGCTATAAAGTGATCCACAGTTTGTGGTTGCCTCTGCTGGGCATGGGTGTGCACGGGAAGGACCAAGCTGTGCACCAAGGCCATATTTTATGAACACCAGGTCTGGAGGCAAGTCAGCAAATGTCTGAAAGCATCCCGAGATCTTCCTCCTCCTCCCTCCACCTGCTTGTTAGATTCAGTCAGTGAAAAAGCCTCTGGCAGTACTCGATTTGCATGAGGTAGGTTCTCAGTGAGTTACCAGGTAGGAGCAAGTGGTGTTCATCAGATAAATACAGGCCTAATCTCGATGCTAGTGCTGGGTCTGAAGCCACCCAACAAATGTCCCAGGGTATATACCAAGTCTGACTGTCAGCTGCTGAGTGTTTGCTCCTTTGTGGTGTGGCTGGATTTCAGCTAGTCATCAGGGTGAGGCCAGAAGAATTTATGAGACCCAAACAGACCAAGATTTGGCCATGTGAAGGAAGGGCTCTGCACCAGTTGTGCATGGGGAAAAAAAATATCTCCTGTCCTATGGCCACACCACTTAGTCTATCCCAGATTCTTCCCAGAGCCCAGTCTCTGCAGGATGGGCTGGCAGGAGTTTGGTAGATGGGCCTAGTGGATCTCCTGTAAGGGGGACGTGCTGGTCATGCTTGGAGGAAGGTGGAGGGTGTCGCCCCCACCCCAGAGCCACACAACTCAGTTTGTCCCAGATTCTGCCCAGCCCTCAGCAGGGCAGAGCCAGGCCAGCAAGAGTTGAGAGGATGGGATACTGGGAGCCTGAATGGGACTAGCAGATCTCTCGTAAGGTGGAGGTACCAGTCAGGTTCATGGGAAAATGGGGGGAATGACCCCTGCTCCAATGCCACACAACTCAGTCACTAACATCCCCTGAGTCTGCCCAGACCTCTACACCTTGGCCCAGGCAGCTGACTCCTCAGTAGGGCATAAGCTGCACAGTGAGGGGTGGCAGGGAGTCCAAAGGATGGGGAAATTGCTTTCCCCTAGGTTGATGGTGTATGGAGGGGAGTGCTGCACCCAAGAAGGATGGTGCCTGCGGTGTGGGAGAGTGACTCAGCACAGGGGTCCTGGCAGCTGACCCTGGCTTTCTCCCCAGAGCCACAAACCCCAGACTCTCTTCACACAACTTTAGTTTGCTCCACTCTTCCTCTGCCAGAGCCCAGGATGACTGGCTGCAAACAAGGTGTTATGCTTTGGCCTTTACAAGGGCACCTGTGTCTCTGGCAGACTCCTTCCTCTTGGTGACTGATGGAAACCCCTGCTTTTCACAGCCAGATGTGATGTGGGCCCTTCTTCCCGGCTCTGGAGCTCTGGGCAGGGAGCTGGCTTAGGGTTGAGACCCCACACTTCTCAGGGGGATCCTTTGCAGCTGAGATATCCCTCTTGCATCTGAGCTGTCACCTGTGGGAGCAGGGCCATTCCTTTTCCCATCTCCACCCTTCTTACCAGTCTCAATGTGGCTTCTTCTGTAAATCCTTGGTTATAAGACTTCTCTTCAGCTAGTCGTCAGTTGGTTATTCAGGTTGATTATTCAAGATATCTTTTAAAAATTTGCATTAGTACGTTTTCTCAAATTTGATGGTCAGGAATATTGCAGTTTATAATCAGGAGTTACAGTCTACATTTCACATATTTAAATTGGATATATTTGTTAAATTAAATGTTTATGTAATTTAACAGTTCACTTCTGATGTGTGTAGGCATCAATTAGAAATAAAATGATACTTGATAATTGGGAAATATTCAATTGCAGAAATGTTTACAGTATCATGTGTCTGTTTTCAACTCACCCATCTAGTACCACTCTCTGGACAACTGCACACACTTTGGTGAAATGTACTAGATGCTACAAAGAATGAGGAAAGTCTGCAGTGTGACCTTTATAGTTAAGGATTTAACTGTCCTTTCAGACTGTACATGTAAACATATATATTAGTTATTTTTAAGAGAAAATTCAGTTCAAGCTTTTAGCAACCTGATTTTTAAAATATTTTTCATTGTCCCCAAAAGGTAATCAGTTGTTATTCATTACTGCATGTAGCTCCCTCCTCCCCACTGCGCTTGAAACCTGTTCCACTTGGACCTGCTGATACCATGCAGACAGAGCCATGAGTGCCTGATGCCTGGAGAGACTGGCCAGCAAGAAGGCTCTGGTTTGCAGCTGATGTTATTTCTATCAGCCCCTGAGGTCACACATGGGGGCAGACCCTGCTGAGTCTCCTCTGGCAGCCTTTGAACAGCAAGTTTCGGAACGCAGTGTTGGACAATCTCTCACCACATTGGAGTTGACAGTATGAATGTGGTCATGTAGCTAAATGGTGTTTCAGAGAATGAGACTGTACCTCCTCTTTAGTTCTGCTGCACCCCAGGTTACCAGCCGCCCCAGTTTCCATGGGACTGTTCCAATTGCGAGACATGAAGTTCAAGGCCCCTTTGATGTTGCCCAATTTTTCTGGCACTGATACAATATCCCAAATCTTGCACAGTGGGAGTAAACTTGGAACTGTAGAGTTTTGCAGAAATTATGAAAGAATCGGACACAACTGGTGTTATTGATCTTCAGTGAAGAGAAACTCCAGAGCATTTCTTCCTGAGTTGGGTCTATTTTCTGCCAAAAGCAGCCAATGCAAAGCTTCAATCGCATTTGGCATTTTTTGTTGAAAACTGCGTGTGTTATTGTGCCAGTGGTTGCCCTAGGTGTTCGTCATGAGCACTTAAAATGATTGCTTTTGCAGTTGCAGATGGCTGTGCCAGCTCCAAATAAAGAGGGTCACAGAGGGTTCTGCTTGTACAGTGCGGTTTCTAGAAGGAATTCACCGCTGATCGTACAATGAGGCATACTGGGCTCTGCTGACCCAGGGAATTTGTACAAGGTTAAATCAGCCATGAATTATGTCTGGGCCTTGTCTGCTTTTGTGATAGTTGCTCTAGGGCTTTATTGAGAGTCTGGATTAAACTCTATGTTCTTGTCCATTGAGATATGCAGCCCCCGCTTCCTGTGTATGTATCGGGTAAGCTCCGTTGCTGGAATGCATGGGGAGTCTGCAGGTGTGCTCTGCTTTCACTTCCATCTCACAGAGAAGGGAGTTGAGGGACAAGATCATTGAATTACACTTGAGCTCAGTGTACACAGACAGCCCATGTTAGAAAATGGAGATTTATGCTACCAGTGAGAGGAGGTCAGAGAATCAAAACAACCCTCAAATGGACAGTTACTTTCATCTCATAAAATGAAAATTATTTACTACTTGGGGTTTCTATTTCCTTGTCAATTTAAAAAATGTATTAATTCAAAGTATTTTATTTCTAGCTTCAGAATGTTTCATTCCTCCCCCCTTATCTTCACACAGCATTTTCAAGTTGCTGGGCATTCTGCGTTGGGGTCAGAGTTCCTTGCTTCTGTGGCTGTTATCTATAAACCCTATGCCACTGAAGGAGATCCAGGTGTCATAAGAGGCTGTTGAAGTGTGTTCTTACTGCTAAATGTGTGGTTGCTTAGTTACCAAAAATATCCGGCTTCCTATCTTGATTCTGCTGTCTTCCCTGGACAGCTCACTTCTGAGACTGGTCAATCTTGCAATCAGGTTAAAGCTCTTAAAGCAGCAACAAAAAAAAAAAGATTTAGTGCATTTATCGTAGAGGAACATACATAAAATCCATCTCTTAATTAAGCGTGACCTGTATGTTAGACTAGTAGAGAAGGTCACCACATCTCCAGTTAAGCATGAGGATATAGTTAAAGAAACTTATTATTTGACACACACACACACACCCCATGTTCCTGCCCCCTCCTCTCCTGCCCATCCTTCAGCAGAAACAGGAGCCTTGGTTTTAGGTGGAGGTGGCAGAATGGAAGGGGAGGAGAGTGGAGAAGCGGGCCCATGGCTGGGCTCCATACAGTAAACCGGGTTTCTGCAGAAGCAGCTGGTCCTATCCGTCCATCCCTCCGATCTTTCCCCTGAAACCTTGGCTTGGACTGTTTCTTGCAAACAAGGTGAAGTCTACATGTGTGCCAGGTGAACTGCTGTTCAAGATATTCTTAGAATTCAAGGGTGTTGTGCTGGGAAGTCAGGATTATTTAAGTAAAACAAACAAGCAGTTGCAGGTTTTGTTTCGGTGTGATGTGTAATTTTGAGCTGTAGTTCCTCGGGGAGGAGCAGCCTGAGATGATGATGGTGTAAGGAGGCCACTGCTAAAGAAATGGGCCCACACTCCTACTGTAATTTAGCCTTTGCAAACAGAGCTAAAAATATCAGAACAGGATAGAAAGCCCTTTGTCTGCTGGGTTTGCCGTCATTCGAAGTGTATCCCTTGTCTAGTTGTTTATTTGTTACAAAAACAGAAATCCCTGCGCAAGCCTGTCCTGGGTCCTGCACGCAGGGACAGAGGCTCGCATAGTCAACGGGCTGCTCCCGGGGAAGCAGGAGACCAGGGCGCAGGCTCTTATCTGTAGATTGTTTTCACGGTGCCCATGGCCTAATAACTACTACTGACGCTGAAAATGGAAGAATCTATTTTCCTTTTTAAATTACAGGGGGGGAAAAGGGGAAAAGTGAGGCATGGCATAGCTCTCCTTGCACAAATGACACTGAAAAAATTTGTTCCAATGGCTTTGCAAAATAAAGATGAAGTGCTGTTCAGGAATAGCCATAGCATGATGGGGAAAGGAAAAAAAAATGCATGTGGGACTGGCCAAATGTTTGTCGCCACCAGAAATGTCATTGGATTCTGCCCTGTTCATTCTTCCTTTGTTGTTCCAGTCGCAGGACATTTTCTCCGCAGGCAGCGCACCAGGCTAGGGAGATGCAAGCTCGTTAATGATTCAACACGCCACCCTAGTGGCCACTGGAGCACACAGTCACTTGCCGAGTTGAGATTTGAAATGGATGTTCAGTCCTTGCCTTGGCGCTCAGGGAAAGCAGCTTCTGGCTTGGTAGCACGTGAAAATCACTTGGGAACATGAACAATTGCTAACGCGCTCCCCATCCCTGTAGCTTGGACTCTCCGGCCAGGGGCAGGGCCCGGGCATCGGCATTTTCCAAGCTGTGTGGGTCTCACCGCAGCCAGGTGGAGAGCCCCCACTTTGGGAGAACTTGTGCGCAGCCCCATCCTGTAACTCACACCCCTGCCACCTTCTCCTCTGGAGCGAGGGCTTCTTGCCGCCCAGAAGAAAAACAAAAAAAGACCCTTGGGGACTGAAGTCACAGATGTAATTTTCCTAGTCTGTGGCATGTCTTTTCTTTCTGTAAAGTAAATACCACAATAGTCCTGGAAGAGCCTGAAAAAACCTCTCGTGCAGCCATTTCACATCAGTGTTGGCTCAGCATCCTGGCCAACCACGCAGACTTAGTGCTTTTGTTTCTACTGGGACCTCTGTTGTCCCCCACAGGCTAGGATGTCACACTTTTGACCTCTGTGGGTTTCTCTATTGCACTGGTCCTCAGAGCTGGGAAGTTCAGAGCTGAGTCTGAGGTTCTGCTCTTGGAAACGGTCAGAGAACATGGAAAGCAATGGGCCAGAGACGAGGCATCACTCCCCCAAGAGGCAGTGCTGGGAAAGGAAGGGGGGATGTGTCCAGTCCTGGCCTAGGGAGGCCAGCGGGCAGTGGCCTCTGCTTGCTGAGACCAAAGGCCATTTCTCAGCATTCTGCTTATGGTGGGCCACGGGCTGGGTCAAAGTGGAAATGTAAAATAAAGCAACAGTTTTGCTTGGACCTGGCTAGATTTAAGGAAGAAAATGCCCAGGCTCAGTTGTCCTGCAGTCATAAGTTCCACTACATATGTCAGGCACTGTCCCAAGTGCAGAAGAGAGCAGACCTGAACCTCCCGAAGATAGGTAGTAAGTGAAAAGTGTTTGAGAGATGTTTCCAAAGGGAAACGCAGGGTGCTATGGGAAGAGATGCCTGTAGAACCCTCCACTGGCCTGGTCCCGATGGTGTCAATAAGGTCTTGAGCACCCACTGCATCCTGGGGCCATCATGGGCCTGGTATTGGCGGATGCAGTCATCCCCAAGGTTGAATGCAGCACTAATTAGTCCTCACGTGGAGGTATCGCTGCATTAGACCATGTGCCTCTGGGTGTCAGACCTGCAATCTGAGTTAATGGTAGAGAAGGGGACCCACTGCTCACTCTCTGGTGACAAAGCCAAGCGAGAGGTGTCCGGAGTGGAACGGCCCACCTTAGCACCATAGGGACTTTCCTTCCGCTTGACAGAGTGACTTAGAAATAAGAGGATCCGCTTCACAATGAAATGTGTGGAAATAACTGAGTACACAAAACTTACTATGGGGAAAGCATGAGACACTTGGAGGTGACGGTGAGTGTGGCAGTCTAGTTGGTGTGGAGGACTTATGTCTGAAAATCAGGTGAGGAAGACTCAATGCAGCTACACTGGACAAGGTCTGGAGTTTACGGGGATTTATTGGTTTGTTTAATTTTTACTTATGTGTTTGTTTCTTTACATATGTTCTGAAGGCAGTGGGGGATAATGGGTGGAAGGCCACATGGTTTCTCATGAAGATCAATGCCATGGGCCTATGTAACAAAGTGAGTGACAGAAACCAGGCACAGGGAGACCCGCTGCACAGCCATTAAAATGGTCCACACCCAAGATTATTAGGGCCTGAAGTCGGGCATTTATTTCCTCATAACTTAGAGCACCCTCTCACTTATCCGTGGTCAATACATAAGTGCAAATGTAGTCATTTTTTTACTGGCTTACTGTATTTTTTTTACAATTCCTAGAATTCACACATTTGATCTTTCACAAAATAACCACTGATGAGGTACATTAACTGTGTTTCCTTTAAATGCAAACAGAGAAGCTAGTTTTACATTTTACCATCATGGTGTATTGGGGGGGGGGGGGCAGGAAGCAAGAGGAGAGAAAGCCTGAGTCAATAGAAAATAAACAGAATTAGATATTAAAGAGGAATGATAAGCAGTCACTTATGCTTTTACCTTGTTTTAAAAAAAATACCAAAAAGAAAGAAGTGGAAAGTTAAGCAAAACCGCTTCTGTGCTCTTGGGGGGGTTCGGGTAAGGCCTGGAGCTTTCAGACCTGCCGGTTCAGAGGTGGCTCGAAGGTCCTTGTTAGAGCTAAGACCCGGAGTCTCAGCCGTGGGCTCTGGGCTTCCAGCAGGCTGTGACTTCACTGGGGCTCAGCCACAGGCCCTCTGCCTGTCCCACAAGCAGTGGAAACTGGGGAAATACTAAGAGTCACCACTTTTCAGACTAGGCAGTGACCTGGGGTTGATTTTAAAAACAGCTTTCCAGACAATAAAGTTTAAAACTCTGAGACATCTGGTCCGAGCTGGGATCTGGGTAGCCATGGTCTCCCCCTGACTGGACTGGTACCTATTTGGAGTGTTTTCCCAGAGCCTCACAAGCCTGTCACCACCGCTGAGTGAAGAAGTAGCCTCTGGTTCAGCCCTGGCTGAGGGGCGCGCCGTCCGAGTGCCTCCGCGACAGCTCGGCTCCAGAGGGAAGACCATCATTAGCTCCTGGCCTCCTGCCTGCTCCCTGCTTCTGCTGCTCCCAAGTAGCGACGCCGACTGACACAGTTCCACGCCTTTTCATAGTCCCCGCCTTCTCCCTGGGAGAAGTGGTGATGATCAGAAAAATAGCAAAAAGGCAGCAGGGGGAGAGGAGGAGCTCGGGGCCTGGACCAGGGCCATGGTCCTAGCTTCCAGGCCTTGCAGCTTGATTGCTAGGGACGAGATATGGGACAAGAATTTGCAGATGTAGGGCCCTGGAAAGCCATACAAAAACACTTAATAAAATAAAGAGCCCACCAGTGGGCACTGCGTATCTCTGTTTCCCTGAGCCAACGAAGTGCTGCTTCTACATTTGCAAATCCGGTGGATCAGCTGTATGACCTTGGGTGGGTCATTTTAACTTTTCTTAACCTCTCTTTTCCTTACCAGTAAAGCAGATGTATTTTTCCTCAAGTACAGATTGTTTTAAGGGTGACGTGATAGAATGTACATGGTAGGTTATGACAGAAAACAAGGAGCAACGTAAATATCAGTAGAGGTGGTTATCATGCCTGGACTTTGCTACGTGATAACAAAACTGACCCTGTTAGGTAACAAGGGCACCTTTCAGATCCTCACGCTCATGGCAGATAACCCGTCCCAGAAGGAAGTCTGGAGCTCTACCTCCAGCCAGTAGTCATCGCCAGACAGAAAGGTTGACTCCATTCTAGTTCCTGTATACAAACTTTAATTTCACATCTCCTGATAGGCACAAAAAGAAATGAGATATAACCATTTAAGTACTTTTTAATAATACACAAATTGAACTGGGTTAGATCAGATTTCAGATTTTAAAATGTGGCTTTTTATAGGATTTACTCACTCATTAACTACTTCATTCAGTCAACACAGATTTGATTTCTGGCTCTTGGGAATTCGATGTAATGGATTTTGACTCGCATTTAAAGAGGCTGCCGTACTGATTTGAAGAACACGTAGGATGTGCTAAAGACACAGCCTTGATCATTTGTAATCTGAGGAGCTGTCGAGTAATGCAGCCAGGCCCCGAGCTTCTCTTAGTCACTGGCCTAGATCTGCCTCGCTTCTGGAAAGTGTTCAGATGTTCTCTGTATGTGTATATATCTTTCTAAGCTCCCTCACTCCCAATCTTGGAAAAATGTTGTGTTTCTAAATGATTTACAAGCAGCATCGTAGAGCCCCATGGTTGGGGCTCTGTAAGGGTAACCACCTTCCGGCTCCCCCAAGCCCGCTGATATACATAGGGTCGATGTCTGTCACACACGGTGGTGCCTTAGGACACTTCCCCACAGGCCTGAGAGGGTGGGAGGCACTTTACCAGGGCAGCTGCCACCCACAATTTCAGAGTGGTAAAATGAATTTTTAATTTTTAAAAAATGATTTTGCCAAACCCTTACTTAACATTCAGAAGTTACTCAGAAGCCACAATTCCAAACTTTGCAGCTGGAGCCAGGCCCTGGGGGTGTGAGGGCTGAGCTGGAGCGCAGGAGCCTGCAGGCAGCTCCCTGCGGGGGCGGCTGGTCCCGCTCCACCCCGGAGCAGGCGGGTGGTCCATGCAAGCTCAGCATGTAGGGAGCAGTTTCTGCTCAGGGTCACACAGCTCAACTCAGAATGTGAGTGGGACAGAATCCTTGACAAGCTGCCAGGTTTTTTATAAGCAGACTTTTCTAGAACTAAGTGTGTCCAGTTTGTTGTAGTTTCATAATATGGCATGATAGCCTGTGTGTGTGTGTGTCTGTATGTGTGTGTGTGTGTGTGTTTTCATCCAACAGCATATTTTTTTCTTCACTTTTTGAACCGTTGAACCAGATCTTAAGGCACCTGCTATATAACTCCTTTGAAACTGTATGGATAAGTTAGGTTGTGACTGGACTCTGAGGCTAAAACCTCACAGTATGCGTTTTTCCTGATCTAAAAAGAAATGAAATTGAATCCTAATTGTTTAAAATTGAATTGTACAAGTAAAGCTTCTCCCAGGTTAAGCTGGCTAATCAAGTTAACTCAGATCCATTCGAAGGACTTTTTGGAAAATGTTGCCTTGTGTGAAGGCCCTATGTACTCAGGCCATCAGTCTACATCTCAAGAGCCGAGGTCTCTTGCTCTGGGTTCTGTTTGTAGTTGGTCTCCTGTTGTGTCGCCCATTTTGCTTCTATTGCTTTTGTAAATACAGGTTTAAATTTCCAAATCACAACTGTTGTTCTAAGAGGTGCTGGCTCCCCTGTTGCGACACCAGAACTGGCTCATCTCTGAGGCTCAGTTGCGTCCCGCCTAACTGGTTGCCGCCTCACCTACCCTTTCGCTTTGCACAGTTTGTTACCCGCGGTCTACCGTGGTCCAACAATATTAAATGAAAGTTCCAGAAATAAACAATTCATAGTTTTAAATTGTGCACCATTCTGAGCAACTGATGAAATCTCGAGCCGTTCACTCTGTCCTGCCGGGAATGTGAATCGTCCCTCTGTCCAGCATGCACCCACCTGTTAGTCACATAACAGCCATCACGGTCATTGGATCAGTCATCTGCATGTCACAGTGACTATGCTCAACTAACCCTTATTAATAATGCTACATTCATGTAACTTTTATTACAGTATATTGTTGTAATTGTTCTATTTTATTATTTTTGTTAATCTCTTATTGTGCCTAATTTATAAGTTACCCTTTATCATAGGTAGGTGTGTATAGGGAAAACAGTGTTATATAGGGTTTGGTATTATCTGAGGTTTCAGGCATCCACCGGGGCCTGGAATGTATGCCCGAGAGGAGGGGGAGATACTGAACATGCCTTATGAAGACGGGCAACGTGCGCTCGCCAGGGTTGTTTGCATGTGTGTCGCCCAGGCGTTGGTAACTGTAGCCGGTCACAGTGCGGATACCATCACCTGGTGATTAATGTGCCGTCCCCCCTTCTGTCTGAGGTGTGTTGTGAACTTCTCAGGCCTGCCCTGATGCTCCTGGGTCAGTGCACACAGTGAGAAGAAATCTTGTTTCTTACCCAAAATCGCAGAGCAGTTTGACCCGGTTTCTTTTGTTGAAACGCTGAGTTAATTATATTGAAGCTTGGGCCACAGGAAAGTTGCACTAATAGCACTTTCCATCAATGGGAAATGTTTAGCTTGTGTGAGGCGGGGAGCTGGGAGTCCAAATGCGGGGAGGCCAGGGGACGGATTCCCCAAGAAAGTGTTAACTCTGTGATTAAGCTTTTCAGTGGGGTTATTATGGGATGCTAAAAGGCCTTTATTGCATCAACTTGGAGGCAGAATGTAAATGTGCTTGTGTGCCCATTACAGAGGGGAGCAAAGATTACCTCTCTTTTTAAACATTTTCATTTTTGTTTTTTGGCTTTTGCCCATCTCCAGATTGCTTTGTAGAAATAACAACCAGCTTGGGAAACCCAGGACAAGATTGACCTAGTTAGTACCAACCATATACCAAAAACAGAAACTGGGGACAATTGTTTATGTGGTTTAATGGGCAACTAGACGGACCTGTTTCTCCACATTACGATACTAGCAGATCATTTCGACTTACCTTTATTGGTGGAACAATTAGGGCTGAACTCTCCCCAGTGTAAAATCAGTAGTGCAGATAGGCTCCACATTAATAATGCAGAGAGAAAAGCTGTTTGCTTGGGAAAAGCTAGAATCTGACTTCTCCTGTCCCCATGGCAGTTCCTCAAAAAATAGTTTTGCGTGTTACCTCACATAGGAGAACAGGTGATACACATTTTCAGTTGTCATAAGTTCCCTGGTTTATGTTTGGGCTCTTAGGTGTAAGATGAGTGCCATTTGACACAAGTCACTTCGTGACTGTGAAGACATTGGCCCTGGCCATTTACATTGCTGTTTCGGAGTAGGGGGGAATATTTTCCACAGCCTGTGTCCTTAGTGTGTTTGATGGATTGCTTCTCTAAGAGGCATGAAATAATTCATCCAGAACCTTTCTCTGCTTTCCAAGTGTATTCATTTTTTATGTGTCTCCATTCCTTCACTTCTTTTGTAGATCAAAAGCTATTTTTTTCTAGAAAATTATATTTATATTTTTGTGGTGCTTTTCAAAGCATCTCAACGTTTGCCATCTCGGGAACTCTCAGCGACGCTAGCTGGCATCGTGCTTTCAGGAGGAGGCGGCTCAGGTCAGAAAGATGTTCCTGACGCTCACCCCAGGGCCGCCTGGGGGACAGGGTACTAGACCTCGCACCAGGTCCACAGACCCTGGGCCCCAGCCTTTTCCCAGTGAGGCTCACAGCTGTTTACTCTTGAATTATTTTTAAAAAAATTTTTTTTGTCAAAGGACTTCTTCTTATTAAAATTCTACCCACTCTCAAAACAGGATGACTGTTGGTTGCCAGGCCCATCCTCTCTGGTGTCCTGTGACAGAAGTGTGCAGTAGATGTGTGACCATGAGAGAGCACAGAAGCACGGGAAAATCAGAAGGGAGAGAGGAGAGAAGATGTTTTTTCTTAGTTCACATCTAGGACATTTCTAAACCCCCAAATTGTAATGCATGTTTGTTCTGCAGATATTTCTGCAAGTGGTCGCTGAAATCGACGTCTAATACTTGTTTCACCTCAAAGGGTGAAATAGAAAAAATGCACCAGCCAGATGTTAAGAAGTTACAGTCCGTGAAAGAATATCCAAAGATAAAAATATAATGTGAAGAATCATTTTGAGGAATTAGCCGTATGGGGGAGGGGAGGACAGTGGGGGAAGAATGGGGTGATTTTTGTACTTGTTTTTGTTTTGTTTTGCTTAGTTTTACTTTTCCATCTTTGAGATGCTTCTTGAGTTTTATTTTTATGCCTCTCTGGCCCATTTGCTTATAAAAGAGAGGGGCTAACAATTACTAAGGGCAAACGAAGGCATTTTCTCTCATACTATATTGAACAGACATTGGAAGACATGAGTCAGAGCTCTTTTGGGTGGGAAAAAAAATCATTAAGCTTGTCTTCCAACACTGCTAAAAGCGAACTGCATTAAAATAATTACTTATGCTGTAAGTATGGGCCAGGTAATCCAACTGATGTCGGTGTTGCATTGTGTTTGTTTTTAGAAAATCTGCAGTAGTGCAATTAAAAGTCAGAGACAGTGACTTGATTTTCAGATGCCTTGCTTTCTCTGGGAAGTGCAGGGTTGGAGAGAGAAGCAGGAGAGGTTCAAGGGGGGAGAATTAACAAGTGCTGATTGCCCCTTGTAACATAAGGTGTTACACTTGCTTTATTTATGTTATCTCATGCAGTCCCCTCTGTACAGCTGTCAGGTAGATGATGTCTCCTTGTTTACAGCGGAGGAAACAGATGTTCAGAGAGGTTCACCAATTTTCCCAAAGCACACAGCTCTTAAATGGCTGAGTCAGAATTTGAACCCAGGTCCCTCAAGCTGCAAAGACCATGCTCTGCCTCTCCCTCACACACAGAGCTTCCCGGAGGGCAGTTTGGGAAGGCATGTTTGAGATGCGTCATCAAAAGGGATAACTTATTGCCCTCCAGGAGCTAATAGTGAATTGGATTTAACGATCACTTACTGTTCAATTAGTAATTCATCTTTTTTTGTACATGTTGTGGGTTGAATTGTGTACCCCCCAAAGTTTATATGCTGGAGTCCCCCCAGGACCCAGACCTTCTTCAAAAATATGGTCAGAAATAGGCTCATCATGGATGTAATTAGTCCAGTTAAAATGAGATCACTCTGGAATACAGTGGGCCCCTAATCCAATATGACCGGTGTCCTTATAAAAAGGGGAAGCTTAGAGACAGACGGGCACACAGGGAGAGTGCCATGTGAGGACCAGAGTAATGCTGCCACAAGCCAAGGAAATCCCAGACGCTGGGATTGAGGCTGGGAACAGACCCTTCCCTGGGGCCATCAGAGGGAGCCTGGCCCTGCTGACATCTTGATCTTGGACTTCGGCCTTTGTTGTTTAAACCACTCAGATATTTTGGCAGAGCTAACAAACTAATACAGTACATCTCATCTCTCATTCCTGTTAGGCCTGAGTCCTGGCCCCATCAGTCCAGGCTGGGCTATTGGAGCTTCCTCCTAGCTGTCTTCACAGACTTATGGAAGATTCTAGCAACTGTCATCAAAGCCGTTTTATCTCACCTACTACAAAAAGCTCATTCCCTCTACATTTCAAATAGATGTCGTCACCTGTGCTCCCCGCATTGCCCCTGCTCCAACGACCTTTTCCTCGCTGTGTTCTGGAATTATTATTTTCTGTGCTGCAATGGGTTCTGTAAGCAAGTACTCTGTGGCAGGATGTCAGGATATTATAGCTTGAGGATTGATCTCGCTATGTGCTTTTGTCTGGGTCTTTTATTTTGCCTTACAGTGTTTATTCACAGATTTTAGAAGATTGCACAGTTTGTTTAATTATGTTGCAGACAGACTGGGAGTTTAGCTGTTACAGTCTGTGGTAGGGGGGTTGATAGCAAAAATTATGTGGAGTTTAAATTGTGTTCGGTGGAGGAAGTGGAAATGACTAAAGCTGTTTTACCATGAGAAGTAGAAGTAGGTATTATGCCTTGGATCTTGCAATGGATTATTTTTCCTTCTTAGCTGGAAATGTTCTAAGCGCTGCATTGTCTATTTTGTTTGCCTCTTACAAGTCTGACTGTTGTTATAAAAAGGAAATTTGTATCTGTATTTGCAAATTTGAGCCTGGCAGCTGTGTTTTTGAAGGCTTAATCTGGGATCGAACTGAGATGCAAATGATGTGGGATCGTTTTCCCTTGATGTTGTCAAGTTTTACTTTTGAAAAATACTGCTCATGGCAGCTCCAGCTTCCACATAAGGTCTATTGAGTTTTAGATTTTTAAGTAATCGGCAGTTTTAAAAGACGTTAACTTGGGAAGGCAGTGGCTTCTGAAGCTGCCGCTTCCTTCGCTGCTCACGCGTGGCCGCCATCAGCGTGGACAGTCTTCCTTCCCTGCGCTTATTATGTCCTTAGCCATGTTTTTGATTAGTTGGGGGGGGGAAAAATCCCTCATAAAACCACAAAGCTTTTTGTCTCCCATGTCTGTCAGAATGTGGCTGATTTAATTGGAATGAAATTTTAATTAGAGAAATTCTGCCAAGCTGCAGCCCTGACTTGAATATTTATAACTGGTAAGGGTCCCCATAAACCCGGGGTCTGATGTGACTGCCTCCCTGAGCCTCGGCCCTGGCAGTGCGACGAGGAGCCCCTGCGAGTGTGCGAATCGCCCGCGCAGCGGGCTGGGAGGGAATCTGCGCGGGGCTGCTGCGTGCGCGGCCCCCACTGTTTTAATAGCGCTGGTTTGTCCGGATACATTTTTCAAGCTTGCGAGCACTTAGTGATGGGGTTGGAAATGTATGGCTGGCGTTAGCACCTTCCTTGGAACATACACATGTTAGGGGCAGTGTGATATGCTGGAAAAATTATGGAGGGAAGAAAACCAAGTGTCCCCGAGGTTCATTCTGTCGCCAGAGGCTTGTGTGCTTGCATTTGACCTTCAGAGCTTCTGCTCCTTTCTCCCCAGAAGTGGAGAAAACAGGATGCGCGGGCCTGTGGAAGGAGCCAGCCAGCCCGGGTCAGCCCTGCAGCGCTGCTCTGGGGCGCAGGGCTCCGTGGGCTGTGAGTAGATGGTGCCCTTGGTGAGGTGCAGGAGGGTCAGTCTCTGAACTTGGATCTTTTTTGCCAGAGGCCACTTTCCCCAAATCATCCGGATGCCCAATGAACGTGCCAGATACATTTTAAAAAATCCTCTCTGGCGTGTTACCTCGTCAGTGGTGTTTAGTGAAAACACTATGTGCCCTGGGCAGCAGGCTAATGCCTTTCACCAGACAATGGACTCCTTATTGTGGTCTGCTGTGCTCCAGGAGGCCAGAGACTGAAAATCCCAAATATATATCAATATAAATCTGTATCCCCTTTGAAGGTCTCCTGGCCGTCCTGTCCTCTTACCCAGCCAGAGCCCCTGAGAAGACCCTGGTTTCCCCGCAGTGCACCGCAGCCTCCCCGGCCTCAGCCTCCTGGCTCACCGCTGTGCTCCACACGCACTGAGATTGCCATTCCCCATCGTGCCGGGGATTGCCGAGCAACCTGGGCTTCGTTTAGTAATGTTCACGCAAAGGAGCACAAGTGGGACAGGAAGGTTCTTCGCATCTAAAAGTAAATTTGTGGGGTTTTAGTGAAAACGGAAGAAAAGAAAGAAAAAAGAAAACACCTGTGGTAGTGATTTGTTCTAGCAAATGCTGTCAACAGGTAGGGCTGTGCCTGGAGGCTCCTGTGCCCAGGGGCCAATCCCCCTGCACCTTGGTCCTAACTAATGCTGCAGCTTGCCTGGTCCTCCAAGCCCAGAGGTGCGAGTGATCCCCGCCTGGCTGCTTTAACCACCCTTTGCTGGCACAGATTTTAAAGACAATTCAAATTGGGGGATGTGCAGATTTTCACGTTCAGCTTAGTATTTTTTCATATGTGGAAAACCGTAGAGAGACCAGGTCCTATTCATGTTTTCACCAAGGTAAAGAAATAGCAATTAGGTAAAGAAGTGGTGATGCAGGGAAGGAAATAAACAAGAAAGATGGATTAGGGTGGGCGGGGTTGCAGCAAGACTGCTCTGTGTGGCTCCATCAAAGGTTATGTTCACAGTTACTTTCACTCCAAGGCCACCTACACCTGTGTCTGCACCCTCAGGGAACAGAGCCTTTGCATCCACTGCAGAAGATTGTGTGTTTGTGTGTGTGTGTGTGTGTGTGTGTGTGTGTGTGGTGTTTGCTCATCAGTTGGGGCCCCACAGGCTTCTCCTTGTGGCCCCTACAAAATAAAAGTCCCCAGAGGTAGGTGCCTTGGCAACTGAGGTTGCTGGGCGACGTCGCGCCCTTGGGGCAGATCTGTATTTCCTAGATTGACTGAAGCCTTAGAATACTAACTTTGATGTGCTGTGTTAACCATCTGGACACATTTTACAGTTGTTGTCAAAAGGTTGACTGAGGTCTCTAATGCAACACGCGGAGCTGATGGAAGCTTAATAGAGTTTACCAGTTGCACTGATTTGTGAATGACGGCGCCACAGTAACCTTTGGCCCAAGAGCTGGAGGCTGTGTGTACTGTTTGAATAAAGGTGGCAAGGAGTAGAACGTGAGTCCAGCATTTTGTAACAATTTGGAAAGCACTAGAATTGTGTATCTCAGCCCCAGTTGGGAAACTTGTGCTGGCCACATGTGTCAGTGATTTATCTACCATCTATTCACCTCGTAGAAACTTTTGATTCAGGAATTTTGGCGCATCAGCCACATTCCTCAATAAGAGAGGCGATATATTTCGATATACCTCATGTGTAGTTTGGCTTCAGGTCTAGGCCAGGCTTCAGCTTCTAGAGTTAGCCTAGACCCCAGGTCTGGGGTTAGGGTCTCTCTGGTGAGGCAGTCATTTCACTGAGAGGGATGCATTCTTGAGCATTTCCCTCATCTTCATACGGAGGAATAATAAAATATCTTTGTTTTTGTTTTCATACCACTCCCTGCTGTGGAAAATATCAGTCGTACTCTTTACGTGTCTGTACACATATTTATGCCCCTGTATTTACAACCCAACACACTTATACAGGCATATAAATATGCATATATAAAAACACGAGAGGGAAAGAAGTAAACGGCGAGAAGAATGAAAATGAGAATGTTATTTAAGTAAATCAGGGGCCACGCGGAAGCTGGTGAGTGGGCAGAAGAGGAAACAACGAGCGAGTTAAGAAACAAAAGGGGTGATGGAAATGTGGGTGGGGGTCAAACAACCGCCAGATGCTGTGTTTATAATACAATACAACATGTCTTAGTAGAACAGGATCTAACCGCCAGAGTCGCTAATGGCAAGGGCACAGAGCCGGGCACCCAGAGAGCACAGTGAGTTCATTTGAGTCACTTCATCAACTGTGTTAGTCCAGCCGTGTACCAAGAATGGGGCTGATCCTGGGGACACAGAGATCAAAGACCGGACTGGCCCTTGAGAGGCTTACAGGCTTAGGAGGGAGGCTCAGTAGCCTTTTAAAAACAATGGTGTGTGGTGAAGATTCCTCATGTTACTCTAAATTGGATTCTGCTCTGATTTTGCTGAAGAGTTGGTATAGGGAAGCTGCCCAAGGTCAGAAAGGATGCTAGGTGTCCTATAGCTCACCAGAGATGTTTCATCCACAATCGATTGAGTCGTTATATTTTGTGAGAGATTAGGTGAAGCCCTATCTGACCACCATTCGGTACCCTGACATCTTGAAAAACCATTCTGAGGTCACCCCTCCAACCCATCTCTGAGAACCCCCGCTGGTCTGGGAAGGAAAAGCACAGACACTCCATGGTTTTCAGGGGAGGTGTTATGGGCTTTTGCAAAGATGAATTTTCCTTCTGAGTTACATCTTAAGATGTGAGACATCTGTCAATCGCCTCACTTTTTGTGTGTTTAATTTATGTGGGTTTTCTCTGTGGTCATTGGGATGGGGCCAGATTTACTTAACAGATCCCTAAAGGCAGGTACAACGGATGCCTTCCAAATGTTTTCATTGTACCGTTAAAAAAATACATCATTCATTTACCTGTCGGTGGAGGAAAACTTGTCCGTCAACCTCTTTTGAGGGTTGTGTCCTCGATGAAAAATTAGCATGCGAAAAGGTGTAAGAGTGTCATACTGCACTGGTCACCAGGAAGGATAAACATGGCTTTGGAAGGTTGGAATCGATAGCCCTGCCTCATCTTCTTCAAACTTCTCAATAGATGTTCTTGTCTGACAGTGTGGGAGGGGTCATGGGCAAGATCTCAAAATATTATCTCAAGTATATCCAGGATGTTTTCCTGGCTGCTGCAGATTCACAGGTGGCATACTTAAACTCACCTCCAGTTGGAATGCTTGCAGTGCTGGTGTTTAGCTCACTCATGGGTGCACTAGGCCCGGGTGTAAGCGGCCCATGTCAGGCGGCTTGAAGGGCAGCTCTGCAGGCCTCTGTCTTCCCCAGGACCACCTGACACGGCCTGAAAGCCCACCGGCAAGTAAGACAGGATACATCGTCCTCAAAAGGCCGCCGTGAGCAGTCATCTGGGAGAAGGACCCTCGTGTTTTTCTTATAGTTTATAACCAGACACAAGCCTGGGAGAGCAGGTAGAGTGCAGGTCAGCCCTGTGGTGGGGATGAAGGGAGAAACGCTGGTGGGGAAATGCTGCACCACCCCCGTGGGCAGCCTCAGATTTCAAAGGAGCCCGAGGGCGCCAAGGTGGGCCTGCCCTGCGTCTCTCGCTCTGCTTTTTCTCTCTGACCCTCTGCTTGTCACCTTGTATTCTTCCCCCCCTGCCCCCCTCACTCCCTCAAATGGGATGCCTACAGAAGCAGGGAAGGAAGAACCCACTAGATGGGAGTGGTGGGAGGAATTCCACTTGAGAAAAGTAACTATATAAATGGATAATTGAGCTCTAAAAAGAAATTCCTTAAACACTGTGTGGGACTGAAAATCCAAGAAACAAGCCTGAGACAGACAGGACAGATGAAATAGATGCAAACGCCGCCCTTATCTTACAAATGTCCTTTCTCATCCCCTTCTCTTTGTGTCTCTATCTTAGAAGGAGAGACAGAAAGAGAACCTGAGAACAGAATAGAGTCTGGGAGGTAGAAAAAAGGGGCCAAACGAAGAGGAAGGCATAGGAGAAGAGTAAAATAACTTGGACAGCAGGTCACACCACACAGCTAGTGGACTGATATATTGACTTAAATAGGGCTACCGGGCTCATCTCCCAACACCATGCCTAACTTTTTTTAGGAGCAATTTGGAATCCCAGTGTTGACCCTTGGACTGCACATGTCCACTTATATGTGGATTGTTATCAATAAAAGTATAGCTGGCCCTCTGTCCCCACTTTTGCATCTATGAACTCAACCAAAACAGCATTTTCAAAGATCCATGGTCGGGAATCCGCAGACGTGAAGGGCCAACCCCAATGCATTATTCTACGCCATTTTATAGAAGGGATTGAGCATCTGCGGATTCTGGTATCCACAGGGGTCCTGAAACCAATCCTCTGCGGTTACTAAGGGATGACTGTTGTTAGGAATCTAAAGTTATATGCAGATATTTGACTTCATGTTTCATTGTCAAGATGATAAAACTGCTGCGTGGATGTGTAATAGTGTATCCAGGCTGGTTCTGCCTCATGTCCATGGGGCTCTGATGAAGCTCGTTCATCCTGGGGTCCAATTAGCAAACTTTTATTTATTTTTTTATATTTTTATTTTAATCCTCACCTGAGGATATTTTTTTGATTGCTTCTCAGAGAGAGTGGAAGGGAGAGAAAAAAACATCCATTGGTTGCCTCCCGCATGCACCCTGACCAGGGCCGGGAATCAAGCCTACAACCGAGGCATGTGCCCTTGGCTGGAATCGAACCCGGGACCCCTCAGTCTGTGGGCTGATGCTCTAACCACTGAGCCAAACTGGCTAGGGCCAGTTAGCAAACTTTTAAATGCTCTGACTTTCTGCAAGTTCCTGACAAACAGCCTGGTTTGGGGCAGATACAGGATCACAAAGCAAATCTGCCTCCTGGGATCAGGAGAAGGAGACCAGTAAAAAGGAAAGAAGGCTAATTTCTTCCAGAATAAAAGGCATGTCGCTCTCTGGTTGACGTCAGGACACGAAATGTCTGCTGGGTTTCTGAAGACTGAAGAACCGGCGGGGGGGAGTCTAAAGAGTGATAACTGCCTGGAAGGTTGCAGGGAGGTCTCGGTGTTCCCGGGTGGCCGGCCTCTGAAGGCCTGAAACGCATCCAGCCTAATACATGCTCCTGATGACCTGCTCTTGTAACCCAGGGTCAGGGCTTGAATTTCAGGCAAGACAGCCGTATGCTGAAGCTGTTCCACTGGCTTTCCGATTCAGAAACATCGCCCTGGCAGCTTGAAATTTCATGGTGGGAGTATTTACACCATAGAAATCAGCAAGTGCTACAAATTCAGGGAAGAGCCATTTACCAGGATGCCACTGGGCAGGAGGCAAGTGTGATGAAAGTACATTGTATATTTTTAAATTATATATAATTACCCATTTTAATGGTTTTAAAGCCTAGTGTTATTTTCTATGAGAGTGTATGTCTATGTGTGTACCCACCAACTTAATTTCTAAGTAACGAATTCACCATCCTTTAGCTGTAAAGTGAGAACACATTTTCAGTTTCAAGGTTTGTTTAAGAATTTTGCAGCAAGTTAAAGGAAATCACGTCTGCTCAGCTAAGCAATTTGGTGTCTGTTGATAGCCAAACAGCCTGGAAAATTATCTTTGCCTTAGCTTACCCACTGTGTGAGGGAATGATGCTGGCAAGCCGGCTGCTTCCAAAGGCTTATTGTTTGGGGCCCGGCAGCACAGTGGCAAGGGAGAGGCAGGTATATGATTTAGCCATGTTTTGCTCTGTCTGCTTTGCTTGGTAAGAATGCTGCCAGACAGTCTTTGTATGGCTTTTCTGTCAACACTTGGGCCATTTCTTTTCTCCAATCCCTTGGGGGATATGATAGAGTATAGACAATCACCAATAAGATATTAGAACGAGCTTCTGACAAACCGCATGGAAATTGCTAGAAATATGAGGATGTTTGAAACCTCCTGAGCACGAAATGCTGAGATTTCCTTTGCTTTTAAATCATATCTTTTAAAAATAAGCAGACACATGGTTTTTTGTGACAGTGTGTCTTTAAACAGCATCTTGGGAGACGAGAAAGTAGACAGGGAGGAATTCAACTCAGTCATATTATAGAGTCAAACAATGTTCACACTCAACCTCTATGACCTGATAAATGAAGAAACCGGGGACCTAGAGGTTCTGCGACTTCCCTGAGGTCAGCAGGCAAACAGGATCCCACATTCCTGGGCAAGCACAGAGCAGCTCCATTGCCAGGCCTCTCTCCCCCTCCCACGTTTGTGGCCACGTCTGTGGCGGGGCCTGTGCTGAACACTCTCCACGCTTCTCGCTTCCTCTGACGTGCGTGGAGCATCTGCTGGGCACAGGTACTGCTGAGCTCTCGGGGGATGGAGAGAACGGGAAGACGTTGCCCCGCCCTGAAGGGGCTTACAGTCTCATCTTGCAGATAAGAGATGCCCTGATAAAAGGAGTACACTAAGCGCTTTGGAGTTGAAAGGCTGGAGAAGGCCTGCTTGGTTGAGGCATATGGCCATCCCCAAGATTCCTTCCTTGGGAAGCATTAGCTAGAGGAAGAAATAAACCTCTGAGGTAAGGAAGAGCTATAGGGTAGAGTTTCCCTTAGCATAAGATTTTCCTTAGTATAAAAGAATTACAAGGCGTCCTCTGGAATGGACTTTCAAAAAGCCTAATGTCTGGGCACCACAGAGCACTCACAGAAAACCCTGTGTCTCTCTCCAGGAAGTGGGGCGTGACACGTGCATGCACATTGCGGGGTGCAGACTTCCTGCAGCATTTGAGTCTGCTGTCCCCTCTCTGCCCCTGAGAATAAATGGCCAGGACCTGCGCTTAGATTGGAAAAGGAAAAGTCAGTCCCCCATCTGAAGCCCCACTGTGTGTGTGGAGGCATCCTGGTGTAAGAGAAAGGAAATGGCCTTTGGAGCAGAACCACCCTGAGTTCTCAAATCCCAGGTCCCCATCTGCTAGCTGTGTGATGTTGGGCAACTTACTTAACCTTTCCAAGCCCCCATTGCCGTGTCTGTAAAATGGGGTAACAAGAGCCTCCCATGGAAGGGGGATGTGAGGCTCAGTCACTCCGTGAGTGTGCAGAGACGGTGTCAGGTCCCAGAGATGACGTTTGTAAAGCATCTGGCTCAGAGTCGGACACGTGCTTGCTGGTGTGTGTAGTATCCAGGAGGGGGCCTCATTCATAGTGCACTTTCTCTTTACTTCTTGGTACAGTTTCAAACAGGATAAAAATATCCCTGATCTGGAATAGCAGAGTGACTCTTCTTCTGGGGCTCCCTTATCGTCTCCATTTCAGTGACCCTGTTAAGATGAGTTCCTGCAGCCTAGGCTGGGAGAGTCCTCCTAGAGGAATCTGTGGACCTGGCTGAGCATGAGTGGTATGGGAGAGGCCTGGGCAGGCTCTCGGGCACTGGCAACCTTGTGGCTCCAAGCTGCCCACTCTCCTGCTGCCCAGGCCACGTGGCATCCTGAGCTTTGTCTGATGGGCAGGCACAGAATCTGAGGCCCAAGTACCTGCTTTGAATGTGAGAATTCTTAAAATGATGTGGCCAGGTTTTTCTAAAGAAAGGTCTTACCAGGTGATTGAACCCAGGTGGCCTTCTTTACCAGAAACTGGACTGAACCGCAGAAACAACCAGGGTCCTGGTAGTACTTGCTGGTCTAGTCCCTGTTTCTCTCATGATTTCATTACAATGGCAAAGGGCCACCTGGGATGACACTGAGGGACTCCACTTCATTTCTGACATACTAGCCTCCAGAGCTAAAACATTCTTTGAATAGGACCATTTAGCCACTTTAGCTTCAAAAAGTACTTCTTGACATAGGCCCCAGGGGTCCATCCAGAATACACATGTCTATGAAGCTCACTCCTGCATGAGCCCAAGAAGAAGGGAGAAAAACGAATGGAGGCAGCAGGTTCTTTCTATCTTCCCAGTTTCCTCATAGCCTTTGTTGTAATGATGTCATTTGCCAAAACACAACTTAACTGTCCTCAGCGACTCATATCTCTTCCCTTAAGTCTGTAGGGACTGCTTAACACTTGAAGAAACTTGGGGCTCTTGGACTGCACCCCAAGGGGAGTGAGAGCCTTGATAGAAGAATAGCCTGTCTTGTTCGCTGTTTCTCCAGCTCATTCTTCTTGCAGATGGTCCATCCAGGGACTACTGGAAATGCATTAGGGAAATGAATTGGATAAATGCACCAGGCTTAGCTCACGGACTCTCAGTGTAAGTCAGGCAAGAGATGCGGGCAGTGGGTCTGTTCATCCTGTGCGCCCGTCAGTCACTCCCTGAGCCTGCCCTGTGCTTTTCTTCCTGGAGCTCACAAGGTGTAATGAACATCTATCTGGCGCTTGCTATATGGTTATCAACAGTAATAATGATTATCATTTGTAGAGTGCGTGCTATGTGATCCTCACCACCACTCTGGTGCAGATAACACTGCCATCTCTGTCTCACAGAGGAGGAGCCAGGAGCGACTGGGTGACTGGGGCAAGAGCAGCAGCAGCAGCAGGAGCTTGGAGTGGGAGCATAGTCCTGGCCCAGTGGGTGGCAGCATTGTGTGTCCTGCTTTGGACGGGAACTTCAGCCAGGAGCAGAGTCCAGGGACCAAGGCCCCACTTTGGACCACCCCCCCCCCGATGGGCAAGGCTTCTGATGAGCTACTGGCTCAGGAGCTAGAGGGCTTGTGCCTGCAGGTTGAAGCCCCCGCATGAGCCTTAGCAGGAAGATGGGAAGAGTGGAACCCCCTTGATAGACTGTCAACTTGCCCCAGTCATAGGACTCTAGAGGCAGAATGGACCTTGAAACTCAGCTAGTCCAATCCTTTCTTTTCTAATGAATTAGCAGCCCCAGCAAGATAAAATGACTTGCCTCAAATCCTGTTGGTGTTTTAGGGGAAAGGCCAGAACAAAAGCCTTCTTTTTTTGGTTTCTTTCATCTGCTTTTCCCACTTTCTCTACTTTAATCCAAACTTCACAGCTAGGGCACTGGTGGTGCACAGCACAAAGGAGGTGACTAAAACCAGAGTCCAGGCCTCCTGCCCCATGGGCATAGCCATCCCTTTCCACTGGACCTCACGGCCTCCCTCTTAGGGACTGACCCAGGCATTTCCATTGAAAACAACTTTAAAACGTATTTTTAACCAAGTAGTTTAAGGAAAAATATGCACCTCAGGAGATGAAACGTAAGTGAAGTGAAAGGTTGCTGTCAGGAAATGGCAAGTATTTATTGGAACCTGCTGGGTATAAAACCAAGTACGAGATGCTTGGAAACTGCAGAAAAGACCTGGCCTCGCTCTAGGTAACGTGCAGTCTAGCTCCGTGGTGGGATTCTCTTACTGTCTTCTCCTCCATTGCTGGAGTCATCTCTTCAATAGTGTTAACAATTTCTGATTTTAAGACCAAGAAACTTCCAGCTACAAATAATTTAACCAGCCAGCTGTTGGTGTTGGGGGCATTCCTGTGCCCAGGTGCACCGGCTGCCCGAAAAGCCAGTGAGGCCCCCTCGTGGTACACAGGGTGTCCTTTTGCTTCGGGTGATCAGTGTCCTCAGGAGAGTGAGCTGTGGTGACAGACTTCTGGGTAGTTATTTGAATTTCACTTGATTGTTTAGGGGGAAAAAAGTTTATAGGAAAACATATTTATACACTTCCTTCTACATTTCCTATGTGTAGGCCATTTGTAGGGAATATGTAGGACCACACTGAATGGTCAGTGGTTATGAATCCCCACATTCAGGGAGGAGCTAATGAATCACCAAATGGCTTTTTTTCTTGTAAAGCGAGGCATATGTGTAAGGAGGGGGGGAATCAATGAGCTAGCATGGAGATATTAAGAAAAAGTAATCGTGTTTTACATATAAGAGGAGTGCTTCTTTTGGGACTCTGCAGCTTTGAAAGCAAGATGAATTCAGCTAGGAATTATTGGAAACAACTGGAAGTTTTCTTTTGCCAGGTTCAGCAGGCGATTGGGAGGCCTGGTTAATGTTCCTGTAGGGGTTTGAAATCCATCAGTCTAACAGAATGAAGGTAAGAGGTAGGTAGTTCCTTATACCATGGACCAGAAAGCTTCCTGGGCTAGAAGGCTGCCATTTAACGCTGGGCATCCTTTCTTCCTGCCATTTTGAAGATACTGTAGCAGTAATTCATCAGGTTTTATGATTTAGAGGTAATTCAGAGTTTCTAGAGACATTTTATTTCAGAACACCAAAGTCACACTTGAGAAAGTGGTGTCTGGTGCCGCATGCATCCCCTTTCTTTCCCCTTCCCCTCCAGTGAACAAGGGTGCACAGAGTCCAGAGCAGATTTCTCCAGCCACATCCACTCAGTGACCAGCACGTTTTCCGTGGGAGCTCTAACGTGGTGACACTGGGAACAAGTCAGGCTGACCTGCTCAGCAAAGCAAGAGAAAGGGTGCCGAGCTGATCAGCTGGCACTTAACTGAGACCTTCCATTTGTAGTGTAAGGGCTGTCATTCTGGGCTAGAGGGACCCAGGATGTCAAACTGTGTGTTAGGAGCAGTGACACCTAGCTGTGACATCCTATCCTTTATTATTATATCGATTCTGATCGCAGGACATGCCAGCTTTTAGAAAAATGCGGCATTTACATGTATATGGGCTTTGAGTGTAAGGTTATACTTCCTAAAGTACTAGTGTGACAAACCTGAAAACAAATGCATAAACCAGGAGTTTCTGCAGAGCTGCGTCACATCGCTTAATGTGATAAATGGCAAAGCAGAGGCAACGTAAGAGTGATTGCAAAAATCAAAAACTTCAGGCAGGGGCTTGAAGAGTTTAAATGAGTTTGATATTGTTTGCAATTCATCATTTCTCCCAGGTAGGCCAGTGATCCATCACTTGGCTGCATATCAGCACCATCTGAGATGCATTTTTAAATGAAAATCAAGGGCCCCAATGCAGAGGTGCTGAATTAGAATCTCCGGGGGTGCGGCAAGGACATCTGCTCTTCATAATCTCTCAGATCAGCCTTAAGCAGGTAGCCTGCTATTATTCCAGGGCCTGAACCTGTGCTTCCCATGCTGCATTTGGGAACCATTAAGCTGGTGAACCTCAGAAAACGATAGTCAAAAAAGCATCTTCAGGTTAATTCAGCACATGCCTTTCAGAACCTACTTTGTGCCAAGCACTATGCTGAGCATTGAAGATGCAGAGGCACAGCCTGTACTGAGTTCAGTCACTTAAACAGATGTTACTGCATTACCTTCTAGCACAGTGGGGCTGAGACGGAGATGCAGGCTCACTGCCATGGAGGCAGAGGGGACGGAGTGACCTTCCTACTTCTTTCCCCCTGAATCCCTTCCTGCTGTGGCTTTTGGACCTTAGAGCATCATGAGGCTAGACTTTGACAGTTAAGACCAGGTCTCAGCCCCAGATAAGCCCTCTAGTGGTCCTGGTTGATTTTCCATGAAAGAAAGAACCCAGAAGTGTCACTTTTCAAAAGCTGTTCAGTCTAGTCTGTGCCAGCCCTCTGTGCAGATAGTCCAGGTCTCTTGGGAGTTCCCAGGGTAGCCTTTGAGTGAAGAGCGCACAGCTGAGGGAAGGGGCTATGCGAGCATGGCCTGGGTGTGGAGCTGACGGCACAGTGGGTGGTTTCTGGAGGCTCTGAGAAGTGAGAGAATTAGCATATAGGTGGCTTCTTTCCGAAGCTCTTTAGAGGCCATGGATCACATCATCACTCCATCTTTTTTCTTTACCCTAATGGCACTTTCCTTCTAGACTGCAGTTCTTAATGCTCTTTCCTGACCTATTCCCATCTTCGCAAGTTTGCCTTTTGCAGCTGGTATCTAAGGGTTCTGCACTGAGAGGAGGCCTCATCCCTGAGCCATGTGGGGTCCTCACCCTTGAGGTGTGCAGGGGCCTCATCTCTGAGCTGTGCGGGGGCCTTTTGCCAAGAGGCCAGAATCAGTTAAAGTCTATTTTGACTCCAGCAGATTTCGTTCGGTGGGAAGTTGGCCCCAGCCCTCTTGACTTCAGGTTTTAGTCTCCTGTCTTGTGATGTTACCAAAGGCTCTTGGTCCAAGACAAGGGCCAACCCCAAAGTTGAGCCCATTGGGGCCATTTCATAACCTTGCCCCAAAGGAAAAAGGGCAGGACATAGCAGTAAAGTGCCTTTGATGTGGCCGGTGTTCATTTGTTTTTCAGCTTTGTAACCTACCTTGAAGTTTGGAGAAAGCTTGGCCTTTACCCTCACCTCTCCTTACCTAGGACACAGACACATAGATCACAGTCCAGGGACCTTTGGTCCTGATGTTGTTCAGAGTGGGGCTCTTAGAGTGTGTGTGTGTGTGTGTGTGTGTGTAGGTGATGTCCGTGTAGGCTCTTCAAAATGTGTCCTCTTGCCTGAATGGACTCAGTGCGGAATTCTTCGTGAAACGTAAATGTATGTGTGGACCTCGTGATGAAAAAGAGGGCAAGAGGGGGAAATGGCTTATACCTCCTGAGAGCCCGAAGAAGTGCAGACCCAGAGCTGTTGACCGAGGGAGGACACGATGCTGTCGGGAGTCGGGACTGCATCTTCTCTCCCCCCCACCCCCCAGCCGCTTACTCGGGCAGCCCCTGCCCTTTAGACACTTGGCCGTCAGGTTGTCGCTGTTTGTGGCTCCCTATAAGATACTGGCATCCTTGAAGCCCCCACAGCGATGCCGACAGCTATGACTTATTTATAGAAACAAAGGAAGCTTGCCTTGTTACAAAAGAGGGTATCATGCCTGAATCGTATTCATGAGCATCGCTGCTTTTCTTGGCCGAAGTTTGTCGCTGTTGTTGGGTGTGCCGTTGTCCTGCCTGCTGTCCGTCTGATGGAAGCGCTCAGAAGGCCAGCCCTGAGGATTGCCGCAGGGTGGGGTGGGGAGAGGAGGGGAATAAAGGCAGGGGCTCCATCGGACAAGAGACGAGCCGTGGGGGGATCCCAGCCCGTGTGAAATGAGTGGCTCACTCTGTCACCACCCACGCTTCAAAGACCTGCTGAGTGACCCAGAGGACGCCACCAGCGCCCGGGTAGCAGACAGGTGCCTTGCTGCCCCCCAGGCAGAGGCATGGCACCCTACTGTCTGACCACTGAAGCCTCGCAGCGCGGTCGCTGGGTCGCCGCTGCAGAGAGGAGAGCTGAGGGTCAAGGGGAACGCAGAGCGGCGTCCTGTGCGAGCGCCACTCACCGCCTCTGTTCAGGCGGCCGAGGCCTCGGGCTCCTCGGCTCTGGAGCTGGCGGTCCAGCGCGGAGGAGAAACTAGTTATTGCACTTCCAAGTGACCAGTGACCCGAGTTCTTTTTAGAGTCCAGTTTTGCCTGGTCACTGGAACTTAGTAACGCTTTGAAAGTCCAAAAGTTAGTTCCGAGAGTGGACTTCACTGTCCAGGGAGACTGGGGGAGGAACAGAGAGAGGGAGGGAGGGGGACCCACCCAAGCCCCTAATTTAGACCGAGCGCTGGAACCTCCAGACAGGATCCCGGTGGACACTGTAACTCACGTTGCCAGGAAGAGGGCCCAGTCTCCTGAAGTTGAGGGGAAGTTTCCTACGAACCTACGCTAAAGAGAGTGGTTCTGTTCGCAGGTTTTCCTTCTTATTGAGATAAGGATCCAGGAATAAGAAAGTTTAGTGACTTGGCTTTAAAGTTGATCGTGGCCAGAGTGTGTCACCGTGAGGGGAAGTTAAGGGACATTGCCTCTGTCTGTGAAATCCTTCCTAAGAGAAGACCCCACCGCCCTCAGATGAGTTTGGTTCGTGTCTGTTTCCCATGGCTGAGCCTCGTATCTGCCCCTGATCTTTGAATTGGCACCTTGGGATCCCACTCATGTTAGTCCTTGAACATCAAAGCCCATGTGACATGGTGCCATGGGGGATTCTCTTTAAGGTTCCTGCCTTTGATTTCACAGTCAGGACGCCAGGCTCCCCTGCCTGGTGGATGAAGCAAAGGGACCTTGTCAAGGACAGTGGGTTTGGGGGGGGTGGGGAGGGGTCTATGTGAATAATAAAAGAGCTTAGTAATGGTTGCTTAAATAAAAACCCTACCACAAAAACAAAACACAAACAAAACTATAAAGGCTATCTTAAGGATCTCATTTTATATTTAATTTTTATGACTTACTATGAGCAGCTCTTTAAGGCTGTAGCATTATTCTGGGCAGGAAAGAAGCATAATTAGCACGTGGAGGAGGCCCCAGCCTTCCAGACGAGTGGGAACATTGTGCGTTTGTTTGTTTCCTCCCAACCTCCCTCCTCCTACCCACTGGACCATTTCCCCAGCCCTCCTAACAAACTCTACCCAACCCTTCAAGCCATCATAAATCAGCAAGACTGATAACAACCTAGAGGATAGCAAGAGACCCTTGCTGTTGCCAGGCATGTAAATCATAAGGTAAAAGCGCCAAGAATGAAGATGGAATGTCGATAACCAGCCTGGGGCTGGGGGATGCTTGTGGGGCTCTTCTGGGTCCCTGGCATCACACTGAATGAAGACAGGCGGCCATAAGTGTAGCCAGAGGACTTTTAACTGAAAATCAGAATGTAATGTTATGCGTAATTCTACGGATGAGTGGATAGTAAGATTGACAGATGTAATACCACAGACTCAGAGCAGAGATGTATTTTGGATGTGCCAAGACCACCACACGGCCACCATCTGCCACCGCCCCTTCCCCTCTTCGCCACCCTATCTGGGCTGTGGCTGCTCTGTTCTAAGTTCCTGAGAAGACATAGTGAGATAGAGCATTTCAGCTGTTACCCTAATTAGTGGTACCAGCAACAGCTTTCTTATTTGTTCCCTAATTCAAGAAAGCAATACAGTTATTTCCCAGAACAATGGGCATGCTATATATAAAGTTGTTACTGTTTAACTGTCTGAGTTTTTTTCTGTCCCCTTCAGAATTGTATATAGTTTAGTTTACTATGTATTATCCATCAGGCCAGTACCATCTGATTAGGGGTGACAGTGGTTGAGGGAGTAGGGAATGGACTCTCCATCCAGTAGAAAAGAGTATGACCTCTGATAGGAATCTCTTTACCATGGACTCTACAGATGGCTCGTAAGGGGAATGACTGCTTTGAGAGATCCCCAATTGAGTAGCTACATGAATAATACATTTCAGTGCACCCCTGCAGAGGAGCAAGGGCCGGTCACAGCTTAGGTATCCCCAAAGAAGAATTTTAATATCAACATTTAATAATGGATAGAGTGGCTTAGCCAGAATCCAGAATGGGGGCTCAGGCGTAACCCACAGATGGGGAAATCCAACTTGAAGCCTCTGGCCTGATCTGTCTTGGCGGCCCCCACCGATGCTGAGCACTGGTGGCAGTAGAGAAGGGCTGCAGGTAGGCGTGGAGGCCAGAGCCATTGGTGGTGAGGAGAGGGGCTGGAGCGGATTCAGCTCACGGGGAGAGGAGTGTGGCCTGGAACCTGTTTCCAGCCCCTGGTCTGAATCAGTATATAATGTCTCTTTCTACTTGTGTTTGTCTCCCAGTTCATCTAGCACAAAATCAACCCCTTTTTCATAGAAGTTGACTTTAATTGAGACCAACTTTAAGTAATACATACTTAAGATCAAGGACTATGGGGCCCGATCTGCGTGGGTTCAAATCTTGACTCTACCGTTTCCTACCTTTGTGACCTTGGGCTGGTTACTTAACCTTTCAGTTCCTTAGTTTTTCATTTGTCAGATAGGATAATAATAGCATCTGTCTTGTAGGATTGTTGCGCGAATTAAATAAAGTGCTTAGTACGGTGACTGGCACCTGTACACACACACACACATACAGAGATATACATGTATATATCTGTGTATGTATATAAATATATATATGTATGTGTATATATATATATATGTGTGTGTGTGTGTGTATATATATATATATATATATGTCTTTGTTTGAGAGTGAAGTTTTCACTTGACAGAAACCAAATTTATCAATTCTTTGCTCTGGTTGTTTGAGAGATTATAAGCCTCTGTATCTTCAATAGCCCAGATGCGCTTAAAGCTACGAGCACACAAGGACATTTTTGAAAGACACGGGCAGGATCTAAAATTTTCCAATGAAGTTGCATGCTAGCATTCTCTAAATTCTTATTTTCTGGGTGTAAAGAATACGACATCTGCAAACAACAGCTGGACAAATATTGAAAGATATAATTCCAGCTTCTTGCTATGTTGGCAAAAGCTGTTGGGAGGGAGGAGAGCGATTCGCCTGTATCAGTACCTTTTTATGGCCGGAAGGAAAGAAGTTCGAGGAGTCATTTCGTCAAGACAGGTTTCAGGAGAGCAGAACTGAGAAAGCAGTGTCAGGAACATCCAGAAGCAGCGGGACGGTCTGCAGCAGTTCGCTAAGAAGGCCTGGGTTATCCCTGCAGGTTGATAGACTTTACATCGTTTATCTGGAAAACCTTGGCTGAGTTCCAGACATCTATTTGCATCCTTGCCCTACGTTGCAGTATTTCAGCTTCATGAAAGGACTGGCCTGCATTGGGTTCTGCCTGGAAAGGAAGCAGGGAGCGCCAGGGGCTTGTTAAAAGTGTTGGAAGTACCGGGTGCTTTAATCGGCTTGGGTCAGGACTAGCAGAGCACCTGCCATCTGTCCAGCTTTCCTTGCTGCCTTAATAGAGTGAGTCTCTCCATCTGATTACTCTTGCTCTATATGGACAGAGGTGAGATTAGGGCAAATCAGGTAAGAAAAAACAATTGGTGAAATAGCTACTGAGGACACAACCAAGAAAATGAGACACTGAGCAAAAAAAGGCCTCGGGTCAAGAGGCAGCATGTGAGGTGAACCCCAGGGCTCCCAAACTTTGCAGCAGGGGCCCAGGCTTCTGCTCCTGGCGTGTCCCATCTGTGCAGTGAATGGGTGGGAAGCTCTGCGCCAGGTCCTCTCCAGCTCTAACCTTCTTCGTTAGTCATGGCTCTACAATCCTGGCCAGGAACCAAATGTCCTAGAAGACTGAGGAGTCTCGGTGCAACTAGGCCACGTTTGCCACACAAGCTTGCACTCAGCTATGCGCTCCCCAGTGGGAGGGACTATGGAGCATTCCTGCTTTCACCACTTGGTGAAAAAGATCTCATACCTGGCCTGAAATCTGCCCCTTTTGAGGCTCTATTGGGATTCCTCTTTCTGCTGCTTTGGGAAAATCAATACAATGTAGTCATTAATGCATCTCCTTCCTTTATGATCCTCCATTAAAACAAGCAAACTAACAAGCTCCTTTTCATCAGAGGCAGGCTGGCTTCCCCCTGCGATTGATGTGGATGTGGTGTGGCGCTTGTTTGGGTCATGACCCTGCTCACTGTCCCTTTGAGTCATTTCTTCTGACTGCCCATTAAAGGTGCTTCGTTCTTGGGGATGGATGGAGGTTGGCGAAGGGAGTGAAGACCTCGGATGAATCTGTGAGTGGCATGAATCTGTGATTTCTGAGCAGTAAAACAACATGTGCATCTTGTTGCCTTATAACCAGAAGCACAGGACACTGTGTGATGGGCCATTAGTCGAGTCTTCTAGGTGATGTGTGGGGACAACAACTGGGGTTTAAAACCACTGACATCTTTCTATAAAACCAAACCTCTGGTCAAGCCTAATGAAACGCTAATTTGGCCCAGGGAACTCGGAAGGCCAAGAGAACTGAAGCTGTTATCTGCCGTGGCTCTGTGCTCCGATTTGAAGCCAGCCCCGTGGGACAGAGCCAGTACCCACCCATTCCTGGTGCCCGGCAGCTCATGTAATTTATTATGTTAAGGAGTAGAGCCTCCTGCTTCTGGAAAGTTGGTTTCTGTTGTCTGGGTACCAGAATTGTGTAGGATAGGATTTTGGGGGTAATGGGACACCAAATTAATCACCTAGGCCTTAGTTGTGCAGTGACGCTTCATACATTTTCTGCCTTAATATGATGTTATGATGCCAATTATAGTATCACATGGCATAGAAAGCTGAAGGGCTCTGAAGCCACATTTAACTTCTCCATGCCTCCTCTCATCACTCTGTTTGGAGAGTCGCACGTTTTGAAGGGTTAAAGAGAATTTTCTTCTCTTTTTTTTTAAAGGAAATACTGTTTCCTTTTTTTAAAAAAAAATATATCTTTATTGATTTCACAGAGAGCAAAGGAGAGGGAGAGAGAGAGATGGAAACATCAATGATGAGAATCATTGATCGGCTGCCTCCTGCACGCCCCCAACTGGGGATTGAGCCAGCAGCCTGGGCATGTGCCCTGACCGGGAATCGAACCCTGATCGCCTGGATCCTAGGTCAACGCTCAACCACTGAGCCATGCTGGCCGGGCTAAAGAGAATTTTCACCAGGACTCCTCACTGTTTCTCTTTTGTAGTGAAACATTGCCCACTTTGGGCTTTATTCAAATGAAAGACTGCTTGGTATACCAGCCCTGCATCTCTTTCAAGTGCATTTGGTTGAGAAGCGTCTGTATTCTGTCTGCAGCTTGTCTGTATGTTTAGTCTTCCTACAGGAAGCTCTGGCTTCTCTCTTCACCATCAGGAGTCCCCTTCCCTTCCTCCTCCAGCCTTGCCTCCTGCGCTCACCCATGTGCTGTGCGCTGATGTCCTCAGCAGGAACGACCACGGCTTTCTCGAGGGCGTTCACTCTCTAGGCCGGCTGGCCTGTTGGGGAAGCCAGTGGTCGGGGGTCCTGTGGGGCTTCTCACAGAGGCTTTCCCAAGGCTTTGGTTCTAAGCTTACCTCGGTTGGCCTGGAAATGCTGGCTGGGTTGCCTCGGGGTGTTTAGCTTAGATGGGAATTGCAGAGAACTGAGCATTTGTATAGATGGGGCCCTAGCCAGGCTGACCGAAGGACTGGCATCCCTAAGTGCGACTTCCAGATGATTTTAGGCTGCTATGAGTCAGCTTTAAGCGTTGAGGATGCTTTCGCTGGCGATTAGAGTAGGTTCTGCCATTATGCCATCAGGTAGAAACTGAAGCCAGAATCTGTAAGAACACATATTTTATAGTTCCTTTACAGCGACATCCAACATTTGGGTTAATATTTGAAAGTAAAACAGTCTGTCTCATTGTCTTCCTCTTCCCAGATGCTGTCAGTAATAGCTCAAGATAAAATTGTGGGACTCACATGTCCAGCCTAGGCGAGGCCCCTTCCTTATCCCTGGTAGTTTACTTATTTTTCTGTCCCCAAATGAGACAAATGTCCCAGTGCATCTTGAAATGAAAGCAGTCTGACAAGTTGCCTTAGTCTGTTCACACACACACACACACACACACACACACATTTATCGAGGCTCTCAATGGTCGTGTCCATATATACACATAAATATAAATAGACACACACACACCATTTCATAGATTTGGACAAGAGTTTCTGCTATCTCATTTTACAAGCATTATTGGGGATTTTGTTTGGGGTTTGTGTGTGTGTGTGTGTGTGTGTGTGTGTGTGTAAGTTCAAAGTACTATCATACAGGCACCACAGTTTGACCTTGTGCTTGGCACTTTACATACAGGACCTTATTAAATCATCTCAGCAGCCCTGAGATCAGTAGGGTTGTTACTTCATTTACACATGTGGAAACCAGGCTCTGAGAGTCTCCTGAGGGCTCAGAGTTACTAAGGGTCAGAGCTGGAAAGTGGGCCCAGGCCTCTCTGACTCCAGATCCTGACTTCTTAACCAGGACTCACTCCTGACTTTTAATTCTCATGACAATCCAACCACAAGAATTCAGTTTTATTATAATCTCCATTTACAGATGCGAAAACTGAGGCCAAGGTCAAGTGACTTGCCTAGGGTGCCCACATTATTATTTTTTGGCTTTGATTGAATTCAGTCATCTTTTATATTAAGAAGGTTCTGACTGGCAGGTAAAATATCTTAAATTAATGAAGAGTGGAATCAGGCCACCTGACCACCAATTGGATGGTTACTACTTTATTTTAAACCATAAAGAGAAACATTGCTTCCCTCAAAAATAGTAACCATGTGATCTCTTTGGGAAGGGCTGTTGATATAAGCTTATTAAGAAGAGTAACACAGCCCTGGCCGGTGTAGCTCAGTTGGCTGAGCATTGTCTCATTCACCAAAAGGTTGCTGGTTCAATTCCTGGTCAGGGCACACACTCAGGTTGTGGGTTCGATCCCTGCCAGGGATCGTGTAGGAGGCAGCCCATGGATGTTTTGCTCTCATATTGATGTTTTTCTCTCTCCACCTCCCTCTCTCTCTAAATATCAATTTTTAAAAATCTTTAAAAACATAAAAATGCCCAGCCGGGCGTGGCTCAGCGGTTGAGCATCAACCTAGGATCCAGGCGATCAGGGTTCGATTCCCGGTCAGGGCACATGCCCGGGTTGCGGGCTGGGCAGCCGATCAATGACTCTCTCATCATTGATGTTTCTATCTCCCTCTCTCCCTCTCCTTTCCTCTCTCTGAAATCAATAAAGATATATTTTAAAAAAACAAAACAAAAACAAAAAAACACCCAAAAAACATAAAGAATAATAATACACAAGTATAAAATGCTTATTATGTCCCAGATGCTATTGTAAGTGCTTTACATACTTAATTTATTTAATCTTTCCAACAGCCCTATGAGGAGGGTTCTGTTTTCCCCCATTTTGCCAGAGGTTAAATCAACGTGGCCAAGATGACACAGCTAGTATGTGGTAGAGCTGAGATTCAAGCTCTCAGTGTGGCCCACAGTCCTTGGCCTTAATCACTCGGCAGTTTTGGTTTTACTTTCCCTGGGTTTGGCTGATTTAGTGGTGAATTTGCCCCCTTTTGTCCCTTGAGTCCTTTGCTAAAAATGAGAGCAAACGGTAGCAGGCAAGTGGAGCTGCCTCAGTTATTACCCTCCTGGTTCAAACCTCTGCCTTTTCCACAGGTATGTCCAACGAAAGAGACTTCAGCATTCACTTTTTCTTTGAAAACTAAAAAGCAGCTGTTCACTAAAGTGGTTAAGTAAGTGATATCTAAGGCTCACTTTTAGAAGATTAGCTCACAAAATAAAGGTACAGCAGCAGTGTGATGCCTTTTTCAGAAATCCTAAACAGGTTCTAGAATATTCCCTCATCTGATGCACAGTCACTGATGAGATTAATTCTCTAGTTCACCCATCTCTGAAATTGGAGACCGCGCCTCTTCCTCAGGTGCCTGGACTGGCCCTGGCCTGCCGCAAGTGTCTTTGTCACCATTTAACCATATAACTGAAAATACAGCCCGGACGGAGACCTGGGTTCGCTTTCTGCCTCGGTTCCCACCTCCGCAAGCACACTGGATCCTAACAAGAACACCAGTAAAATCAAGCTGCCGCAAGAAGTTGCTGCCTCAAGTGAAATCTGTGAACACCTTGAAATCGGAATCATTTCCCTGTGGCTTTGCCTCCGTAAGAATCCCACCCATTCTAATCAGTGCCCTGTCGTGTCTTATGAACTGAAATGTTAATTCCCTTTTCTTTAGCAACTAAGACTCTGTAGCTACTTCTGCCAGGGAGTTGGGAGTTAGAAAACGTTTATCGACACCTGAAGCTGTTTGCTAATAAACAAGTTGACATATCTTTCAGAACATAGTATCATCTTTTTAAAAAGGTATTTAAACAGAAAACACATTTTAAAGCATATGAATCTCCCACAGGGTTATTTTACTTTTTAAATGAGACAAGGAAAGGGGGATCATTTCATTCTGAAGCAAATCCTTTTTTTGCCTCTTCACAGGGATAAAAGGGACCCTGGGTCTCCATTCAACCTGGGTTTGAATCTTGACTCCACTATTGCCATTAATTTTGGCTCTGAGCCCCCATTTCCCCACCTGTGAAAGGGAGATTAACATGCTATCATTATCTGTGAGCGAAGAGGCCCGTTACAGTTAACCATGGTAGACATGATGGCAGCAACTAGATTATAAGATTTCCGCGCACGCTGCTCTTTCTAGCCCATGATTTGGAAAGAGAGCAAATGGTAACTGATAGATAACCACGAGCCTATTGGGTGGTCGTCAGAAGGTGAGCGGTAGTTGTGCAGTGTAGAGGAAGAGCTAACGCCTTAGAATTAAATGACTTTTCATCTGGACTTTACTACTCAATGGCTGAGTTACCCTGGGCAAGTTATTTCATTTCTCTGAGCTTTACTTTCCTCTTCCATAGATTGGAAACAGTATTGGTCTTTTTCTATCTCAGAACTATTGTGAGCATCAGAGTAAATAAGGAAATGTCTTTTGTAAACCAAGAAAGTGTGAAGTGGCTGCAGGAGGCCTTGGAGGGTGGGTCCTTACTGCAGGACAGTGAGAACCCCCGATGGAGGGGCTCTTGGCCCTGCCCCTGGGTCCCACCCCTGCCTAAACACCTATGTTTATAAGCTGTATCTTTGGATGCCTCTAAGATGAAGTGGATAGCATGATGCAATGTTGAATGCAAAGTGGGAGATGAGATACTTTTCTGGGAGAAATGTTTCCATAAGTTTCTTTAACGTATGAGTTATGCCTGGTTAGGAAATTTCACTTACATGTGCAACTGGACGAAGGCGCATGTTAAGAGCTTTTACTGGAAACAATGAAGAACTAAGAGAGTAAGAAAGGAAAGGGAGGAAGGAGTTTGGAGCTTGGAGTTTGGAGCAGGAGTTGCACTTGCCGTCATTAAACCTGGTCATTCAAGGCTGGCGTTTGGGGAGGAAGAGCCAGCTGTTGTGCTGCAGGGGGCACAGCCAGGCCCTGGTTTCCAGAGGCTGGGCTTCCCCTGCCCAGCTCTGACTCTGCTGTTTGGGAGCAGGCATCTCACTATCTTTTCCATGTGTGCAAAAAGTCAGGAGTCTAAATGGATCTCTGTCTTTTAAAAATGTCAGTGATGACAAATGTGTGCATTGGAATCTGGTTAAGGGGGAATTCCTTTGAAATTCTCGTTTCTCGTTTCCCGCCACGGCCCAGAGATAGATACTGGCCACATTTGGGTATGAAAACTCTCAGCCGTGCCATGTTCTCCTGCCCCTAGAGAGTCACGTTCTGTTTAAAAAGGGCTGAGAAAATGAAGGCTGTTTTTTCACTTGGAATAAGAATATCCTTCTCAAAGCAGTAAGGGTTCTTGCGAGTAACAGGATCCATATGGCGAAGCTGGCTGCTGATGCTCAGCACATGGGCCCGTGGACTTTGCGCGCAGAAATAGGCCTCTAGTGCTCGAAGAAACGGCCAGTGGACTCCAAGGAGGACCATTACCTAGGTGACGGATAGCCTGGGCACAGCGTCTGGGCTTCATGGGCCCCTCGTACCTTGGAATGTGAGCCACAGAAGGGGGTAAGAAAGGTTCTGCTTGGCCTTAAGATGGATGGCGCTGTGTAACACCGCCATGGTTGCCTGCTGTGTAACACCCCGTGCTCCCCAAAGTACCATGGGCCCCATAAGCTCTGGGCTCACCCCAGCCTGTTCGGAGGTGGTGAGTTGGAGGCCGGGTTGCTCTTCTGGTCGGCCAGACTGTTTGTTAACCTGAATGGAGACAGTTTACCCTCTACTTGCACAGGGAGCACTGTGTAACGTAAAGAACACTTAGCTGGAAGCCGGGCCTGGGCTCTGGGGCCACCCTGGCCCTACCTAGGAGCGACCTGAACGGAGTCACTTTGCCTCGCTTTTCTCATCTGGAAAATGAGGAGTGGGACATGGTGATGGTTGAGACTCCGCCAGGCTCCCTTGGTGTAGAGCTGAGTGGCACCTGACCCCTGGGGAGTGGAGCGATGGGAGGAGCAGCCCAGCCAGTCGCTGCCTGGCTGCAGTGCCCTCCTCGCACACTGCATTCCCCTGCAGCTCTGCGCCTGTGGGCGAAGCGCAGGGGGGTAGGGGAAGACTGCACTGCTCTCAGGAAGGATTCGGACCTGAGCCCCAAATGAGTAAGCAGCAGCTAACCAAGTGAGAGGAGGACCAGCTGCCCCTCGATCACCCTTAAATTTCCTCCAAACCAGCATTTGAGGTCCCCGAGTCTCCGCCTCTTAATCTCACCAGGCAGCGTTCAGCATCCCCTCCCAGCCCCGACGCTGTGCCTGGTTCCTCCCCTACCTGGCTCCTTCCCTTCTCAGTCCTGTCTCCCCCAGCCGCCTCTTTCTCTCTGCGCCCTCGGCTGGGTTTTGCCAGATCTGCTTTGTTTGCTGGTGGGATGGGCAGGAAGGCCTTGCCCCCAATAGCTGAGGTGCCCCCATTCACAGCCCCCACTCAGGCCCTTTGGTCCCTCTCTTTTGCTGAGCAGGACTGTGGTCCCTTCATCAAACGAGCGCAGACAGAGACCTGCAGCCGCTCTGTCTGCGTGTCAGTCACCATGGCGACCATCCTGCTCTCGCTGGGAAGGGAACCCAGCTGTTCTAACCCGGCTCAGCGAGTCGCCCTTACCCAGCCCGCGTTGTCCAGGCCCCTCCCTCGTGTCTGCTTTACGAAGCTGCATGCACTGAACCAGACGTCTGTTAGCCTTTAGCCTTCAGATTTGCTTTACCTAAGAGGAACGGACGCAGAGGAAGCTGAATCCAAGTGAATAAAAGCTTTTCTTTTCTGCCCTAAAACTGTATTTTCACGAGGAACAGTTATCTGCTCTGAGCAGATAAACGAGAAGCTGAATGAATACAGGAATCTGAGGTCCGGGGCAATGCGTTTTGTCTTATCAGTGGGGTGGGATGGCAGGGCATGTGGCTATGCAAATAAAAATTCATGTCAAGCAGCCAAGGGACACGGGGAACTCCGCCGGGCAGGGCACAGCATTTCCGAGGGGTCTGACACCGCGGTGGTGAGGTTTGATGTTGGTTCCTGTTATGGAAGGAGGCATACTGGTCCTGTAGTCATGAGGAAAGGTGAGCATTGGTGTCCCCTGCTTCCAAATCCATCTGGATCGTCACGTGGAATCTTCTCCATGGTCGTTAAGCATGGTTGCCCTGCAGGCTGGCAGGAGACCCCTGTGTAGAGTTTTGGAGTCGCAGGCTTCCCTCCTGACACAGCCCTGGGGACACTTCACATTGATTTTCAAAAGTAGCTGGCCAGGCTGCTGCTTCTGTGACTCGGTGCAGAGGTCATCCCAGATCTCCCGGGGCACCTTGCTCTATGCGATAGAGGACAGCAGTGCCCAGGAAGTGGTCTGACCATGTCCGCTCTTGGATTCGACATGGGGACCCGTGGATTCTATGGCGGTGACTAGTTCTTAAGACCCAAACAACCATCTCCCTCCGCTCTTTCTTAAAGTGAGCAGGGAGACCCCAGTTTTGAATGAAAGCTTGGTTTCATTCTCAGGAATTTGAATGTGTGTTTAAACTGGACTTGGTCTTTTTCAGTTTCTCTGCAGGTGGATATCGTTCCCAGCCAGGGGGAAATCAGCGTTGGAGAGTCCAAGTTCTTCTTATGCCAAGGCAAGTGCCCAGCCCCCTGCGTTCAGGAGGCCCTCCCGGCCGAGCAGTGGCCAGCAGGCTGTGTGTGCTGGGCTGACCGCACCGCACCCAGGATTCTTGGAGCTGCTTTGCTGCAGGGTCAAGTGCTGAGAGCCAGGGCAGCTCTCGGGCCCTCTTCCTCCCCCGGTCAATGCAGTGAACTGTGTCCTCTGGACTTCCCTTGATAGTGGAGGAGCTCTAGGGATGTTCCTAGGAGAGTCAGCACAGCTCCCAGTGAGTCCTCTCTGACCACCCCCCCGCCCCGTACACACCCAGAGCTCTGCAGATGACAACGGACAGAAATGATGCTTCAGTAGGTCCGTGTGAGGCTTGTCCTCAGAATCCCTCAGAACAGGAAAATCCAAGCTCAAAAACTTGCCTGAAAGAAAATTGAGTACACGTATCTCCTTTGCTGTGAGGACATGTGCCTTGGGTCTATTGTGAATTTAATATTCTGTCCCATCGGTCCCACCAGAGCTCTAGGATTTGTCAGACCCGGTGTCCTTGTTTTCTCTTCAGAAATTACACCCCATTTCCAAAGCTCAGATAATTACCAGGAAATGTCCTGTGGAGGATGAGCCTTCAGATTAGGCTTGAATTCTCTGTACGTGACGTGACTGGGATTTGGAACATCGGGGAACCAGGGAAGAGCTGAGCTAGGTGTAAGCTGTGACATTTAGCGAGCAGCTTGCAGCAGGGAGGGGCCCTGACGTGCCATCGCGATTTGCGCTGGGTGAGGTGGCTCTGGCCGCCCCATGTGTTCACTCCAGCGTCGCCTTCATTACGGTGATTTGAATGATCTGGGGATGCAGTCTTGGAGCCCATCTTGCAAATAGCGATATTTATTGGAAACATGATGGGCCTTGAGAGGAGGACTGTTTCATTTCCATACCAAGTATCTGTGTGGGGCCGGGTGGTGTGGGCCGGGAAGGTGCGTGCAGATAGGCAGGCAAAGCCACGTCGCCAGACCCAGGGTCCTCGTTCCAGCTCAAACAGCTAGGCGGCAGCATCTGCCCCTCCCCGGTGCCTGGGGAAAGGACACATGGCTCATTCTGGCTGTCTTCACAGCATTTAAGGAGATGAATTTGTCTGTCTGTGGCAAGGGCTGCTGGAATGCCAGCCATGCCAGTTTGTGCAGGCAGATGCTAGAATAAACGTAGTTGGAGTCCCTACTCCTAAGACTAGCCGACGTCTCATCTTTCCACTCGGGACTATAATCTGAGCCTTTGAACACAAGCCTGTCAGTTGGCTGAAACCAGCTAGTCCCTTGATCACAGATCCTAGATTTGCTGACTCCCTTTGTCCCCCTGTACCCCCCCCCACAGTAGGTCCTCAGCAAATTTCTCTTCCCTCACTAAGGATAGGAGCACTATGTGAAACACTGGTACGAGTGCTTGCTGAGTTCCTTCCCAATACCGCAAGTGGTGTTATGTGATAACCGTTAAACACAGAAGCCAGAGTGACACCCTGACGGAAATGGTCGCCCCTCCCCGATCATCAAGCCTGATGGTCTCGTGCAGTAGCTCTTACTGAATACCACTGTCACCCGGGAGGGGACTTTGTCTTTTCAACTTCTGTGGTTTGAAAGTAGTCTCTTCCTCTGCAGTGGCAGGGGATGCCAAGGACAAAGACATCTCCTGGTTCTCCCCCAACGGAGAGAAGCTCACCCCAAACCAGCAGCGGATCTCGGTGGTGTGGAATGACGACTCTTCTTCCACCCTCACCATCTACAACGCCGACATCGACGACGCCGGCATTTACAAGTGTGTGGTCACCGGCGAGGATGGCAGTGAGTCAGAGGCCACGGTCAACGTGAAGATCTTCCGTAAGAGCCGCCTCCCCCTCCATCCCTCTGCTCTTTTTGGCCAGGAAGACACATGGGCGGCGGACAGGGTGGGATGGCAGTAGAGGACCAGCTGAGGGCTTGGCAGGGCTTCTTGCCTTCTTTCTTCACCCTAAGTCTTTTCCGAAGTGAGCTAAGAGCTCCAATATGCTATTAAAGGATCCTGGGCCAACTCAGAACTCACAACCCAGGTTCATGCTGATCAAAGCAACTTCCCACTGGCCTCCATTCTTTAATTTCAAACTATACAGTTCCCAGAGAGCTATTGCAAGTGCCCCTGTCCCTTCCCCAAGTGTTGGCTGACTGTTGGACAACTCAAGACCTCCTCTTATTTCACTCCCCCTGCTGATAACGGAGTCCAGAGGCTCGGTGGGGATTGTGGGGGTGGTATTATTTAAACACTCTGACACTCACAACAGGCAGCTCCAATTGCCACTGAAACCTGTCTGATGGTGGCATTGCTCTACCTTGTCCCATTGGTCATTGTAATGGTGGATGACAACTGATGGAACGGTATGGATTGCCACAGTCTTTATTGCCATTGTTGCTTTTCTTCTGTTCTGTTCCTTAAACATTATCTCTGCTATAAGAAAGTTGGGGTTGGGGTACTAGACAGAGTGGGAGACAGAGGAAGGATTGATGACTCCTACTAGTCATTGCAGAATAGGTGTTCTGCCAGTTCATTCTGCCTGTGCACTGTGTCCCCAGGGCACCATCCTGCATGGCAGGGGACCCGTGGTAAAGACGCTTCTCTCCCTCCACAGCCGTTTTACACACAAGGTGTGAAACATTTAGCATTCCCTGAATAGGCAGTGATGGCCAGATTCTGATGCCGTATTCCCCTGCTTATGCCAACTGTTCCACCTGGCATCTTGGTCCAAGCACTGAGTTGGACCTACTCCTGTACCACTGCATATATGGCTTGAGTTGCCTGCAACTTGAATCCAAGCCCTGTGGCCCCAGGGGAAAGGGATCTTTGTGGGAGAACCAGCTGTCTCCCCTCACTCTTCTCTTGCTTGTTTTCCAGAGAAGCTCATGTTCAAGAATGCACCAACTCCCCAGGAGTTCAGGGAGGGGGAAGACGCAGTGATCGTGTGTGATGTGGTCAGCTCTCTTCCCCCAACCATCATCTGGAAACACAAAGGTCGAGATGTCATCCTGAAAAAAGATGGTGAGACCTGAATTCCCTGGCAGCTGCCTTTCCCCTGGACCACCAAATCCCCTAGGGTTCCACCTCTGCAAGCCTCTGAGCATTTTGACCTAAACTCAGATCCAGTGGCCCTCCCAGAGCATGCAGTTTCCAGGTCCTGAATGGATGTGTGTCTGTGGCTTGTATGTTCAGGCACTTGACTTTCTCTCTAAAGAAAAAGACAAATTACAATAGACTTTTGCTTTGGCTCTATGTCAGAGCCAGGGACTCATTTTCTTATTTCAGCTTAAAGGCCCACCCCATGAGACTGAACTAGCAAAAAGGAAAGGCTCAGAGACCTTCTTACAGATACAAGTTCTCTAACTGATCCTTGGATGAACCTGCCTCTTGTCTCTTCTAGTCCGATTCATAGTCCTGTCCAACAACTACCTGCAGATTCGGAACATCAAGAAAACAGATGAGGGCACTTACCGCTGTGAGGGCAGGATCCTGGCACGGGGGGAGATCAACTTCAAGGACATTCAGGTCATTGTGAATGGTGAGGAGATCCGTTCTTCCCAGTCTCCCCATTGCTATAACCTTGGTCCCTGAAATCATTCTCTTTACCCTCCTCTTTGGGCTGTAAAATGCAGGCTCACTCATCAGTCTCAGCTGGACCCCTCCTGCCTCCTGTTGCCTTAAATATGCTTGCCTTTTGGGTCTGCCTCAACTATGGGGACTTTTAGTGCAGTTCTTGAATGTCCTTCATTGTCCTGAAGCACTAGAGACTTTCCCCATGCTTACAATTAAATAAATTCTTATTCATTCATTGTCCTTGATGTTACTGTAATTGTGAAGTTAGTCCCTTGGTCCAGTGTTCAAAGAAAATATTATAATCAATTTAGGGCTCAGAATAGTCAGAATCATGGTCCATGGGCTTATTAATCTTAATTTGCCATGTCAGATAAACACACCCATGGAATCGATCTGACATTTACAAGATGTTTACAGGAAATTATAATGTCAGTACTAAGAAAATAAGTAAATCATGGGTCAGATTCTTTTGGCTACTGATATATATTTTTGCCAAATCCTCCCCACTCATTCCTTTGGTAAACAGTTTGTGCACAGGGCTGTTTCTGACATTCCCAGAGAAATGTCACTCTCTGGTGAGCTGGTGCATTTCAAATTGGTGTTAACCACTTAACCACCAGATCAGGAGGTTCAAGTTTTTCCAGTATGAAGAGTGCACTTCTGAACACCAAGTTCCACCAGCCATGGTAGTTGTAAGTTGAGTGTGCACTGAGTAAAATATATAATGATAAATAGCTACTGTGAGTTGAATACCATTTTTAAATGAATAAAATGCATTAATACAGCTTCTGAAACTATATGACTAAAAAAACAATATTATACAGGGGTGCACAAAAGTAGGTTAATCCTAAATAATAGTACAAGAATAAACTCTGTGTTTCACGTACTCATGCCTGTAAATCTACTTTTTCCCACCCCTGTATATTGTTATAAAACACTAATGCATGTTTGGGGTGAATTATTTATTCGTGCACAATAATTATTTAGCACATGCCTGAATTTAGGTCCCTTACACTAACTCTGCAGCTGCCCAGGACTGTTGCCCCCCAGGCTGTGACCCATGACCTAGGGTCCCCTAGAAGTGCCTCTTCTCCAGGCCCCTGGATTCTTGCACATTTTCAGAACCACCCTGACGGTGCTTCTTTCCTTCAGTACCGCCCACCGTCCAGGCCAGGCAAAGCATCGTGAACGCCACCGCCAACCTCGGCCAGTCTGTCACCCTGGTGTGCGATGCCGAAGGCTTCCCGGAGCCCACCATGAGCTGGACAAAGTAAGACCCTGCTGCTGCCTTTTATCGGAGACTAGCGGAGAAGGGGACAGCACAGGGCCCGCTCCGTGTTGGCACTGCGACGGAACGGGGTAGACCGCTCGGGAATGTGACCAACTCCAAGTGCAGGATGGACTCCTCTGCACGGTGCCCCTGTCCTGGGCATCAGATTCTTTCCTCTTCAGTTTGGGGGGTGGAGGGCATGGCCTTGCGCCCCTCTTTGGTATGTCTGCGGGTGCAGTTTACAGCTCTGGGACAGAATCAGAGGTTTGGGTGGAGGAATCAAAGGTATATGTGCAAATACAATTTGGCGCCTTAACTTTCTGTGAAAACGGAGCCTTTCCCATGGGCTCAGACTGCATTTTATGGAAACGAAAAGCAAACATCTTACCTCCGTGGTCGCAGTCATCCTACTTTCCTTTCGTGTGCCCTGCAGAGACGGGGAACAGGTAGAGAATCAGGAGGACGAGAAGTACTTCTTCAGCGACGACAGCTCGGAGCTGACCATCAGGAAGGTGGACAAGAATGACGAGGCTGAGTATGTCTGCATCGCCGAGAATAAGGCTGGGGAGCAGGATGCGTCCATCCACCTCAAAGTCTTTGGTAAGGACAGCGGGAGTCAAGCTCACTAACTTCCTCTTACCCTGCACGCTCAACCCATCAGCAAGAGCCCGTCCGCTCTGCCTCAGCCTTGCCCAAATGCAGCCGCTTCCTGCCAGCTCTACCACCCATGCCCCAGTTCAAGCCACCCTCCCGCTCCCCTGGTCAACGAGGCAGCCTCCTAGCTGGCCTCCCTGCCTCCCGCAGGTCCCCTTCACCCCCTCCTGCTCCATAAGCCCACACTGTTTAAAGCCCTCCCTTAACTCCCTGTTGCAACCAGAATAAATTCTAGACTCCCTACCACGGCCAGCAAGACTAAACCTGAGCTAGTCCACCTTCCTTCCCAGCCTCTCTTTCCTCTACTTTGTTCTATATTTAAAACTCCCAGGCCTCTTTTCCGTTCCTTAGGCACACCAAGCTTGCTCCCTGCCTCAGGGCTGTTGCACTTGATGTTTCTGCTGCTTGGAATATCCTTCCCCCAGATCTGCTCCCAGCTGCCTTCTTCTCTTCCATCATTCAGATCTCAGCTCAACTGCCTTCCCAGTGAATCTTCCCCTCACCGCCCTGCCTAGTGCAGCACCCTTATTACCACCAACTCCCCTGCCTCCACTAATCTCTTCCATTAATCTTACTGTATCCTTTACATTGCACTTATTAGTCCCTGAACTGACCTCATCTACATATTTGTTTTGGGGACTGTTTGTCTCCCACCTGCACTAAGTTTGCAGACTGCAGGATGGCAGAGCCGTGGCTGTCATATGCATTGCCTTACCTCTAGCACTCGCAACACCCCCAGACTCATCATAGGCACCTGGTAGATGGGAGTGACCAGTGCCTCTGTTTTCCTTTGCTTCTTTCCCTGCCTGTGTGAAACAGTGTCATATAAGTCATGAAAAGTGCCCCGCATCTCTACTCACTTCATCTTTATAAGCTCAGCTAACTTCCCTTCATTTAGAACTTAAATGCCTTTTAACCTGACCTTGGGAAAGGGATTTGTGGTGGAGATATGTTCAACTCTCGACTCTCTCTGCTCATCTATTTAAAAACCACAGCTAAGCTGGCCCACTGGAGATGTGCTACTAGAACAGGGGCCCGAGGGGCTGCTCCGGTGCGTGCAGCTTCTGGGCTTTCTAGTGTGTACCCAGGGACCTGTGTGGGACCTGCTTGTTTAGCCTGATCAGGAGAACTGATCTGTTTGTAAACACAGACCTTTGAAAATCAAGTGTTTATATGCAATTGGACTTGCTAATCACAGATGAATCCTATCTATTCATTAATAACAATTGGGTTTATAAACAGTTCAGATTAATTCAGTATGTAACTGAGTACATACTTGAAGGTGAAAGCTAAACTTCTTGGAAAATATTCCTCACAGTCTCTTTTCTAATTCTGATTGGTCTTCCCCAGTCACACTGACTAAGTTTTTTCATATTATAGAGAAAGACAAATGCATTTGTTAATTTATTTTTTCATCTAACAAATATGTATTGAATACCATTGTTGCTAGACAAGAGGGGCTACAGAGATAAGTAAGAAATGGCCCTTTGACCCTGAGATGCAGGAGAGAGATGGACATATACCCATATAAATTATAATAGAGTGTGTCAGTCAACAACATCTGAGTGCCTGGTATGGACCCAGCCACTGCCAAAGTTACAAGGATGAATGACGTGCTCTCTTCTCATCAGTGGGTCCACAGTTCATGTAGATGATCAGCAAAGAAAATTTTAATCCTTTATAATGACTTCATAATAGCAGTATGCACAGTGTTTTGTAGGAAGGATCTCTGGTCCTACGTGATAGAAGTTAGGGGAGCCCCTGCAAATGCTGTGCTAGTAAACAAATAGGAGTTTCCCAGAAGAGGAAAGACAGGTGGGCACTGCAGGCCACACAGGCACAGGCACAGAGGCGGGAAGGGCACGTGTGCTCATCGTGAGCTTCTTGTGGGTGGGCACCTGTGTCTGTTCTACTCACAGATGTCCCCAGAGCCTAGAACAGTGCCTGGCATGTAATAGTTATTAGTGTTTGAATAGATGAGCGAATAGCAATTAGTTTCTTGTGTGAATTAAGCATAATGTATGTGGCAGGGAGATGAGCTTAGAAATGTATAATTATGACTTGCTTTTAGAAAATTCTTTCAAATATAAGCCCCGTAAAATAATAATAATAATAATACAGAACAGAAGTGAGCACTTATAAGGTGCCAACCACTATGTGAAGTACTGTTCTTAGCTCCTTTAATCCTCAACTCAACCCTATGAGGTAGCTTTAATTCTTTCCCCATTTTACAAATGAGGGAACTGAGCTCAGAGAGATTAGGTGCCCTATCCGAGATCCAAACCCAAGCCCATGAAACCCAATTTAACCCACATTATATCTAAGTTACCTGTGGAATGATGTAATAGTGAAATTGGGGTACTCTCCTTTCCCACCATGGCTAACTTGGCTTCTCTGTGGAAGCACTGGGTTTGAACCTCACTGGTTGAGGACAGACCTTGGTTTCCCCTCCAGCCTCCCTGGCGGTGACAGCTGCACTAGGAAGGAGGCGGGGGAGTGAGACAGGAGCCCTGTGGGGCCGAGCTAGAGTGAAGCGAGTGGGGAGGTCCAGGGAGGTGGGAGATGAGGCAGGGAAAGTGAGCCGTGGGAGCCGTGGCAAGGCAGGGTGTGTCCGCCTGCCTCCCTCGCCATGCATCCCCTCCTGCACTTCTCTCTCTCCTCTCTCTCTCTCTCACACACACACAAGCACATACACACACACTCTCTCTCTACCACCACAGTTTCTTTCCCAAGACTGCAGCTGGGAGAATGTGCACTGGACAGCTCAGTAGAGCAAACAGAAGAGAGGTGGCCAGACTCCTCCAGAGACAAGTAAGACAATGTAGACTCTTAGGGACCATGTCCCTCCAGCCCCATCCAGATGAGAATCCTCTGTAACATCTGGAGGACAGTTCACTGGCCTCCTTGAGGCAACCTGGTGCCCACGTACGCGCCGCCTTTCCTCTCGGTTTCCGTTCCTGACCTCCTTTCCTCCTGCTTCCCGCCTCGCCCCTTGCGTTAGGAGATTGGCACTAGGGCCAGGCAGCCGGGTGGGTGAGGCCTGCTATTTAGGGCTGCATCTTTCTCCCCCCTTTCTCTCCCTCTCCCTCTCCTTCCCCTCTGGTTTGCCACCTGGGACTAGCACCAGGGGGAGAAATGGCGCGGCTTCCACAGTGGCGGCAGACTCAGCAGCAGTGAGACAGGAGAGCAAAGAAACCTGTAGCTTAGATAATAAAGAAGTTCTCAGCACTCCTGTGGCTTCAAGAAGGGATGGCGATTAGTGTGTTAGGGGCATATCTAAGTTAGGGTCTGCCTCGTCGCACCTGACTGACATCGTTTTTCCTAAGAGAGGGAAATGTTCTACAGGCGTTGCCCTCGTTATTGGCCCTAAGGACCAAAGCGGCCCTTCTGAGTTAGAGCAAAGGAAAAATGGGGCTGCAGGAAGGTGCACCTGGTCACGCCCAGCCTCTCAGTTCGCAGAAGCAGGACCCCAGAGCCCTTCTTGGAGTGGGCTTGCAGAAGTCTGGATGGGGGTGGGAGTAGACAAGGCTGGCCCTCAGTGGCAGGGTGCAGAGCTGTGGACACCCTGGAGAGGAGAGCAGGCGTGCTCACAGGAGGGTCCACGGCGAGAGGGGCAACGGAACAGTCTGAGGCATTAGGTCCCATGCGGCAGGTGGAGACTAGAACAGGGACCCAAAGTCAAGGGCCCACGACAGAGGTGAATGCAGATGGTGCAAGTGCCTCGCAGATAAAACATGGACAGATTCCTGGGTGCTGGTTCGCAGAGGGAAGTGACTGCATCTGTCCTGCTTTTCCCCTGACCCTGTGTAATTTAGTCAGAACACTCCTTTCACTCTCGAGTGTGCTCCAACTTGGACAGTCACTTACACGGATGTCCTATTTCAAGGCAGTACACTAAGCCTTCCTTAGCTCTGACAGTAGCCTTGCTTCTGAAGTGCAGAGAGGAAACTCATCATTGAGAAGCTCGCCTTCCTCCCAACAGCCCTCTGCAGGCCATTAGTCATTTTCAGCAATGGTTTTAATAAGAATATAGTTTTCCTTTTTCTACAGACTTGCACCCTTTATAACTATCTGCGAAATGGAGCTGCCAAGACCAACTTTTATTAATAGATGTTAACTTGTCCTTTGTCTTCTGTTAACCTTTGGCCGCCAGAAATGCAACTTTCACTTTGCCTCTAAAACTTCCTCCTCAACTGCACTTAGCACTTACTGCATCTAGTACGAGCTGTGGCCGTTCTCAAAGTCCTGTTTATCAAGACGCAAAGGCTTTGTAGAGGAAGACCTTGCTCGTGGACCCCACTGATTCAAATGTGGGATCACTGGGCCACATTGGAGTGAGATGAGCCCACGTGCTAGCTGGCAAGAAAGGATTTGCTAAGCTGGCTGTTAGTACAGATTAACTTTAGGAGAATATTTGAACTGTGTGGTAGTTTTATATAGAAGCAGATACTTCCTATAGAAAATGCACAGCTCTGTCGTTATTTTCTGTGTATTAAAGCAGAATCAAGGGCCGCAATTTGGACAATGTGTGTAGGCGGTAGTTCAGTAGCCTGCGTGGGATTTCTATATGATTCGAATATAAAGGAAATGCAGTTCTTTCAAAAGTTATCCATAATTCTAATTTATTTATTTTTTGTTTGTTTGTCTAGCCTGGCCTTTTTCTCTATTAGTGAAATAAGTTACATTTGTGCAGTGTTATCGTTTCTATGGAAGGTTTAGCAATTTCAGGGTATAATTGTTTTAAATTGGGAAAATTCAATTTTCTCTAATGTGTTAACATTTAACTCAGCTTTGAATGCTTGTGCTTTCTTGCATTACCCGAAACATTTGGAAAATGAACTCATCTCAACTCATCTCCTCCCCGCCCTCAGCCCCCTCCGCAACCTGAGTTACCCGCCACTTCTCCTTACTTGAGTTAATGCTAATACAACTTTCCCGGGCATTGCAGGTCTCCGAGTCATCTGGCTCTTCTCATTCCTCCTCTTGTTTCTTGCCATCGTACTTGCCCTTGCTCACTTGCCACTTGCCATAAAGCCTTTCTTTAGCATCTCCCTCTAAGCTGTCCTTTCCCTTCCTCCTGAGACGGCCGATCAGGACTGTGCTACATCACACCCGGGGTGCTGCCAGAGCTTCCAAATCGGTTTTCCCACCTCAAGGTTTTCTCCTTGCTAAACCACCTTGGGTTTTTTCTACATTAACCTCTTGTCATACAAATGATCATTTCATCCCTCTGATCAAACCCTGTCAGTGGCCTCCAGCTGCCACGGGATAGAAGTAAGCAAGAGCTTTACCCAGCGATCAAGACTGTGCGGGAATCCAGCATTGTCTGCTCTGCTAGGATACGCAAACATGGGGCTCTCTTCCCAACCCTCTCGTCACATAGTCTTGCTTCTTTGCTTTCATTCAAGCAGTTTTCTACTGTTGGAATGACTCTGTCACCCCAAAGTTTCACCTACTGAAAATCTCATGGCCCGAACCAAAAGCTGTGTCCCCACGAAGAGGCCAACCAACCGGAGGAGCCCTCTCCCTCTGCTCCTTGCCTCCTGCTCCCATTGCCCTTACTTAGTGTTCTTACTACATAGGATGCTGTTTTTATTTGTCACTTGGATGTTGTCCCATGCCTGCTTCGTGGTGAGCTCCTGGGGTTTCAACACCTAGAGCACCGCCTTATGCGTGGGAAGCAGATAACCTTTGCTGTATGGTGCATGCTACCACTTAACCTGGAAAGCTAAAAAAGTTAGATAAACATTACAGGAATATTTTATCTTTTCAGCAAAACCCAAAATCACGTATGTAGAGAACCAGACCGCCATGGAACTGGAGGAGCAGGTCACTCTTACCTGTGAAGCCTCGGGAGACCCCATTCCCTCTATCACCTGGAGAACTTCCACCCGGAACATCAGCAGCGAAGAAAAGGTATAATGTCACCCAAGAGTCTCAGGGCCGTGGACCGCAGACTCGAAGTGGACTGAGTCTGCCCCATGGCCGTTCTCTTCGGTGAGCCAGAGGGGGGATGTGGTCACTGGAGGCCTCGGCCAGGCTCTGAGGCTTCCCCCTCCAGCCTGCTGGATGCGGCCCACTCCGCATCCCCGGCAACGGAAGGGGTACAGTTCTTTGCATAGATTGGCAAGGGTGCGATGCTAGTGGGTATAGTCAAGGTAGACGCTCTGGGGAGGAAGGGGGTAGTGATTTTCAGGTGCAGCCTCTGGGGGTGTGGAACAGGGCACCACTGTACCCCAGGTGATTTGGCTCTCATTTCCGGAGCACCCAGGGAGATGTGTCTGGGAAATCCCAGGACCAGAATGGGCCTGGCAGATCTCTTCCTCGTGTTTCGTACACTCACGCTCTGCGTGCACTACATGCACAAAAGCTTGGTTGCCCTTGTGTCTGCCTGTGTTCTCGACCACATTTGTATATCATGTCCCAAAGGCAAAAATAGTTAGCAGTTTCCACACTGTGGTTGTCGCGCTGGGCTCTCCAGTGTAGTAGCTGGGAGTGTCAGAACAGCGTCCTTGCTGGGAAGGTTTCACTTGCAAACGTGCACTTACTCACAGACCGCCGGAAAGCTGTCTTTATCGTGGACGGTATGTGATAATCGAGGGGCCCCGCGTCGTGAGGCCCTTCCCTGAGCGGGCCCAGCGCAGGAGGAGGAAGCCTGGTTTGAAAGCGACTTAAAACGTGTATGGCTCTCCTCCAAGCTCATCTCATGTGTCCGGGAGTAATGGGCTTCATTTCAGCTGGCCAAAGCCTTGTCACCTATTCAAAAGTAATGGCCTTAGATTAAAAGGACAATTGTAATGGATTGCTTATTGACCAGAGTGTCAGACGTGATAGAGCTTCAGTCTTCTGCTTCCCTAAGGGAAATCCCTAGAGGAGGTGAACGCAAACACAGCCGGGAAGGGACAGTGTGAAGTGCCAGAGCCAAACGGCATCTGCGTTCAAGGAACTGGTTTCCGTCCCGCTAATAGAAAATGAAGCTAAATCATAAGGAACAGAAATTACGGTTCCAAAACCAATTACTTTTTTGCAAGTTTTACTTCCAGAGTTGAATTCATTAACAAAAACTCAGCTGAGGAACTGCTAAGTATTTTTGAAACTCTCATATGCTGCTCGATATTGGTCTGGAGTAAGAAATGTGGTGTTTACTTGGATACTTTCTTTATCAACACTGTGGTTAAACCCTCAGCTCAGACTTCTGCTCCCACCGTGTGTGTGACGTGAGTTAAACGTGTGTTCCAGGGCCGCTGCCTGACAGGTTTCTCTCCATCAGACTTGAGAGTAGGATGACCCAGTGTGTCTCTTTGACCTCAGTGAAGGACAGAGATAATATCTATCCCAGATGAACGATGCTTTTAAATTCTATATCTTTTCTAGGAATAGCTCAGCAGCCAAGCTAGACCAGAAGGATTATTAAGATTTGTGCCTACCTCAGCTCCTTTGATAGCTTGGCTCTTCTGGCTTGTATCTGTGAATTCATTTTCACAGATTGAGAACGAATAGCCAGGCGCTCATCCACACTCACACTCACGAAACACAGAGACCCAGGGTACTCAGCAGAGACTGTCTCAAGCCAAGGAGGCTTTGTATAACTCACTTGTCAGTGAGTGTAGACCTTTTGTCTCAACCTGAGATACTTGTTTAAGCCCCGCCGCATAGGTGGCCATGTGGTTTCCTTACAGCAGACTGCCTTCAGGTCTGCTTGCAGTGACCTTACTGGAACACACGCGAATCTGGGTGAGAGCCAGTCCTCCACGTCGGCCAGTGATGTGACGCCAGGTGAACGCACCCGCCTAATGAAGCCCTGTACAGAAAAGTTTCCATTTCTATTAATTCTACATTCACATCAAAGAGGCACAATGTCCATCTTACACCACAGATAGCTAATAACTAAGAAAGCAAAGGTGGCCTCTTCCCGGGCGCTGGGACTCCAGATGATGAACTTTAGTTGGTAGCTGCTCCTCACGTACAACTTCATCTGAAGTTGCGTGATACGTAATTAGGTATCGAGGTTATTAGAGTCACTGAATTGCAGGAGTGGAAGAAAACAGCTAAACAGATAATAATACACAGTTGTGTCAACTGCCAAGGTAAGGAAGGCTCCTGGGAATTAGGTCACATAAAATGCCTGAATCATAGAAGGTTGGAAAGAAGCCACCCTTTGAGGTTATTTAGTCTTCCCTGGCACCCCTTCCGCCCCTGCCTGAAAAGTGACAGTGTCAGTCTTCTGCAGGGCAGGTGGCCAAGGCTGATGGCCAGGAGGTCTGCTTCTCAGTCTTCCTTCCTCTGCCAGTCAGTTTTTGTATGAGAGCCCTTAAAATAGCTTTTCGATTTTTCTTCAGTCAGTCTGTTCTTTACCTTACCAGTTGCCCTGTAACAGGCAGCGTCAGCTCACCAGTGCTCCATTAAAATTCTGTGGTGCCCAGAGCCACGGATGCAGACTTCCGTGGGGTTATTGCTCCCTTGACCTGGACACCATCAAGCATTAAAGCTGCATTAGCCCTTTAGCAGTTTCCTCACCCCGTTGCCTCAGATAGAGCTTGTGGTCAACAAAAATGTTCAGGTCTCTTTTACATGAACTGCGTTTAAGCCACACATCTCCTATCCTGTTCTTATGCAATTGATTGCTTACCAATCATGCAGAATTTTATTTTTATCTCTGTTAAAAATTGTATTTTGTTGGTTGCAACCCAGTATTTCTCAATGAGGGTCACAGTGAAAATTTGGGAAGACTCTTCCTTTAGTGGGACTATCTTGTGCATTGCAAGATATTTAACACCCTAATCCCCTTCCCCCTAAACACCAGTAGTCACCTCTGATCATTATGATCAGCAGAATTCCACATGTACAAATACTCTCTGGCTTGAGAATAACCATTTGTGCTCATCTTTCTGACCAGTCAAGAATGACTTTCATCAGAACTGTCCTTTAGGGAATTTCCATCCACTTGCCCCCCTATTTTATTTATATATTGAAAGTAATGAGGTCTAGCAGTCAGTGGTGGCCCCAACCTAAGCCCAAGGCCCAACGGCAGGCAATGGAGTGGTCTTTCCCATGCAACTGTCATCTAGCATTTGTAGTGGCTATTGCTCCAACCTTATATGAACACTTATTTGAAATGTGTCTGTCCAGGTCACTGGTAAAAATGTTGGCTGGGACAGGGTCAAGTACAGAGCCCTTAGAATGCAGCCAGGGCTTCCTTCTGGGTCACTGGCTGAGAAGGAAGAGAGCCCCGAATGCCACGGTGCACTCTTGTGATTTCAATGACTTTCCTGGAAGGCTCAATGATTTCTTTAATAAAGTTAGTCACAATATAAGTCAATTAAAGCAGCTTGGTCTTTTGCTTCACTGAGAAGAGAAGGGAAAAGGCCCTTAACCATAGACACATAGTTAGTGATTTTCTAATGGAATACTTTCTTCATTAAAAAAAGAAGAAAAGAGCAGAACAGTGAGCCTGCATGCCACACTCTATCTGTGATCGTGTCTCTGGGTTTAGTCTAGTCACTTGTTGGAGATGGATTGTTATCAACCTGCTAAGCTTCAGTTGGTTGAGTTGGTCTGGTTCCCTAACTGATAATAGCTAGGTTAACTTTTGGTCATTAAGACCATTAGGCTAGATCATTTATCTGAAAGTTAGTTCATTTCTTAGTGGCCACTATTATGTTGACAAGAAACAAAACATATTTGAGCATCACAATGGGTCAGTTTGATGGATGTGTATAGAGGTCATTGTGATAATGCAGATACAAAGAAAGTCTGTGTATCCACATCATTTCATTACTCTTTTTACCCAGACTCATTTAACTATTGCCAGGTACTTGAGTGAGTGGCACTAAATTCCAGGTACCATTTTACATATTGAGTGAGACTTCGGGATGATAAATTACATCATCTAGCTCTGGCGGAACAAATTCATCGTGTGCTTACGTGAACATGCCTTTGAAATGACTGGTAAAGAAAAGCATTTGAAGCCTTAATGTTTAAGGAAAAGGAGAGGGGTAAAGAGTTGAGATCAGAAGAGATGAACAGAAAAAAAGGAAAAGCATTTCACGAACCTTGAATCTTGAGCTGCCCAAGTAGCCTGCAAATAAGAGAGACCTTTTGAAATTCTCGTTTCTCTACAAACGGGAGCTTTTTACCGCCAAGGAAGAATTCCTCATTCAGTACAAACCAGGTGCTCACTTTTAAAATTGCAAAAGGTGCCTGCATTGAGCAATCAGAGGCTGGCTTGTTCAGCATGTGTAGGAATTTCTAATGGAAAACTTTAGAATAAGTGAAGGGATGTTTTGCTTTAGTTTATATACATATTCCTGCAGATTTGTAAGATAATAAAACGTGAATATGAAGAAAACATGGCGCTAACAATTTTTGGAATAGTACTAACCATCTTCTCATTTATTTTATTGTGTATTTGTATACCAGATTCTCTTAAAGTAGGCCACGCACCTTCACCAGGTTATCAGGGGCAAGGCATAGCCTACCATTCCACCAGGCACAGGTGGGAGGTCAAGCAACTAGAAACAGTGTGTTACTAGCAACTACTTACTCTAAGTGCCACAAAACCATCAGGATTTGGGAGAGATGAGAGAAGAATCAGACCTGTGAAACGAACAGCTCCATAGGTACAGCCCCTAAAAATGATCTTGGTTCAAGCAGCCCTGGCACGTGACAGACAAGCTTCTAGGCGATGTGGAATTGGCAACCACCCTTGACATGTCGACCCACTGCTACTTTGGTCTATGCATGTTCCTCTGTTCTCACTTTCTTCTTTATTCTAACATCATGTGACATAACCCAGCATTCCCATCCTCATGCCTCACAAGAGCTCCTTGCCTTTAGTGGGCTCTTACTAAATGTTTGCTAACTCATCTGCATCTCCTGGGTTGCATCGCTTTGTCTCTGGCATCTTTTCTGTTCTTTTTCCATCTGAACACCAAGGACAATCGGGCAGTCATGCCATCCAATAGACAGAACACCGCAGGTATGATGTTTTTGACTCCCAGTACGAAAACAGAAAAACTGCAAGCAGGGTAGACTCCCAAGTGTTGGATAATTATTTTTTAAATCTAGTTGTGGGTAGAAGAAGACCCCAACCCCTGTGTCCCTGGGTTGGCTCACTTCTTGTGAATGCCATGCTGGTAAAGACAAAGCCTGCTGGTGCCTGCATGCGATGCGGGCGTCCCTCTGCCCTTCGGAACTGACTGGAGCCCTGCCATGGCATCCAGTTCGGTGCCCTCGAGGCTTCCTGACCCATAGTTTCAGGACTTCATACCTCTCACTCCTAATGTGCCTCTATGCTCTTTTGTTGTTCTTTTTTTAAATAAAGATTTGATTTTTGATGTATGCATGCAAAGAGTTATAAAATGCATGAGCACAAAATGGCATTCGTCTATTTGTGATAAGCCGTCTGATAAAACCCAAAGGAGGAAACTTACTCCCTAAGCATCTCTAGATTATGTGGTTAAAACTAGTAGTGCCATCAAATACTACGAGGAATAGAAGACATTTTGGACTAGGAGCGGCTCATAACACGCCTGCTGGTATCCAAATGTAAGTCTGCCAAAAGCTAGGCGAGCCTCCACCTTTGAATTATTCATGTCAGTGTGCCTAGGGAGGGAGGGGGCAGGTGAGCGTGCGCTAGGCCCTAAGCTGCGCTGGGTAATAAGCTCGCCGTTGCCAGTGGGCCTCGAGAAGGTTGCGAATCGGAAGGAGGCTGCATGTGCACGGAACACAGGGCGAGGCGGCAGTTCTCTGAAGCAACATGTTGTAAACTTCACCGCTTTCTTGTTGTGTTTTGTATCTTGTTCTCTCCAGGCTTCGTGGACTCGACCGGAGAAGCAAGAGGTATAGCTTACCTGACCGCTAGCCAGTCTGTAGCTCGGAAAGCATTACCGTTTAACTCACCCTTAGAGTTCATACTAATTAGTAACCTAGATTAAAGAGTAGGCCCATAGCCGTAGCGTCGTCTCAGGGGGAGCAAGCAAGCTGTGCTGGGAGTGGATGAGCAAATCCCTATTTTTGGCTAAAACTGGGTCTTCTTCTCTTGCTGGTTCTGGGGAAATCACACCCAGGTGATTACGCTTCCCAATTCCCAAGCCAGTCGTTCTGAAATGCTGAAAGTTTTTGACTCTCCCCCGGCTGATGGGGCTTTGAATCACTCAGTCCCAGGGTTAGCGATCTAAACGCCCGCCTGGCCCTTTCCCTTCCAGCTCAACTCATCTTGTTGCTCGCTTATTTTATGCTGGGTCCTGGTAAATTATCACGTCACATTTCATCTTGAAGTAATAATGCAAATGGCATGCCTCCTTGGTTCTCCCAAATTGTTAAACGTGTCCGTGCTATTTTCATAGAGCGTTCAATTGATGAGATTCGAACCATTTGGCACAAATGGCTTTATATTTTTTCAAAGTCGGTAGCCTTTAGCCTTTGAAATTTCTGACTCCCTGCGTCATTTTGGGTAATGTGGGACACAGTTTGAAAACTGTAGCTAAATATTAGTTTTTAGATTTTAATTGTTACACCCCCAACATACTGCTCATGATCACTCGTATCATTTTACCTAATGTGTGTGATTAACTGACAGGCAGTGAAATAAAAAGCAATATACTTTAGCTGAGGTTCAAGGATCTAATCTATAAATACTTTTTTTTTTTAAAAAAAAATAGAGTTTGTCTCTTCTCCAGATGGAACTTTGATATTGTAATGCTATAAATGTAGATGCTAGCAAGCAACCCTATAACTTGTATTATAATTAGATAAATCCATCCTCTTAGTCTTTCAGAAATGATAATTATTCAGAACACATAACTGCTGTGTTCAGGTCATGGCTATAAATATTTAATGCTGTTTAATATTTAAAGCTGACTGCCTATCCCCAGGCGCTGATATTAGTTTCTGCACATGAACACACTGCCATCGTCAACTCCAGTTCATTATCAGGTCTCTGTGCATCAGACCTTCCCCGTGTCAGAGGGACTACAGTTCAGTGCACATCTCACAGAAATGCTCCTTCCAGTGGCCCAGGAATCGCTCAGTGCTGTCACGGGCTGGGTGTTTTATTGCTTCAGAGTCATGGACACACTGGGATTGGGAAAGGGAGAAAGGGGTTAATTACCAGCCACTCCTGAGCAGCTACAGATCTCATTCTGCATGGCCCTGTACGTCTTCCCCCGTCACTCTGATTTAGACCCGGCTGCAGGAGCTGAGATTTATCAGGGAGCATTAGGAAGATGTTAAGAGAATTATTATCATAAGTGGGAGAATGGGTTTATTCCCAGGAAGGCAGACACCTCATTCCATTTTCTAAAAGTGTCCTTATCTTCAATATCTCACTCTGGACATCATTGACTTTCAAATGAGTGCCACCTTGGGGCTCAGAAGTTCCATTCCTTCCTGTTTGTCTCACTTAGAGATGAAGACCATAAGTCCAGACGAGCTCAGAAGGCAGCTTGTGGTATGGCCAGTTTCGTTCTGTACGCTCTGAAAAGCCTTAGTTAACACTTTGACCTGGAAGAAGAAAGACAAAAAGGTTTTGATGAGAGAATTAATTGTAATTGCCCTTCATACTCTTGCAAAACAGGGTCTTCTTGCCATAATGATCTTTACTTTCTTGCCCAGAGTTCATCTGCTTTCTCCAGAGCCTGTGGCATTTGGTCTGCGAGGCTTGTAGGTGGCGACGCTCCCTGACCTTGTCCCGATGCCACAGTAAACATTTCAGAAGGAGTTAGTCCAGTCGCACAGGAGTATGCCTGTGTCCCCTCAGAGGGAGAACTGGGCATTTGAAAATAGTCCCATCATCAGTCTTGTCTGTGAGCCGCTGCAAAATGAGAATTCTTTATAGAGGGCCGCCTGCTGGTCTGCTGACATCATTAAATGAGAAAAATCTTCAGATGGAGAAATTTAGGAAAGAGACCAGATAGAAGGGGAGAAAAGTATGGCTGTCAGTACAACCATTTGCTGAAATGGTTGTGAAACGTGATGGGGCTTAAATAGCTGAGGTGGACCAGATCCGTCAGTGCTGGTACAGGGACGCCTTTGACGGATCCGCTGAGGCTGCTCACAGGCCGGGCGGCGCTTTGCTTTCGAGCTTCCCAAGCTGGCTCCTGTATGATGTTGCGATTTGGGTTTGGGGCTTCCAAACCAGCACATCGAAAGAACCTGAAGCCGGGTATCCTTTCATCTCCTGAGCTTTTCTTCAACCATTTCTGGATTATTCTGAGTGGAGACTGCTCATGCCTTGCTTTGTGGTTATTGGTTAATGTCCTGCTCTTACCTACAAGAGTCTTTTTCATCTTCTGCTACAGTATCTCTCCCTTATGGGAATGTTCTCTTGACTTCCCAAGGGTTCTGGTCAGTTTTCCATGTTTATGTGCGGTGGCCCCAGGACATGTCTGTGTGACGGAGATCTATAGTCCAGTCGCTGGCTGGCATCACTGTCAGCTGAGCCTGTGTTCTCACTGAGGTAACCAGAAGGCCAGTTGTGGACCTAGAACCCTCTCTGCCTCTCGTCCTGCTGTCTCTGGGTAAATAAGAGTGACAAGTGGGTCTGCTCAGCCTTTTAGAGCTACTTGCAAGGATAGCTTCACACTCTCGATGCCACTAGGTTAGACAGGTGGGCAAATATGCTGCATAGCACATGAAAATCGCCACTGGGACGTGTCAGCACAACCCTGGCAGCCCACAAAAATAGGGGTCCCAGGACTCAATATCTTCAACAAACTGGAAACTTTTGAGAAAGTCTTGAGGCTTTCAGCCAAGTGCTCTACACCTGTCTGTTGTCATCTCTTCCTTATGTGAGGCTACCTAGGGTGCAGTTTCTCAGCCAGTCGGCCTCAAGGATGTACAGGTCAGATGGAGCTGAGAGCCACAGGCATCGGGCATTGCTCTTGGAGCAATAGCTCGTGCAGCAGGAGGTGGTGATGCTGCTGCTTGGCTCTTCTGTCTCCTTGCTAACAGCTATGTTCTAGCTTCCAGACGTGAAATGCGAGGGGGCTGAAATGGCTGAAATGGATCAGATCCATCAGTGACGGGACAGGGATGACTCTGACAGATCTGCTGAGGCTCCTCACGAGGCCCAAGGTGCCTTGCCTTTGAGCTTCCCAAACTAGCTGCTGTATGATGTTGTGATTCTGGGCTTGGGGCTTCCAAACCAGCACATCAAAAAAATCTGAAGCCAAGTGTTGTTTCATTCTTTAAAGGCCCAAGTCCACTGGGTAACAGATGCCATACACATGCAGACATCTTACCTGTCCATGTCTGCAGAATATTACATGCTGGAGACAGAGTGTGGTCCAGCCTATGAAGAGTAAGGCTCCCCATAGGTTACCCACCTTCTTGAGGATCTGACTTGGGCCACATGCCCAGACTTTCCTTAGACCAGCAACCATTTACCTAGAGATTTACCTAGAGTGTCAAGAGGGGAAACACTGGGAAATATTCCAGCATCCATTGCCTAGGGATCATATGCTTATTTCACTTCTGACCAATCACTCTAGTTCCAGGGCCTCAGAGAGCCGATTATAGTATCAAGGGCTAGAAAATGGTGGTGACTGTGGTATCAGGGACCCCAGATCTGCCTTGGACTCGGTACCACTGTACCTGGAGAGGTGCCCTTCCTTCCAGCTCAGCAGCTCCTGACTTCTGAGTCGTTGGGCTTTAAAAAATAATAAAAATCATTTTACTTTTAAGCATCCAGGAAAGTGAGGCATCTGCATAAATATAGGTTTCTTATATAATTTCTTGCATTTCGGCACACTCGGATTTCCATTACGTGTGCATGCACCCCAGCACTGGCAGACGGGCCGGCTGCTGGGAGGGAAGGAGGGGAGTACCGGTTTCCCAGAATCCCATGAGGCAAGGTGGTTTCTGCTGGAAGAGCTGCTGCTCAGGGCTCGGCTTCCATCTGAGACGTGCCAAACAAAATCGTCTTGAGAGACCTTGAGCCACACGAGTCTTGGCACACAGCGAGGCTGCATGGCATAAACAGGGTTCGTTTCTGTTTTGAATACACCCAAGTTCCCACGGTGCTCTCTGCAGCCTCCCCACTAGTAGGAACCTAAAGTGAGACTTAGACGTTGGCAGGTGAGGAGAGAGGGTGTGAGGCTGGTCACACAGCGATGGCCTGGTCTCCCAGCCCCCGTCCCGCCTTGGGCTCTGACGCTCTCTGTTCCCTCTCGGCAGACTCTGGACGGGCACATGGTGGTGCGCAGCCACGCCCGCGTGTCGTCCCTGACCCTGAAGAGCATCCAGTACACAGACGCTGGAGAGTACATCTGCACCGCCAGCAACACCATCGGCCAGGACTCTCAGTCCATGTTCCTTGAAGTACAATGTGAGGAATAACTGCGGACAGGCCCGGGGAGGGAAGGGCCAGGGAGGGTCTGGATGAAAGGGGAACCGAGCAGCTAGGACCCGAGCTGCACCAGGCGAGCTCTGCTTACTTTCCCTGCTCACCTCCTCACAACATCCCCAGGCTTCTTACCAGCCCGCATGCCCTCTGTCTTCCCATGGAGCTCACAGGCTTGCCAGGACAGCCCCGACCTCTACTATAGCCTGGCACCAGCTCTGCTTTAGGGCACACCCACCCCCCAGTGCCAGCAGACAGCATAGGTAGGGCTCTGTGATAGTGGCAGTCTTCCTGACAGTCACTGCCACTCATTGCAGATGCCCCCAAGCTGCAGGGCCCCGTGGCTGTGTACACTTGGGAGGGGAACCAGGTGAACATCACCTGCGAGGTGTTTGCCTACCCCAGTGCCACAATCTCGTGGTTCCGAGATGGTCAGCTGCTGCCAAGCTCCAACTACAGCAATATCAAGATCTACAACACGCCGTCCGCCAGCTACCTGGAGGTGAGTGGGGCGGGGCACGGGGCAGGGTGGAAGAGGCAGTTCGATTATAGAGAGGCTCCTGTGTGCAGCTAAAATCCCTCTTGCTTCTCCGGAGTGTCCTGAGCTGGGAGCCATTAGCTAGAGAAGAACCCGAGCTTCAGCCCAGCACCCCATTTCTCCAGTGCAGCACCAGGCTTGGGAGGCAGAGCGTGCCTCCTCCACGAGCTCCTGCTCCGTGCTGCTCTCTGGCTTAAGGCTGGGCTGGAGCTAATGATTCCTGCTTTATTGGTTCTACCCTTTACTAATTTAATCCAACGAATAAGGATCTGAGGCTGTGGCCATCCCCTGGGACATGTGACCCGAGAGCTCCTTCTTTCTAAAGGTGACCCCGGACTCCGAGAATGATTTTGGAAACTACAACTGCACCGCAGTGAACCGCATTGGGCAGGAGTCTCTGGAATTCATCCTTGTACAAGCAGGTGAGGGCCCCTCATGGCCTCAGACCCCTTAAAGCCCTTGCTGGCCTATTTTGTGACCTTGGATGATGCCAGGAGGGTGAGAAGGAGAGAGGTCCAGGGTCAGCAAAGCTGGAGGGGCAGGAAGCAGGGAGCGACGGAAGCTTGAGCATCTGGGCAGGGGAGTGCCAGAGAGAACCGTGTGGCGAGGTGTGCTGGGAGGACAGGACGCAGGCGAGATTCCAGACAGCAGGAACGGGAGAGGCACGATTGCGAGTTGTGTCCTGCCTGGGGCTCACCTGGGGCTCATGTGTGTTCCCCCCGCAGACACCCCATCTTCGCCGTCCATCGACCAGGTGGAGCCATACTCTAGCACAGCACAGGTGCAGTTCGACGAGCCAGAGGCCACAGGCGGGGTGCCCATCCTCAAATACAAGGCCGAGTGGAGAGCAGTGGGCGAGGAAATGTGGCACTTCAAGTGGTACGACGCCAAGGAAGGTGAGTCAGAAGAGCGTTTCCTTCAGGGTGACGATGCCCTCGGTGCTGAGCGCACATTCACCCAGCATTCCCCAGATCCTGGCACCCTGACTGCCCACTGGGTGGGGTAACACACCACTCTCACCTACTGGGGGTGACCAGATGCAGTCACCTGCCATCCTTGCATGTTCCTATGCTGCTACACCATCACTGTCCTCTCAGAATTAGGGCACGGTTACAGTTCATGTAGACTTACTGGCCTTCTGTCCCTGGCCCTTCAGAGCCTGGTTCCCGTGACCCTGCCAGGGTGGAGGAGCCAAGCAGAAGCCCTGCTTCGGTGTGAGCACAGCCACTGAGTCCAGCCCACCCCGCCTTGCATGAGTGGGTTATATGTGCTGCTGGCTCCCTGCCATCACCTGGCAGTCCAGCTTGGGTACATTCAGGACTGTCATGCAATTATAATATTAACCAAATAAGCAGATCCAGCAAGACAAGTCTGCTCTTAAGTCAATCCTGTGATGTATTTCCAACTAAAGATTTTAAAAGGACCCTTGGATGACTGCACCTTGAAGATTCTGAGCCCAGTCTGACCTTCCCTGAGGACCACGTGTATTTCTCTCTAGCTCTTCTTGTGGGGCTGAGTTGAAATAACTCAGTAGACTATGTATTGTTTCTGTCGAACTTTCTAATTCTGGCTCCATGTTGCGGTAACCAGGGTGGCATTAGGAATGGGTTAGGACATGGGGTGATAGCCGCTCAAAGGCATCTCCCAGCCCAGTTTTACGGAGAATTCGTTCCTCCCAAACACTTCCATCGCTCCCGTGGCTTCGGTGGGGGGTGAGGAGTGAGGGGAGGAGCTTCTGTGTCATCTCGACTAGAAGTAGAGATGGACAATTCCGTTACCTTCCTAACTTCCCTCCGAAATCTGACGCCAACTTTGTGGCAGGTGGATCCTATGTTACAATCTGCCCAACAGGCGTTTTTATTTTTTAACATCACTCGAAGCTATTTTTTATTGTCTTAAAATATATATAACACAAAATGTACCATTTTAGCCACTTTTAAGTGGACTGTTCAGTGGCATCAAGTACAGTCACACTGTGGTGCCACCATCACCACGGCCCATCCCCAGAAAGCTTTATTATCTCAAACTCTGTACCCCTTAAACACGAGCTCCCCCTTCCCTCCTGCCCCAGTGCCTGGCAGCTGCCCTTTCGCTTTCTGTCTCTACGTAGCTGACTATCCTTGGTGCCTCGTATAAGTAGAATAATAGTGTTTTTGTGTCTCACTCATTTCACATAGCCTAAGGTCCTCGAGGCCCATCCCTGTTGTAGCACGTGTCAGAATTTCACTCATTTTTAAAACTGAATAATATTCCATTGTACGTCGGCACCACATTTGGTTTATCTGTCATCTGTGCGTGGACCCTTGGGCTGCGGCCACCTTTTGGCTACTGTGAGCAGTGCTGCTGTGGACATGGGTGACAGGTATCCGTCCCAGGCCCCTGCTTTGAACTCTTCTGTGTGTATATTTAGAAGTGGAATTGCTGGGTCAAATGATAATTCTGTGTTTAATTTTTTGACGACCCGCCATACTCTTTCCCACAGTGGCTGCGCCGTTTCTCCAGTAGGCCTTTCATCCTTTGTGATCCTTTCCCTGTTCTCACCGCAGCTAGCATGGAGGGCATCGTCACCATCATGGGCCTGAAGCCTGAGACGACGTACACCGTGCGACTGGCCGCCCTCAACGGCAAGGGTCTGGGCGAGATCAGCGCGGCCTCCGAGTTCAAGACGCAGCCAGTCCGTAAGTAGAGCCAGCTGCCCTGCCTCCCCCACCCTCTTCTCCGGGGGCTCGGGGACCCTGAGCTGGCCGCCCACTGTTCCGATGACAGCCTTTTGTCTTTCAGGTCCCTCTGCTCGAGGTGGCCCCACCTCCTAGTTCTCTGGCCCTCAGTGATGACTGACACCCAGTTCCCTTATCCTCTTACTCGAGGTGACACTGTCATAGTAGCTGGTCCAGTCCATTAGACTCGCGGCCCGGGGGGAAAAGCGCCGGCACGGTGTTAGAGAGAGTGAGGAGACGCGCAGCCGTGTGCTGGGGGGTTGGGGGGATCTGCTGTTTGACACAGGTCACAAAGGCCCTAAGCACCTTACGACTTGAAGGAAGAGAAGGCAGTGACAGTTCCCATAATGAGCTGTGGGGCTGTGGATGCAGCAGAGACATTAACTTACAGAAAAGCAGGGGCTGCTCTAGGACGGAGGAGCGGAGGCAGAGTCCCTGCCATGCAAAGAGGAAAGGATGCTGAGGCCTTTGCCTCCTCTGTCCCCTCCCTTCCCACGCCAGGAGCGCACCTCAGGGCCTCCCGCTTTCCTTCAACTATGCCGCCAGCCTCTCTCCTCCACCCGCAGGCAGCCAGCTCTGGGGGAGCCCTGCTCCAGAGCAGACCTCCCCAGAGCCGAGCTCCTGCCCTGGGAGGGTCATGAGACCACCCAGCTGGAGAAGCTGCCGCAGGACAGACTCCTTTAGAGGTCACGGAGCTCCCCAGGCCGCTCTGACTCCTGGCTTTAAAAGGCAGGCGGGGGATCCTTTGCTCCCTTCTCTTGCCAGGGACCTGGAAAGAGATCCCTTACCCCTTTCCAGAAGCAGGAAGCCTGTCTTACCTTCCTTCCACAGGAATTGCTTCTTTCTGGATTTGAAGTAATTTGATAATTTGAGTTTCCAGTGCCATGTGATCCGCGGATCCTAGTCATTTCTTTCACATCTTATTTTTTTTCTTGGGTCTGTCTCTTGTCTTTTCTTTCCGTCTGTGTTCCATCCATGGGAAACGCAGATATCCCTGTTCCACGTAAGTGCCTTTGCATACCTCGTTACCTGTTTCTATAGCGTTAACATCTCTGTCCTAGTTCTTACCTTAGTTCCAGCCCCTCTGTCCCCTAGAGGCTGAAGGAGATGCTCCTGTCTGAGCCCTAACCACACTGACCCTAGTCTAGCTGTGCTCTGGTTAATGTCCGCAGGTTACCCCCAGAGGCTAACCCTCGTCCTGTTTTAGAGCATGCGACTCTTGTGTCTTTTGAATTTGTGTTCATTTATTAATTCCCGTGTGTGACATTCACCCTTTGGCAACAACGATGTTTGCTGAGCCCAGCGTGGGGGACATCTGCAGGTGGTCTCTTAACATCCCCCTAGAGCCCCACCTCACCTTTAGCCAGGATGCCAGAAAAGTAACCCCATCACCACCAAGCCTGTGTTCACAATCCCTTCACGGGACAAAAACATTTGGCAGGATTTCTACACTTGCTTGAGGGTGGTAGCTGGAGGGCGCTAGGGGGACTGGTGGGGGGTGGGCAGCAACTGTAAGGAGTAGCAGGAGTTTGGTTCTGAGCCACAGGGACATCCTGCAGGCAGCTGCCTGGGAGTGAGACACTATTCCAGTCAACTCTGTTCTTTAGCATGAGGTACTTGCAACCTGCCATTCCCATGTTTGGGAAAACTAACCAGCTAATTAATAACTCGACTGCCATGTTGAGAGGGATGATTCTCCTGGGAAGGACCCCTAAGTGTGTAAGCTGTAACTAGCAAAGACAGAGAGCAAGGGTGTCAGGAAGCTGGCCCGCTGTCCTGGGAGCAGAATAGTGGTCTGATGCCCCAGCCTGCACAGATGCCCCAGGCTTCATTCCCCTGCGGCCTGGCCCCTTCCTCCTAGGCTGAGCTCGGTATGGTGGAAGGAAGTGTTACCCGGAGAGACTTGGAAGAAAAGATATTCAGAAAGCTGAACACTTTTCATAAAAAGTTCCTAGTTCCTGAAAGACACTCAGGGAAATTTATCTTTTAAAATGTATTCAGAAATATTGCAGCAACAGCAGAAACTAAGGAGCTCGGTGTAGGTGTTCTGAGATTTTGAGCAAGTGTTAAACTATCTCAGCAGACTTGGCTCCTGAATGAACGAGCTCTGGAGGGAGACAGAACTTGGGTGGAGCTGTCAGGTGGGACTGACAGTTGTCTGCTCTGGGCTGGCAGCTCTTCCCGAACTGAGTGCAGAAGGAGCGGCTCTGGGTGCGAGAGTACCTTCCTTCAGGTCCTGAAGCAGGTCCGTAGCCTGAGTCTTCTGGTTCCTGCTTTTCTGGATGTTGTCAGTACTCAAGTGCAGGCTTAATTACTTAGTTACATTGCAGAGAGGAAGGCTGTGGTGAGGCCCCTTTGAGTTTCTAACCAGTAACTGGGCTTTGAGAACTGAATTAGAGTCATTGGCCTTGAACTTCAAAGGCTGTAAGTGGTTTTCATTCATGCCAGCTCAGCCCTTGTAAAGGTGAGGATTCGTATAGCAGATGCTGCTTCGAAAGTCACTGTTTAATTTTTTTTAAAAAAGGAGACCTCTGGACCCTGTTGTTTGTTGTCTAATAGTATGAAAGTAGGTAATTAACCAAGATCCCTCAAGGCCCTGAAAAATGGTGGGGTCAGCTCTTCATGCCAAGGAGATCATGAGCAATGCAGTAGCAGGCATTACTACTGGCATGGAAAGTCAGTTTTCTCAATCATTTAATAAAGTTACGGTTTTAAGAATTAAAAAGTAAACTTTTAGATAAGGAGAAGCGCGCACAGCCTTAGAGACAAGTGTGTCTTTTCCAAGAACGTGAGCAGGACCAGAGCTGGTGCACATGTTGAATATGAGGAACGTCATACTCACACTAAAGCTGCTTATTGCGATCTTTCCTCTCACCCTCATAGCCTTCCCAGAGCTGCTGAAGTGGGGGCCTAGCCTAAGGGGCATCGTGTTGGCCCTAGAGCTTTCCTGGGAAAGACTATGGTTGGGAAGAAAACACCAGCAGTTACCACTAGCCTGACAACACCCACTCACTGCTACTAGGAAGGGAGGACAAGCTTTAGGAGGGACCTTCTCTGAGTTCTCACTCCATTACTTAGAAAGCACAAAGGTTGTCTGAACTTAGTTAAGCAAACTCAGCCATCAGCAGTTACAGCAGGTTATTATTTTTTTAATCCTTACCCGAGGATGTTTCACATCCCTGTGAGAAACATCGATCAGTTGCCTCCCGTATGTGCCCTGACCGGAAATTGAACCCACAAGCTTTCTGGTGTACAGGCGATGCTCCAACCGACTGAGCCGCCTGGCCAGGGTAGTTACAGCAGTTTAACTACGTGCTAACGCCAAGCCCAGAACCAGAGGCGTGGGTCTCTGACACTGGCTCGTCTCACCCACTGACAGGACATTCCCACCCTGTAATGTTGGGGTGCAGATGCACAGAACACCCAGGACAGTGGAGTTAGGCACTGGAGGCACCCTCACTCCCAAGGAGAGCAGGTGTGGGATCAATGGGAACTGGCGTACTGGGCAGAGCCACTGCTGCCGGAGCCCTGGGCCAGAGGCGGTGAGAGAGCCAGCGCATTGCTCATCAGCTCATCATTTGAGGTTCGTTGAGATGTCTCAGTAATGGGGTTGCTTTCCCGTTTCCATAATAGACTTCTCCACATTCAGAGGCACGGATATGTCAAAGCAGGGATGAGCAGGTGAAACTAGCCACAGCCACAGTGCCTCCAGGACTCCTGCTTCCGAGCTGTCAGATTAGCAAGCGTGGCTGCCCTGCTTGGAGGTTCTCGTGTGTGGTTCATAAATGTGTGTGTAAAGGTAATGAGGAAGCTGGGGCTTTAAACAAACAAACAGAACTCCAACCTGGGAAAATGCCTCTTTCACATGCGTTTTGGGGACAGGTGTCTTCAGGCTGTTAAGGTACTCGGGTGGAAAGCTGACAACCTCTGATCGCTTCGGGAGGGGCTGCTTCCCTACAAGAGCAGCCGAGGCCCTAAAGAGATGATGTCACCACTTGCTAGAATCTATTCCTCATGACTGAGCCACACCTTCAGAATATCATTGCCTCAATATTACCTCTTAATTGCTTCTGTACCATGTGGCTTCTTTCAGGGCATAAAGATTGTAGATGAATAAATCTACTTTTTAAGAAGCATCTTGAGATTTCCGTTTTCACATGTTGTCCCCTAGATGGCACATTGCATGTGTAAGTACATGCATTGTAATATATTATGGTCCGGAACCTCTATTCCTTTGCCAAAGTAATGTGGACAATTATGTGAACTTGAGTCAAAAATAAAAGAGAGATACACTTCTACCTGAATTAAACAGACCATCAAATCGTGATGAGCTCGTAGTCCACCTTGCTCTGATCCCAGTGACATCTTGCGTGGGTTAGTGAGGTAGCCTCCTCTGGAAGGTAGAAGGAAGACCAAAACATGAGTGTCAGGCAACACTGAGGTATGGTGACGTTTTCCCAAATTTTCATCTAGCTCTCAAAGGGACTTTGTTTTCTAACTGTGGGTGGAGAGATTTGCCAATGGAAAACGAAAGAGCTGTCCATAATGTCTCAGATGCGCCATCTCTACCTGCTTTCTATGCTAAAGTTGGTTAGAGTTACTCGCTTAGTGAGACTAACACAATATTATTTGCATGGCTTTCCGTACACAAAGCAGCATCCGGAGAATCGCATTCTGTAGGGTGTTTTTGGAGAGCAGCAGAGGTTCTTCTCATCCGGATGCCGAACAGTGAACTTTGCCCAGTAGTAAACATTAGTAAGAAGGACTGTCATGTCCATTTCATTTAGATATTGAAATTAGGGAGTGAGACACAGAGCTTTTGCTACGAGTATGTGCCATTAGTGTAAATATGTGCCTATATACAAATGCATATAGAGATCTCTAACATGAAAAGCCAGTCTTTTTCTGCACTGTTCACCCTAAGCTGGGGTCTCGGTTCCCTTTCCCCCTGTCCCTCTGGTCCTCTGGGGACAGCTGTTCCTGCTAAGCCAGCCGTTTGTTTCCAGGCAGGTCGAAGGCCTCTGCAGCTGTCCCATTCCCTGTCCCTTACCTGCACCACAGGCTTGGCAGGCTCCAGGTTTATGGCTCGAAGTCAGAGAGCCCTGCTCTCTGCTGGTCCTCCAGTCCCTTGTTCTCGAGCACGGTGTTCTTCTTGCCCGTTTTAACTCACCTCAGCTTCTTGACCTGACATCCCACGGTTGGCTCTTCCTTTTTTTCATGCAGTATCTGCATGCCTTGATGATCTCTTATCTCTTTTTTTCACCTTCATTTTTCTTTCCTCAGCGGCTCCTGATAGCTCCTCCACCCCCGTTCCATTGTCTCATCCAGATAGTGAGTATCATTTTCTCAGTCCCTCTCTCTGCAGGTTGCTTTCTGCCAGCCACAGTGGCCTGCGCAGGGTTATCGCCTTCGCCGGGCGATAGCTCAGCTCTGTTGGTGGAAAGCAGCGCCAGGGCGCAGAGATGGAAACGAGAAGAGAAATAGGCACAGGGCCTCTCAGATTCATGGGAGGCAACCCCCCCCCCCCCAAAGGGGAGGCAAGTGAAAAGCGTGGTTCTGGACAGAAAATTGTGCAAGCAGGCTCCCAAGGCTGTTGCAGCACAGCCCCATGCTGGGATTCCTAGTGAGCTGGACCCAAGCTGATATTTGGAGAGGCCAAAGGAATTTGCCCAGAAAAGTCTCTCTGTTCTGCAGGGTCATAAGAAATGCTTCGGGGTGTTGTGTTTTCACTCTCATTTTAATTGACACAGTAGGATTCAGGTATTGAAATTAGAAAGTGAGGCCATAGCTTTTGCTTTTTTTCATAAATGGATACATTTCTTGTAAATATTTGTGGGAAAACAAACAATGTCCGCTTTCAGATGTGCCTGGCAGCAGGCGCCTGGGCAAATTACTTAACCCTTCACAAGCGAGCCTTGCTCTCGCTCCTCTGTAAGCTAGGATGAGTAGCTGCCCTCCCCCCAACCCCCTCACAAAACATCCGAGTGTTCACAAGCTGTGTTTGCCCACCCAGGAGCAGGGCCACTAAGACTGACAGCGACATCACCTGGTCAGCTCCAGCCATTGTCATCCTGACTGAGCCTCGCTTGTTTACGATCTTACTTCATTTGGGGGCCCTGTCCTATTGCTTCCCTGCATCTTCCAGAGCAGAGGGAGCGGCAGGCCTGCCATTATTTGGAGTTTGAACCTCTTTCGGGGAGGGGGGGAACAAAGCGAGACAGCAGCTGAGTGAGTCCCAGAGTATCATACCAACCCGTGCCCAAAGCAGCAGACAGGGTGCAAGCAGGGCTGGGCCACCCGGCTGGCTGTGTTCCCCTTGGTAATCGGAAGTCCTAGCACTTCAGGCACAGCTGCAAGGAGGTGACTCAGCCCCATGCTCAGAAGCCTCCTATTGCATCTGTTGGACTCAGAAACAGGCCTATCACCCAGTGGGGTGCTTTCCAAGCAGCAGGAGTTCAGGCCTGGGAGCCAGAAACAGCCCTGGGTTCAAATCTTGGCTCTGCTACCTCTGCTTACAACTCTGTGATCTTGAATGCATCATCCGACCTCCCCAAACCTCAGATTCCTCATCTCTCAAATGAAGGATAGATTCTATCTACCCCGTAGGTATTTGTGAGAATTAAAAATCCAGTATGAAAACTACAAAACACAGTGCCCAGCACATAATAGCTGGAATTAATGGTAAGAATAAATGAGGGTTATGTTATTTCTTAATGTGTGAGAGTAATTTATCAACACAATCTCTGATAATCTCTTTAAAATATTTATATTCATATTGATAGATCAGGGAAGAAGGAAGTGAGAGACTCCTTTACCATCTCTGTCTTTTTTTAATTATAATGCCTTTATATATATATGTGTGTGTGTGTGTGTGTGTGTGTGTGTGTGTGTGTGTGTGTGTGTGAATTTTTGTCCATTCCTTCCTTCACCTTTCTGAGCCCTTTCTGTCCGTCATGTTTCCATAGCAACCTGGCCCCTTCCTGCCCTTACGACCACAGAACCATCTAGTGAGTATGGACCTGAGCTGCTCTTGGCCAGGTGGCTGCTTGTTGCAGATCCAACTTCTGGGTCACAGTGCTGCCCATGGTTTTCCCTTGCCTTAAAGCAACGGTTATGAATGCATGGCCGCTCCTCACCCGTGTGGTTTTCTAAGCATGCTGTCTGATTGGCCAAGAGAGCAGACCCGCGTCACCCAAAGAACTGGGTGATTATTTAAAGAATGCCGTGTGCGTGAGGAGACTTTTCCAAATTTACTCTCAAGTTAAAATTAGAAAAGAATTAGAGAAAGGCTGATGAGACAAAAGAACAGCATCTCTTCCCAGCTTTTGTTATCTCCCCCGCACACTCACACACACTGACTCTCATATAGCGGTAGCTAAGAGACAGAGAAGGAGGGAAGGAGTAGGAGAGCTGGCTGTTTGGGGAAAGGCAGAGGGTGAAGCCGAGAAGGAAGGAATGGCTGCGTCCTGACAGCCTGCCGCCTTTGTCTGGCCGCAGTGGAGCAGCTGTGTACACAGAGCACGCGGGAAGGGGGGGCGCTTCCAGCTCCTTGCAGCCCTCCTCAGTGCAAGAAAAATCACGGCCCAATGAAAGTTCCGGAATTCATCTCCTGATGATAGTTAGGGCCAGACCATATCATCTTTTCCATCGTGGAAAACATTACACTTCATCACAGCCATGCATGTTCTAAGCTAGTCTTTACAATGCTCTAATGAAGCAAGCTGTGGGTTTGGCCTCAAATCCCCTGACAGATCAGCGGGAGGGGTGTGTGTGCGTGTGTGTGGTGTGTTTACAGCGTGTGTCCTCAGCTGTGAGAGACTTAGATTTTATAATATTTCTGAGTGCACCGAAAACATGGCATGCATCCCCTGAGCAGGGGTCGGAGTGGGGAGGCAGGAGCAGGCATGTCCAGTAGAGCTCCTGCTCCCGGGCCAGGGCTTCTGATCCAAAATGGAACAGAAAAGAAAAGCTTGTCCTGGTCTGTGTGTTGCATGAAACGGTTCTTTTTTCTACTACAGAGCCTAGCTAAGGGCCTGTTTTCTTGGTGTTCTCTCTGTGTGTGTGCTGCAGTGAATTTTAATTCCTGATGCTTTTGAGGCTTCATTTTGTCAGCAGAGCAGAGCAGGTGACAGTGAACTGTGCTCACATGGGTTTAATTCAGATGCTGGGTTTTTGCATTTGGAAAAGGAATGCAACTAACAGCACCCTTTCTTCCCCTAACTGTCCTCCCCCCCCCCCCCCGGGTGCCGTGTGTGGGCCAGTGCAGTGGGAGGAAGCTGCCTTTTGCGTTCGCACAAGTCCTGTCATATTTAAGGTGGCTCCCTGTAGGCTCATCTTCTCTGGAAGTAAAATACAATCTTGGATCCAGATCTTTCCTTAAGGAAGAATTAGGTGTTTCTCCCCTGACTTGCATTTAACTTTTAAACATCAGGCATTTCTGCCCACAGATAAAATGCTTAGTGGTGACATCCAAAGAGAAGAAAGTTTGAGTTTTTATTTTGAACCACTTGACTACTGACCCAAATTGTAGGTCCCAGTGGATACTGAGATAAAGGAAAGACAGTCACAGTTGGGCAGCAGCCTGTATGTAGCACGAATAGCACAGGTGAATAAATGGCAGTGGAACTAACAACACAGCAGTTAGAAGCCTACAAAATCCACCAATCATCAGGCAGTCATTAGGGTTCAAAATAGCTAATGTCCCCTATTTTTGCTAGTGTGTGTGTGTTGATCTGTTTATAATTATGAATGAAGGTATCTTAAAGAAAATCAAAGGATAAAATTTTCAGCTGTAACTATTCCTGCAGGGCCCTGATGGTGGGGATGTGCCAGACCTGTGCAGCTTCAGGCAACAAGGAGCACGCCTGCTATCAGCTCACATTGGCAAGGGAATATGTCACTTGCTTAAGGCATTTCTCTCGAATTATTTTTAAACAGTGGCAGGCTTTGGGCAGAGGGGTATCGCCACCCCCCCTTCTTGGCCCTTCTTCTGCCTTAGCTTCAGTTGGCAATTGCCAAAACTGCCCTTGGCCTATGAAAGTTGAGGTGGGAAACCCAGAATGCCTTTGAACAAAGCAAGGTCATCTGTGTCACATTTAGGTAACAAATTGGAGTGTAAATCCAACTAGGATAAAAAGAGATGTAGATAAATCCAAATAAGAAAAGTATTTTTTTCATTTAAAAAATCGAGACGTGTCTTATGCATGTAGCCGCAGTTCTAAGGAGGCATCTTACCGGCAGGCGCCCCAGCCTTTGTTTAATGGCAGACTCCCGCTCCTCGGGCAGGGGTGTCGTTTGTCCTTCACTTTCCAGAGCCCTTGTCTCAGCGCCAGAGGAAACCTGTTCCCTTTCTGCATTGGCATCTCCTTCATATGCATCTCAGCTGGGCATCTCCCCCGGGCCTCCAGGATAATGCGGGTGGATGAGCAGGGAAGGGAGAAAAGATCCCCGGGGCCACCTTCTCTGCCCGCATTTGCCGAATGGCCCTCAGCCCGCGGCCCCCAAAGGGACCGTGGGATGACTTTCCTCAGCGTAACGTCCCGCCCTGTTCTTGCAGAGCACGAAGCCTGCGCCTTAAACATCACGGACTCCTCCTTCATGACCACCCCCCGCCCCGCTTCCAGGACGCCAAGATGATTCTGGAACCCGCGATGATAACCTGCGTTTTCTTTTCCTTCAGCAGCCTCCTGGATTGGCCCTGGCAGCCGGGTCCTGACAGCAGCACCTCCCCGTTTTAAAGCCAGTTTACTGCTCCTTGACGTGCTATTAATATGCAGTGTTGCCGCTGTATCTAATGCTTGTCGGTGTTAACCAAGTGCTCTTTATATTTATGATTCTCCGTTTCTGGGCCGTTTTACTGCCCTCCCAATGTTTTCTATATATGCAGCTAATTTAATTTGATTTCTCCTTTTATTTAGTCTGTGATTTTGTTGTTGATTTTTCTCCCTGCCCATTGTTTACATCAGTTTTTAATTTTTTTGTATTTTCCATGTGACCTTCTCCACTTTCCTTTCAACCAATCATGTGCGTGCGTATCATGTGACTTTGTCATGTGGCTTGCATGGTGCTGATGATGTCGTCCACGCTGGTGAACAGAAGGTAAAACTCTTTGTTCTGATAAGTGAAATAAATCTGGGACCACAGCCTGGCACCTAGGGCCCACTCACTGCTTCCCGTCTCAGATTTCCTAAGCGAAGCCATTTGGGAGAGTTCCTCTTGTTTACAATTCATAGGCAGAATCCATCATTCTTTGCAGCCTTAATATGACAATTTGATACCAGGACAGTCTTTGGTTTAATATTTTGCTTTAATAAATTTGGCCACGCAAACTGCTATCTACACTAAAACCACTTAGCCACAGCAGTTTGCGAACTGGAAGTTTTATCAGATAGTCCATAAAAATTATTTCCCAGAAAGCAGTTTTGTAAATTAGCCTTACAGCATTGTTGTTTAGCTATCCAGTAGTTCTAAAAACCACAATTGCTCTGAAATGAGTCATATTTCTGTGAAAATGTATCTGTTCACAACAGCGAAACCCTACAATTGCAAAGGTTGTATTTGCTCAAAACCAATGAGAGCACTTCACTAAATTCACGCAAATTGAGGACTTTCTGAAATGAGAGATTTAAGAATTTTGAATTAGAGCAGTTTGGCTGTGATTGCTGAGGGGTCACTTTTCAAGAGTGACCCTCTCCCGGGCAGGGGCGACAAATCAAAGCAAAAGTCACTTGGCAGTTACCATGACAGGAGATCTCTATGGAACCAAGAAGCACGTGATTGGCCATTGCAGCAAAGGAAACAAAATTGTAGCCTAATTAAGTACATAGCAGTGACAAGATAATTAGTTAATATTGCGACTGTCACAACCTTGTGAAAATATTTCGGGCTCACCATACAGAGAAAGGCGGCCCCTGCTCACAGCTTTCCCAGCGGAAGCAAACATCCATTCAGAACCTGCCCCGGGAGTCATAGGCATTCTGTTCTCTGCCCACTGAAATTTTACTTCAAATCCCCGCCTGAGACACACACAGGCTGCACTGATCCCAAAAGCGAAACTAACCCCAATAACCGCCCAGTGTGCCCATGCATGCGAGGGCCCCCGGTTGACCTCACTTCTCTGAAAACTGATTGGGCGACATCCACAGGAACAAACCCATCCACAGCTTGTCTCGCATGTTCTTTGCTCCTGGTCTGTCCTTCCTTCTGCTGTGTGCTCCCCACGTATGTGAGCCCTGTGTAAGTTCCCTCTCGCTCCCTCTCCACACTGGCCACCTCTGAGGCTTCGGCTCTCTGGGCATGGCCACTGTGTCCCCAGTTAGTCCCATTTGCATCCAGACTCCTGGAAAGAGGTCTTGGATCAGACCTGCCCTTATTTCTAAAAAGGAGATGTTTGATATTTACGTTGTATGAAATAAAGTAGGAATGTCCCCAAAGCAGGGAAACATCAGATCGTATCTTTGACCTACTTTAAAAAATATCCTAATCTGTGAGTCTTGGGGCAGGGACTGTTGGGAGCCTAAGCTTTTCTTAACTCCGAGTCCCACCCTAAATACTGTGGTTCCGTCATTTCTCCAAGGGGGGCCAGGCTCCTTTAGACCTATGCTGACTGCTCAGAGGCTGATGTATTGGAACAAAGCGTGGACCTTCCCCCTTAGTGTGAAATCTTAGTGTGAGCAGCTGTTGGGTTGAAACATGTCAGTTTCTTTTTTAAGAACAAGCTTGGCCATTTCTGTGCAATACTATAACTCAGAGTAAAGCAAATCCCAGTGTTCACAAGAGAGAAACAGCCACCGCTCTGAGGAGAGAGCTCTCCCAGACGTTTTCAGCGAGGGAAGAAACGTTTGAAGGTGTTTCCTGCGGCTGCCCTAGAAACGCACCTTAGCAGTGATCTCGGCTGTCAGTAAAAAATGTGACCATTAACTACAGCACTGAGAACCTGAAGGGTTCCGAAGCTCGATCACCCTTCATCAGCCACCTCCCTGTCTGTGACAGACCCTCTCCTGCCCATTGCAAAGGGACAGGCAGAGGACTTGTCATTCAGATAAGCAGCAAGCAGCAAGAAATAGCCTTTAATAATAAAATTTAAGGGAACCGAGAGATCAAAGAAAATTTACGGGGGAGAGAAAGAAAGCTTGGTTAAGTAAGGGCAGCTATTGCCTCCTTTCTCCGGGCACTAGTTGGGCCTAAATGAGGAAGGTGTGGTGAGCAGGGAGTCTTTCTCCTGGCAATGGGTTGTATACCCAGCAACTGATGAAATCCAGTGTGCCCTGTTAACCATGCCCCCCAAAATTGCCTGGGATGCACTTAGCATGTGCTAGATGATCTGTGCACCGTAGGTCACCATCCACAGTGTCACTGAGCCCAGCAGCCCTGAATTAGAAGAAGGGAGGTGAGAACGGGCGTTGAGCACCGGGCCCCAGAATCACTTGGCTCCTGAGCCTCCCGAGCTTTGCATGTGGGAGTTCATAACAGGGAAACCTGCCGGTGAGCTAAAATGCCCTGATACGCACACGTTTATTTCTAATATGGCATGTGTAACTGCAGGGCTGCCTCCTCCAGTGACCCATCAGCTCCTGAGGACTCTGTAAATGGGACCATTCCCCCAGCATGTGTGTGACGAGACGCCCCGCACCCCACTCCCGTCAGTGTGCTGCATGTTGGAGCATGGATCCCTCCCCACCCGCTCATAATGATCTTTTTTTTATTTAGCTACTGACACTGACTCGCACTAGGACATGCTGGTTCTGAGAACTAAACCCTGTAACACTCACTCTTCCTTCTTAGACCGAAACATCACTAACCACCCCTTCCACTCCCTCCTTTATTTTTTACAGCTGTGTCTGGATCGCCACGGTCTCGGGCAGGTGGACATAGGCTTCCCACCAGGGCTTCTGCTCTAATTGCCTTTGTTCCCAAGGACCCTCTGCACTGGTTACCAGGGTGGAGAGCTAGCGGGAGGGGACCCAGAGCAGGCAGTGACGGCCCACCCAGACCCTGCGGGCAGGGACGGGGCTGTGGACAGTGCCCACACCCCCAGGGTTCACTAGTTCGAGGCTCCTCCCAGGAGTAGTCTGACATCCAGGAGACAGGCTGACCTGTGCACGCCCCCCCTGTGGCCTCGAGGCGGAGCCCAGCTAATGGTTGGCAGTGGCAGCTATTTCCGTCATAACTCCCTCAGCCTGGATCAGCCCCATAACCACAAGCCATACCTTCGTGGTTCTGTTTTCCTCTAGGATAGTGAAGCAAAGATAATTGGCCAATTAATCTGTTGGTGTTTTCATGGCACCCACGAGAAGGGAACTGGTATTTTGTGGTTTGGTCTGTCAGAGTTCATTTGTATTTCGTGCCACCATTTCCCCCCCCTTCCCCCCCATACACACTCTCATTCCTAATTCCTGAGAACTGATGTGGGAAGGGATCCGTGAGCTAGACGCCTCCATGAGCTTGGCCACAGAGAGCAAGCATCCTTTCTCCCTGCAAGCTGGGCGCTGGGCGCTGGCCACGCCCACACCCGGTCATTCTGCACCCCACATTCCCTGGAGCCAGGGACCAGGATGGCAAAGAGCCAGGTCACACTAGCACAAGCAGACCCTTAACAATTAAGAGAAAAGAGTTCAGGAGAGCCATTAATCAAGTGTACGTGATTCCCAAGACTTGATTTGGGGGAGCAGTGCTTAAGACAATTGATTCCTACCTGGGCACCGTAGGCTGCTCTCTGGGACTGTCAGAAAGCCACCTCAGCACATTAGGTAGGTTGTCAAAGGGGTCATGGGGGAGAGTTTGAGGGCCCAAGAATGTATGCAGCCTAGAACTCATTGGATTCGCTGGCTTGGCATCTAGGGCGAAGCGCTGGGTCTCGAGGAGGAGAGTTCGTGGTCTAATAAAGCTAAATCCTGATTCCCTTACGTAATTTGCTGACCCCCTAAGGACCAGTCAAACTTCTAATCTCTTGATGTAATCGTGAATGTTCTTGAGTTGGAAAAATCAAATAGGCTTCATATTTGAACAGCTAAATCATACATTTTGGACTTTTAAAAACGATAAAAAGGCATACGAAAGTTTCAGATTGCTTGTAAGAAATAATCAACAAAAGGGAACAGGAGGTAGGATAAACAAAAGGAACCGTAATTTAATGCCGGGCAATCCTAGCTGATACAAAAAGAGGAAGATTCCAATGCAGCTCCTACATTCATCACTGGTTTATCTCAGATGCCCCAAAACTGCGATTCCTGTGGGAGAGAAAGCAGAGTGGGTGAAGGAAGACCCCGGGTTGACCCATCCTTTCTCAGGGGTGCCTGTTGGCACCCTAGCCTTCCATTCAGAAGATATAACTCCTGGTGTTTGGCTTTTTTTGAGTAAGAAGTAGTATACTGTTTTCTTTCCAAAATTCACAAATGCTGTCTGAACGCCCTGGGCTCCCTGTAACTCCTGCTGCGGGATGCAGACATCCAGCAGCAGTTTTCTGACCCCAGAGCTTCTGCTGACAAGGGAAGGACATGAAGCTGACACCATTTTTAAGGCACAGTAGCACAATTATTACAAAGAAGAACACACAACATGCATGGCCAGAAATACACATTCCGATTACAGTTTCTGAGGGGAATTCTAGGGCCTTCATGTAATATTTCTAACTATAGGTGGTCTCTGTGGTACTTTTTTTCCCCTTGCATACCTGTCACATTCTTCTGGAAAATGCCATCACTGCTTCATATTTCATATTTGTTATTGGCAAGGTCTATTTTTAAGGTACTGATGTTTTAGTCTTTACATAAAATATTTGGGGGGAAATATGACTCATGGCTGAAGCTAAACTCAGAGGGTGTAATTAACCCCAGGGGTGTTCTTGGAGCAACCCGCCGATTGCTGCTGAACTGCAAGCCAGCATTTACAAATAATTACAATATTGGTTTTGCTGAAATTATCCATAATGATTTCAATCAGAGCAGCCATCTCAGAGCAGAGTGCACGGTGGGCCCTCTAAATAATTTCCTCTGCTAATGTGCTCTCGAAAGCCTGGAGCCTCCTGAGCGCCATGCCCACTTCTTCAGCCTCAGCCCCTCCCTCCCTCACCGGGCTGGCTAGAGACTTCTTTTTTGCAGAGAGCTCAGGAAATAGTTTCTTTACTCCTTAACTAACCTTTAAAAAAAAAAAAAAGGCTGGCAGTAAACGTTTAAAGATGCATAAGAGAATCGATTAAACGTACATTGCTCTGTCCACATCTTGATATGCTTACGATAAGTTACACAGCCGCAAAGTTGGGCAGGAGCCCTATGATGTTGGTTGAATATGCGCTTCCTTTAGAAATACTGTCATAGGAAGGGTTATGTTTCTATACACAGGCCCCAGCATTTTTTAAAAAATTGATTATAACTTAGTTTTTTCATTTGGCAAATAAAACCTTGTCTCACTCACCTGTGAAACTCCGATACCTAATAGCCTACCTGGTACCCAGTAAGTACTGAGTACACATTTGTTGAATAACTCATATTTAAAGCACTGTGAATGACACCCCTGGATATTCTGTGATATAAAATGCTCTAAATTCTATGGGAAGGTAGTACACACATATCAGAGTAACATGGTTGTCACTCAGATAAAATGATAGCAAGTTACAGTGTTCTAACTGATAAATGTTACAACCATGTTCTGACTGGTATAGTTTTTAGGGGTTTCTCTGTGATCCCAATGATGTTTTTTCTGAAACATATTCAAAGATAGGAGAGTACCTTCATCAGGGCCATTGGTTTCTACAGAGACTCCTTGGCAAGATTGTTATTCATAAGTCTTTGAAGAGACTTGGGGTCTCATTTATTTATTTATTTATTTATTTATTTATTTATTATTATTTTTTTAATATATCTTTATTGATTTCAGAGGGAGGAAAGGAGAGGGAGAGAAAGAGATAGAAACATCAATGATAAGAGTCATTGATCGACTGCCTAGCCCGCAACCCGGGCATGTGCCCTGACCAGGAATCGAACCCCGATCTCCTGGATCCTAGGTCGACGCTCAACCTCTGAGCCACGCTCGGCCGGGCTTGGGGTCTCTTTTAAAAAATAAGACTTTTTTGAGATAACTTCAAAAAGAAATTTTAAAGGACAACTTTGTGCCTAAGAAATACAGAATTGTTGATTTTGGAGTGCATTTCCTAAAAGTGGATGAAGATCCCATGTTCTGTGTTCTGTCTCTTATAGTGTCATGAAAATAGCCACAGTGATCTTACAGTCCATCTAGGGCAGTGTCTGGCATGTGTCACAGTGACGTCAGAGTGAGAACACCTGACCCAATACCTGCGTTTTGCAAATTTGGAGACTGGGGCAGTGACCTGACCAAAGCAACAGACCCTGGGCTCTTCTGTGGCATCCTTAGCATTCAGTTTAAAGGGATCCCACATACATCAGAAAAAGCACCTTGTCTAAACAGACCCCCCAAAAGCAGAGATCCGTGCCATATTGGTTCAACCTTGGGAGCCCACACTGCTCAAGTCTGAGAAGAAATAATAATAGTTTAATCTCCGTTTCCCTTCCATGGAGTCCCTGGGGAAGGGCTGGGTCCTGGCCCAGTGGTGCGTTAGAAGGGCCGCTGATGGCATCTCCTTCCTCCCCCCCTTCTTAAGGCAAACAGGCCACTCATCACAGAGCCCATACTGGGATTCTGAAGACAGAAAGTTGTAATGACTAGTGTCCATCTCCATTCAGCCCCAGGTCACCAACCCCCCAGTTTGCCTGGGACTCACGGTTTCTCCAGAGCCTAAGACTTGTTGTGCTAACACCCAGAGAGTCCCAAGCTAACCGGGATGAGTTGGTCACCCTAATTCAGGCAGAGAACAGAATTGGCAAAGTCTCCTGAGTCTCCTACTTCTACTTGCTCAGCATTGGTGGGGGATACAGAGCTGACCCACTCTAAACTGCTCCCCTGGAGTTTCCTCTCAGCACTGGGTATTTATGGTGAGATAAGTCCTGGCTGGGCTACTGTCTGAGACTTAGCGTTCGTGCCTTGACATTATCTAAACCAAACTTCTAAATATTCTCCAGAGTCACTGGGGCCCGTGGCTACACAGCGGCATAAAAGCAGGACGAGTCTTTGCCTGAAGCCCCTTTGTCTCTTTACTCTTGTTTTTTTTTTCCCCTAATCACTGGCTGAAGAAAGCAGACAGATTGAGCACAGCTCTTTCTGGGCACCGGGTGGCTCGGACTCCAGGGCTGCGCCCCTTGCCGTCGCAGCATCTGTGTGCCCGTGGCTGCTGCTTCTCAAGCCCGAGTGTGCACACTGCTCCCTTGAGACCCTGTTGAGTGAGCTCTGCATTTCCTAGGCGCTCCCGGGCGCTGCGCCCGGCCCGGCCGAGTCCCGGGCTCTCCTTGCGAGCTCTCCGCTTCCTCTTTGCCCTAAGGAAGAGCAGGACGCAGGGCCGTTTTGAGGTCCCCAGAGTAGCTGACCGAGAACAGTGGGCTGGCTTGGCCTTGTCAACAGCCTTCTCACAAGTGGCCAAAGGTACACTTTTGAGTGATTAGGTTCAAGCCCTAATGACAAGCCTTTCCTGGCTCTTGTCACATGTCTGTGGTTCTGCCTTCCAGAGACCACGCCAGGACAGTCCACGCAGGTCACTGTTTTCCAGGCTCCCTCGACGTTCCAAGTGAGGCCAGGAAATCCGTTCAGAGGTAGCTCCCCAGAAAGTGCAGGATCCCCCAGTGTGCTGAATCTTCGTTTTCACTTTTCATGGCAGATGTCTTCTTACCTCATTGCTCTCAGCATGTACTAATGAAATGGTTTCTCTTAAAGTAAACCAGCGCCTCACCCACTGACGAGCCAGCCCCGCCCCGTAGCCTGCCACACACAAGTGCACCTTCTCCCTGCCTCGGGTGCAGAAGGAAGACAGGCGTGGACCTCTTTCTGCTGAGAACCGCTAGAGACAGTGTTCTCTGGCTCTCCACACAAGAAAAGGACTTCAGGGTTGTCCCTTTAATACCTGGCGCCGAAGGTTCTCTCTCAGTCAGCTGAGCCATAAATGCAGGACACATACGAAGCTTGCCTTGGCAAATTGTGCTTTACTTCATCACAGCCGGAAACTTATTTTTTAATGGATCCAAGTCATAAAATTACTTAGATATCCAAGGAAGATACTGAGCTGTTTTGAAAAGTTATTTTATGTATGTAAACTTCCTCCTTAAATGCATCCAGTTTCCCATATTTCAGGCTATTTCTCAAACCATCAGGCTTATAAAAGTTAAATCTTCAATTATAAGAGCAGAGCAGCTAAAAGAAAATGCACGTACCAATGAGAAACAGAAAGAAAGAAAGAAAGAAAGAAAGAAAGAAAGAAAGAAAGAAAGAAAGAAAGAAAGAAAGAAAGAAAGAAAGAAAGAAAGAAAGAAAAAAGCCTATTTCTAGAATGTGAAAGGACTGTGTTCATAGGGAGGGTGTTTCCAGAACATTCCCAAAGGGGCTGAGTTTGGGCTAAGTCTGAGGCATCTAACTGGAACCCGAAGTCTTGTATTTGCTGCTTTTTAACCATTTGAATTTCTGAGAAAGCAAAAGAGCCCAGCCCACCCTGCCACTCCACCCAGACACTCCGCCCCTTTCTGATGGATTGGGTTTTCACCACGTGGAGGGAAATGTCACCTGCATGAACTGGCTGTTGCAGGGGAACCCAGCGCGCCTAAGCTCGAGGGGCAGATGGGCGAGGATGGCAACTCGATTAAGGTGAACCTCATCAAGCAGGACGACGGCGGCTCCCCCATCAGGCACTACCTGGTTAGGTACCGGACGGTAAGTGCCTCCCCCGGGCTCAGCCCTGCCCCGCAGCCCTGACCACGACAGGCAGAGCCCAGGCTGGGTGGGGCTGGATGGTCACTCTGTGTTTTGGGCCCTCGTCAGGGTTTTAAATCTCAAGACACCTATAGCTGTTAGTTAGTTCGTGTCCACACTGGAACCCTTTTTTTAAAAAATTTTTTAAATATATATCTTTATCGATTTCAGAGAGAGGAAGGGAGAGGGAGAGAGAGAGATAGAAACATTGACGATGAGAGAGTCTTCATTGATCGGCTGCCTCCTGCACCCCTCCGGGGACAGAGCCTGCAACCCGGGCCTGCGCCCTGACCAGGAATCGAGCCGCGATCTCCTGGATCCTAGGTTGGTGCTCAACCGCGGAGCCACGCCCGGCCGGGCTCACACTGGGACCATTTTAAAAACTCCAAAATTACTGTGGAGGTGACAAACTCATACCATGATTCGTTTTTCTGCTTGAACTTTTATACGAAGTCATTTTGCCACTAGCCGGTGCTTTTTGCAAATAACATACTGACATCTAATCATCGCTACCTCGCGGGCGAGGTGCTGGGATCACACGCATTTTCTCTCCAGAAGAACCCTATGAAGCAGGTCTCACGGTTTATCGCCTCGTGGCAGAGGAAGTAGGGACTGTGCCGTCACTAAGAGCGTGACCTCACACAGCCAGGCCAGCCGGGGTTGACCCAGAGCCGTCTGACGGATGAGACTGGGCTGCTCCCTCATCACCTCCTTACCCCACCCGAGCTGTTCTGATCCTGCTAATGATGAACGTGGCCCTAAGCCTTTTTTTCCTGGTTGGCTCAGCACCCATCTAAGATTTCTATCATTACACCTTTCATTCCCAGCCACCCAGTTGAGAATCTCTCCTTTTTTGGTTTTAGAATGACACGTGGTCATTGCCAACCACATCCAATTGCTGAGATCTAGAGGCAGTGTCTGACCCCGGGAAGAGTCTATTGCTAGGGTTTCTTACCAGTAGCAGATAATGAACCACAGAGCAGTTGTCTTTCTTCAAGTGGCCCCCAAGAAAGGCTTTTGCCAGGAAGTTGACTCCCTCTCTGCCTTTTGATTGAGGTGAACTATGAGCCCTCACCTGGTCACGCCAACAGGACAGAGCCCTGCATAGAGGCGGGGGCTGGGCAGGCACCCAGGCAGCCCTCTGGAAGTGGATGGGTAGGATGCAACACCTCTGGGTGTTACACTGATGTGGCCGGACAGACATGGGGCCCAGGTCCAGCTTTACCCCTTACCAGCATGTGACCCCCAGAATACATCTTCTTGTAAAATGGGAACAAAATAACTCATCAGGTTGTTATAAAGATTAGTTATAGTATATGCAGAGAACCTGAAATGTGACTGACACTTGGAAACCTCCATACATGATAAATACAGTGATTACTGCTAAGATGCTGGTTAGGGTGGGGAATGCCTTCCATATGAGGCCACCTCAGATGTCAGTTTTCCAGAAGAGTCACTGTGGCCGTGCCAGGCACCTCTGAGCTAGAAAGACAACTGGGCAAAACACTGAGGGATGTTAGATTTCAACAACCTTGACCATGCTCTCTTCCACTTAAAAACTTCATGTTTGCTAAATATTATTACTATATATTCACATCTATTCTATAACATAATGATTGTTTTACTAAATACTTGCTTTACATTCTGGCTGTCTCTTTTGTAATGATGTTTGCCAAGGAAAGAAGCTTTTCAGAGAAATAAGGGAAAAGAGCTGAGTTTCTGTTTTCAGTTAAAAAGGGACCACATGGTGGCATATGCACAAGCTAACTCCCAGCATAGCCAGCGTTCTGGTTAGACATTAAGGAACTAGCGTCCCTCTGGCATCTCCCTGTAATAGTCATGGCCATGACATGGCCATGCCACCTTCCTGAAGGCAGATCTTTGGCTGAGGCAAATAATTTCACCTGGAAAGGTGGCTCTGCTGTAAGTAACTCTCCCTCCAGCCTCAGCCATGGACCACCCCACCTTCAGGTGACACTGAGAGCATGTTCTGCCCTTCTGAGAAGCAGCTCATCATTAGTAAACATTTGTCAAACCTTTTGTGTGCCCAGCCTTCACCTCTCCAGAGGTTGTGAAGAGCTGGGCCAGGTGAGCAACTGTGAAACCATCTGAATACTTCTCAGGAATTCTGCCGACCTCCTTGTTGTATTAGGGAGGTGGCCACCTACCGATGGCTCGATAAATTCCCACTTAGAACACACTCGTTGGTGAATGTGTGGGATATAACTGGAAAGAGTACTCAAAGAGAAAAGGGAGCACCTATACCTCCAACTGCAGATTGTACCCGGTGCAGAGCTCTGCGGAGCTGAGTGTACCTTCCTGTGGGCACTCTCAGGGCCCCAATGTTGGACCTGACCGCAGAATTTATACCTGAGGCACCTCCAGCTGCAGTTGTAGAGACTAGTTACACTGCATGGAATAAAAAAGTGCAATTCAGTTCAACAGATGTTTATTGAGCTCCCTGCCATGAAAAGGACAGGTCACTGCTTTGGGTCCAGATACGCTTGGCCCCAACCAAGACAGCCTCCCACTTCCCTGTCATCAGGCTTAGTAAGGGCCTGACAAAGCCCCTTGCAGGCTTGTTGTTGGGATACAATGAGAAAATGTGTGGAAAGCCTTTAGTATAGTGCCTGGCACAGAATAGGTGCTCAATAAATGATAGTTTAATTTTTTTAAATATATTTTATTGATTTTAGAGAGAGGAAGGGAGAGATAGAAACATCAGTGATGAGAGTCATTGATTAGCTGCCTTTTGCATGCCCCCTACTGGGGATCGATCCTGCAACTTGGGCATGTGCCCTGACCGGGAATCAAACCATCCCCTCCTGGTTCATAGGTCAGGGCTCAACCACTGAGCCATGCCAGCCGGGAAGTAGTTTTATTTTGAATAAAACTGGAATCTATGCAGTGTTTCTGTGTCAGGGAGGTGAGTCGCACACCTGAGTGTGAGCAACACTCCAAAATCTGACAAGCAACATGTTTGCTTTCTCCCTTTTCTAGGACGTACTTAGTCGTATGTGCCCAGCACTCCAGAGTGTAGCTTGGGGGATGGACAGGGCTGGTGCTTGAGGTCCTGCACGCCCTGAAGGCGATGGGGCGGTGAAGGGTTGGCCCATGCCACACTAGCATCTTCCACTGTTTGTATTTGCAAATAGGTTACCTGACCTGTGTAACCCTTAGGGTTTGTCAGGCTGGTAAAGAATAAACACCATGTCCTATCCTTGGTTTTTATTTTTATTATTTTGCACCAATAGTTATTGACTCCCTTAAGTTCTTCTGTTAGCTAGTCTCACCAGTGTTTTCATCTAAGGCTCCCTGTTGTCTTGTGTCCTTCCTGCCGGTTTTCCCCAGAAACTCTCCTCTGAGTGGAAACCAGAGATCAGGCTCCCGTCTGGCAGTGACCACATCATGCTCAAGTCCCTGGACTGGAATGCTGAGTATGAGGTCTACGTGGTGGCTGAGAACCAGCAGGGGAAGTCCAAGGCGGCTCATTTTGTGTTCAGGACCTCGGCCCAGCCCACAGCCATCCCAGGTATGAGCCCCCTGCTTTCTGTGAGTTCCCCGCTTTGAATTAATGCACAGTGCTGCACCCCCTAATGTGCCTGGAAACCCTGACAACGCGCTTGCTTACAGCCATCCTCATGACTGGTGCCCATGCAGAGCTTAGTTTTGCTTTTTACCTATCTGTGCAGAGGGTGGAGATGTACTGGGCTCGCAGGAAGGCTTGACCAAGCATCCTGGGCAAAGATCCTGTGTCACTTGGTCTCAAAGGACTGATGCTAAGCCAGTCCTTGGGAGCCCTCAGGTGGGAAAAGCCCCAGCTCCTGCCAAGCACAGAAGCTGATGAGTAAGGTTCCTTTGTGAGACCTTATCTGCTATACCATTGCATACGAGGGCCACATAACTGTGTTTAAGTGCTTTCTACCTGACGCTTGCTTACCTGCACAGCCATGGTCCAAATCTCTTCTCTTTGGGGACCCCAAGAGAAGGAAGACATGGTGCCTAGTTAGTTAAAAATCCCATCTGCCAAGGGCCTCGCAATTGATTAAAGTGAACCACTTGAAGCAGAACAAGTGGAGAAAGTAGATACTGGAAAATCCCATCTATGACAGGCAACCAGTCTGCTAGAGATCATGATGGGAGCAGTTCTAGGAGATGCAGGTCCGTCTCTAGGGACGCAGGACCAACTCAATGTGGGAATAAAGTGAGAGCTCTGCTTTCTGGCCCAGCTCCCTTGCCGCTGATGGCCAGTCTCCTAATTGACCACATCCCTCAGAGCAGACAGAGCTCTTCAACATCACTCTTTGCTCTTCCAGACCAGCCAAATGCCACCCACAGGCAGGAGAGGTGGGCATAGAGCACATAGCTGCAGCCTGTCGGAGGGGCCCCATAACCTCTCTGCTACATTCGAGTATGGTAGGAAGATGCTATGATATCCTGGTGGGATAGGTCTGACCCCCATCATGCCTGTCCTGTCCCGGGCTCTCAGCTAAGTTGTCATGGTATCTCCTCCCAACGGAAGAGAAGCCAGAAAGGATGTGGGCTGCCGACCACAGGGCTCTATGTGTGAAAGTGAGTTATTCAAGCAGCAACAAAGTAAGATCAGTGTGTGATTCTCAGTGGTGGGCTGTGCATGAATGTGTGTGCCTGACGGACATATGGGGGCCTCCAGGAGTTGGCAGGTGGATCTTAAGCCATAGATCAGAGGCGTCGATTGGTCCTACCCTCTACACTGTCAGGGAGACCCCTTAGCGCATGTTGGGGTGACCATGTCTCCGTGGGCACTGGTCAGATGGTCATTGTCAAGGGCAAGGCACTTGGGTGTGGCTGCAAGAAGTGTTTTCACTGCTGGTTAATAGGGTGCCTGAATGGAGCTGGCCCTGCCATCCTCCGCCCCTTCTTTCTTCGCGTTCTTTGGTCAGGTGTGTTTTTTTCTTCTTGAAATCGACAGTCTGGTGTGAGTGCCCTGATCTACTCGGCCTTTATGGGACATGGGGGAGCTGAGAGTGAGAGGCTTGAGTAACTCCTTTGCAGCGAGACAGCTTCCTGCTGGCATTTGTCACCAGGGGTAAGACCCCAGAGGCAAGTGGCCTGGCCTTGCTATGTTCACACACTGGGCATGACCAGTAGCAGCACCTTCCACGGTCAGAGAAGTTGGTGGCAGTGTGTGTCAGGTGCAGAAGTCCTGGGAAGACCTTGTCCCTCAGGGTCCTGCCTGCTGGAGATGCCAGAGTCCTTTGTTAATCATTCAGGAGCCCTATTAACCCAGAGAGTGCAGGAGGGGCGGCTTGCTGCACTCTGGGGCTCCCTCGTACAGGCCTCAGAGGAGGTGGCTGTGGCTGGGTTGGACTTACCCAGCCATTGCATTTGGACCTGAGAATAAAACCTGTGTCTTACTAGATGTACGTTCACGGTGGGATTCTGTGGTCAGCAGGTGGTAGGTGAGGGTGCAGAACTAGATGCTCTAGAATAGCACCGTGGGTAGGGGTCGTGCAGTAGGAAAAAGAGTTTCTGGTTGAAAAGGCGGCCCCCTGTCCTATGCACAGTTTGCTACACATACTGAGTGATCAAACGCATCTCTACCGCTATGTGTAGAGCTCTAGCGGCTGGAAGGCCATGGGTAGGCTCGTTGACTCTATCTAAGAGACCTCACCTTAGCCAAAGGTAACACTCTCCTAATCAAACTCTTGTGTTTTACTATGGAGGCTTCTGTTCTCTCACTTTAATTTCATTCGCTCGCTGACCCCTAACCCCCGAATTCACCCTGCTGTGCTGCTTCTGACCTTGCTGAGCTTGGAGCTGGCCCCGTGGTAATAACCGCACTGAACTCTTCTCTAACCTCCGTCCGTTTAATTTACTAAAGTTGAATTAACCTTTGATTCTTGCGTTTTCTATATTTGACCTAATTTTTTTCTTTTTATCTATTTTTTTCCTCTGTTTCTGTCTCTACCTTCTCTTTTCTCCTCCCCTTCCCCTTTCTGTGTCTGTCGTCACACACATCACCTTGGACGTCACTGGGATACCCCCACTGCCACCTTTGTTTTAAACAACCACATTCTGTCTGGGGACCCTTTGCTTGGCACGTGCAGCGACCCTGGGAGGCTCCTCTGTGTCCTACACCTTTGTCTCATTGCTTTTCTCTGCAGTGACTCTTCTTTTGCTCTGTTAGGAACTTAAGAACACACACAAAAAATTAAATGTGCTTAAAGCCCAGTTCCTATGAGAATGATCAGTGCCCCTTTGGAAGAGCGGCCACAGCACCACGCACTCTGGTGGAAGAGGCAGGCTTGGCAATTGGAGAAAGCTGGACTCCAGACGATTTACCATTTCCATATATCTTTGTGCCACTCCATAAGGAGTTCCCCCCTTTTAGTGGCAGTACAAAGTATTCGGGAGCTCTTCCTTTAAACAGTATTTAAAAAGCATTTTGCTAGGTTTACAGAGACATTTCTGCACATCTGCTACTTTTTGCATTTTTTTTGTTCCTACCTGAAAATGATGTAGCAGAGGAAGATATCTGAGCACCCCTAAAGCTTGTATCAGCTCGTTAAAATCCCCACGTGCCCCCATTCTAACCCCATGGTCCCCCTCTGCCCCTCAATCCATAGTTGGCTTTGCTTGTGTTTCAGTGCCCATGGTAAGGGAGCCGGACCACTGTGACTCACCTGAGCATTAATGGCATGATGGTCAATTAAGTCACCCTGTTGCCCCTGCAGCAGAAGAAACTGGATTTGTTGAGTATTTACTGGGGCTGATCAGACATTCTGGGAGGAACTTTGGTCCTGCTATTATAACCAGCACCTTGTGCTGGCTCTGTGAGCAGGGCCACCCTGTAATGTGCCCAACACATGTCCGTTTTTTGTGTCTCCCAGGCGGGGTGATAACCTGCTGCACAACTGCAGATCAGCACCGAGCCTCATGTCTCGGGGACTGTGGTACAGTGGTGACCCACATTATCACATAACTCAGCCCCCTGGGTGGGAAGCATTCACTGTGAGCCAGGCGTGAACTGTGCACTCTCCCCAACATGCTCACAGGGAGGAAGAGAGGGGACAGGCCACTCCCATTGCCCAGCCTGGACTGTGGACAAATCCAAACTCAGTCAGCCTGTCATACTTCCCGAATGCACCAAGCCCCCTAATGGTTAGTGGCTTTGGTGACATTTTTAAAACTGATGAAAGCCAGCTGCCTTTCTCTGTCCTAGGGGATTATGCCTCCCCACATGCCCAGGAGAGGAAGTGGGGTGTTTGTGAAAGTCCCACACAGACTCAGGGTGAGTCCTGCTTAGTAACATCAGTGTGTGCTTTGGGATGGGGCTTCAACTGAATAAAAACTCCCTCCTCCATTGTGGTCACATATCATTCTACATGTCTCATCTCTGAGCATCTCCACAGAAGCCTGACTTTTGTTCTTTTTGGTCTCTTTAATTTTTAGTTCTGTTGTTATTTTTTAATGTTCAAAGACTAGCCTTTCCCTTTGGAAGCCCAAGGGATCCCATGGTTTTCAGCAAGCTGCCCATGTCCCTTGCGCTCACAGTTTAGACGCTCAAGTGCAGACACCAGAGGCTGAATGTTGCCCAACAGCTCAGCTAGTGCCTCCAGCCCCAGTCCCAGCCGCCTGCTGCCCCAGCCCCAGCTGCCTCCAGCCCCAGCCCCAGCCCCAGCCCCAGCCCCAGCCGCCTCCTGCCCCAGCCCCACTCAGGCCTCTCCCTCTGGAGTTCCTGGCCGCCTCACCACAGGGCGGCAGGAGCAGCATGGTTCTCAGGCACAAGGCAGAGCATTGAGGAGAGACAGGTGGTGCCTCCGGGCCTGGGGTGGGAATCCCAGGTCAGTTAGCAAGAGCCGTAGAGAGGGCAAGGGAGGGACAGGTGATCAGCCCTCACTGTCCTCCAGGCTCCCAGCATATTCTTGATATCACCTTGGGCAGAAGCCATCCAGAAGCACCCACTTCGGGGGTCTGCCCTACCCAGGCCCAAGTCCCACCCACATGTGAGGGACAATGTCAGTGTCTCTGAAGGGATTCTTTGGAGATCTAGCCCAGGCAGGCCTCAGCTGAAGTAGCTTTGGGGCCCCTGCAGTGGTCGCATTCAGACAGGCCTGCGGTTTGTAGTGAGATGCCCTTCGAGAGGCAGCTTGAGGACACCACTCCCAGCGGACACTGAGTTCTCGGGCATGGCTGCAGCCCTGCCCCGCCAGGAATCCCTAAAGTAGCGACCCTGAGAGAGCCCTGCAGGAGCCCGCGCTCGCTGCCCAGCCCCGCCCCGCCCCGCCGCTCTCCCAGATCCCTGCCGCCCAGCCTCCAGCGCCACAGGGTGTCTCTGCTCACTTTGGGAATATTTATACGGCTGGTTTGGATCATGTTTTCTACTAATGAGAATTCTAACATTGTTGTGTAGATAATCAGTGAGGCCTTTATGACGTTTACACCTTCGCTTTATTAAAGGAAATAACAGTCACGTGAACTCTCCAGCGTGTTTTGATTTTATCTGAGTTGTGTGTCCTGCAAAGTGTCAAGTCCTTTCCCTCCACCTCACATGTACCTGGATAACTCTGATTACCCAAGAGGTCATGTAAATTGCACCCCAAACTCGCAGCCTGCTAAGTGGAGCTCTGGCAAAGGAAATGCCTTCCTCTCCCAATGAGGAGCTGTGCGTTTTTCTCAGCTGTCTGAGGAGCTGCTGTGGGTCCCTGCCTCCTGGCAGGCAGGGGGAGGGGAAAGTGCCTTTGCAGAACCAAAAGATGGTCACTTTGGGGTCAGGGGCACACTCTGGGCCACCAAGTATCCAACTTTTAGCAAGGCCTCAGATTTCATAGCTCCCTTTAAAACTCCATCCACACAGAGGCTGCACAGGGTGGCCTTGTGGTAGCAAGAATCTGAAAGCTTTCATTGGCAAGCCCGGCTCTGTGAGTAATCACACGTAGTTGGACGCTTCCTGGAAGCCCTCCAGCCAGCCTTCAGGTTGGCAGATCCTGGCAGGAGCAAGCAGACATGTCAGGGTTTGGGAGTGAACCAGAACCCAGCTCAGCGGTTCTGAGTCATGGGCTGAAGGGGGCGCTTCTGCTGCACTGAGACCCTGTGGGCCACCTGGGCTCCTGTAAATGTGAGACTCGTATTCTCAATTCGAGGCACTTAAGAAGGTAAGCCTGTGCAGGGCTCAGGTTTGGGGCAAGGCAGTTACCAATTCAGTGCGAACCTCTCCCAAACCAGAAACCGCAGAAGATGGACAGCCAGGCTTCGTACTCCGCTGCTCAGGTCAGCTCTAACCCCAAGGTTGCGGAGGAGCTGCGCTTAAAAAGCGCTCTTTGCAGGCAGGTGTGCGGCACGAGTCAATCCAGGAAGCCAGGAGGAAGAGGCTGCAAAGATAGACCCCAGGGGGCGTTTTCTTTTTCCTATGGTAAAATGTCACATGCAGTGCAGGAGATGACCTTTGTCCTTCTGGCTGTCCTGCACTAAACAATTCTGTAACATGCACTGAGAGATCGTGAATGTTCCCCTATTTATGCTTCTTTTTGTGAAGGTTACACACGCTTCTCCTGCCCGAGGAGCACCCAGCCTCCTCCAAGAACCTTGGCTCTGAGTGAACTGGGTGGCTCCTTTTCCTTTGGGGACAGTCTTTGCTTTCTCTTCATTCAGTACATCAGTTAAGTCAAGGCCACCAGGTGGGACTCCATGGCCCATCCTTGGGTGGTGAGTCATAGGAACGGCTGCTCCCCAATGTAATGCAGGGACAGAAGAGCTAGAAACAGTGGTCCTCCAGCCCTAGGACCCATAAGGATCACCTGGGTGCCTGATCAGATCCTGATTCCTGAACCTCACCCCCAGAGATGCTGATTCGATGGAATTGGGAGGCCCCAGAATCTAAATTTTTAACAAAGCACCCAGGAATTCTGCTGTAGTTGGAAAAACATTACACTGAGATATTTATTTTTCATATGAAAAGATGGGACCTACCGAGTGGTTTAGTCCTACACGAGAAGGCCCTCAACCCGCACTCTGGAGGAGATTGACATGGGAACTCTGTGCCAGGTACTGGCTACTGCAGGACATCGATGTGCAGGGACAGGCTCTATGGTTGGAGAGGACTTCAAGACATCCCCTTTCCTAGGCCCTGCTCGGTGCAGGAACCTCAATCAGAGCATGGCAATATCCCTACCAAGGGGTGTCCAGCCTCTGCTGGGCTGCCTCCAGCAGCAGGAAGCTCACCTGCCCAGGCAGCTCACACCACCTTTGAATACCTCTGTGTGCTAATTCTTTATTATATGGAGCTGAAATCTGCTTCCCACCCCACAGTTCTCATCCACTGGTGAAACCAAATAAGACTACTCTTCCTTCTCACAACACATCTGTAACTACCTGGAGGCAGCAATCTCCTCTCCAGGCTAAATACCCTTTAATTACAAGTGATGTTCTTTGAACATGTCCTATACGTTGGGTTGTCCTAGATGCTGGGGAGACAGACAGGGTACCTGCTAGGACATTCTAGAGGACACATGTAAATGAGCAGAAAAAGGTAAATAGTGGTGAGAAGGGAATTAAACAGGTAATGTGGCAGATTTGGGGTAGAAGTGCTGAGTAAGTAAGTGAAGGGCTGACATTTGAGCTGATGTTTTCAAGACAATGAGGTGATAGGAAGGGAGTGGTCCAGGTTAGGGATCAGCAGGCCTTGAGGGGAACAGCGGTGTGTTCAGCAGGTAAACAGAAGGCTCCACCAGTTGGAGCACAAAGGTGGGGGCCCGGTCAGTGCCATGAATTACAATGGTTGGAGGAGGGGCAGAGTCCAAGCAGCCTATGTAGGACCCTCAGGCCAGGAGAAATAATTTGAATTTTACATCAAAGGAAATGGGAGACCACAGCCCTACTTTTGCATTAATGCCACAGTCTTTCACCCTCCTGGCCCTCTGGCCCTCCCCTGAATGTGCTCACGGTGTTGGCTTTAGGACCCAGTGCAGCCCTCAAGCTGGGTCTGCTGAGCCCAGAGCACCAGCTGGACAGCTTCTGCTGACTCTCATACATAGAGCAGCCTCCAATCGTTTATTTTTCCTCTTTAGATATGATTAGTCCCCTAAAACCATATTTATGTATAAACCTCAGAATGAGGAGTTAGTGCCATTGAGTCCAAAAATACATACCCCCCCCCCCCCCACACACACACACATACTTTGGGTTCCTTCTGCAGGAACTGGGCACTTAATGCCTACTGGGTCCTGATATCAGGAGGCTGCAGTGGCCTCAGCCCAGTGTCAGGGGATGGAGAGAAAGCCCAGGGCTGATGCTTCTTTCCTATGTAAGGATTCTGCAGATCAGGGAGGCGTGCATTTCTGTGCTTCACTGGGTGGAATGTGTGAGGACACAGGGAATAGTTCTGCTTTAGTAAGCTACTAAGAAAAGACCCACTCTAGCTGACCGAAGGGAACAGCAGCCAGTTTCCTGCTTCCAGAGCCCAGAGACAAGGTAGCCAAAGCTGGGTCCTAGGGCACAGAGCCCTTTGCCAGCCACGGGACCTCCCTGGGGGATAGGCTGGAAAGGACCAGCCAGACAGTCCTGAGGAGGAAAGGCCAGGAAGCAAGACCAAGGTCCCAAAAGGGCCAAACATATTTGAGAGCTTGGAGGTCTCCTCCAGCTGAACCCTGGGTGGAGTGAGTGATCGTCTGTCATGCTGGGCTGGTAGCTGTACCATGAATTGAAATTTGAAGTAAGAAGCAGTGGGGTGGGACTGATGCTGGTTGCAGGGCCTGAGAGGGACCCCTAGTGCGGACAGGAGGCCCCGCCCCAGGACCACACACTGCATGATAAAAAGAAGGCTGTGATGCCTGGTACCTTGGGTGACACTTTCCATGATCTGGAATGGTATGTGCTGGCAGGCTGGGCCTGGTGCTCAGCAAAGGCCCAGGGAGGCCCAGGTATGACCAGGCTTCTGCCTTCAGTGGACAGACCTGGGTGAGTCAGACAAGGCCTGGTGGTGGGGAGGAGCTGCCAGTTCTGGAACTTTCTTCTTCCAGAAGACGAACAAAGCATTCTTCCTGCAGCATGAGCGCTGGTCTCCCAGACATTGGTGGGAATCACCTAACGGTCAGCAGGTCCACTTCAAGTAAATAGCATCAATCACTGGGGGACCTGAGGGCTGAGCCTGGCGTCTTTCAGTGAGACCATCAGTAGCCCAGGGCCCTGGGGGACACCAAGGGAGTAAGACACAGAGTTTGAGTCATTCATGGTGACCCAGACAGACTGGGGATGCAGGAGCTGCTCGAGTGTGAGAATGTGTGTCCATCTATGGTGGGACTGGCGCTGAGTGTGAGCGAACCTGTCCGCGCGGGTGGTACCACTGGGGGAGCCTGCTGGTTTTCCTGAAGTCTGATCCGAGCACACCTGAGCTCCCAGATGGTGAGTACTCCCACACCTTCCACCTGGCCAGGCCTGGGGAGGCCTCTATGTTTCCAGGTAAACAGTGTCATGTATCTTCCTGGGTGCAGTGCAGAAGGACAAACCGTGAAGCCATTGTGGCCCAATGCCCAGTCCTCTGGAGCTGTTCCTAAGTGGGGAGAGGAAGCGGGGGTGTACTGGGCCTCCTGTTGTGTCTGACATCCTCACAAACCCAAAGGAAGCCCAGGGAACCCTCTGCTACCTTATTTGGGACCCTGTCCCTGACAGCTCCTAGGAGCCACAACCAAGCTTGAAACCAGTGAGCACCACCTACCCGCTTGTTCCCAGGGCTCCTGGGATACAGCAGAGGGTAGGTCTGGGGGAGGTGCGGAAATGCAGAGCAGAGACTGCGACCATCTCCCAGTCCCCACTCTCGCCCTGGCTGTGTCCCCTGGTCTGTGAGATGAGGTTGCCACCTTCCTCTTGAAGGTATAAAGAGACCTTGTTGTCTTAACACCTACGACACCAGGGAGGGTGTCACTCTGCACATAAGTGCCATGGCTGTGTCCTGTCCCCCCCCCCCCCCGTCCCTGGCCATTGCTCCCAGGGTCTGCATCTCAGTGTGTTAACCACCAGCCGCCCCTCTTTCTCCCTCCCACTCAAGCCAACGGCAGCCCCACGGCAGGCCTGAGCACCGGGGCCATCGTGGGCATCCTCATCGTCATCTTCGTCCTGCTCCTGGTGGTCGTGGACATCACCTGCTACTTTCTGAACAAGTGTGGTCTGCTCATGTGCATCGCCGTGAACCTGTGCGGAAAGGCGGGGCCCGGAGCCAAGGGCAAGGACATGGAGGAAGGCAAAGCGGCCTTCTCGTGAGTGCGGACCCGCCCCAGCCCAGGCGCCAGCCGCGGAGCTACCTCAGCCCCGCTCCAGGACACCCCGAGGGGAAGCGAGCATTAGAGAAATGTTTCTCCAAGCTTGGCCTTTGGGGGATCCCTGTTTGAAAAGCAGACTCTTGGGCTCAACCTCATAGCTAGTGTATTAGAATCTCCTGGAAGTTGGAGAATCGTTGCCTAGGTCAAAATGAGGGCGTTTGCAGAGCTAAGCCCTGGGAGGGGGGCTGGAATGGAGGGGCCAGCATTTGAGAGACACACTTGCCTTGCAGTCATTCATTCGTTCGTAAATAACTAAACAAATACTTATTGAGAAGCTACTGTGGGCACAATGGTGTTCCTTGGCACCAGGGTACAGCAGTTGCTGTCCCTCCAGAACCTCTGGAAGGCAGAGCCTGAGCCAGTTAGCAGGAGCCTCTGTAGACTCACTGCGCTGAGCTGGATCAAGATGAGAAGGGACAGAGCAAGGATTTGCGTTGTTTAGCACCACCATGTGCCAGGCACTGTATATGCATGTACATATACATGTGCATACAGGGGCATATACTTACACGTATATAAATACAAACTATTTCAGTGTTTGTCTGTGCCAGGCACTGTGCTGAACCCTTTACATTCATAATCTCCGTTCATGTTCACTATAGTCCAGTGAGGTAGATACTGTTACTTGCCCCATTTTACAAATGAGAAAATAGAGGCAAGGCAGCTAATCAGATGCTGGAGGTCACACAGCTAGCAAGAGTGGGGACTACAGGTGAGGCACTGGGTCTGGCTCTGGAGGCCACCTGCCCACTTGGGCCAGGCCCAGGTGCCTGAGCTAGAACCTGCTTCCCTGGGAGCCCCCCCGCCCCCACGCTCCCTGGGATTAAACCAGCCGAACTCTCTTTGCAGGAAAGATGAATCCAAGGAACCCATCGTGGAGGTGCGAACTGAGGAGGAGCGGACCCCAAATCACGACGGAGGGAAGCACACAGAGCCTAATGAGACCACGCCGCTGACAGAGCCCGAGTACGTGGTCAAAGGGGCAGGTGCCTCCCCAGCGGAGCCCCACACCCACCTTATCACTGCCCACCCCACCCATGCTCCTTACCCCTAGCTCCTGGCCAAGCATTGCAGGCCAGAATTCTGGAACCCTTGGCCAGAAATACCTTGGCTAAGAAATTCCAGACCCCACTCTCTCCCTAGAGATAAGACATTCTTGGTTCTATTAGGGTGGCTGTGGGGGCCCTTAAAGGACTTCATGCATAAGTGGGATCCCCAGACCCTGTTCCCAAGTCACACACACATATCCTAAACATGGCTTAGGGACAAAACATCACTGAGGGAGACAGAGCATTGATAAGCTTAACACGTTCTGTTTAGGGTTTCCAAGAATTCTAGGTTTTTCTACATTCTTCCTAAAAGGGTGAGGGAACTTGGGGACCTGGTACAGCTCTCTGGCCCTCCTGTTCTCAGAAGCCTCAGGGACCCTGGGTCAGAAACGTCTGACTATGGTTGCAATGACTGCCTGGCTGTCCTGGGTACTGTGGGGTTGAAGGGAATGGAGTCTAAGGAAAGCCCAGAATCGGTGGCCACAGAACCCAGAGCTCTTGGGGGCCGTTTGGAACACCTATCATCTGCCTTATTCCTGACTTTCCCATTACCGCCCGTGGAGCCCAGCAGGGCAGTGGGTCCAGTTCCCAGGGACTCAGGATGCCTTCGTGGTGCACGCTGAGCGAGATGCAGGCAGGGATCAGAAAGGGAGTCCTGTGCAGAGAGGGGGAGGGGTCAGCAGGGAGGAAGGCCACAGGTCCCTTTAGACTGACTGCTGCGTTCTCTGTCGTCCTGTCTCCTCTTCTGCCCGCCTGGGCGTGTGCCTCCTCTCGCGTGCTCATATCTCTGTGGGCCTGTGTCCGTACCTGTGCATCACCGCATGCCTTGCCCACGGCCCCCTCCTGGGCGTCAGCCCTTCTCCCCGCTTCTCTGTCTCGTCTCAGCTTCATTGTCTATTCTCTTCTACTTCCTGTCCTCCCCGCAGGCTGCCTGCTGACACCACAGCCACTGTCGAGGACATGCTGCCTTCTGTCACCACCGTCACCGCTAACTCTGACACTATCACCGAAACCTTTGCCACTGCTCAGAACAGCCCCACCAGTGAAACCACCACCCTGACCTCCAGTATTGCCCCCCCAGCCACGGCCACGCCCGACTCAAACTCTGTGCCCGCCGGCCAGGCCACCCCTTCCAAGGGGCCAGGTGTCGTCACCTCCTCCCCACCCCCAGCTTCAGCCCCCAAGGTGGCCCCCCTCGTTGACCTGAGCGACACCCCAACCTCAGCCCCCGCCGCCAGCAATTTGTCTTCTAGTGTCCTGGCTAACCAGGGGGCCGTGCTCAGCCCGAGCGCCCCTGCCAGTGTGGGGGAGGCCTCCAAGGCCCCCCCGGTGAGCAAGGCAGCCCCTGCTCCAGCCCCCACCTCGGCCGGGGCAGCCAGTCCCCTAGCAGCAGCTGTCCCAGCCACAGAAGCCCCCCAGGTCAAGCAGGAGGCTCCCAGCACCAAAGGCCCGGACCCCGAGCCTACCCAGCCGGGCCCCGTGGAGAGCCAGAGCGAGGCAGCCGCGGCCCTCACTAGCCTGAAGAGCGAGGCTGCCTCCGTCAGCGCCACAAACCCTGCCCAGGGCGAGGACTTTAAAATGGACGAAGGGAACTTCAAGACCCCAGATATTGACCTTGCAAAGGATGTTTTTGCAGCCCTGGGCTCTCCTGCTCCCGCCGCTGGGGCCAGTGGACAAGCCCCTGAGCTTGCTCCTTCCACTGCAGACAGCTCTGTCTCGCCTGCACCAGCGAAGACCGAGTACGGCCTCTCTTTGTCTGCTGTCGTCGGGTTGTGTCCCGTGGTGGTGTGCGTCTGTGCTGTGCTGTGTCCCTGTTAGATGTGTCCTCAGCCTAATCCAGGGCTTCTCTGAGGCAACTGTCGACCAAAGGGCTGGGATAAGGCAGAGAGATCGGGGACACACAGCAGGCCCCGGCATACAGCCTCCTGCTCACTAATTAGGCAGCATTAATTATGTTTTATCCCTGGGGAACCCTTGCAGTCAGGCCACTGAGGAGCATAATTTGGGAAGCGAGCTAAGGAGACCGAGGCGCGCTTGTTGGCCACTCCGCGGCCCACAGGCCGTTGGCCTGCTATGCAGTGCGGGCTGTGTCCCCACAGAACAGCACTGCTGTACAGGACGCAGAGAGGCGGGGCTGGGGGCAGGGTATGCAGTCCAGAGGCCCCTGCACGCAGATGCCCACCCCACCCTCGCCACCGCCTATTCTTGCTTTTCCTGCCCTCGATGGGCTGGGAGGCTCAGAGCTCCCAAGTGCCAACTGACCATTGGCCTTGACGTTCACGGGAGGGTCCTTAAGCTCACAGGTTTTTTTCAATATGATGCCAAAATGCAGTGGCACCATCTAGGGCTGGGGCCTGAGCCTGCCCAGTGTGTCCTTAGACCAGACTCAGCTGCTGAACTGACCGAGGCAGAGTCAGACCTAAGTTTCCACAGGGGCTCCTGAGGCTGGTGCCAGGGGAGCTGTGTCACTGCCACCAACAGCTGCAGGGGACCCTCACCAGGAGCCCTGGATCTCAGGAAGGGAGGAAAAAGACTCCGACAGCCCTGCCCACTCGACCCCGCTCAGCTTCCCCTGTAGCATGACAGCTCACTCTAGCCTCCCACCAGACTCCCAGGAAAGCTGCCCCGGGAACAAAGAGCATTTCTCACCCTGCCCAGGCAAGCCACAGAGGCGCCGCCATGAAATACCGAGCGCTGCGAAGGGGGGGTGGAGTGGGTTGCCGTGGGGACAAGCAAGAGCAGGTGGTTTGCAGAAGGGCCCCCTGGAAACAGTACCGGGGAGCCCAGCCCAGCCCAGCTCCTTGATACCAAGCTGAGCTGCTGCTACTGCAGCCGTCAGGGTAAGGAAAGCTGCATCTGCTCTCCCCATCACCACCCAGGTAAGGACCCGGCCCCGTCAGGTTAGAGCTGGAACGGGAGAGGTCTCATTCCTCTGGTTTAGTGGCTCTCAACTTGGGCTGCACTTTGGAATCACTTGGACACTTTTAAAGGTCACCAGATCCAGGCCAGTTCTGGGTGCGACCCCAGCACCATGTCCAGGCCAGTTCTGGGTGCGACCCCAGCTGCAGGTGATGCCGATGGGCAGCCAAGGTTGGAGGCCACTGCTCTAGCTGGTGCCCTCCTGAGGGGCTGGCTGAAGGGTGAGTCACTCCAGACCGTGGTCTCAGTGCTGTTTTCCCGGTTCTCTGCAGGAAGGGCCCTGTAGAAGCAAAGCCGGAGAGCCAGGAGACAGAAACGAAGCCAGCGCCAGCCGAAGTCAAGACGGTCCCCAACGATGCCACACAGACAAAGGAGAACGAGAGCAAAGCATGATGGGTGACGAGAGACGAGCAAAGATCAAAATTAAAAGTGACACAACAGCTTCACCAGAGCATTTCCAATATCACACACAGGCACACGCACACACACACACACACGCGCGCGCGCACATATTTCATTCCTCTAGTGTCTTTTGCCTTTAAAATAACTAAACAGATAAACGGGATCGCCTTTTTGTAGGTTTATAGAAAGGGTTCCTTTGTTGCGCACTCACTTGTAAGAAAACGAGACAAAAAGGTTAACCCCACAGCCAAACTAGGACACTCCGTTCCCTGAAACCATTTAAAAATCAAACAAAAGGACCCCAAATTAAGAATCTAGGAAGCTCAGAAAAAAAAATCTAGGTTCAGGAAGACCGCACTTGGCGTTGCCCAATTGGCACAGACCAGTTTCAGAAAAACACTTCCAGGCACAGACTAACCGAATGAACAAAGTCCAAGTTTATTTTTATACTTTCAGTCGAGTTTGAACTCTGTAAAACCTCATAAGTAAGTTATAATTTCTGTTCACTTTGTATTTGTTCAGTATGCAAAGTGTGTCACCCCTTCGAGCTGACTTCAGTTCCCACGTAGACTTGTTTTTGCAGGAAGAATGCCACATTGCAGCTTCTGGGGCTAGATCTCAATTCGCAGTATTCAGACTTCTTTTTTCTTTCCTTTTTTTGTGCTTTTTCCCCCCCTTTCTGCCAACTTTGCTTTCCAGTGTTTACAGGTTGACAAATGTTTAACTTCGATTGCGTTTAAATGTCCATGTGAAATGGCTGCCCTTTTTTTTTTTTTTCTTTTTTAAGTTCCAAATACTGCCTCGGGGCGGGTAGGATCATCACAGGCTTGCTTTAGCACAGACAGCTTCACACAATATGATTGTTTACAGTGGCGCTCCCCCTATCCTCAGTTGAAATTTTTGCCTGCGTCCCACTCAGGTGAAAATCCATCTCTTTCCGGACTGGTTTTGCTTCTTGGTTCTCGGCTCTTTTTTTCTGTTTCCCAGGGGGTTAGCCCACTTCCTGAGTAGCCACCACCTGCCTGTATCTGTGAAAAGGGATCTGCTCCCGGCTTCCGGCCCTTCCTCTTGAAAGGTTCCTTAGGCTTTGTTGAATGAAGCAGAGAAGGTTGCATAGTTGGGGCTGGTCTTGGTGAACACACGTTTTTACCCCAAACATCCCCTTTTTGTAGAAAGCCAAATAAAATATATACATACAATTTCCTTTTGAGCCCAGAATCTAGATTTGAGCGGAAGAGCATGTGTGCTTCAGGGAATTAGTGTCTTTTTTGGAAATCTGTTGAAGTAAAGTAACATCGGCCTTCTGTTCACTTAGGCAGCGTTTGTAGAAACAAAAGAAAAAAACCCAACCTGCTGTCTGGAGTCATAACACAACTTTCCTGGATTGGAAACAAAGTGGGGGGGAAATACAGAAACTTTAAGGGGGATGGGAGGGGGGAGAAGGGAAAAGCCAGCCCTTTGTATAGAAATTTTGCTTTTTTTTTTCTCATTCTACTGTAGAACTGCAAGCTTGTGCACTGTGGATGCGTGAATATTTTAGTGTGAAACGTGTTTTTGTCATAGTATTGAAATAAAACTTCAACATAGTTTGGTTGTGGAAGGTATAGCAGATAGTTCAGAAAAAATATTCAGGAAACAACAATTACTCTTAAAAGGAATTGAAGCCTTTAAACAAAGAAAATGAATAAAAATGATTCTGATGATGAAGATGACGCTGAGTAAACAGAAATCAGGACTCAGCATGTGCTCCTTTCCGGAGGTATGAACAGCAGGAGGCGAGGGTGGCGAGACCGCCCTGAGCCCCTGAGCCCCTGAGCCGTGCTGTGGGCCTCCCTCCCCAGGTTCTGACACTTCTGCAGTCTGATCAGTGGCGATGTGCTAGGTTATCATTTCAAACTGTGAAAAATAATGGTCTTGTCATTTGCTCAATGTGGGGTTGTTTTGCATTTTCTCATCTCCTGGGGATGGAAATGGAGGATCCCAGTCCACAGCGCTCTGGCCCCTTTGACTTCAGGGCCTGCACAAACCCACAGTTCAATGCACAGGCCCGTGGGAACAGTACCTTGAAGATAGCTCTTAGAGCACATAGCAGAACCGAGCTACTGGGTGTCCGACGGCAGGGTCTGGCGGGCTGGTGGGCTCTTCTGTCGCCAGGTTGTCCGTGGGATCAGTTCTGCATCGTGTGATCTTCATGGCTTTGACCACCTAGGCCAAGCCCACACTATACCTCATGGAGACCGCATTTCCCTCCAAGCGGGTGTGGTAAGGCAAACTGATGTTTGTTCTAACGATTAGGAAGAGAAAGATAGAGGCAACCCTTCGATAACCTGGCCCAGGACAGCTGGCCGCCCTCCTCTGCCCAGACCCCTGGCTCCGCCATCAGCTGGAACCCCACACCCCGCCCACCGTTCGGTCAGCCTCTCTCCCAATATACCTAGATTTGTCTCTGCATGCGTGAGCTTTCCTTTCCTTAAAATAATAAAATAAAACAGAGCGATGCTTTCTCTAAAGTCAAAGAGGGAGTCACTTTATTTTCAAGATGTTCTATCTTTTATGTTAAGAGATAAAAGCTTATAGTGTTTCTTTTTTAATTTTTTGAAGAGGGGATCATTTCTGCTCGTTTCCAATGTCTATGTGTCTATATGTGTATGTGCCATACATATGTATTCACATAGCTGCCGGCATGGCCAAGTTCTGCTGGGGGCACTCACGCGCCACGCCCGGGCCCCGCACCCTGGGGGGCCACAGTGGACACAGGCAGCTTTGGAAGGGGAACTCTGTTTTCACACTTTTGTATGGAGCCTTCCCAGTCCCAGGTTTTCACTCTCGGCTGGCTGTCTGTCTGGATGGCAGTTTTCAGACCTCCATTAACATCCCTACCCAGCATTCCCAACTTCGGGGGCCTTCTCTCTTGTTATAAACTTTTTACCAAGTGAAACATCGAGACCACCTTTGTTTCCATTCTCACTGGTGTAAATACTGAGTACTAACTGAGAATTTTGACTTTGCATTCTGTCAGAATACTTGTGTTCAATAAAAACTGAAAGAAAACAACAGCTGTCGTGGTCAAACTGGGATTTATTTTGATTCAGTGAGAGTCTGTCTGTGATCAAGTGTGGAAGAGCAGGCAGTATTTTTTGGTTTTAGTTGATTTTCCTTTTTTTTTTTTAATCCTCACTTGAGGGTATTTTTTTCCATTGATTTTTAGAGAAAGAGAGAGAGACATCGATGCGAGAGATACACATCAATTGGTTGCCTCCCACACATGCCCCAACCAGGGCTGGGGATCGAACCTGCAACCCAGGTAATTGCCTTTGACCGGGAATCAAACCTGAGACCCTTTGGTGTTTGGGCTGACACTCTAACCACTGAGCCACACCAGCCAGGGCATGGGAAGTTTTTTTAACACCTGTGAACAAGGTCAGTTAAACCCAGTGTCTGGAGTTCATGTTGCCTGAATAATGGTTTTTGATTTTCCTCTCAGGTTGATAGAGGAGTCCTTGCTTAGAAGGACCAGATATTGAAACCAGACACTGTGGGTCCAGGTTGCCTGTCGCTACTTCAGCCAATTAAGCAGAGACAACGTTGAATCATATATGAGCATTTATTCCAATATAGCCAACAAAATGGGAGAGCAGAGGGATTTGTCCACATAAAAATCTGCTCTGCTCTCCCCTTACTAGCCGGCTGATTATAAAGGGAGAAGGAAGAAAGGCTGCGTGCAAGGGGAAAGTCGGAGGGGGTGGGAGATGGCTGCAGGGTCTGTGGTTCCTGTCTACTTACAGGATCTCGAAGTCTGATAACAAGGTAGTTAATTCTCAATGGTGTTAAAACCCAGTTCTGCCAGTTCCTGGGACCTGAGAATGATCAGCATTCCTGAGGCAAACTTCTGGGGGGGTCAGGCTCCGGGTACAGCAACCAAGTCAAAGTGCATCCTGTCCTTTGTCTGTTCTCCAAATGCATTTTCTTTTCTGAGCAATGGACCCATCCAGGCCCCAAGGTGTCTCATCTTTTTACAGCTGTTTTTCTTATCTAACTGTAGATAAGAAAATTTCTTATCTACAGTTAGTAAGGTGAATAATCATTAAGCAACTATGGTCCTGTTCCTATTAGGCACCCTCCCCGCTTTCACAGTCATGGTCAACAGAACATGATCAACATCTCTGCCCCCAACAATGTCAAATTCAAAAAGATTTCATGCAAATCCTGGCTCTGCCACTTCCTTGACCTTGGAAGAGTTCCTTAATCTCCCCGAGACTCAGTTTCCCCTTTTGACAAGCTCATACAATTGAGTGTCACCTCCTTTTGTGTCCTATGTGCCTTACCTATTCGTGGCCTGGGTAGTGGAGCCTTCCCTGTGGTGGTGTCTGCATCCTTCCAGGACTGGCCCTTTTGCTGAAGGCAGGACATTTTCTAATGGCACAGAGCCATATGCATCTATGTGATTTTCTGTGCCACAAATTTCCAGCTACATGGGGGGAGGGAGGTGATAAAAACACAATGCTTATCAAGATTTGGGGAAATCATACAATGATAACTGTCTTTATTAATCCATAAAGGCTTGCTTCCAGAGCCTTCTGCCTTCAGGCCAGTCTCTCAGAATCACTCAGTATTTATTGAGCATCTCCAAGGTGCTCGGGATATAGCAGCAAACAACACAGCTCACTCTCATGAATCATTCATTCCAGTGTGGGGGTGGGGCAGATAAAAAGCACATAAATGCTTTGTTGTGATGGTCATTAGGCCTGTTCACCAGTAAGTACCCCAGTTGTCCTCTTTCTCTTTCTGGCCACATGGTAGGATTATACTTCTTTGATCACTTCAAGGGAGTGGGTGTGCATGACCATGTGGCTTGCTGTGGTCAACGGAACATGAGCAGCGTAGTGCATTTCACTTCTAGGAGAGCCTGTGACAGCCAGTGTATCTTACTATATGGCCCCCTTCCCTGACACAGCAATCAGCAAAGCAGCAGGTGGTGGAAGTGCCATCACCTGGGCCCACAGTGAGCGATGTGGACAGGTGACTCATGATGGACCCGAGGGTGCGTGTGGGATAAACCCACTGGTGGTCTGGTAACTTTAACAACCAGCTCTCCAGGGGGGAACAGAAGGGGGAATGTATATATGTAGAAGTGGGGGGTGCATATGTGTATGTGCATGTATTTATTATAAACTTCATTGATATAAAGAATGTAATTTGCAAATAAAATATACAGTACTCTATATTGAGACTCCATATATCCAGTTGAAATTCACAGAATACTTTGGTTCATTTTTGCTGAAGTCTTGCATTCATAATTAACCCATGGTGGCAACTGATAAATGAGTTCAGTTCCAACATAAATGTTGCTAATATATTCATTTATGTTAGCTAGTAAGATGAAAGTGAAACAATGAAGACCTCACAATGGTGTGAGCGACCTCTGCCAAGTCAGATGGAAGATTCTGAACACTGGAATATGCCTCACTCTTTCACCGTGTAATGGCTGCAGTCGTGGCACGTTTTTCAGTTTAATCTGCATCATAAATCTCTTCCCTATGGCTTTCTTAAGTCTAGACACACACCAAAAAACAAAAAAAAACAAATAAAAATCAAACCCTGATTGGTAGCATTTACTGATTTCAGAAGTATATAAATATTGTTAGGATGGCTGATTTCAATGTGTCACTGGAAGGGAAGTTAGGTCGAGAGGCCCAGCAGCCCATCATTATATAGTATTTTCCACCACACAGATGAAAGAGATATAAATAACCTCAAGCACAGAGATAACCGTAATATGTAGTAATAACAGACTAATATACATAAATAGTAAAATGCAGTAAAACAAGTGATACATTTTGAGTATTTGTTGTCTTCATTTTGAATATCATTTTCGTGGTAAGTTCATTTAATTTAACTTTTTATAATGACTATGCCTCACGAGTGGCTCACATATTTCCTGGAAATTTAACGACTGGCTCTCTCGAGCCAGCAAAGCTGGCTCAGTATAGCACTGGATAACCCTTCATGTTATAAGCCACTGCATCTCAGGATCCGTTACCGCAGCATTATTTAGCCTGTCGTGGCTAAATCAGGGAGCAAGAAGGCTCTGGATAACAGCAAATCCAGGTGAGTGGGAGGTCAGATACTCCTCTCAGAAAAGGTGACATTAGAGTAGTGATCTCAAAAAAGTGAGGGACTGAACCATGCAAATGTCTGAGTGAAGATATCTCAGGCATAAAGAACAGCAAGTGTAAAGGTCCTGAGGTGGGGACTCTTAGTATTTAAGGAAGAGCAGGGAGGCGGTGTGGCTGGAGCAGAGAGCAAGGAAGAGGTGGGTGGAGGCATAAGAGGCTGGAGATGAGTCAGAGGCATCCATGAGCTAGATCACAGGTGGGCTGTGGACTGTCATTAGACTTTTGGCCTTTTCTTCAAGTTAGATGGAGACCAAAGGAAAACTTTGAGCAGAAACCTGACATGACGACTTGATTTTAAAAATGACCACTCTGGCCCTCTTTGTTTTCAAGGAGGCGGCCGAGCAGCCTCCCCAGCAGACCCAGAGATGCGGATCTTTGTGAGACCCTGATTGGCAAGACCATCACCCTCAAGGTCGAGTCCAGTGACACCACTGAGAATGCAAAGCTAGAATCCAAGACAGGGAGGGCATCCCACCTGACCAGCAGTGTCTGATTTGGTCCCTCAAATAGCTGGGGGAGGCCTGCGCTCTCTGCCTACAATGTCCAGACAGAGTCCACGCTGCACTTGGTGCCTGGTCTGCAGAGTGGCACCATCGAGCCTTCCCTGCACCAGCTCGCCCGGAAGCACAACTGCAACAAGTGCTGCCCGCCTGCATCCCACGCTGTCAACTGCAGCAAGAAGTGGCCACACCAACAACCTGCACCCAAGAAGAAGGGTAAATAAGGCCCTTACACCATCTCCTCGGCCCACGTGGCAGCCTCCTGCCTGAACCCTGTGGCCCAGAAGCCTCTGGCTGCTGGTTGGAGAACAGACCACAGGAGGGCAAGAGAGGCAGTAAGGAGACCCTTCGGGTGGTGGTGGTGCAGAGGGGAGGGGGTGGTGTGCTTGGGGCAGACTGGTTCCAGTGCAGGGGCAATGGCCAGATTCCAGCTCTCTACCGAAGGAAAAGCCAGCAAGAGTGGATAAAGGCCTGGGTGTGGGTTTGAGAGGGACAGCAAGGACGTCTTCCAGAGTTGGGGCCTGAACAACTGAAACAACGGAGCTGCCATTTACTCCCTAAAAGGAGTGTGGTGGGGAGCCGATGGGGAGGTTGCAGAGTTTGGACCTGGACAACCAGACATACATGTGAAGATTCTGAGCAGGCTGAGCTTCAAGAGGTCCAATCTGGAGACACGTAGGAGCTGCCAGCATGGAGCTTGTGTCTGAACTCCCGGCACTTGGTGAGGTCACCAAGGAAATGAATGTGAACCAAAAGGAAAGTGACTAGGGGACAGGAAAAAATTCGCAGGCAGCTCTACATCAAGGAAAAAGCTGGCCGACCCTTTTCTGGCACTAGGAACACGGGGAGGAACCGGCCTGCACGGGACGAGATGAAGAACATCCGACTCCTTCGATTCCAGGCCGCCCTGTCGAGTGCAGACCCCTGGCTGTGCCGCTCACTTGTGAAGACCTTGGCTTTCAGTTCATGGTCCTCCCCTCTCCTAAGCTCTATCACCCTGGGTGACTTCAGTGCTTTATGTAGGAAACCCCTGCGAAGCACAGGTCCCTCAGCTTGGCGTCTTGTCTCCAGTTAGGCCACCTCGGCCTTGACAGCCTGCAGACCGGATCACCACCCCAGCTGCTGAGCCTGAGTCAGATCTTCAGATTCCCTCCCCAGCACTCTGACCACCCAGTGCTCTCGCTCAGCTCCTCCCGCGGTATCAGTCCTTTGTTCTTACTGAGGCCTCTGCTTATTGACTCCCAGGTTTTTCCTACGTACCACACCCTCCCTTCACCTGTCTACACATCGAGCTTCGACTCCCTGGTCCAGCACGCCACTCGCTGACTCTCCAATATTAAAAGCTTCCTTGCCTGACGTTCTCACTTTGCATCTGTCCTGTGAAACCCTAAGCCCTGGAAAGTCATCCGTCTGCCATCTCTTCGTTCACAGCTGGGTGCGGTTTTGGACAAACCACATAACCAGGCATGTTCGTGCCAAGAGATCATTAAAGTCACTCTTGACTAGGCTCTGACGCTAACACTGCCTGACATTCCTACTATTTCTCACCAACTCCTCTACAAAAGTGTCTTCCCTCTCACCAAACTAACCCCTCCCTCAGCCACCCCTTTCCTCTCAGCTCGTGAGTGCTCTCGCTTGCTTCCTTCTTCTAGAGAACACCCTCGACGCCAAGCCTAGATCTCCAAACCCACCTGCGTCCATACCCTGCTTTGCTCTTCGCTTCTGCACATTAGAAGCAGCATCTCCCCTTTCCCTGGCCCTGACCTTTCTCTTCTGCTTTCATTGGATCTTTCATCTGTTCAATAGCCATTCAACAAACAGTCAGTGAGCACCTGTCAAGGCCAGAGACTTTTCTAGGTGCTGGGGAAAAAGGCCCCACTTTCATGGAGCTCACACTCTAAATAAAAGTATAGAATAAGTCTATGATGATATGTGCTGTAAGAAACATATAAGGTACATAACATTGTGATGATAAATGCTGTAAGAAACATGAAAGGTATATAATAAGTCCACAATGGTAAATGCCGTAAGAAACATGCAGAGAGGCAAGGGGGCCAGCGGCTCATGGAGGAGGAACTTCTATTTTACATGGAGTAATCGGGGTGTGCTCCCCGAAGAGGTGGCATTTAAGCAGCAACCTACCAACACGAAGGAGCATTTGTACCAAGAACTCAGAGCCTTTCTCTACTGATAAGCTTATGTGGTGGGTAAGGCACTAGAGTATATATGAAGTGAAGATTTTTTTCTAATATTGAATGTAATTTTTTCTTCAATTTGCCATTTCGTGGGGTGGTAGAAATGTAATTTCCATTAAGTTTAGGTCCCACCCACAATGTGGCTAATGAGACCTCTAAGGACCTCTCTAAGCCCATCTCACATTACTCTGAGCATAAGAGCAAAGTTGGGAAGATTCCTCCAGCTGACGGGATGAATCTTTCCAAGGGAGCCACACTTTGGAGCCCAGGGGTCCAGACTTCAAGTCCTCCCACACTCCCTGTCCACGAGGAAAGACGGAGGGTCCTTTAAGACAAGTAGAAGGTCGCTCACAGGCAGCCACCGTGGCACCGTGAGGCCCTGGCTGGGAAGTCAGCAGCAGCGCCAGTCCTCAGCCACACTGGCCAAGCTCCTCCATCGTCCCCTACACCAGGCTTCTCAGTCTCCTGAGACACTTGTTTAAACTGCACATTCCTGGTTCCCAGCCCCACAGACACTGAGGCTGCAGACCTGGGGCAGCGGATTCCACTGTAGGTGGTCCCGACAGTGTGTGCAAAACACTGGCAGCGCGTGGCAGGGGGCATCTTGCCCAGCCCGGCCAGCTAAGGGCTGAGGAAACGCTCCTTCAGGAGGCCCCTCAGTTCCAGGGGACAGGCAGGGAGTTCTGCAGATGCAGCTTAGCGTCTGGACGTCAGCAAGACACTTCCCCAGGGTCACACAGTCCACCACACACACTGGAAAATGGAGTTAGCATCCTAAACAAGTCCAGCCGTGTGAGGCCGGGATCCCTGCGAGGATGTAATGCCAGGACCGATGTAAACTCCTGCATTCACTTGGAAAACCCAACAAATGAGCGCCTGCTGCTGGTGCTGGCTCTCAGCAGCAGGGCACATTTTTAAAAAAAGAAAGAGAAAGAAAAAGAGGGTGGGTTTTAAACTGGCTCTAAACTCAGTACGAGAAGTGGTGCAGTGTAGACATTCAAAAATACTTGCGATACTGACATGGATGGTTTTTCCTTTCTGTTCTTATTGCACTATGTCAGACGCCCTTCTAAGCACTGAAATACTTACTGTTAGTCCTGGTAATAAGTCTCTGAGGTGGATACTATTAACCCCATTTTATAAGAGAGGAAATTGAGGCACAGGGCAGTGTCATAACTTATCCAAAGTCACAGCGGGTAAGAAGCAGAGCCAGAATTTGAACCCAGTCCTAAGGTGTTCACAGCAAGGAGCCTGTGGACCACCCCTCCGCCTTGCCCTGGGCAGACCACATCATGGTCTGTGTCATACCCAAGAGGAAGGGGCTTCCAGGGCAGAGCCACGAGCAGGTGAAGGAACTCAAAGCCACGTCTGAGAGGAGCATGGGAGCTCGTGTGCACGTTTCGCTCGGGGAAGAAACCTGGGAGCAGGGCGTTGGGCACTGGGGCAGAGTCCAGGAGACTTCGAGTGGCTGCCTTCGCACATCACCACGGTTATCTTCAGAGAAGAAGGTGGGCTGAATACGTAGTAGTCCTGAGGGTTCACGTAGACCAACAGTATGGGGAAACCGGCTTCACACACGAGGGAACACTGCTGTCCCAGAGCAGCCCCAAGAGCAGACAGTCGGGTCTTCCAGGGGAGGCTGGGAGGCGACTCCTCAGGCAGGGCGGAAAGTACAACCTAGGGTGCTGGGGTCTAAGGACAGAGGTGAGACGTGCCAAAGTCAATCTCACACGCCATTTCACCAGAACTCGCCCCACCCTGGAGATGCTCTAAGTCCAACCACACCCCAAAAACCAAAGACTGTGGCATTTTCATTTACTCACTTGTTCATATTTATTCAGGTCAAATATTTATTGAGCACCTACTATGTGTCAGGCACTATGTTGGGTAATGGGGGTACAGTGACAAATGTGACAGATAATGTCCCTCTCCTAGTGCGTAGAGCCCAGCACATTGGAAAGATCACAGACTCCAGAGAGGGCTGCATGTCTTGCATTGGACTCTGGCATGTCTAAGCTTTGTGACCATGCACATAGCACTTGACCTCTCTGAGTATGTTTGTCCCATCTATAACATGAGAATTTCTACTTCGTAGAATGGTGTGAAACTTAAAAGAGGCCCAGGACATGGCATGCGATAAGTCAGCGTTGGCACTTACATTAGTTAGGGTTCTTAGTGAGCAACTGAAGCTAATTCTGGTTGATTAAGGCAAAACAGGATTTCCTAACTGGATTTTGGGTAATTCACACAATCGTGAGAGGCTGGAGAACAAGGCTTAAGGCCAAGCTTCCATCAGCAATGCCCATAAACAGTCCCGCAGAACTGGCCTGATGAGAGAGCCACTACTGCCCACTGTGCCCCAGCAATGCCACGTGTGGGCCATAGCACGTATGTGACCTTCCAACTGTTACCACACTGACCCCACCGGCCTCCAAAAGAAAGCCAATGCCTCGGCCACTATCTTTGCCTGAAAAATGGGTTCTGGGCAGAACTTCTCCGGCTTGGGTCTCATCTATGCCTGGGGAGTGGAGTTCTCAGGCTTCCACTTTGGGGAGGTAGGACTCAGAGCTGGAACTTCCTCCAATGTTCGACAAATGCCAGGCAGCCAGAACGTGACAAATGTCCACTGGGGTCCCTTGCCCAGGCTGTTCACCAGATACACACCCAGCCTTTTGCCAGTCCTGCAAACTCCCGGGCCAGATGCCTCTGACCCTCCAAAGCCTCCCTGCCCCCACCCTGCAGCCCTACACATCACTGAAGTTCTTCCAATACATCTCCTCACATGCGGTCCCCATCCCCAGCATAAGGACACTCTGGGGCAGGAGACTTGAGGAGGGGTGGGGGCCCCAGGGCTCCTGGGAAAGCCTAGTGAGCAGGCTAGTGGGACTAGGACCTGACTGGGAAGGGTGCAGGGTGGGCTAAGCCCGCCACTGAGTGGCTATGATGAGAACCACAGGGGGGCCCCGTGTTCCCTCCCACCCGCTGCCCAGACAGCCGCGGGCCCCCAGGGCCTGGGAAATGAGTGTTCCTCGTCTTGGTTCACGACTTGGGGTGGCCTCGTCTGCTGAGCTCTGAAGGAGATAATGACAGCCGACACTGGCTGGGTACCCACCGTGTGCAAAATGCGTTCATGCAGTAATAACAATTACATGACAATATTCATTATTGCCATAGTGACTGTCATTCATTGAGGGCTTGCTATGTGCCAGAAACTTTAAAAATACCGTCTCTTGACCCTCTCATCAAAGCCGTAAGGAACACGTGTTTGCTCAGCTGGCATCCGCTTTCCTTCCTTCTCTCAGCAGCACCTCAGTTGGATGACAGGCAGAGGGAGGTTTCCCCTTCAACTCCCAGGACTTTTATTGAAACTACTGGCAAAAAGAAGCTCTATTCTCACTGAACCCATGAGAAAAGGTGCCATGCCGAGGAGAAAGAGTGCCTGAGATTGAAACCAACGCACAAAAAGCAGGGCCAACTCAGTGGCATTGGGGCCCTGGATCCAGCCGTGACTGACAAAGTCATGGACTTTTCAGTTTCGAGAACCAACATATCTCCCTTACTTAAGTCTATTGGGTGGAATTTGTTTTTACTTGAAACAGAAAGGATCCTATTAATTTCAATTTAATAAAAGAAATCAGTATGTGGCCCTAGCCAGTTTTGCTCAGTGGTTAGAGCATCGGTCCACGAACTGAAGGGTCCTGGGCTCAATTCTGACCAGGGGCACATACCTTGGTTGCAGTCTCGATCCCCAGACCCGGTCAGGGTGTGTGTGGTGGCAACCAATGTGTGTGTGTCTCTCTCTTTCTCTCTCCATATCTATAATCTTATCTACATCTATATTATATGTTATATGTTAGTCTCCTATAGGTTCTATTTTTCTGAAGAATCCTGATACCAGTGGTAAATCACAGAACTGGAATTTGAATAGAGATCTGTCTGACTCTAAGTCCAGTGCTCTTCACTTCTCACAATTAAAGTTGGCTTAGGAGAAGTAGTCATGCCTGAGTATATGGACGCCTACATGTATCCTCTTGCTCCAGTCTGCTAGGAATGTGCTGATAATCTCGAATCTTTATCTCCATCCCAAACTTTTCTTCCAAAGCCCACATGTGAACAGGCAACTGTTTTCCCAGCATCGTTACATCATTGCAAAAATAAATAAGTAAACAAACAAACAAACAAATAAATAAAATACAGAAGACAGAAAGGAAATAGACCAAAATGTTAATGGTGATGGTGTCAGGGTAAAAAATAATGAATGACTTGCTTTTCTCTGTTTTCTAAGTTTCAAGGATATGCTTTTAATCTACTATTACACTGTTAATACAAAAAGAAGCAAAGGCGTTTGCACCAAACACATATCCCCACTCTTTTGTAACAATTGAGATGGAGACCATGTCAGAACAGTATGTAACTCCGGGGTCCTATATTTCTTGCCCCCAAGGCCTTGGAGGGAAAAACAACAAAAATAAACAAAAAACAGCCACTGCCCAAAGCTGAGGCATCATTATAATTTCTGAGTGGTGCGAATGACCCCTAGATGAAAGTGCTCCAACTAAATGATGAATAAAACGTTAAACATTCACTAGAGCCTAAATCCTTGACATCATTTAATTCACTAAGAAGGAATAGTAGTAGCAGCAGCCGCGGCAGCAGCAGGGGCCTAGCCAAGTACCTGACGACAGTAGGTGCTCAACACTGAGTAAGTGTCTGACCAGCAGGCTGACTGCTCCGCCGCCAAGGTTGGACAACCTTGGCGGCGGAGCAGTCAAGTGTAGCCAGCTCGCCACATGGTGGCAGTATTACTCCATGCCAGGCAGAGGGGGCGGGCACAGTTTCCACCTGGCGCTGAAGGCCGGGCTCCCTTTCCAGGCAGAGAAGTCCTTCTGAGCTTCCAGGGAAGGGTGACACACAGGGGCAGTGCAATGAGATGGGACAGCAGGGGGCCACCTTGGCTCAGGGCTCACATCTTGGCTCAGCCTCAGGCAAGTCACATAAAGCCTCTGGTTGCATTTCTTTTTTTCTTTTTTTGTTTTGTTTTTGACTGAAACGGGAACAGGACCTTGCAGGGCTGTTGAGAGATTGCAGTTTGACGATGCTTGTCAAGGATCCAGTGTGATGCCTGGTACATAGCCGCTCAGAGAGTGTTGGTTGCTACCTAGTTGTTAGTTACTATCTCGCTGTTGTTAGTGATTGTGGTGCTACTCACCATACACAGAGATCCTAAGGGAGCCTCTTGCCCCTGTGGACACACAGACTAAGCCTGTAACTGTTTCCTGAAATTGCTTCTTCATCCATAATAAGGTGGGAACTTAAAAGCAAAGGGTGGGTACAAGAGGCAAGAATTGTAGCTACTTTTTTTTTTTTTTTAAATAATGAAAGGATCTATGTTTAGGGCATAAAATCAAATCCAATTTTTGAATTCTCTTTAGAGAGGGAAGAAACAGCACCAAATTCCTGCAGCTTCTTCCCCTTCTAAGCCTTGAAGGTAAAGCTATCCCACCATCCATGGTGAGGGTTTTGTCTAACAGGCATCTCCAGTCCGTGTGGCGCCGGACTCCAGGTGGAGATAAAGAAGAACATACATGTACATACTCTTCTTTAAGTTTCTAAAGTATGACTGATGACAAAAGGCAGAGCTAGGATTGTTTACACAAAAGTCAGAGCAGAGTGCACGAGAGGAGAGAGGCTTACAATGATCTCCAACTCTCGGATTTACTACACAGTGGAAGGTGACCAAGGGCTCTCCAGTTTTTGTTGAGGACATAATAAAAAAGTGAAACATAAGTACCACACATGGGATTTGGGGCCGTGGAAGTAGCAGTTGTGAAAGTAGGATTCATAAAGTTTCTCTAGGAGGAATATATTTGAAATGCAAGTCACACATTTTAAAAGTATGTTTCCTCTGTGTTTGAAGATGAAAATGCAGACATTGACACTTAAAAGGTAAATCACAATGATCATAATGTATGTACACCCGTGCACAAGGTCCCTAGTTTTTGTCAATGTAGCAAGTAAAGAACAATGGTCTGAACGGCTGTGTCGGACGTGAAGGGCTATGTTATTCTGTGTCACAAACAGGTCCAAAATTGCTGTGCATTATAACTAGAAAGGTCTGTTGCTCATTCCTGCCGCATGTCCATCAAAGGTAGACAGTCATCTCTGGTCCCTGTCCCCTCACTTGGGGACTCAGGCGGACACAGCCTCCACCATCTGGTTCCTGGGGTAAGTGGAAGAAGGGCTAGCTTGCATGGTGAGTGGCACACTGGCTCTTAAAGACTCTGCCCTCTTCACTTCTTGCTTCCCACACAGCACTAAACAGAGCAAGTCACCTGGCCACAGGGAAGCGAGATCCTACCTTGCACCTGAAAGGAGGAAAACTGGAACTTTGCAGACAGCCCAGTGACCACCCAGGGCTTACTAGGACGCATATTTTAGAGCAATCAACCTGTCAAGTATGTGATTTGCTATAAAACATATTTTGTGACCGTAACAATGTTTGTCCTGCAGGATGCACCTCTCTGGGAAGCCCAAGGTAGAGAAACTATAAACATCTTACTCGTTTTCCGTCTAAAATAACTCAGATTTGAGCTTCCTCCCTACTGAGCAAGAGGTTAACTCATCTATTCAATGAATCTTTATTTAGTTCCAACTAAGCGACAGGTGCTGGGAAAACTAAGACAAAAATAAAACAAAATCCCTGCTCTCGAGAGATTCGGAGTCTAATTTTCCCATCGTCAGATTTATAGGGCTGGGGCTGGGAGGGACGTCTGGGCTGGACAGAGACCCATGTAGCCATCAGCAAGATGGAAGTGACTTCTGAAGACGTCACAAGTGTCTGTGGCTGCTGAGTACTATTATTCCAGCTTGACCTAGGAGCAAACATGCCTGCCCCCTCTTTTGCATCCCTCCTGCCCAGTCATCTCCCCCATCTCTTGCCTGGGCTCTTGTCTCTTCCTTGCGTCACCCTCTTCCTATAGCTTCCCTCTTTGCTACCCTGTGCCCTACCCGTATCTCTGGAGTCCAGGTACAGGAGTTTCGTGAAAACAGTGGAACACAAAGTCAGTGATTTGTAATTAGGACTGTCAGCCCCAAAGTGTCAAGAAAGACCCTGGGGTTGGAGACTATGCCTGTGTGTGTGTGTGTTGCAGGCCTCACAAATCTGAGAGGAAAATGGGCTAATAGTAACAACCTGTCACTGCTCTTTCTCCATCCATTCCCACAGGCTCCAAGGTCATGGTAAAGTAGCCCCCATCTTTCTGAGAATTCCCAGGGCATGGCTGGTAGTAACAACCTGCTCTGCCACATACTGCTACTCCTCACGAGGCATCTCAGTCCCTCAGGACAGCCACTGTGGTTGTGCTGCTGGGTCCCCAGGTCCCACCACCTCCTGCCCCATGCTGAAGGACTCACTCTGCAGAAGCTGGACTTGGTCTGCTCCCAAGAGAAGAGCGCCCTGGCCCCTTCATGCTGTCCCCGCTATGGGATACCCAAGCCGGACGTGCACCAGTGCCTTGCGGAGATTTCAGTCCAACAGCCCCTGTTCTCCATGGGGCTCAGACATGCACCAGCAGGGCCTAGGCCACACAGCAGTCAACAGACGATACTCAGAATCAGTGGGGACCCTCTAGTCTAGAGTGGTCCCCTGCCTGGACACCTCTCCCTTTATGGTTTGCTCTTTCCCCAGGGACTCCTCAGTCCCTACCAAACAGATTTCTGTAAAGCGCTCACAAATTTGCCAAGAGGTCCCAAGTGTTTCCCTCTCTCTCTCTCTATTTATTTATTTTTTAAGAGAGAGAGTGGAAGGATGGGAGGAGAAGGGCGAGGGAGTGAGAGAGAAGCATCCATGTGAGAGAGACACATCAGTGGGCTGCCTGTAGCACGCTCCCGGAAGGAGAGGGATCAACCTGCAACCCAGGTAGGGCCCTGGAGCAGGAATCAAACCGAGAGCCCGGAGTGCAGGGGGCCAGCGCTCTAACCACTGAGCCACACCAGCCAGGGCGAAACTGAACCTTTCTTTAAAAAAAATAGACTGGAATCCCTTTAATGGTGTGTGCATGCGTGCAAGGCGCGGACACGCTCTACATCTCGGTCTGCTCTAGATCCTACGAGTCCCTGAATAATGATGCGAAAACTGAAGGTCAGAGAGGTTACATACTCTCCGAGGGTCTCAGGCTACTAACAGCAAAATCGGTTCACACCCAAGCCCCCCTCTGCCAAGTACACCGGGGTTTTCCCACCGTTTGGGGCCCCGCCCCGGAGAGATAGCCCCGCCCCCGCCTCCCCACGCACACCCTCCTTATGAGAAAAAGAGGCAAACACGGGGCGCTGATTTAGGGACCAGGGAGGGTCACTTGGAGCTTCTCTCTCTACCTCCCACCCCCCGCCCCCATCAGGGACCCTGCCCCCAGCTGGGCTGTGGATTAGCTGCGGGCGGAGCAACTAAAGCCGGGGTAGGGAGTCTGAGCCGGGACCACGCCCACCCTGGCCACGCCCACCCTAGCCCAGGCCCTGACCACGCCCACCCTAGCCCAGGCCCTGGCCACGCCCACCCTAGCCCTGGCCCTGGCCACGCCCACCCTGGCCACGCCCCCACGGCCCCTGGCCGAGGTCGGACGTGGTCTGCGCACAGCCGCCATTTCCTGCCCGGCCCTGAGCGCCCCAGGTCAGTGCAGCGGGGTGACCCGGGCCCGCCCTGGGACCTGGCCCTGACCTCGCTGGCAGAGCCGAGCGGAGAACGCAGGTTTGGGCCGCAGCCGAGGGGACGGTGGCTGCGGCGGGCGGGGACCTCCCCGGCAGCCGTGGGATCCAGGGACGCTGCGGAGCCGTTGCCGGGCAACGACGCCGTGGCCCCGCCCCCCCGCGCCGGGCCGACGCGCGTCTGGGGGGCGCCTTTCCGCGCCGTCCCCTTGGCCGCGGCTGCTGCTGAGTGGGACTTGGGGCGCGGACGCTGCCCCCGCCCTGGCCGCGCTGCGGGGGTTCATCGCCCAGGCTGGGGGCGCCCCAGGGGGCTTGGCGTCCTCCCGCGCGAGCTCCGAGCCCCTCCTGCCCCCGGGAGCCTCGGGCGAGTGGACTCGCCGCGCCGGGCCTGGTTCCTGGGCCCAACGTGTTAGAGCTGGAAAGAGCCCCCGCTCTTCTGTGTAAGCCACGCGTCCGCAGCCCCGTCCTACAGCTAAGGCTTTACCTCCCCTTTTGTCACTGGCGCGCCTGGGGCTTTAGTTAGTCCCCACGGCGGGCCTCCCGTGTTACCATTTGCGTAGAATGAGCGAGGACCCTGAGGCTCAGAGAGGCCGTGGCCTTAGCTGAGGTCACACAGCTTGTCACTGGTGAAGCCTCAGAGATCGAGTAACAGTTTGTGACAGGTTTCAAATTCTGTTACAGGTGCATTATGCGACTACTAAACCTAGTTGTAAATCAGATCACCTAGAGAGTTTTTAAAACGAGACATTTCCTGGGTATTATCTCAGGTTTGCTGACCAAGGATCTGTGGCGCTAAAGCTGAGGTTTCTGTGTATTTAACGAGTTTTTGAATGATTTTTATGGGCCGTGGATGAGCCTTTGGGAACCACTGGGTACACCACGTACCTTTTCACTCAGAAACAACGGGGAGGTAGGTAATCTAAAGGACCCGGAGAAGGGAAGACCCGCTGGTGCACGGGGCCATCACCTTCTAACCCCTTCAGCCAATTTGTGGTTTCTGTTCACTCCTAGAAACAAGCCAGATTAGATTTAAACAGTTTTGGACATTTAGATGCAATTGTCTCCCATCTCTGGTTACCTGTTACACCAGGCCCAAGCTTCTGGCTGAGCCAGCCTGTCATGATCAAAGTCAAGTATTAGCATCTGCCTCCGTCTCTGGAGGCTTGTCCACTGCTCTCCTCCTGCTCTCCTTCCTCCAGGTTCCTGAATCACAGTGGCTGATGTGGGCTTTGGAGGAACATTTTGCAGAGTGGTTTCCCCAGTGCAGGGGGGCCTGGCAGGTCTCCGGAGGTATCACCACACATAGTGCCCCTTGGCCTTAACAGCAGTTGAGTGAAATAAATCACCCTGCTGTTATCATTCATGGCATTTATAAACACAGATCTGCCTTAAAAATAATCACTTGGCTCTTAGTCTTAGAAGAATACTAAACCTGACAAATCCTGCCTAGTGTTTTGTTATTATTAATTTTCATCATTTATGCTGCCTCCCTCAGGGATTCTGGTTCACAATGGCTGGCGATCAGGAGAAAGACTTGCAGAAATTTCTTAAGAATGTGGATGAAATCAGTAAGTACCAGTGAGTGATAAACAGATTAAATTCTACTTTAGAGAGGCGGAATAACTAAAAAGAAATGATTAAGTTATTTTCTGGGTCACCTGACAGATTCATGATTCTTAAGAAAAAATGTAATTGAAATTAAACAGAAGGGGCATTGAGAAACAAGTAATATTAGAGCCTGGGGGTGTCGTATTTTCTGGCTGTTAATTGGTGCTTGAGAAGCTGTTAACGTTCTGGTGGAATTCAGCCGTATTTTGCCTTTGCCGTGTTTTGCCCGCTTCCATGGAGAATCAGGTCAGAAGTCTCTAGGCAGGAAGACCCCCTTCCCCAGCTAAGACAGCGGGGTCTCAAAGGGCATACCTGATCCCACAGGCCACGTTCAAGAAATTCCAAAGTGGTCAGTTCCTATTCAGACTTCAAGGAGCTTGTTTGAGGATGGAACTAAGCAGAAAAACAAACCCTACAAATCCAATAGAAGTGTGTTGAAATGGCTGCCTCTGGCAGGTTCTGTGGGTCCAAAGAATGAAATAGTTTTTAAAATAATTTGGGTAACGTGATAAATGATACATCCATAATGTGTTCTTTGTGTTCATCATGGGCCTCTCCTCTGCCCATCCCTAAATGTGCTGTAGACTTCTGGCCTTGACCCAGGACTCATCTTTCTCTTCAGGTGATCTAGAAGCATGTGGTTTTAACTACCACCCGTTTGCTGACGACCCTCACATCCCAATTGCCACCCAGCCCTTGTTTCTGAGCCAACTGCCATACCCACTGTATCCCCCAAAACACTGCAAACTTAATGCTTCCAAAATTGAGTTATCTCTTCCCCCTCTGTCCTTTCCTCAAATAAAACCTGTTTCTCCTACCGTCACCTTCGTTCTGGTTTCAGTAGGTGGCTCCACCATCTGGAAATTTACAAGCACATTGGATTCCTCCCTTCTCTCTGCCCTACTGTCAGTCAACCGTCAAATTGGGCTGCTTCTGCAGCTCCTGCCTCCCCAACCCTCCCTCTGCTCTGGTTCTTTTACTCAGACTATTTCAACAACCCTCTGATTGTTTTTCCTGCCTCCAGGCTCACACTCCCCACAGAGTAATGTATCTGAAATGCAAATCTGACCCAGACACTTCTCTGCTTGGATTCTCTCCACAGTCACAATAAATTTCAAGCTCTCATCAGGACTTAAGTCCTCCCATGACCTCTCCTTACCTCTGCCTCTCCCTGACTCACACTTGTGCAGCAGCAAAATGCCTTTAGTTCTCTAACCGTATCCTCGTGGTTCATAACGCCGCATGATGTCTTTATCATTCCCTCTGCCTCCTCATCTTTCTCTACCTGGCTAACTCTCATTCATACTCAAAAGTTCCTTCATGTACTGCCCAGTACATCTTTCTGTGGGGACGGAACTTTGGTATAACCTGCACTGTCCACTATGGTAACCAGTAGCCACGTGTGGCAGGTGAGTGTCTGAAATGTGGCTAGTGTGACTAAGGAACTGAATTTCTAATTTTATTTTATTTATAATTCAACTTTCTTAGCTACATGTGTATGGATTCTATACATTCATTTCTTGGGTTCTTGCTATGTATTAAATATGGCTAAACACTGGAGAGTACAGTAGCAATAAACAAGAATTACCTTCCTTCACCGTATCTACTGTCCAGTGGGGAAAACAGGCACTAAACAAATAGTTTCAAGTATATTACAAAGAGACTTGCAAAGTGCAGGAGACTCTAACTCAGTTTACGGAGGTATATTAGTCTGTTTGGGCTGCCGTGCAACATATATTTTCTCACAGTTCTGGAAGGTAGGAGTCCAAGATCAAGGTTCTCCTCAAAGTATTCTCTAGATTCAGTACAATTAAGATCAAAATCCTAAAAGTGTTTTGTTTATAATTTAACATGCTGATTCCAGAATTCATACAGAAGAGCAGAGAGCTAAGAATAATCAATCAATAAATAAAATATAATCAAGACCGTTTTGCAGAAAAATAAGAAGGTGGGATAACTGTTGTTACCAGATGGTCCAAGATTTATTAAAAGGTGATAGTAATTCTGCAAGGTAGTTTGGTGCTGACAAAGTTGGGTAATCCAGGAGAGTGGAATGACCAGCCTAGAGCAGATTCATACATGTAGATTCATACATGCAACACAGCACATCAGTGGGGAAGGTGGTAACTCTTCAATAAATGGTGCTGGTACCCTACATGAGAGTCAACTCCAGGTAGATTAAATGCCTTAATGAGAAAGACAAAACTTAAAACTTTTAGAAGACAACACAAGATAGTATATTTGTAACCTTAAAATATACAAAAGAGTCTCTTCAACAATTCTCTTTAAAAAAACAGATGAAAAGACAGAGCATACCCAAGGACAAGATATTTGCAAATATATGTAATCAGTTCAAAATATATAAGGAAATCATAAGAAAAAGACAAACAACCCAATAGAAAATTGGCCAAGAATAGGAGCAGGCAGTTCATAGAAAAGGAAATCCAAATGGCCTACAAACTAATAAAAAGATGCTCAATCCCAGTCATATTCAGGAAAATGAAAACATCACTGAGGTATTCTCATTCATGAGACTGGCAACAATTTAAGTTTGTTAATAGCAAGTGTGAGAAAGGATGTGGAGCCAATGGGAACTCTTGTAGACCGCTTGTAGGAGTAAAAATTGATATAGCAATATCCTGAAAAATATATTGCATATGTGCACATGAAAAGATGCACACAGATATTCAATTTAGCATTTATTTTCTGTAGCGAAAAATTAAAATTACATAACACCTGGATGTCCATCAGTAAGAATGGATTAACTATGGTATATACAGTGATTTAAATGAATCAACAGGTTGCAAAAGAATGCACATTTTATGAAACCATTTATTTAGGATGATTAAATACACACACATGTAACAATGAAATGCTCAGTCTCTGATTCTGTCTTAATTTTAGCCTGAATTGTTCCCATGGCCTTCCGGCAAATAGCTCCTACTATAGATATACTAATCATTAGAGGAATTCTGCTTGAGCCTAGAGTTTTTGGAAGAATAGCCCCATGCCATAAGGTACCTCTTCCAAAGAGGTAGGGAGATATGTATAAAATAATGTTTGTTTATTGAAGATTTGCAGGAGCCTCAAGACTGGACTCAGATCATCTGGGGAACAAAGGGATTTAGACATTCTCCGCTCTTCCTCAGATCCCTGTGGGTGCCCAGATGTCTGGGATCTGGATCATCAATCACCTCTTGCCCCTCCCATTTTTTCCCTTTGATTTAAAAGGAGCCTGAACTTTAGGCTTGGGGAAGATGGATTTGAGGAACCTGTAAGGACCCCATATTCTCAATTGGGTGTCTTCTCCATCAATAAACCTTCCCTTACTCCAAACAGACATTTTGAATACTGGCTTTTTAAAGTGTCAGGCACATGAACCTTTGGACCGGTGACACATGCATAAATGCTCTAGTAGATCGGAAAAATGGCCACAAATTCCTGTCTTTCCATCAAGAGTAGGGCCTGTTTCTCCATCTCTTGAATCTGGGTTGGTCATGTGACCTGCTTTGGCCAAAGGGATGTTTGTAAAAATGACACAAGCAGAAGCTTGAAAAGTAGGTGTGCAGTAGGGCTTACTCTCATGCCACTCTCAGAAACCCCTGCCAGAGGATGAGATACCCTTTCCCTAGTCGCCCTCATTGTTCCAACCAACAGCCAGCCAACGATCAGAAGAGAGCCACTTAGCTGACTGACAGCTGGCCATGAACATGTATGAGCCCAGCTGAAACCAGAAGAACTGGCCTGCTGATCCCAGCCCAAATTGCTGACTTAGAGAATTGTCAACTAACTAAAGCTAAATAAATGGTAGTTGTTTTAAGCACTGAGTTTTGGGGTGGTGTGTTATGCTGAAAAAGCTAAATGATACAAAATACTAAACATTAAAACATGCTAGAGAAAGTTACTTATTAACTTACAGATGGTGTGGAAACAAAAAATGTCATATTTTTGTTTATTTGAAATATTTGACTAAAAAAATGTGAACATTTACTTCGAAGAGTGCGTGGGAAATGAAGAAATAGGAACAGGAAAATGCCTTTAAGTAGTTTAGTTGTGAGGGGGAGGAGACAGGGCCTTGGGAGAGGTGGAAAGTGCGGAAGTACCCATAGGAAGAAGCTGGCAGAGTGGGAGAGGTTGAGATTGTGAAAGGCCATGATTAATTGGTGATGCAGATTCCTGATTATGTAAAACAGGATCCTGGTGTGGTGAGCACAGGGGAGATTAGCTTCCTACACAGGAGGGATACTTTTCCCACAGAATGGATATGAGGTTGGCACTCTGTAGTTTGGTGGCAGGAAGTTGGATTTCCTATCTGGTGGCACCTCTTTCCTCCCCTCATTAATAAGCAAGGTCATCTGTTTGAAATGGTCAGGTTTAGATTGGAGACAATTTTGTTTTGTTTTATTGAACTTATTGGGGTGACATGGGTTAATAAAATGATAGAGGTTTCAGGTATGCGATTCTTTAATGCATCATCTGCATACTGTATTGTGTGTCGTCCGTTCCCCCCCCCCCCCCCCCCCCCGTCAAGTCTCCTCCCATCAGCATTTATCATCCCTTTACCCTCTCTTACCTCCCCCACCCCCCTGGAGATAATTTTTTAAAGTTCTTCAGAGAAAGATAGGATTGTCGGTGGGAAATAGGCTCTTCCATAGCATCGCAAGAAAAGCATTTCAAGGATCCACATGTGGGAGATTGTGATATGGATGTGGCAAGATGATTTATTTGTGATTGCGGCCCCTGAGCTTCCAATGTCCCATCACCCTCTATCCACCATATTAAATCAGGGCCAGAAATAGTCAATGTCCAGAAATCCTGTGCCACATTAAAGCTTAGTCCCAGGCGAGCATCCAGCTAGCTTAGCTTAGCTTCATGGCTAAAATCCATTGCTTTGCTGTATGCAGGCTCCCACCTGGAGCGTGCATTTGGAGTCTGCAAGGTTATCAGCAATGTGGCTGCTATGCTGCATGGCTATGGACTGAGAACTCGAGAACCCACAGGGCTAGTATGGGTCAGAGAGGGCAAGGGCGGGGGGGAGACAGAGAGACAGAGGGGGGAAGCTTTTTCAAAATAACCAATCAACTTCCTAGACTTTCCCTAGCTCTCAGTGGGGTTCATCCCCTGATGAATGATCACTTTCCCAGGTTAGACCCACAGTTCTCTATGGTTAAGTGCCTCTACCTGTGCCATTTTGACTTTATTGCACATGTGTTTACCGTCCCCTTTGACCTGCAGGGAGTGAACTGGTAGTTGCCTGGGGGTGGGGGTGGGGGTGTGAAGCTATAGCTTCTTGGTGAAGCAAACAGGCCTCTGCTTCCCCATTGAATATGCTCAAAAATGTCTGACTTCCCCTCCCCTTCCTCTCCTATCAATAATTAGCTAACTACTAGGGTAACAGGATGACTTGCCTTAGTGTTATATTGTGATTTATGATAAGAAATACATATTTATTCATACCTGTTTCTGGCACAGACCTCCCCAAACCCTTGTCATTTCCTAAGTGATTGGAAAGATAAAGATGTTCATAACAAACCCCTTTCATCCGTACCTGAATTCATGTTACTAGGTGACTTTGGATCCTCAGGATGGGGCTGGTTGCCAGTGGAACCAACCTTGTGATTGGACTGTTGGAACTTTCAGTCCCACCCTCTGAGGAGGGGAGAGGGGCTGGAGGTTGAATCGATTCCTGATGGCCAGTGATTTGATCAGTTATGCCTGTGTAGTGACACTTCCATAAAAACCCAGAGGGCAGGGTTTGGAGAGCTTTCAGGTTGGTGAACACCTGAGATTTGGAAAGGGTGGAGCACTCTGAGAGCTTAGAAGTTCTGCACCCCCTTTCCATATACCTTGCCCTATGAATCCCTTCCATCTGGCTATTCCTGGTAAGTAAAATGTTCCTTTGAGTCCTGTGAGCCACTCTAGCAAATAAATCAAACCAGAGGAGGAGGTGTGGGGACCTCCAATCTGTAGCTGTTTGGTAAGAAGTAATGGTGACAACCTGGGCTTTTAACTGGCCTCTGAAGTGTGGGGAATGGGAGGGTGTGGGCAGTCCAGTAGGACTGAGCCCTTAACTTGTGGAATCTGCTGCTGTCTCCAGGTAGATAGTGTCAGAATTGGGTTGACTTGTAGGATACCCAGCTGGTGTCAGAGATCTGCTTGGTGGTGTGGGAAACACACACACACAGGAATTGGTGTCAGAATTGTACCAGGGTAACAGTACGATTGCTGAGCATCATTGGCAGTCCGGTTGAGTCAGGACCACTCCCCTCAGGCGTCCGTCTGTCTTTCTCTATCAGTACTCAGCATGCCTAATAAAGGCCCCGAAAGTGAAGAGTTGGATTCACTTAGAGTTGGAGTTTTGCCTGGCAGGTGGGGTGGTGGCCAAGTGATGGACCATGGAACCTAAGCTGGGTGGGCAGTAAAGTGAAGACAGGTAAGGGTAGGATCAATGGCTGTTATTTTGTGATCTCAGAGCTGCCTTTATTTACCTGTTTGTCTCCCACACATGATTGTAAATGCTCTAAAAATAAGGATCTTTTTTATTCATCATTGTTACCTGTACAGCATTCTGCATAATATCTAACTCATAATAAGCTCTTCATAAATTGTTGAATTAAACAAGTGGCTTAACATTCTTTTCCTTGAAGGCCATGGTTAAATTCTCCTGAAGCTTTTTCCAGGCAAAACAAATCCTTTTCTTAATTTTTTTTTCATTGGTTCTAATTGCTCTAATTTTTGTTTTCTATTTAGAACCTTCTTTAAGAAATGGGAGACACTGGTTAAAGGGTATAAACTCCAGTTATAGGATGAATATGTTCTGGGGGCTTAACGTACAGCATGGTGACTGTAGTTAATACTGTATTATATAGTTGAAAGTTACTCAGAGAGTAGAGCTCAGATGTTCTCACCATACACACAGAAGTAATTATATGAGCAGATGGATGTATTAACTAAGCTTATTGTAGGAATCATTTCACAGCATGTATCAAATCATCATGTTAAACTTGCACCTTAAACTTGCAGCATGTTATATGTTAATTATATCTCAATGAAGCTGAAAAATAAGAGTCTCCTATGCATGCTCCACACTGTCCTTCCTGGTGAGCAGTCTTCACTGCTAAAGACCTTGTGTGAACAATTCACATCCGATTTGTTCTCTAGCCAGTTTAATCCAGGAGATGAATTCTAAGGACCCGGTTGTACAAGAGAAAGCCATCCTCAAGACAGAAAAGAGGCTACTGCTCACAGGGGAAGACCAGGACAAGGACAGATGCAGGACCACCGTGGACAAGACCATGATCAGTCCTGCACAAGCTCCTGCGAAGGTTTCCTTTCTCTATGGTGGACTTCTATACACAGACATAGTGAGGGGTCTGCACTGAGGCAGAAGGGGTAGTCGCTTAATCTCAAACTGTCTGGTGACGCTGAAATAGTTTTGTTTTTTTAGATTTACTAGATCTATTTTCCATAAGGAATTATAAACTCTGTTGTTGTTTTTCTTGCTCCTTCTGGGTCATCTTTAAACAACCCTTTGGGTTTGTTTTAATGAAAATTTGCCCTCTCCACCCCCTAAGTTTGGAACCATATTTAAGCTGTACTGTTAGGGCATATTATGCTAACTTATATTTCCAACTCCTATAGCCACAGCTGAGGTCCCTTTTCTGGTCACCCTTGTTTCTGCAGACTTAGCCCCATGATAATTGGGCCCATAATCAGATCTCCTGATTTAAAGCAGGTCCCCCGAATTTTGGGCCCTTCTGGATTAGTGGTTAAAGGGAATGGCCCTATTCCCTGTGTGTAATTGATGCCTTCTTGGTTTGTATACTTAAAATCAGAGTTGTTTCTGAAATTTGTTTCTTTGTTTTCATGATAACTTGTGCCTTGCAGAACACAGATGAAATAAACACAGGTAAGGACAGCATCTCTCTTCCCAATGTGTATGATTTATTTAGGATCAGTGTTTACTGACTGCAGCTTCCAAACCCTTAAATTATAGCCTTTGGGTATACAAACAACCCATGAGCAAAAACCTGCTAATCACCCAGTTCTGTGGCTGGTGGTCTGAGGGAACAGCTCTTGGAGGCTCTTCTGTCTTTTCTCTGGGCCAGTCTTCTGTGTAAACTGAATTCAGCTTTTCTGTATCTTCCAGTTTATACTCAGCTGCTTAAGAGATCAGATAGTTCCTCTGTTGCTCAGCTCAAAAGCTCATTATGCTAAATGGAACAAAAAAGTCAGCCTTCAGGGAAAATCTCTTTTTAAAGGCATAACTCAAATTTGAAGCATAGACATAGCCTTCATGTATAATAATACATCACACAGATTACCATGTCAAATTAAGATGTCATTTAGTTATGTGTGTGTGTGTGCGCTTGCACCTACATGTGTATGCATGAGAAGTGTGGCTCTAAAACTTTAAAGTAGTTTTCTTCTGAATGTGAAATAAAGAACTGATTATAGTATTGGATTTTTCTTTTTAATATTTGAAATTACTCTGCTGTCAAGAGGCCTTCTTGTCATCTCTGGAGAGGGATGCAAAGGAACGAGCCAAGAGAAGAAGGGAAAACAGAGTCTTAGCAGACGGTAATTGTCAGCCTTCGCTTTTCAATAGCTGGGACGATTTGTGCTAGAACGAGTCTGTCTGCTGATGTTCAGGAACGTCAAGACTTCCAATGGGTGGGTTCGAGTGGGCCTCGGCGGTGAGACCTGGCAGAAACCATTGGGGGTGGTCTGCCCTCTGTCCCCATGCAGCGAACAGGGGCGGGGCATAGCCGTCAGCCACCTCCACAGTCCCGCCTCCTTGTAAAGCCTGTGTGTGGACTTGGCAGGTCAGATGGAGCAGCGCCAAACAGTACTCGGAAGGAGGGAGGGTGGGAGTGAGCTACTGCTGGCTAGCCAGAGGCACAGGCAAGTAAATAAATAAAAATGAAACAAGAAAACAAAGATGTGAGAAGGGAGAGGAGACATGAAAAGACAGGTGTGTGTGTGTGGCAGGGGGTACACATGACAGAATGCTTTAGGTATTGATTTTATACCACCCAGCGGCCTGTGAGCTGCAGACTGAAGGACACCACACTGGCTGGAAAACTAGTCGTCTGACCCTTTTTATGAAACACTGAATGCGCAGACTTGGTCTTTGTGGCAAGTATGGAGTGGTTCTCAGCCTTGTGGCAGAAACATTTACTTTTTATGAGAAGCTCCTTAGAAGACGGGGTGAATTTGGAGAAAAATCCTTAAAGGAGCCAGTCCTAAATATCTGCAGAGAGAAACAAGTGATGGGTCCCCTTTGGATTGATGAAAGCTCTCACCTTCAGAGTGGAGTTGGAAAATCGGGGGAATAAAGTCAAAGCATTTTCCAGTGTGTGGGAGAGCTCACCTGTATGACTCTTACTCTCTTAGCCCTCAAAGAAAAGGGGAATGAAGCGTTTGCCAGAGGCGATTACGAGACGGCCATCCTCTGCTACAGTGAGGGTTTGGAGAAGCTGAAGGACATGCAGGTTCTGTACACCAACCGAGCCCAGGTCAGTGAGCCACGCATGTCCACGGGGTTTTCTCAGCAACAGAGCCACTAATCTTGTGAAGTCTGAGAAAGATGAGCCTAGATGGTGCCTGTGGTGTGACAACAACTGGCTCTGGTTGGGGTAAGGGAGAAACTGACCTGTATGGAGCATTTGCCAATTTCCACAGTATAAATACTGTCACCATGATCCAGTTGCAAGCCACCAACTTAAAATCATGGAAGGAGGGCTTGGGAAGAGCTATGTGTGATCAGTTCTCTCCTTTGTATAAGTCAGCTCCAGGACATCGCTGATGGTAACCAGGCACTTTCCCATGTGGGTAAAGGAGAAAACCAGTGGCCTGGACTGACCCATGAGACCCTGGGATTCTGCCACTGCTGGATTGTCCAGCCTCCTGTTTAATAGTGGTCTAAACTCCGAGGGCTGCTCTCCTGTTGATTTCTAACTCATTATGTCCCTCTTTGATTAAGATTCGGTGACTGGGGTTGACTGGATAGCTGATGGGACTAGAGCCAATTTTGAGTTTCTGAAATCCCTAACACCTCAGTTTTACATCACAGATGCCCTCAGTTTCCTGGAATGCCAGGTGAAAACTGTCACCCAGATGTTTATTACCTGCTACTCAATGAAGGGACAAGGTTGATAGTTCTCAGTTGAAACAAAAATGTACCTGTGATCTTACTTGAAAAGTACTTGCGACTCTGTGTGGTAGAACTGTCTGTTGCTCAGGCCTGAAAACCTGGCAGGTTCATGGACGTGATTATCCGACGGTCAGTGTCTGGGAGCAGGGCCTGTGTGAGATGAACTGATGCCATGTCACTTACAAGAGGAAGAGCCCGCATCGGCTCCCTTCTGTAACTCAGGATTAAGGACGCCCTGCTGCGGTGTGCTGAGGAAGAGTGGTGAAAGCAGGAAGCAGGACCTCAGTAGTTCTTAAAATGGGGAAAAGCAAAAGAGCACAGGGAAGTTACAGGGTGTTGAATCCAAGCCGAGGGGGCCAAAGAGTTGGGCAAGCGGCAGTGATTTAATGATGAATACATCCAAGCACAGTATAACCGCATTAGCTCAGCGTTTAAGTCGGACTAGAGTTAGATGTCATTTTCCTAATTCCATTTGTGGAGAAAAACTGTTTCAAAGAAGCGATTGGTAAATAAAATGGGCAAAGGTTGATTTAGCAGCTTACACTATTACCCTAACAAGATCATACATTTTTTGAGGGTGAAAACTGCCGTATACTGTTTCCCCTAATGCTTTATTTATAACAGATGTTCAATAAGTCCTTGTTAAGTTACATAACACTGGAAGCACAATAAGTCCATTTAAGGGAATTAAGTTTCTGTTGACTGTTCAAAAGAAACATTTAAATGCAGACAATTAATATAATAACCATAGTTTCTTTTATTTATCACTAAATTTGGTCTCCCACTTACCTACTGATGCTTGTTCAGTCTTGTACTCTGAAGTTATTTGAAACAATAAAATTGAATTGCTTTTAAAATGTTATGTAATTCAGACATATCTAATTCAGATGGTCTATACCCTGATCCATCTAAATTAGTTGCATTTTTACTGTACTCAAGTTTAAATAGCACTTTGATTAGCTCTGGAGGATCACATTAAGACTGTAGATAAAAATAAGTAAATGCAAAGAAAGCTTTGGTGAAAATTCCTCCCAGCTTCCCAGAGAGAAAGCTCACTTGGAGACAAATAAGTGCAAAATGTGCTGCCTGGCGTTAGGAATCATCGGAATCATTGACTGTTTTTAAAATGCCTCCTGTTTGCACGCAGTGTTAGAAAACACTTAATAAGGGCCCCGTGAATCAAGTGTTTCTGCTTGCTAGAGAGCAACCTACCCTTTCATCGGTTTGTTTTTCTCCTGGAGCTAATGTTATGATCAATAGATTGCTGGTGTAATTTAGATAAATCACTTGGAAAAAGTAGTTCTTAAAATGTGGACAAGCAAAAGACAATGGAGAAGTTATAGAGTGTTAATTCCAAGCTTTAAAAAGAACAAAAGAAAGGAAAAAATAAAAGGCTGTAGAGAAATTATTGATGCCCATGTAGACCTTTTCAGAGTCTGTATGTTTCCTGCATAGCAATGTCATGAAATCATGGCTACAGTTGTCTAGAAGGATGCTGGTTTCTTCCTCACATCCTCTGATTTTCAAATGCAACCCCAAAGCCTGGAGGAAAGGATGGTGCCATATAGAACAGAAAGCTCAGAGCCAGAGTCGTCATCTTCAATTAGGACAGAATCCAAGTTAATGAAAGCACCACACAGCAGCTTCCTTTCTATACATGCAAAGAGCTGCACTGCAGGAGCTCATTAGCTGGCTGTTGCCGGCTCCCTCCTCACTTTGGCTGAATGTTGGCTTTCCCCGTGAGTTATGACACTGACCATGTAGTCACCTCATCAGCTTTATTGTTAAGAATGTCACAGTGCCCTGGTGCAAACCTACATGGAGTGTTGGCTCTACTAGTGGTGTCCCATGGGACTCTGCAAAGCCACTTGTCCTCCTGGTGCCTGGTTTTCCTGTCTTATAACAGGGTGATCATCGCTGCTTTTTAGGGAACATTCCAGAAGAAGAGTGCTTAAAGTCGACTGAGTGCAACTTGAGAATTCTTGGACCACCTGTTGTGTCCAGTAATTCATACAGAGGGCACTGTAGCCATTGTCTGGCTGTTCAAGAGCATTTCACTTGTTTACATGCCACTAGCTCTTTGAAACTGTAGGTGAACTAACTTCAGTTTAGTTTGAGTGGATCACAGAATTCTCAGTCAATTCTTGACTTTCCCAATTTCCCCCAATTCTGGGGAATCCTAAGGGCTCATGGGGAGGGTCTAACTCCTAAGTGTCTGCCCATTTCCTGTACCTCTTCTGTCTTGCTGTGCTCATGAGGAAAGATGAACTTTGCTTTATCTTCTGGTAACAGCCTTCTTGAAATATAATTGACACACGGTTCACCTTGAAGTGTACAATTTAGTGGTTTTTAGTCTATTCACAGAGTTGTGCAACTGTCACCACAGTCAATTTTAGAACATTTTCATTACCCCGAAAAGAAACCCTTTAAGCACCTCAGCCTCCCACCCTCACGCCTTTTCCCCCCACCCCAGCCCTAGGCAACCACTAATCTACAGTAAGCCCAGCTTCTGCAGCTTTAAGCAAAACGGCGCATAAGGAAACCAGTTTCACCAGAGGCTAGTTGATGTAAATGAGTTAAGTTCCTACAGCATCTCACCAACATAATAACTAAAAAACATGGAACAAAACTATGTTATTTGAGGACTTGCTGTACTTTCTATACATCTAACTCTGGGAATTTCATGTAAGTGAAATCATAATATTTTACCTATTGTGCCTGGCTTCTTTTATTTCACAGACTGTTTTCAAGGTCCATCCATGTTGTAATATGGATCAGTACTTCTTTCCTTTCCATTGCTGACTAATATACCATTGTGTGGATAGACCCCACTTTATTTATCCGTTCATCAGTCGATGGGCATTTACATTGTTTCTGCTTTGTGACAGTTGTGACTAATGCTGCCGTGAACATACGTGTGGCAGTCCTCTTGGGAGGACAGGAGCGGCACTGCTGGATCATAGGTTACTGTAGGTGCCCTCTTTTGAGGACCTGCTAGACTGTCTTCCAGCGTGCTTACCTCATTCCCACGGCTTCCATTCCCACGCTGTGAGGTTTCCGATTTGTTGACATTCTTGCCAACTCTTACTATCTTTTCTATTGCTTTTATCCTTTGGTTTCCTTCTGGAATAGTCACAGGGGGGCAGGCTCCAGAAGCTAGCTCTTCCCTTGTAGACGTGTTTGGTGTGCTGCGTGTTATCTTTTGCCTCCCCAGACCCTTCCCTGCCCTGCTCTGTACCCTGAGAATTGACCTCTGTGGACTGGCCCCTTGACTTTCCTGCTTTGTAGCTTCCATCTGGGCTCATTCCTGTTGGTTTCCCTAAGCCCTGCCCTCACCTTTTAATAAACTCTCTTCCTTATCACCTGAGTGTCCGTATGTTTCCTGCTGGGACCCTGACTTGCGGGGAGGGACCAGTTACTTCTCATCACCATTGGACTGCGCTTTCTGTGTTTGCTAAGACTGCTTGCTACAGAGCTGTATGTGGACAGCAGCCATTTGTGTCATTACAGGCTTATATAAAACTCGGGGACTACCAGAAGGCATTAGTGGACTGCGACTGGGCTCTGAAGGTAAGATGTTTCCTTTTCCGCATGATGGAGTTGGGTTGGCTTGGGCCAGATGCTTCAGTCCTGAAGTGGATAGAGGGGACCTGCCAGTGCATCTTGGTAGGGAAAGGTATAGGCGCTGCAATCAGAGCCTCAGTTTCCTCGTCTGTGGTAGGAAAGGGTATAGGCACTGCAGTCAGAGCCTCAGTTTCCTCATCTGTAAAATGGCTGGAATAGAATTGTCTTGAGGGTTGTGATGATATACATAAAATACCTGCCTCTTGGTAAGCACTCCAAAGAAGCTGCTGTTCATTTGGTTTTCCAAGGTCGACTGTGCAGCGGCACCTCCTCCGCTATTGTGTCATCGGACGCTTGCTTCCTGTGACAGTGGTCATGCCTCCTCCTCTTTCTGGAGCCAGTGGGATCTTGTTTCTGCAGTGTCATTCTTCCCACCAGCCTGTGCTTTTCTCTCCAGCTCTAAGAACTTGGAAATGAATTTTAGCACCCCCTGTTTGTAGCGGATTAATCAGAAGAAAGAATTCCTGTTGTTCAGCCTGGCAGACAGCATAATACTGTGCTTGGTGTTTCCTCCGAAATCTACCAAAATAGACAATTGAAGGTGGGAGAAATAAGCACTGTTGGGGGAAATATTAGAAGAGTATTTAAAAGAGAAATGTCGCAATCACTTCTTAGGGACATTATTTCAGATGAGTAAATAGTTAAACAGCCCTTAGTCCATAATCCTCTAGGTTACACTGTCATAGGGGCTTTGACTGAACAACCCACGTCCATGCTTCTCTTACTTCCTCGCCCAAGTGCTGCTGACAGAAGGAACATGAGCCCCTGGAGGGCCTAGAAGCAGAGAGCATGACATTTCTTTTTAGACATGTGTTTTATCTTTAAAATCCTTGTGAATTTTGTATTGCACTCCATAAAATTTATGTTTGTCTTAATATATTCATATTGTTTTAAATAACATAATCAAGCACAATTGCAGTGCCAGGAGAATGTGCCAGATTTATCTTGTGACTTGATTCCCCAAACAGTACCCCCACCCCAGCCAAATGAGCACGTGGCCCAAACAGGAGCACCCTGTGACCTCAGCACACTGGCCATGCCCACTTCCTTAGTTTCTACTGAGAGGGTAAGCCAGGGAGCAGGAGTGAGTGAGAAGTTCACTTTCACTAAATAGCGGTTTATAAAACACCAGGGTCCTCCAAAGCTGCCACCTGGTGGGCTTAACTTCTTTATCCCCTAGAACATGTGGTGGCAGATCTCCTCCCATCACATGGTTACAGTCTTTAAGCTACAGGAATGGCCCAGAGCTGAAGACATCCCCAGAGCTGAAGACATTGGGGCCTCACAGATGCAGCACAGGTCCACTAGCCTGCTCCATCACTCTGCGGGGTCGTTGATTTCTTTTTTCTACAATCACCATCATTCTGTAAGAGAAGAGGGAGGCAAGGACGTTTTCCTCAGTTGTCCTAACAATAACAGCAAAACCGCCATTCGCTGCTTACTGGCCTTAAGCTGTCTCATTTGGGCCTCGCGTCATTCTGTTCTGCTGTGTTCAGTCCCACTGTGGTCCATAGCTTCCTGGCATGGAAACCTGCCCTCGGAGATAATGAAGTGACTTGTGCAGGCCCGCGCAGCGAATGTTGGTCTAATATCACTGGTGCTCTGAACTATCTACTAAAACACCTCCCCATGAGAACCTTGAACCCCACAGTGCCTGGCTGGGGGTCTCACTCCAGTCTGTGCAAGAAATGAAATCACCTTTTGGGGCTTTGAGTGCTGTCTTTTCTGATCTGAAAAGGACCAGAGCGGTAGCCACACTGTCGCTCAGGGTAGCACACTGGTCTGTTCCCAAATGTTAATTGAAACACAGTGTAATTAATAGTGAGACCCAGGCAACGCAGGCCCCACAGAGCTGACATTAGAAAGTGCTGACGCTCAGCAGCCAGTCTCGTTAAAGGCCCAGCGAGGCTCCCAGTTGAAGAGGTTTGGGTAAACACTTGGAGGGATGGAAAAATGTAAAGGAGCTCTAAGAACCAACAGGCGAGCTCTGCGTCAAAGCTGTGAGCTAAGAAGTCTCACTCTCTTTAAAGTAACGTACGAATGGTGAAGGGCGTGCACTTGTTAGTGTTAGTGTCTTCACGCCAGCTTCGTGGTCCTGACACTGAACTGGCAGGGACAAGCCCAGGTGATGGCATTTCAACACTGCGGCTCCTCGTCAGGAAGGTCAGCAGCGAAGCTGGTTTAATTCGGGTCAGACCGTTGCTCTCTCGCCGAGCTCTGCCTCCACGATAACACACGGCTCCCTCCCAAGCAGGCTTCCTTTCCGAGGACATGGGGTCTCCTGAGAACCCTCGTGAGGTGTACACAGGATCAAAGCAGAAGAGGGAGACAGTCCGTTAGCAGCCTGTTGCCTCGGTGTCTGAGGAAGGTAGTCGCAGCGACATCCCTTCCCCGTGGCCCGCGGCGGGCGTGGACCGGGCTCTGTGGACACGTGGCTCTCAGGAGCGGCAGTGCTGCCTTTCCTCCTTTTCCCTTGACCACGCCTGTCCCACTCCGCAACCCCCCCCTTCGTGGATCTTCCAGGGCCCCGTCCTCAGCTCCCTGCCTTTCTTCTCTCTGCAGTTTCTCCCTCAGAGCTCTCGTTTCCTCTCACAGGTTCAGCTCTCATCTCTGCAGTGGCTCTCGGACCTGCTTCCCCTGTGTCCGCCTCCCCGGGCTCCAGGGCTGCGTGTCTGCGCCTCCTGCCAGTCCCCACCTGCTTGTCTGAGCAGCATCTGAAACAACGTCATCTTCCGCTCAGCCTGCCCTCACTGCCTCTCTGCTAATGGCACACGACGGCTTCCAGGCATCTGCGCCCACGCTTTTCACTCAACACCCTCTTACCCCGTTACCATTCATGGTTAGTGGTGCTGGCTGCTCAATTCTTTCTTTTTTATTTTTTTAAAAAATATTTTTTTATTGATTTGAGAGAGAGAGAGGGAGAGGGAGATAGAAACATAAATCATGAGAGAGCCATTGATCGGCCGCCTCCTGCACGCCCCCTGCTGGGGACTGAGCCCGAAACCCAGGCAGTGCCCTGACCGGGAATCAAACCGCGATCTCTTGGATCCTAATCAAACTGCTGAGCCATGCCCGCCAGGCTCAATTCTTTCTTTGACAAAGCTCTAGTATCTGCACCCTCCTTTCACTCACACCGTCACTAGGACGTCAGATGTTAGTCCCTTATTCTAAGTGATCGTTTGGGTCTCCTCCTATCTCCCTGCCTTTCCTTCTGGTCAGTTCTGCACACTGCCTCCAGACCAACCTTCCTACACATGGCCACTGATCACTCATCCTCAAGGCCTCCACGTGGAGACACTGTCTCCCTCACCCCTCCCAGCCTGGTCTTCCCACCGCCCAGCACCTGCTCCTTGGACTGGACTGTCCACTGAGGCACCTGTAGTCTGACCTCTGGACCCTGCTCAGCCCATTCTCCCTTCTTCCTTCGCCTCTCAGTATTATTCAAGGTCCAGCCCAGACCCGTCCTCCTTTGCATGCCCTTCATTAGACTGTATTTCTTCAGAGTGCATTTCCTTCTACTGAGCTGCTGTAGCCCTTTTCTGAAGGAGATTTGGTGTAATTTTTAAGGCTTTGGGGCCTGGAATCAAATGGGCAGATTTTAAATCCCAGCTGTTCCACTTAGCATCTGTGTGACCTTGAACCTCTCCACCCCTCAGCTTCCTCATCTGTAAAATGGGGATGATAAACATACGTCTTAAAGCTGTTGTAAGGCTTATATGAAATAATGTATATGAACCATATGGGAAGGACTGACACTAATGCACTATTAGCACTATTATTACTGCCATTCCCTTAGCAACAAGTCAGGAAACGATATTCATGAAAATTCATGCACCTACGAAGGGCTTTCCAATAACAATTATTGTTGCCTCTTCTATTGTTACTTCATTTTTCTTTACATTTTCTCTTTTGTCCTGAAATGTATTGCTATTGTAACTGCAGCAGCCGCTGGGGATACTATATTACTGGCACTGTGCTAGTGTTTGACGAGCATTTCCTCCTCACAGCTAGAGAGAGGATCCAGCTAGAGAGAGAGAGAGATGGGGGGAGGGAGGTAAAAAGAGAGAAAAAGAGAGAATAATTATCTTTACTTCCCACGTGGGGATAGTGGGCATCAGAAAACTCAGGGCCTGGCCCATATCCCACTCCTGGTGAGAGCCACACCAGGGGTTCGCCCAGGGCTTTTTAGACTCCTGAGCCTCACTCTTAACCTCTTTAAATCTAAACCCTGAAGGGCATCTGACCTGGCCCAGTGCCTTGCACATGAAAGGGATTCAATTACTTAATTGGATGTTTTGAATTATAGTTTATGTCTGAGCCAGCCATTCCCTCTGGGGTTGTAATGACTAGGAGCAGGCTGGTGCAGGGCCCCGTGCAGGAGGGCCCAGCCTCAAGTCTCAGTCCTGCCTTTCGAAAGGGGCATCCCTCCTGACCTTAAACGATAAGAGGATAAGCTCCCAGTATATGTGTTGTGGTTTATTTCAGGGGAGGAACCTCCCAGGCTGATGTAATGGTGACCTCAGCTGTTTGCCCAGAATAAATGGTCCTCTCGTCTAACCATCCAGTGGTTCTCAGTCCTGGTTGCATATTTACATCACCTGGAGAGTTAAAAAAACATTGATGCCTGGGCCCCACCTCAAAGTACAGTTTCATTGGTGTGGGGTTCAGCCTGGCCATCAGCATTTTCATAAGAATCTCAGGTTGTCTATGTTCTGCCAAGGTCAGGAGCTCTTCCAAACTAAGGGTTTCTGGTTTCTTTCCTGACTGAGTGTCATTAAGTGGAAATGCAAACTGATAGGTACTGATAATCAACTTGATAGAGAGCTTTCTCCTGTATCCAGTCTCCTTGCAGGCGTCCATTAGTTTGGTGTCAGATGCGTGGGAAAGTTTTAGTTGTCAACTCTGGGAGCTGTCCTGAGAACAAAGCTCGGCCTTAACCTCCATGAGCTAGACAGTTAAGGGATCCTGATGACTCCAAATCTTCTGAAACCTCTGGTTTATCCTTCTTTTTCATGCAGTGTGATGAAAAATGCACAAAGGCCTATTTCCACATGGGGAAAGCCCACCTGGCTCTGAAGAACTACAGCATGGTAAGTTCCTAAAAGGATGCGAGGGCACATTTGATCACCACACTGCTTCCAGTCGTCTCGAGGAGAACCTTGTGCCTCCAAGTCAGTCAGACATTAATCCACCTCTTAGTATTTTCCAGGGTAAATCTTAAGCTCTTAGAGTTGGGGAGGATGTTGAAGGTCATCTAGGGCAGTGCCCCCTGCTGTAGGAACCCCTCTGCAATATCTCCACCAGTGTTCAGTCAGCCCTGGGGGAAGCGCCTCTGGAGAGAAAGGTGAAGCAAAGAGATGAAAACAAAATGTGCTTGTAACCTCATTACCCAAAAGTCATCCTGCAGGTGTATCTTCACACTAAGGTATTATATATCATTAACAGCAGCTTTATTTACATACCAGTTTATGGGAAATATACAATTCCCTGGTTTTTAGTATATCCACAGAGCTGTGAAACCATCACTACAATCAAGTTTAGGATATTTTTGTCACTTCCCCCCAAAACCCTATACCCATTAGCAGTCACCCCCTTTCCCTCTGCCTCCACCTTGTCCCTAGACAACCACTAATCTGCTCCTGTCTCTGTACATTTGCCTATTCTAGACTTTTCATTGAAATAGAATTATACAGTATATGGTCTTTTGTGACTGGCCTCTTTCACTTAGCGTAATGTTTGCAAGGTTCATCCAAGTTGTGCTGTCAGTACTTCATTCCTCCCACTGCTGAATAGTATTCCACTGTATGGAGAGACCACATTGCATGTATCCATCAGCTCATGAGCATTTGGGTTGTTTCCACTTGGGCTGTTGTGAGCATCCATGTACAAGTTTTTGTGTGACATTTGTTTACGACCCTCCTGATTGTAAACAATACCTAGGAGTGGAGCTGCTGAGTCACATGACAACTCTGTTTAACCTTTGGAGGAACTGCCCAGGTGTTTTCCCAAATGGCTGCACCATCTTACATTTCCACTAGCAGTGTATGGTTCAATTTCTCCACATCCTAGAGAAATGGCAATACGGGTTATTATCTGTCTTTTTGATGACAGCCATCCTAGTGGGTGTAAAGTGGTATCTCAGTGCTGTTTTGATTTGCATTTCCCTGATTGCTAATGATGTTGAACATTTTTTCATGTACTTATTGGCTATCTGCATATCTTCCTTGGAGAAATGTCTCTTCAGATTCTTTGCCATATTTGTACTATAGGTACACGTTCCTTATCCAATAAACGATTGGCATATATTTCTACTATTTGTGTTGTCATTTCACTTTCTTGATGGTGTCTTTTGTAGTACAAAAATTTTAAATATTGATGAAGTCCACATTACCTATATTTTTCTTTTGTGGCTCATGCATTTGGTGTCATTGCCTAATCTAAGATTTATTCCTATTTTTGTTTTTTTTAAGTTTTTGGTGTTAGCTGTCAAAGTTAGAACTCTGACCCACTTTGAGTTAATTTTTGTATATGATATGACGAAGGAATCCAGCTTCACCCTTTTACATGTGGATATCCAGTCATCCAGCACCATTTCTTGAAAAGAGTGTTCTGTCTCCCACTGAATGATTTTGGCACCCTTGTCAAGAAACAATTGATCATAAATACATGGGTTTATTTCTGGACCCTCAATTTTGTTCCGTTGATCTACGTGTCTGTTTTTAAGTCTATACCACATTGTCTTGAGTACTATAGCTTTGTAGTAAATTTTGGAATTGGGAAACAGTCTTCTAACTTTGCCTTTTAAGGATTATTTTAGCTATTCTGGGTCTCTTGATTACCAACACATTCCAGAATCAGTTTGTCAATTTCCGCAAAGAAGTCAGATGGAATTTTGATGGAGACTGCATTGAATCTGTAGATCAATTTAGACAGTTTTGCCATCTTAACAATATTAAGTCTTTCAATCCATGAACATGGAATGTCTTTCCATTTACAAGATATTAGATTTTTAAAAAGAAATTGTCTCCTATTGTAATAATTTAAAAAATTATTTTCTTTGTTGGGTTTTAATTCTAAAAGTAAGAGTCTTATTTGTAATAAGGTCAATAATAGAGAAGGAAAAAAATGTTAATCTCCGCCTGTCTACCAAATCCTGTTCACTCATTTATTCATTCAATTATTTTACTCAGCAAATATGCATTGTATGCTTTCTGTGTTCCAGGCACTGTCCTAGCCACAGGAATGCAGCAATGACGAAAACAAAATTCCTTGACTTAATTAACTCATATTTTTCAGACAGGGGTGGCCAGGAGATAGAAACCAAATAGGTATATGTGTGGTATGTTGGGTAGTGATAATGTTATTGACAAAAACTAAACCAGGAAGCAGAGAAGGTGTAGAGTGGTCAGGGAGGACCTCTCTAAAGGAAAGGAAGTACTGGAGTAAAGAACACGTGGATATATAATGGAGGAGTGGTCCAGGTGAAGAGAGAGCTAGAATGGAGCAAACAAGGAGGATACTGATAAGAGATGAGGTCAGGCAGGTGATGGGGTATGTCAGGGACTGATCCCCTATGACCTTGCAGGCTTTGGGAGGACCTTGGATTTTACTTTGAGTGAGCTGGGAGCCATTAGAAGGTTTTGAGTAAAGGAGGGAAATGATCTGACTCACGCGTTAATGGCTCACTCTGCTGTATGGAGACTATATTTTGGAATGGTAATAAAAGAACAGAGAACCAGTTATAAGGCTATTGCAACAAATTATCCAAGTGAGGTGATGATGGAGGTGATGAGAAGTGATGGATTTCTGGATACATACCAACAGGGAAGCCAACAGGAATTGCTGATAGATTAGATTTAGGTTAAAAAGAAGTTGGATACAGACAGGGTTACTGTCTTAGTCCTTTGGAGCTGCTATACAATAGACCAGGGGGTTTAAACCACAAACATTTATTCCTCACAGTTCTGGAGTCGGGGAAGTCCAACTTCAAGACACTGCAGATTTGGTGTCTGGTAAGAACCTACTTCCTAGTCCATAGGCAGCCAGGAGGGTGAGAGAGCTCTCTGGGATCTCTTCCAAAAGGGCACTAATCTCATTCATGGGGGCTCCATCCTCATGACCTAATCACCTCCCAAAGGCCCCACCTCCTAATACATCCCCTTGGGGGTTGAGGTTTCAACATAGGAGTTTTCAGGTAACAAACGTTTAGTTCACAGCAGTTACCATGTTTGATGTGTATCCCCTATTCTGTGACACTGTTCTCTGATTCATGTGGTTTTCTTCAGTTTATTTTTTAAAATTTGTCTTTATTGTTGAAAGTATTAGAGATGCCCCATTCCCCCCCACATTGATCCCCTCCACCCCGCATCCCCCCCCCCCCAGGCCTTCCCCACAGTGTTGTCTGTGTCCGTGGGTTATGCATATATGCATATAAGTTCTTTGGTTAATCTCTCTCCACCCACTCCCCCTAATCCTCTAGACAAACCTTAAGAATATGTAGCTCAGAACTGGTTTCTTTTTTCCCCCTTGAGCTTTTTCTCTTAGTGCCTGGTTGTATTATACTCTGGACAGCTCTTGATATCCCTGAAGACATCACTGCCCTAAGCCCAGGATCATGCGACATGAACTAGAATCTTTCTCTTTCCAGAAACTTTCTAACAGCTTCCTCAGTGAGAACCCCTCACTCCAGCTTTCTAGCTGACTCCATATGCCCGGCTCTTTGCAGCTCTGTACCTTTAAGTAGGCACCTCTCGTTCCCTGTTCCCAAGTCTCAGTCAACAATGTCTCCAGCTTTGTTTATTTCCTGACTCCCTTGGGCAAAGCTCACAGGTAGCCTCCTGTTCTCGCTCAGTGCAAATATCATATCTGAATTCTGTGTTTACCTTATGATGATTCCTACCCCGGCCAGACATGGTCCACAAGGATTTAGGACTGAGTATTTTCCATCACAGGCCATATGACAACACTATTTTAAAAAACAAATTTTGAAATCATACCCGTTGCCTCGCAGACCTAGAGAAGCCTAAACAAAATTTTAAATGCATGCTGTGCTCCTATGCCCGCCTCCTGTGCTGGGAGCAGGAGAGGGCCAGGAGGAAATAATGAAGGAGCCAAGCCTTGTGATACTCACTGTCTGTCTTATAATCACCTTTACCCCTACCCACTTGTCAAGGTCTTTTTTTTTTTTTTTCCAGTCTAGAGAGTGTTTTCAGAAGATCTTAGAAATAAACCCCCAGCTGCAGACACGGGTGAAAGGTGAGAATGTGCCTGCGGATGTCCTTTCCCCCTGCCCTGGCCCCGGGCTGCCTTCCCTGCCTCCTGGGAGCCAGCTGCAAAGCCCTCCTGCCCGCAGGCCAGTCCTCGACAGCAGACTGCCCTGCGCCTCCCTCCTCTGTTCTCCAACTCAGATCTTTGCCTTCCCCCTTTCCACACCCTCCTCCTCTAGGGCCTTCTAGACGGGGAATACTGTTGCTGTTGCATCTCCAAGGTGCTTTAAGGTCCTTGGCACAGACTGTACACTATTCCTAAAATGTCCCTTGCGGAAGATGCATTTGAGTTACTTTAATGCATTGGGCCTCTCAACGCCCCACCCTCACAGGTTTCTCCACATGTGGTGCCGTGGATGTTAGGGTTTGTTTTGTTTTGTTTCCATCTTGTTTTGCTAGATTACCTGAATCAAGTAGATCTCCGGGAGAAGGCAGACCTCCAGGAGAAGGAAGCCCATGAATTGCTGGACTCAGGAAACAACACAGCCGTGACGACCAAGCATCTCCTGGAGACTCTTTCCAAGCCTGACCAGAACCCCTTGTTCTATGCAGGGGGCATTGAAATCCTGACTGAAATGATGAAGGACTGTAAGCCAGGGACGTGTGTGGCCTCGTGAATGTTGTCGGTGTAAAGGGCCAGAGTTTAGTGTTTGCCCTCATGACTGAGACTCCCTTCGTTCCACAGATACTGATTGAAGAGCTACTAAAATGCAGGTGGAAAAGGGGGTGCAAAGAAGGGCACCCCACCCCAGCTCCATCCTCTGCTCAGAGCAGGCATTTACTCAACATGCAAGCACTAAACATCGCACACACAACACACACACACAGCGTACACTCATTCTGTGGACACTTATTGACATTGCAACACACACAGCATGCACACACGTATTTTCTTACCTCACATATACCACACACGTACACATAACACACACATTGTGCACTCATTCTGTGCACACTAACATCACATACACATCATGTACACACGTCACACTATATATACTTATATCACATAACGTATACCACACATATTCACCCCTCCCCTCACATGCTCCGCCCTTCCTGCACATATCTATGTACCCTTTGCATACCTGACAATGCCCCATATACACCCCAGGCACCCTGTACTACCCCCAGAGGTCTCTCCCCAACCGCAGGGAAATGGAAGATGGAATTTTTGTAGGGTAAACTGCAAGGTTCACCCCAGTTACAATTAATGGTTGCTTAGAGATATAAATAGTTTCGGAGCAAATGCCAGCTCCTTCTGCTAATGGGAGCCACACTGCTTTCTCTTACCGGTCCTTGGAAACATTGATACCAAGGCTTAAACCATTTTGGGGACTCAGTAACAGGATGCTGGTTGCACAAATAGATGGAGTCGCTGACCTCCCTTTAGTACACAGTGGGGGGTGCTCACGTATTCTCTGCAGTAGTTTATTGGAAATTGCAGGCTTCTCTCCAGAGCCTGGAAACAGCTTCAAAATAAATATTGAAGAACAGATGCACATGCTTGTTCTTCCTGGCAGTTAAGCAGCTCCTGGGGACTCTAAAGATGACAAAATGAGGAGCTGTTGATGACCCGTGGGGCCGCCAGTCTCGGCTCTCTTGATCTGAACAGGATGTCCCTCTCACTGGGGCACTGGGTGGCGGATGACAGCTGTAGGTTTCACAATGTAAAGGTATATGTTTCTTCCCAAACTGTAATTTGATGACTGACGTTTCCTGTCGGGCCCCTCATTATTGGCTGGCTCCATTACAGCCTGACATCAGCCAGGCATCAGGAGTCTGACGTGGTTTTCTCTGAATTTGTTTCAGGCACAGAGCGAACTTTATTCAGAACACACAATGGATTCAGTATCATCAGTGGGAATGAGGTGATAAGAAGGTAGGAATGTTTGTAAAGACAGGAGCATCAATGCAAGGAAGGACAAGCTCTTCTCCTGAAATCAGACCCTAATGACACAGGCAGCGACTTCACTGGATGATCCCACCCTCAGTCAGTATTGGTGGCCCCTGGATAGTGCAGAGATGCTGTGTGCACACCCCTTGAGCTCTGCCCCTCGAGTAGTTTGAATTATGCCACAATCAACCACTGCAGAGAAAGGTCAGCAAAACTTCCCAGGGTTTCTCCAGGCACTTCAAAGTCAGAGAAGTGACCATTCTTGTTGGTTTCCCACCAGTTGCAAGGTTGCTATTTGTTCTTCCCCTCTTGGGATTTTGCTGATCATATCAGGAAATGAGATCAGCTGGGTTCTGGCTGCTCCCAGTTATAATTTCATCTGAAGAAGGATCCATAGGATAGGAGGTTGTTTGCTGAATTTATTTTTATTTTTGGGGGGTTTCAGTTATTCTGGTGTAATTTCTGAGGCTTAGGACACTGCCGTGGGTTGGAGTCACCAGCACATGCCTGCATGCGTGAGGGGCCCTCAGTGGTACACTGGCCCACTGTGCATTGGCCTTGGTGCAACTGCTGTCCATGGCCCCGGCCTCGCACCCACCCAGCGAGCAGCCCAGACTCCTTGGCCTGCAGCCTTGTCTGGAGCTCTCAGTCCAGTGCTCAGCAGCCCTGTGGTCCTGGAGACCTGCAGCTCTGGGTTATAAAATCACTCTCTCAACCCCACATTATAGGGCTCTGTTGGTGAAATAAAACCAACTGGAAAGAAGATCAGCACTGAGTTCAACCTCTAACATTGTTCTCCTTTGTTTATTCCAGGTGCTTTGCCTCAGAAGGGAAAGATGCAGCGGAAGAGACTGTGTGTGTGTCTGTTCTCAGGCTCTGGCAAGCCGTGTGCAGCGGGAATGGTGAGCCTGGCCCATCCCAGTTAGTCGTCATTAATGCCCATTAATGCGGGAGCTGCGTGGGCAGACAAGATTGTTCCCCCAGAGGCCGGGCCCTGGAGACTTGATGTCTAGACCTTCCCTCAGAAAAAACATATGGATCAGAAATAAGGCCTGTACCCGGCTATGTCTCCAGCACCCTTGCAGCTGCCTTCACCATGGCCAAGGCCACTGTAAGCGCAATGAGTAGTCTCATCACCTGGGCTCTGCAGACTCATGGCCTCTGCCCATGTGTTGGCAGTGGGGTGGCAGAGCTTGTCCTTTCCTATCAGCCTAAAAATATTGGGGTTTTTTTGCTGACCACGGTCCCCAGTTCAGCATCGTGAGCTTTATGATCGTCTGCCAGCATCTCGTGACACTGATCAGTGTGTAATATCGGAACAGTAAAGTGCTATGAGGATATTTACCTTGCTGACTGAGCTTTTTAGATATTAGCATCTTCTGGGGTTTACTAAGTTTTTATAGAATCTGATCACTTTTATGACCTCAAGGTAAGTAAAATATTGAATCATTTCCCTTTTTTTTTAAATTGTATTTTTATGGGGAAAGATCTGACCTTGGGCAGAAATACTGAAAATAGAATAATGGTAACTGTGTCTCTTTTCATGGGGCTCCTGTGAGGAGCCAGTGAGAGAGCTTGTGAATGTAATTTGTAAACTAGAAAAAGCTGAATATAAGATAAGATCATTTTTTTCATTTATTATTGTGGAGGAATCATCTTAAGTTCTAGAAAACTCGAGAATATGGGGCCTCTGTCCTGAAGGGCATTATGCTCAGACTAATATTATCGAGATGGCTGCTACTCTCTGTGATGCTGTACCACTCTGGGGCGGTGATTTTGGAAATCCTCCTACAGGAAGACAAGTGAGGCAGGGCTTGGTGGCCGTGTGCATGGGACACGCTGCCCTTCTGTGTGCTGTGCAGTCCTGACTTCCTCAGCCAGTGTCCGCTCTGCTTTCTGAGGACTCTGTGTCATGTTTTTCTTTAACATCTGAAAATACTGTCAGGCACAGCTGGTGATGCAAATGCTCTGTCTCCGATCAGTGGCATCTTGGTGTATCCAACTCAATAAACACAAAGCAGTTTTTTAAAATGACACGGGACTGCTACAAAGTAAGGGCATGGGAATATATCTGAGATAGGTTGCTGAGTGGGAGAGAGAAGCCAGGGGCAGTGCAGGGTGGATCATTCTTTTAACAATATTCACACAAGGGGTGAATAGTAGCTCCTTTCAGGAATGGGCTCACCTGGCAGGGGTACAAGAGAAGGGGGCTTTCATTTTCAGCTTTACTCTCCTTCTGTTATTTCAGTTGTTTACAGTGAGTCACTTTTCCAGTATAAGAAAAACTATAGGAACTAAACAAACTGCTCTGCTTCATAGCTTAGCCACATACTCCAGCTGCACCCAGCCTGCCCACAAACAAATTCACGTACCTGCTTAGAAAATGACCCAGTGAGGGGGGTCAGTCGACTGCCTCTCCTCTGGAAATGGCTTCTAGTCTGGGAAGGGGGCATGCTTTATTCATGAATGTTCTCATGGATAGTCTGTTTTCCAGAAAGAACTCAAATGGTTACTCTGGCCATTATATGAAAGTTGATGGTCTAAAGATATTCCACAATTCAGCTGACTTCTTCCCCTTTCCTCACATTTCCCTATACACATACCAGGGAGCCTTTGACAGGAATAGTAATGCTCATGTATGTGCACCAGTCCCTGTCCCTGCTGTGAGCACCGTCATGTAGTAACCCAACCCTGTTAGTGTCATCTCTCTCATTTCGCTGGTGAGGAAACAGAAATGCATGGGATTTCATAGATTGGCTAACGTCATTCACCTGGTGATTCGGACCAGCAGTCTAGTTCTATCCCACCTCGCAGATGAATGGAGAATTGGGCTTCTTGTTGGGAGGTAGGGACAGAGCTGGTTTAATCGCTGTCGCTTCGCGCACATGGTGAATGCTCCCTGTTTCACAGAGGAAAACCAGCGCCTGCTCCTGGTGCGCCCGGAGGCAGGCAGGCTGCTGCCTTCCCTCTTGGCCTCCAGGGTCCTGTCCATCCAGGAGCAGAGCCTGGCCTTGCTGCTGCAGCTCAACCAGACGGAGAACGGCCGCGGCCTGATCATCAGCCACCTCGACCTGACCCGGTAAGGAGGTCCGCCAGGTCTCGGAGCATCACCTGCCGAGTTAAGACGGGCCTTTCTCCCTCTCCATATCTCTGACAGAACACGTGCCATCTGACTTACTAAGGACCCATAACAGAGAGGGCCTTTGAAAGGAACAGTCCCCCATGAGCACCCACCCGCAGGATGGACCCCTGTGTGTGAAAGGAACACTCCCCCATGAGTACCCTCGGGACAGACTTCTGTCTGAGCCTGGTCCCATGGACAGTTCCGCTCCTCCTGGCATGTTTCTATCTCACAGACATGGCAGACGGTGTAAATCGTGTTTCCACAATGAGGCCGGGAGCCCGATCTTAAAATAGGTCATTGCTTCTGCACTTTTAGTGTCAGCCCTGTCCCTGTCCTGTCCCTGTCCCTGTCCATACTTTGTTCATGTCTGAGGTAGCACTGTCTGATTTTGCATGTTCTTAACCCCCTCTGGAGCACAGTAGAATATTAATAAATAAAACACATCTCGAATATTGTTCCACGTAGGTCTTCCCAAGGCTTAAGGCCATGGGAATAGAATGTGCCTCCCCTAAGTAGACTTTATGTAAAAAATTACTGAACTATAATGATTTTGCCCAGTGTTCTTTAGCCTAAAGATTAGTAGTTTGAACATGTGAAATTGCCATTTTTTACATCAAAAAAGGTGCACGGTGGCAATTGCATATAATTCATTCAACCTAATAGGAACAGTAGCAATAAATACAGCTTGCTTTATACGTGCTTCAGACACAGTCTAAAAACTGAATTTGGCTTCTGATTCTTTTCATTGTTACCTCATTATATCTCTTCTCAGCCTGGGATGTAGGCAAGATAATTGTTACTACTATGGCTCACACCAGGGGCAGGGAAACTGCAGCAGGTAATGGAAGAATCTCCCCCTGGCCCTGAAGCCCAGCTCCTTTTCTCTGTTTGGCCCAGCTGAGACCTCAGCACCTGTCCCATGCAGGTGGGGAGGTCCATGTGTGCTAAGGGCACAGTGCTTATTAAGCCTTGGTTATGGCTCCAGCAGCTTGAGGCCCAGTCACAGCCAGGACAGTTCCCAGGAAGGGCCATGGCAACTCCTGAGGCTCAGCCCATATGGGCAGATGGGTCGCTTGCAGAGTTAAATCCTCAGAAGCCCATTTCACATTTCAGATGACTCTGCAGTCACTTCCTCAACCCCTGAGTAAATGTAGCTATAGTTATCGTAAGCTCTTCCCCTAAGCTGTCTTTGAATGGTTTGGGTTTCAGTTTGAATGTTTCCAGTGTCTTGGAGAGTGGCATTTATGATCATCCCTGGAAGTCCTGCCTGCTCTCCTTACACAGTCAAAAGCCTTAGCTTATTGCTTCAATGCCTGCTGTTCTCATTAATGTCTACCTCTGATTAAGCCAAGAAGAGGTGGAATGTGCTCTCTGAAATGAAATGAGATGGTTTTAAGCAGGACAGGGCTGCACACAAGCTCCATGGCCTCACAGAGGCACACACATCACATTCCTCCAACAGTGCTTTCCCCCATGTGACACGTGGAAGGAACAAGTAGACAGTGACAGAACCAGGTGAAGGCCAGTGCCACTTTGTGGAAAGAGCTAGGTCTTTGAGTGCAAGTCGCCATGAGCCCAAACCCTCTGCTTGAGTCTGTCAACTTGTGTGGCCCAGGAAAGTTACTCAGCCATGGTGAGCCTGGGTTCTCCTCTAGGATCACAGACTTATGCTGAAGCTTGAGTGGTGTTGTGCATATGCCAGTCCAGCATTTTATGTTGCATGCTACAGAATACATGACCAGGAGAAGCTGGTCTTGTTTTTCTCTTGTAACAGAAGAGACTAAAGATGGCAGTAGCTGGTTGAGTGGCTTCGAGATGTCAGAGTCAAGGTCTGTCCTTCTGACCCTTCCCTCATGGCCTCACAGGCTGCTGCAACTCCAACCGTCACATCCCCCTTTAGGACAGTTTAGCACCAGCCAGGCCTGTCCCTTTCATAAGAGAAATGACTGCTTCTGTTTCTCTTTGGTCAAAATTGTGTCACATGCCACCTGTGACTAGGAAAATGGTCCCGGCTTCTACAGTAGAGTCAGGCTGGATGAATGGCGATAGCAGGGTTTCCATGGGGTTCAGCAAACAGCATCCACCGCAGTAAGGGAAGTGGCTGGTGTCATTCCTGGCACGTGGTACGGACTCAATAATAACTTTATACTCATTTGCTCTCTTCAGAGTCTAAGCTCAGAGTCCTAAACTGACACGAAAGTGAATTTATTGGTACATTGGTCTAATTGGTACGTTAGACCATTCATTTTCTGATCTGCTTATCAGCAAAGCACTGTATTTCTCAGCAGCTGGAGAACTAGTCTCATAGGCAATCATCACGTTAGTGTTTTCAGTAGGAAAATAACAGGACAGATAGCATGTTAGACAAACTCCTTTGGTAGCACGGCAGAGGCTGGATTGGGGCAGGTAGGACAGGAGGCAGGGAGTCCACGAAGGGGAAAACGGATTGCCAAGACTAAAGGTTAAGACTGGACCAGGGTGGAGGCAGAACAGACGTACAGTGGAGAAGAGAGCTGCTCAGTGACCTAGAAGGAATGACAGGAGAGAGACGTTGGAAAGGAGCCAGAGGAAAGGAATGCAGGAGCTGCTGAGGAGGTGGGACTGACAGTGCACTGTCTACAGATGTGGGGGCCAGCCAGGGATCTCCTAGGATGCTGGCTCAGGCAACTCGGGGGATGGAAATGCCACCTTTGAAGACAGAAAATGCAGGCAGACGGTCTGATTTGAAAGCCACTTTGAATGATTAAATTTGTGACACTCATGGTGTTGAAATAGAGATGTCCGCGGTGTAGAAGATGTTCCTTCTAGAACTTTCGGGGAGAGGTGCTTATGGCTGATAACTAAGATCATGGATGAGAGCAGGGCCCAGAGTAGGACCCTGGGGTCCCTGACGTGGAAGGTGACAGCATGAAGGGGGCTCAAAAAGGAATCCAAGAAGGAAAAAGCCAAGGGGTAGGAGGGCTAGAAAAATGGCATCGATGGGACTGAATGCCATGAGGAAAAGGCAGAGAAGAGCCCATCAGGTGGGTCCCTGGAGGTCAGGAGCGTGGGCGCTAGTCATCCACATCTGTGTTACTGGATTTATTCCGCAGCTTGTTCTAGGCTGGATCTGGAAGTCAAACCACAGGGAAACCAGGGTGCTTAAACTGAAAAAGACCCAGTTCCCTCACTTAGAGCAGGAATCACCTGGCACTTTGTTTAAATGCAGCCTCTGTCCACTAGAGACTGAGGTGGGCTCAAGAATCTGCCTCCCCCCGCACCACTACCAAGTAAGTCCTCTCCCAGCCACACTGGGGACATGTAGTCCTGCGGCGTAGAATAGACTTTCCAGTGGGCCACAGATGGCCCACCAGGACCCAGCTGGCCTGTCCAGCTCTGCACCCTCTCTGTTCCCTGTCCTCTCCTCACACCCTAAGCACTGGTTGTGAAGAACTGTTAGCAGTCCCCATGTGTGCCCTGCTGTCTGATGCCTCATCGCCTGTGAACTCTGTGCTGTCCCTGAAATTCCTGCTCTAGTCCCGTGTGCCTGACATTGGCCTGCGAGTTCCTTGGAGCTGCGACATTGTCTGTTTTCTTCACTGTGGCCCCAGAACCTACCACGTTGCCTGGCACATAGTGAACAGAAAGCCAGCACTCCACATTCAAGTGACAGCTGAAATGTCACCTGCAATTTGAAGCCGCCTTCACCTCCACCCTCCCACACTGCCCACCAGGTAGACTCTGTGCCCACTTTACATGAATCTGGTTCTGACATATCACCTAACACACGTGTCACTGTGGGAGCCCAGGTGCTCAGCACTGCACCCCACTGGATGCTGAGTATGGGTTTGCTGGGTGGACACGTGGCTCCTACTTCATCCGGGGGCTTCTCAGTCCATTAGGGCAGCCTGAAGCTGCATTAGGTTTTTTTTGGCAACCCCAGCAGACAATTTGCTCATGATGGGTTTGCAGTTACCTAATAACCCTTAAATCTTTTTCATATGAACCAGTTATAAACCAGGTCTCCCAATTCTGTTACTTATACCGAATTCCCAGCTCTGAGTGGAGGAGTTTGAGTTTAACTGTATTAAATTTCATCTGACATATTCAGCAGCCTGTCAAAACCTTGTGAAATCTTTATTCCATCCCCCACCTCATTAGGGGCC